>NC_053162.1:94902175-95558842 GCF_016835505.1 Polypterus senegalus
TTTAGGTATGTATCTGTCCTGCATTACATGTAAAACATTTTAAACCTGTTCCACTGCTCCTCGACTGTCTCCACATTTAAAAGCTTATCCCAGTCTATCCTACTTAGACTTTGTCGCATCTGCTCAAAATTAGCCCTACTAAAGTTCAACTTAACAATTTTAGTCTTTGCATCTGTACTCTTACAAAATACTGAGAATTGTATTACATTATGGTCACTTGACCCTAGTGGTTCAATCACCTCTACACCCTCAATTCTATCCTGATTATTACAGAATACTAAATCCAGATAGGCTTCACCCCTTGTTGGTGCTTTAACATGCTGTGTTAAAAACAGTCACTGATTACTTCTAAAAACTCCTGCTCATCTGTAAGGTTATCCCAGTTAATATTTGGATAATTAAAGTCCCCATGACTATAATATCCCCTGTAAACTTGCCTTTTGATATTACTAAAAGATGTGTGTTGAAATTACTGTCTGAATTGGGTGGTCTATAACACACTCCTAAAATGAGACCTTTTCCCTAATATTTTCCAGGCGAAGCCACATGTCCTCACTAAGATGGGGCTCATCATCCAACTGAAGATGACTTACATTTAATTCCTGTTTGGCATAAACAGCAACCCCACCTCCTTTTCTGTTCTGTCTATCCTTCCAAAAAATGTGTATCCCTCTATGTTACACTCATCCCCATCTTTGTTATTTAGCCAGGTTTCCGTTATTGCTATAATATCATAATTGTGCTCTGCTACATACAACTCCAACTCACTTACCTTATTTTTGATACTTCTAGCATTAAGGCAAGCTATTTTTAATGTGTTAATCCTTCTATCTTTACGTGTTTGCTTAAAATTTACATTACTATGCATTTTTATTTCTACACCATTGTTTGTTCTTCCATGTATAGATCTAAATCTGGCCTGTCCTAAACTCCCTGCCCCCATTCCCTAGTTTAAACAATCCTCGACTAGCCTACACATACGCCTCCCCAATACATTGGTGCCCCTCGGTTCAGATGTAACCCGTCACGGCGGAACAGGTCCCATCTGTTCCAAAAGGAGTCCCAATGCCCCATAAACCTATACCCTTCTACCCTGCACCAAGATTTGAAGCCTTCTAATCTCCTCAATCTTACCTGGACTGGCGCGTGGCACAGGCAGAACTTCGGAGAAGACTACCTTGTCAGTTCTGCTCCTCAGCTTGGTACCTAACTCTTTGAATTTGGATCGCAGAACTGACAGACTACCCTTATGTATGTCATTTGTTCCAACGTGGACAATGACAACTGGATCCACCCGCTCTGGCCAAGAGCCTATCCACCCTTCCAGGGAGGTCTCCCACCTGTGCTCCCGGAAGGCAACACACCGTGCAAGACTCTCTCTCTCTGGAGCACACCTGCGCTTCAATCCCCCTAATGATTGAGTCCCCAACTATCACTACCTCTCTCTTTTTGGGAACTGCCAACCCTGCCTACCACCTCAGAATTATCAGAGTCACCGTCCAGCTCTGCCAGGACATGATAACGGTTAGACACTTCTAATTCTGGGGTTGATGCCCCCGGACAGTGTGCACCCTTTACCTTACGCCTTATGACCGTGACCCACCTATTCCTACCTGTCTGGTCTGGAATCTCCTCCCGCCACCTTAGGGGTGCACACTATCTCTAAAGGACACCTGGGCCAAGTCCGCCAATTCTCTATTACAACGCAGGTCAGCCAACTCCTCCTCCAGTTCAGCGACCCTGAGCTCGAGGTGCTGGATCAGCTGGCATCTCTTGCAGATGTAGCCCTCATAGACAACTGGCTCTTCCAAACCATCATCTAAAAAGTCCAACATCCAACAGGACTTGCATTGCACTGGCCTCATTATTAAAATTTGATTTGGGATTACTAAGCTGCCTTAACTATATATTTTTTTTTTCTTAAAATTAAATTTCTTCTTCTTTCAGCTGCTCCTTAACTTAAATGGTAACACTAAGATCTGCTACAGATATTTTACACCTTTTCCCCTTAAGCTCCTGTACTGTTCTCCCTCTCAGCTGCCTGCTATTTGCCTTTCTATGAGGTTAACTTTACTTTTCTCTGTCTCTTCTAACTTTGCGTTCTTCTTACTTATAAGCTCTTCACTCGCACTGTTTGTATTCCCCCGTATTAATGAACCAATACGCTGTCGCCCACTTAACTGTTCTGCCTCTGGACCGCTAAGGACTGTTTAATCTAAAATAAACAAATAAATAAAACTTTACTACCTTATTTGCTCCTACTGCCTGATCGGTGTCTTAACGCAGGCCGCTTACCTGAGCACTACTGAGTTTCCACCTTTTACTGCTTTGAAGTCAGCCGCGGCCTTTTTTTCTTTTCCTTTAAACTAAGGAATCGCTGTTACGACGACGCGGTTATTTATTTACAAATGCCGATATCAGTTACTGCTGCTTTCTACCCTGCCGCCTCGATGCTAATTCAAATACAGATAACAAGAAAAAGAACAAGTACAAGTACAAATAACTTTTCCAAGCGCACTTCCAAACACCCAGCTACTTTTGCTCTTGTGCGGGCGAAAAAAAAAACCCTTCTAAAGGGAAAAAAGCTTTAAAATTCCCACACGGTTCCTTAGCAACAACCAAAACCCAAGTTTTTAAGAGCAAAATGTATTTTTTTAATTTAAATCTCACACCACAGAACAACTCTCAACAGACTCTAGCGTTTGCAAAGCACACGTCAGCACAAAGCACACGTGACTCTCAGCTCTCCCTGACAGGGACTTAGCCTAAACCCTGGACTAAAACATGGAAGTGTCTGTCTATCTGTGTCCGGGGCTGGCTTCCACAGTATATTTAAAATTTTTGTTAATTTGCAAACATCAAAAGCTAAGATACCACATTTTGTTTATTATATATTTTGTAACAATGATTCATACTGAAACAAAATAGTGATAATTGAATGAATTTACGTGTGCTGTATTAGTAGATGACATAAAATAACATCCATCCATCTATTATCCAACCCGCTATATCCTAACTACAGGGTCATGGAGGTCTGCTGGAGCCAATCCCAGCCAACACAGGGCACAAGGCAGGAACAAACCCCAGGCAGGGTTCCAGCCCACCGCAGATAAAATAACATCATTTTGAAATAACATGCAGTTAAAAACAGTATCCACACATAGCTTGCATAACTCCTTTCTTTTTCCATTAGTTTCTAATTTAGTTCCTTTGCTTGCATATTTTACTGTTATGGCACATTTATTTGACACAGAGATACCTGCAAGCCACTGACACAGCCACATAAACAGCTGCCCATTGGAATTTGCTGGTGTCACAATAAACTTGTGTTGGGAATTAGTCTTGCCATCACCAGTGGCTGACCAGCAAAAGTTAAAATAACCACTTTTGAGAGAAATTTGAGTCGGCAAACCAGTCTCTAATAGAAGTTGCACAAAATGTTTCTCTGTTTCAAGACAGACAATTTTGAGCATTTACCAATGATTTTTAAATGGGAGTTACTGAAACTGAAAAAAATGTGTGTACAGTATGTTTTATGTGAAATAGCTCAATGATAATTGAAGTTTCCCAATAAATTTCCCAGAAGAACAAGTGTACCATATTACAACAAGACATACCTCTGAGAGCCAAGTTGTTTCATGCAGACATACTATATAGGAACACATAGACATGAGGATATGACAAAGATAATAGGTGCTTTTCATATTATGTAGGAACTCTCTTAAAAACAGTTCCAAAGTTAAATGAGCCCTAGCCACTGTACAGAATAATATAAAGTTTTACATGGGGCTAAAATATAAATATTTACCCTTTTTCTGATTACCTATATATAAACATAGGAAGTATCATGAGTGACATGGTGACACAAAGGTTAGTGTTGCCATATTCAATTTGTGGCTGAGTTCTTGCAATGATTTTTGCTTTTCACATTTTGCTTGTTATTTCTTTTTGTGTGGGTTTCCTCCCCCAGTTCAAAGACATGCAGGATTAAGCGAGTGAGTGTTTGTGAATTTCTTTTCAATTTTCTCCACTAGGGTTGTCCATAAATTATGCCCATTATCATTGTAAGTCATGGCTCCTATTGCTTTATTTACTGTATAGAAAAGTTAAATGGAAAAAATAGAGTAATGAACTGTGAAAATATCAAATCTATGAAATGCTAAATATTCTCTCAACTTAAAAAAATCAAAATTATTGTCAATTCTGAAACTTCCCCCAGTTTAATGAATGCTTAGGGCTTCAGCTCTATAATCTGTCTGACATTGTACCTCTTAAATGAAGGAAGGTCCGTATCGTTTAGATCATTGAGTGGACTTCAGGTCAATTCATGAGAAAGTCTTCTTAGGTTTCTGACACTGTACAGTACATACACTTGAAAGGTCACATGTTCTCCATGCCTTAGTTGTGATATGCATCTGTTTTTTTCAACAGTCTTTCATGTTGCGTTCTTCTATTTTAAGTGTTTTTTTTGAAGATTTCTTTTTACTACTTTTTAAAATTGTTTGCAATGATTGAGTCAATTCCTATACAGTTTAATAATGAATATTTAGCTGAAAAATATAATGCACTAGCAGGAGTACCCGGCATTGCCCGGGAATGTATAATGAATTTCCCAAATGAAAGACACACAACATAGAAATAGAACAATCATTTTTCTGCTTCACATTTTATTGTAGTAGGTAATACAAGTGGTTATTCCAGAGCCTTTGGATACACTATATTTTTTTTTTCCCTTGTGGTGCAAAATTCTGAGGATTGCCCACTCTAGAACATGCTACGTAGTGTTGTCCGTGTGAAAAGCATGGATTTTCCAAATTGATGCCTGCAACTTGCAGTGATTGCCCTTGAGCCTTATTAATTGACATAGCAAAAGCCAAGCGAACAGGAAATTGTAGCCGTTTGAAATCAAAGGGTAAATCATTAGGAATCGGCAGTATTCTTGGTATGAAAACATTTTCACGTCTTGCGCAACCTGTTATGATAGTTGCTTCAATAATATGTATTGATGGAAAAGTTGCCGGCATTTCAAGATGTGATTCTTTTCAGAAACTCTACTTATTAGTCGGTAAGCATAAAAGTCCATTGCACTGAGTTTCTTGCTAGCAACCAAAGTAATACCCATCTTCGCCTTTCCAAAAGATTAGTGGATACTGAAGGGTATCATACGACCTGTGTGTGTCTGCCACACGCTGAAGACTTCTGTCCCTTTTCTCAATGATAATGTCCTGCTTCCCAAAGTCATTGCCTACCATTACAATGGGAACCTCATCAAGTGTTGGAGCATTGAATTGTCAGTGATGCTCTCCCTGTGGCATTTTGTCAGCTCTTATGACAACTTTATAATCATCTGTTGACATACGTTGAAGTGCAGTCTTGAAAAGGGTGACATATGCGTTGTTCTCATGAAGGAATCATTCTAAATCCATCACAATGTCCAGTCTCATGTTCAGTATTCTGCTGTGTCTATGATGAGCTGTTGTGGAAATATCTCCCATGAAGTAGATCTGAAGGAACTCAATTGTCCCATCAGTTAATGGAAGTAATGATCCTATTGTATGGTAAACTTGACCTTGCACTTTAAATGTGGTCATGAACCCATCCTCTCGTATTTGTTTAGTTGCACCAAAAGAAGTCATTTGAAAACAGGATTTGTACTTCCTGATGTAGTTCAAGAAATGCTTTGAAATAGGTGTTGATCCTGACATCAAAGAGTGTAGAGGTTCAGGTGGATGAAGTAGAGATGGCAGTTTCACCTTCCCATTTGAGCAACACAATCCCGGTGACTCTCCTTTCCATCTTAGAGCTCTACAATGAACAAAGATATGATCCATTCAGCCAATAACAGCGACAGGATGTTCAACCTGTCGGTTATATACAAAACCCATATTTTTTAAATTGTGCTACATTTGTCCATGTGTTGCATCAGCAGCCCTTCACCTGTTGGCAGACAGCCTGGTTTCCCTTTCTTGAGATGTTGCATTCGCTCTTGCATCAGACATTTTTTCCAACCAAACATACCCCGTGACCTCCTCCTGGTCACAAAGGAGCCCCATGCCCAGTTTGGTGGCGTTCGGACGCCCGGTGCAGATGTGTATGGCGGACAAACAAACGTACATCGATTATGCTTTATATATTAAATGTTACGTTTTGTTAATAATGGGTATTTTTTACATTTGTAATAGATTTTTATGAAAAACTATTTGCTTTGAAGGTTTTAAAGTTAGAAATCTTGAATTGGATTGAAAATAAAAATATAATGTATTTGACTATGTTAGAATATATTTCTGCAGAGTGCAAGTATGTTGTACTAACAACTTTCTCTTTGGCCTGGATGTCTCATTGGAGTTTTGGTGGACTGACATGGAAGATAACATAAAATAATAACTGTATGAAGCACATTAACAGGTGCTTCAGATACATTGCAAAGATTTAGGGGTTGTGAAAAATAAAAATGTCCAAAGGAACTCAAATGTTTAGCTTTTGAAATTTCTTCCAATGTTTTATTTTTGTCCATTTTCCCTAACTGCCAGCTTTGTAGTCTTTGCTTGGAAAAAAAAACTTAATTGATAGAATCCTTATTTTTACATAAAATATATAATTTATGGCAAGACTTAATAGCAGTTTCTGACTATTGAGACACAAAACAATAGCAGTCGATTCACAAAGGCTAGATGTTGCAGCCTACATAACAATGAACTTGAACTAAAGTAACATGTATGATTTTTGCTATAGACAGCTTTATCTTTGCTGATTATGGTCCCATTATACTTAACTCCCCCTGAAATGTGAGCACAATTGGGCTGCCTGGACACCAGCAGAACAATCAGAAATACACATGTTTTACATTTATTTACTGAACTTTCTCTTAAGCATTGGCATTATAGGATATTTGCTCATATAGTAGTAGGTTTGTTAGATCAAGGAGTTTATGTGAAAAGAAAACATTTTATTGTAATGTGTAATTTTTCTAATTAAACTTGTTACATGAACAGAATTGATATGAGACTTTTGTTAGAAAAGTGCTAAATAGTTAACACTGTTTACTTCAGAGTGAGTGTATCCAGCCAACTACGTAATAGAAAATGAGTGGACAAGAGTTTGAGACCCTTAAGGAAAATATCAGCAGGTGATTTGTAAACATGTTACAACAACAACAACAACAACATTTATTTATATAGCACATTTTCATATAAATGTAGCTCATAGTGCTTTATATGATGAAGAAAAGAGAAAAAAAGACAAAGTAAGAATTAAAATAAGACAACATTAATTAACATAGAATAAGAGTAAGGTCCGATGGTCAGGGAGGACTGAAAAAAAAAAAAAGACGGCTGGAGAGAAAAAATAAAATCTGCAGGGGTTCCAGACCATGAGACCGCTCAGCCCTCTCTGGGCATTCTACCTAACATAAATGAAACAGTCCTCTTTATATTTAGGGTTCTCAAGGAAGGACTTGATGATGATGGTCATGTAGACTTCTGGCTTTTAATCCATCAATGTAGGAACATCATGGTGCTTTGATTATGTGCTGGTGGCGCAGGTTGCCACCCCAGAAAACCAGGAAAGAAACAGAAGAGAAAGTAGGGGTTAGTATATATTTTAGAGCCACCATGACTATTTATGATAATTATTGAAAATACAGAGTATCAGGATTAAATTAAAATGAAGTTATGAGAAGGCCATGTTAAAGTAATGAGTTTTTAGCAGTTTTTTAAAGTGCTCCACTGTATTAGCCTGGCGAATTCTTATTGGCAGGCTATTCCAGATTTTAGGTGCATAACAGCAGAAGGCCGCCTCACCACTTCTTTTAAGCTTAGCTCTTGGAATTCTAAGTAGATACTCATTTGAGGATCTAAAGTTACGATTTGGAATATAAGGTGTCAGACATTCTGATATATAAGATGGAGAGAGATTATTTAAGTCTTTGTAAGCCATAAGCAGTATTTTAAAGTCAATTCTGAATGACACAGGTAACCAGTGTAGTCACATCAAAACTGGAGAAATGTTTTTGGATTTTCTTTTCCTAGATAGGATTCTAGCAGCTGCATTCTGCACTAGTTTCAAACGATTTATGTCTTTTTGGGGTAGTCCTGAGAGGAGTGCATTACAGTAATCTAGTCAACTGAAAACCAAAGCGTGAACTAATTTCCCAGCATCTTTCAATGTTATAAGAGATCTAACTTTTGCTATGTTTCTTAAGTGAAAAAATGCTGTCCTGGTGATCTGATTAATATGCGATTTAAAATTCAGGTTACAGTCAACAGTTACCCCTAAGTTCTTTACCTCCGTGTTGACTTTTAATCCTAATGCATCAAGTTTATTACTAATAACCTCATTATAACCATTATTGCCAATCACTAAAATTTCTGCTTTCTCTTTATTTAGCTTGAGAAAATGACTATTCATCCATTTAGAAACACATGTAAGACATTGTCTTAGTGAAACAACAGAGTTGGGGTCATCAGGGGCTATTGATAAGTATAGCTGCATGTAATCAGCATAGCTATGGTAACTCACGTTATGCCCCAAGATGATCTGACCTAATGGAAGCATATAGATCGAAAAGAGCAGCAGATCCAGGATAGAGCCTTGTGGAACACCATATAGGATATCAGGTGTCTTTGAGTTGTAATTACCACAACTAACAAAGAATTTTCTACCTGCCAGGTAGAATTCAAACCAATTTAAGACACTACCAAAAAGGCTCACCCATTGTCTAAGGTTATTTCTAAGAATGTTGTGATCAATGGTGTCAAATGCGGCACTCAGATCTAAGAGGATGAGAACAGACAAATGGCCTCTGTCTGAATTTACCCACAGGTCATTTACTACTTTAACGAGTGCAGTTTCTGTAATGTGATTTGTTCTAAAACCTGACTGAAACTTATCAAGAATAGCATGTTTATTGAGGTGGTCATTTAGCTGCATAATGACTTCCTTCTCTAGAATTTTACTTAGGAAAGGCAGGTTAGAGATGGGTCTAAAATTTTCAAAAGCAGAGGGGTCAAGATTATTTTTCTTGAGTAGGGGTTTAACTACTTAAGACAGTCTGGGAAGACCCCCATATCTAATGACGAGTTTACTATGTTAAGAATATTATCAATTAGTACGCCGATACTTCTCTGAAAAAACTTGTTGGTACTGGGTCAATGACGCAGGTGAAGGGTCTCAGTTGAGAAATTATTTTATATAAATCAGGTAAATCAATCCTAGTGATCCTATTTAATCCTATTTAATTTGTTTATAACGGAGTACTGGAGCTTAGGAGGATCTTCAGTCTTGGGGAGATGTACTATATTATTTCTAATATCATTAATTTTTTGATTGAAAAATACAGCAATGGCCTCACAGGTTTCACTGGAAGTATGTTGGAGGCATTCTTTTGCGTTACCTGGGTTTAGCAGATGATCAATCGTAGAGAATAAGATTCTGAGATTACTAGCATTGTTATTTATAATCTTAGAGAAATAGCAGCGCCTCTCAAGATGGACTGTGTTACTGTATTCTGTTATTTTAACCTTCAATATCTCATAGTGGATAGTTAATTTAGTTTTCCTCTATTTACGCTCAGCTGTATGGCATCTTCTCTTTAAATCAGACACTCTTGGGGTCTTCCATTGTATAACAATGCTAGAAGATTTTTTAACTGTCTTTTCAGGTGCAACTAAGTCAACAGCAGCTCTCACCTTAGTATTAAATTTTACAATATTAAGTTCCAGTAACTCTTTGCCTTTTACTCTGCCTTTGTGTTAGCATGGTGACATTATACATTTTCTGTCTTCATTTCTGCAAAAATCGGGTCCTGTGTTGAGTCAGTGTTTTGATATGGACACCCAAGGACACACTTTTCAGATAATCCTTTAATAGATTCTCTTGTTGACTGGGTAGATTTTATCACAGTCATGACTTGTAGCGTACAAGTAGACTCAAATGAACTATGTCAGGATAAAACTGCATCCATTATTACCCCCAGAAGTGTTGTTAAAACAGCTGCTTTTGCAAGGCAATGAATCTCTATTTAATTTTCTTTATATTCTTTTTTTAATTTAAGATGGTCATTTTTATCCAATAGTTGTTCACTGTAATAGTGATTTAAATACTGATTAAATGCTTGAGAAAGAGTGAAATAGTGAGAGTGTGAGACAGATGTGTTTGAGTACAATGGAAATATTCTAGATTTATTAAAGTCCTGAAATGTATTTATTACTTAAAGAAAGCAGTATAACGGAAAGATAAGTTAAAATGAGCAGTACATTAAATTGTAAATTATACTGGTGGTGTTAACCAGGCTAATTTCGTTGACATGATCACGTTTGGTTTCATTAATTTCATAAAGAACAGTATTTATTTTCTTTCAAGTCTGCAGGTGCTAATGTACATGTAAAGCAGTGCTTGTAGTAGACAGATGTAAGTGCCAGTACCCTATATGTTATACTATTGAATTAAAGTGAGTAGTGAGAACTCCAGAGCATTTTCCCATTAGACATTCAAGCACTACTATCTAACACTGGTCCTGTACTGTACAATTTGAGTTGGCTCAAATTTCACCTTCATCGGCTGTTTTATGTACAGTATGAGGGGTTAGCGATGCCCTGTTTAATCTTATGATTGAGCTGTCATATAATTGGAAGAATTTCTGTCATGTAAAAAAAATTCAGATGACTTTCTTGTAGAGTAGGTTGTCACATGACCTGATTATTTTCTGATGTCGCTGTCAAATTTCATTGAACATCGATCACAGTATATTGAACATTGAGTATTAGTATTTTCATAATCTTTTGCACATTTTTGATTTAAAAAATCTGCATATCAGCTAAAGCATAAGCTGAAATTAACAAATTCTCTTCCTGACATACTGTTGTGTCCATTCAAACATTAACTTATCAAACAATTAAGTGGTCTGTAGACTGAGGAAATCGGAGCCAGGTCGGAGATATGGAGGAGTTTCCCAATTTCATATATAATTGAGTGTGGTTGCCAAGTAATTGTTTGACTCCTGTTCTATCATTCTTTAGTATTTCTGTCTTTCTTACAAGCATATATTGTTTACTTTTGCATAAAAATAAAAAAATGTGTGTTTAGTAATTGTTAATCTTAATATACTGTATGATAATTTTTCAGAGCTTGTCAAATGTTTTCCTTCGTGCATCATGTTTAGATAGATCTTGTAGCTAATAGAGTATGGCAAAATGTATTTACCTTTATACATATTAGAAAGTAACAAGCAAGTAGAGGGATTTTGAAAATTTAACCATACTAGGTAAGGAAGTTATAGGAAAAATTCATGTGTTTGGAATAATGACAAGATCAATGTAAATTCTTTGTCTGAAAAATTGCATTTGTAGTATTGTCATCACATTGTTAAAGATTTAATTCAAAGTATAAGCACACCCAAATCAGCTTTATCACAGTTTGGAAAACAGTGTCAACCTTTGTTTATTGTTATAATTGATGACACACTTTATATTTGCTTCTGGCTCACTAAAAACTTATCGACAGTCACTTTCTCATTAGAAACTGTGACAACTTACCTTGACAGAGTGTTGATATTACATTCTTCACATATGCTACTATAGGCCCAATTAACAGAAATCATGGATAAATATTTAAAGATGATTATTATACTTTGATTTCATTGGATTCTGTGATTATATTGGGCTAGGCATTTTTTTCCCCCAGGGATTTAAAAGCAACTTTTTATAGTTTATTAAGCTGATTTGGTAAGGTTATGATTTTGCCTTCACTGTAAGGCACATGTTAGGTTGGCAGTTTAAGTACAGAACACTCTTTAGAGAGCTTCTTTATACAGAAGCTCAATGGCAATTGAAGTCATTCATATTTGACATTGATGCTGTCTTATTGTGAACAGAAAAAAATTAATGGAATCTTAACTTTTCAAATCAGATTTAGACTGCTTTTATAAGTAGCAAGAAATCTCATATAGACATATGCAATGTGAATGAGACTTGTGTTTGAATAGGAATTGTCTGGAGACTTGCGCCTCCAACTGGATATTGTGAAAGCCTTCCCCTTGGGGCAGTATGATTTAGTTTGGCATTGAAACATAGTGCAAGGCCTTTTATCACTAGTACATGAACACACTGAAACTCTGCCGGCTTTACAATGTGCAATACTCTGAAACAGTCGCCTGCCAGTACAGGCCAATTGCTGTTTGTTATGAGTTGTTAAATGGCCCTCTTAACGCTCGTAAATTGTCGATACTCCATTTCTCACCAAATTACACAATGAACCTTGGCTCTTCTCTTGCATTCACTGGTTTCAATGTATAGTTAATGCACTGATAACTTTGCTCAAAACAGCTATGACTTTTCATTTGCTATTTCTCTTCCTTACCATTATGAGCTGATGAGTTTGCAGATATCCTGCATAGAAAAACATGCTGCTTTTGTTCATAATTATCTATTACGGTGCAACAGTCTGAAAAATTTGTTATTACTTTTGCTTATACAAAGCACATTCATGCACAGTTCTTTGTATGCCCTCTTATTAGATTTGGATCGGATGCAAAATTAATTTGAATAATCGAACAAAATCGGGTATGAAAAAAGGAAATGAAGTCACTAACTGTATTCAGAAAGTAGCCTTAATAGTCTATGTATGAAGTAGCAATGTGTGGGCTCAAGCGCTTCCACTATGGACAATTTTTAACGTAATTTTGCCATTATGACTTTTCTCTAAAATTGCTTTGGAACTGGGAGAAATTCTCTCCCAGCTTTTAATACCATATATCTCTGTCTGTCAAAACCTGGAATGACGTCAATACCTCTACTTCCTGAGAGGTCTGAATAAAGATTTTTACATCTTCCTTACTTCTGTAGGAGAACAGAATAGGTCATCATCAAAGGCATATATATGGCACCTGTTTGGTTTAGATTCGTACAGCACTGCAAAAGTTAATGAAAACTTCATAGAATGTTATCAGCATCCAGGGCATATACAGTATAGCATTCTCTGAGTTATTAAAGACCTGCTACACAGATGATTATCCCAGTCTCCTTCTGACAAATTATTTGTGACCATTAGCACTCACTAATACATTTAGGGACAATTTTAGTCCAAAGGTCATAAGTTATAAGCTTACAGAACAGGCAATCATAACAAATATTGTAAAATATATTATAATGTACACAATTATTTCCAAATATTGCTGTATAATTTTTTAAACAGTGGTGGATGGAAGGACAATATGAAACAACATAGACCCTGAGGACACACTCAACTGTGCCAAGTGGAAATGTGCTGATGTGGGACAGCCACTAGGATGAAGAAGTGTGTCATTTTTTTCTAGGATTCAGTAAACATGTTGCACTGTTACCATAAACACACACAGCAGAAGATGCACTGGAGCACACCATACTGTATTATATGAATCAGATAACCCATTGATCACCACTACTGAGAGTTCCAGAAAAATAAGGTTGAATAAATAACTTTGGCGAGGTGTTAAATAGAGACATTGTATTTCAAAGAACAAGCTAGAGACACCCTTGCAGCCAATGTCTCTAAACAGAACAATGTATCATTTTATGCAGAGTGGAAGACATAAAGAGACATGAGTAGCCCAGTTTAAAAAAAAAAACAAAAACAAGTTCAGAAATCCAGAAACTCAAAACTGGGAAGAACTTATGGTTGAAAAAAAAAGCAATGCAAAAAAGTATTTGCAATTTTTGGCTTGCATAAGCAACAAAATGAATTAGTGGAACCATGAAGAAATGTTTTTGGTAAATAAATTAGGTATGGATTGCATTTTTTGGGGATTAGGTTTAGAAAACGAGGAAATACTGCAGCCAAACAAAACATAATTGCTGAAGAGTGATGAAAATCCTTGCAGAGATGTGCATATATCGATCCCAATGGTCTTAAGGTAAGGGTTAAGGATTTACAAAGATTGTAATGCAGATGGGAAAAATGAGTGGAAGATAAGACAATTAAATTTTTAAGATGGACCTTAACTGTAAGATTCCATTTAAAATTCTGACGTCAGTGATTGACATGTCCAAAACCCAGCATTGCAAAAGAATGTCACCAAGAATCAATATGCATTGACAGGCCCAGGAAAGGAAATGAAAAGGAGCCACCACCTATACATAAAGCAGGGTTGCTGAAATTGGAGATGTACAGGTACAACTTTGGGAAATAATTTAGATTTTTTTCAGTATAAACAAGATTAAAGAGAATAAGTTAGTATGATTGCTTACTAAATAAGGTTATTAATCTTTATGCATATTTACAGTTTAGGCTACTAAACAATGCATTACCTAAGTTCTTATTCCCTTGATAAGCGAAAAATCAACAGCTGCTGGTTTGAGTTAACACATTTTGCAAACTAAGGAACTAAAGAACTTAACTTATGACTGTGTACAGTATATTAAAGTTGATAAAGCAGTTTGGTTCACAGCCCATAGTAATTTTTTAAGGGAATATTAATACATACTGTAATTTGGTGGAACTATACTAGAAAACAGCCAATGTTTGATGTGCCACTTCACAAAAATCTGAGTAGGACAAGGGAAAAATTACGTGAAATTATACAGAAAGCTACTAAGATCAATGAACTGCAGTGTGAGTGGTCCTTTGTCATCCAAGCGGTCTACCTAAATGTTTTTAAATGACCAAACAAATTCTGTTAGGACAGAGCATGTTTCTTAAAAAGGCCATGCCAATCCTAAAAGTTCTTCTAAATGCTTAAAATGGATACGCTTTTAAATGTACAAGAGATTTCAAACAGAGAGCTAAGTAAATTTGGCAGCTCTGTCTCCTTTTTGAAATCTTGGAAAAGTTCCAAGCATAATTAAAATCTTATTATTTGCTTTCTACCTTTTTGCACATTGATATGAAGTGCAATTTTAGATCCACTGATTGCTGGAAATGAATTTCATTAGTGCTGATAGTGCTCTTATAAAGCAAAAAGGTACAGGCTCGACTGTCATCAAGAGACTCCAATATTGCTTCAGTGTCAGACATTGTGGCTTCAGAGATTTTATTTGCACTGGCCGATTTACATAATTAGAATTTATAGCACTTTATAACTGTAAGCGGCAAATGTGCTGAAATTTGATAAGCACCACATCTGGTCCACATTGGTGACCTACGTGTTGATAACCTCTGAATTTTTAGACCCTAGTGAGTTACTCAAGCTCTGGTTTTGGCAGGTCAGGTTACTAACTGGAATGGGAATCTGATAAACAGTGGACAAATCAGAAATGACATAATTATATTTAAATAAACTTGGTTGTTTGTTTGTTTGTTTACCTAATGGGATATTTACACAAATGTTGTATATCTGGAGTTAATAACTTGGCTTATTCCCAGATCATTAGGTGAAGAAGGCAGAGTTAATTTTAAATTTCAGAATTATAATCAAAATAGATAAATGCAGAGGTTTCTGTCTGTTGATTAGTTATTTAATGCAAGTAACACCTATTTCTCTTTATCGTAGATACCAAAGACTATATAAGTATTTAGTAATTTAGTAAATTAGCATTGGGTTACTTATTTTGATTCCAAAATGACCAGAGTTAACACTTTTATGATAAATGAAATGGGAAATTACTGAGTTTTCAAGTTTGATATTGGTGCACTGTAACTGCAGCAGGTTAAACACTCTTCAGTAAAATCAAACATATTAGTCTCTGTTTTGGTTGACATTGAGTACTAATATAAAAAACAAAGTCAAACAAGTTTCAAGTTTTAGTCCGTAAGATGTAAATATTTTGAGTATTTTTGGAAATATTTTATGCTGTAGGTCAGATCCCTGTAAGATGAAAGCTTGCCATGAAATGTATTTGACATATTTCTCACATGGTACATTCTCTTACAGACTAAAGTAAGATTAATCTGAACTTCCTAGAGTTTTTTTAATCACCTTTGTCCTAACTGTATTCTGGTCATTTAAAGATATATAGACCTGCTTAATGCTGCAGAAACCATGTGCAATTTATTCTCAGCAGGAAGTTTCATTAATTCTTCATGCAGTGAACAAATATTTTGCAGCCTTGAAATCCTTTAAATCTCCCAGGAAAAGGAATTGACTTCTGTTGTGCACGGATAAGCAGTCTTACTCTAAACCACTGCAAAAAAAAAAAATTAAAGGTATGCTTGAATCACACAAATGATTTTGTTAACACCAAGCTTAAAAACCTCCCTGCTAAAAAAAAATATGAATATCTTCAAATCTTACCATTCATTCATTAATTTCCAGTATGCTGGTAATTCTACAGGAGTTCAGGCATGCTTGGCTTAATGCTTTTCAGCAAATCCTTAATTTATGATCTCAACATCAGTCATGTTAAAGTAATTTTAGCAATTTGGTGTGATTGGAAGGCTCCCATGTTGCTGTCTTCACACCCAGAGGAGAAAAAGGTTTAATAATCATATCGGTTTTGCTAACAAAATAGTAATGAAGGAATAAACCAAGTATTAATTAATATGATGATTAGCATCTAGCCTTAATTAGACGGATCGTAAATCTTGTTTGCTTTTTCTCAGTTTATTTTTCCAATTCTGAAACATTACACAGTAACAGGGAGTGAGAGCCATTGTAAGACACACTCATGTACATAAGCATATCTGTTCCAGTTAACCCACCCGGTTATCTAGGTATGGAAAATCGGAGTACCTGGGTAAAAGGCATATAAACAAAGTATGTGCAAAAGTAACAAAAATTCTGAAAACAGTGTAGATCTTAAAAAGGTCTTAGTGATATTAGGCAACAGCGCTAATGCTAATACTGTAACTCTGCCACCATGCCTTATATATTAATTTTTCTTGTCTTATTTTGTATATATTTTTTTTAAGTAACTTTGATTGAAATTATCTGTAATACACATCATTTAACTTCCTGTGCTTCAGTAGTTATAGTGCTGTGAAAAAACTATTTGCTTCCCTTCTCATTTCCTCTCTTAATGAAAATTTGTGTCACTGAATGTATATAAGTCTTCAACCAAAATCGTAGATAACAGATACTTCCATCCATCCATCCTGCTATATCCTAACTACATGGTCACGGGGGTCTGCTGGAACCAATTCCAGCCAATACAGGGCGCAAGGCAGGAAACAAACCCCAGGCAGGGTGCCAGCCCACCACAGGGTGCTGATACTTAAATGAACAAATAACATATTTGTTTTGAAATCACACCAACTGCCACTGTGGGGGAAAAAAAAATGTCCCTTACATTGAATAACTGGAAACATCCATCCATCCATTTTCCAACCCGCTGAATCCGAACACAGGGGTCTGCTGGAGCCAATCCCAGGGCACAAGGCAGGATCCTATCCTGGGCAGGGTGCCAGCCCACTGCAGGACACACACAAACACCAAGCACACACTAGGGCCAATTTAGAATCACCAATCCACCTAACCTGCATGTCTTTGGACCATGGGAGGACACCCACGCAGACACAGGGAGAACATGCAAACTCCACGCAGGGAGGACCCAGGAAGTGAACCCAGGTCTCCTAACTGCGAGGCAGCAGCACTACCACTGCGCCACCGTGCCACCAACTGGAAGCATTAATAAAATAATTATCACAAGATCAAAATGCAATCAAAAATACAAAATATGTGCAAATTCAGAATCATAACATAACAATCATATAACTCCAGATGTGTCCATCAGACTTGCTGGTATGATGGAGAAGAGTTCAAGGAATCTAGGAACAATCCTTATGTCCATAAGCATAGCAGTGTGCTAAATGAAAAACTTTGGAGCTACAGTGTCACAAATCAAAAAATGTTTGAGTCTTGTATTCATATTTCCACAGCCACCTAAATGGAAGGTGCAGGAGACGACTCTCTAATATTGGGGCTAGAAAAAGAGGCTTTAAATCAGAAACACAAACACAAACAATAAATTGAAGAGGGACTACCAACAAATGTTGCCAATATGTTTTATTCTAGTGTAGGGGCCTATATGACTGTGGAACTAGTTTCTGGGATGCTACCCTCAGGTAGATGTCCTACATCACAAGCCCACATTTTTGTCCTACTTAGTTCTCTGGGGAAGCTTTACCTTTGTGGTTTAACAGGTGTTGACAGGTGTCCCTAAGGCTTAACATATATTATATCATCCTGAAAAAAAGATTACAGCATCTAAGGATCAAATCTTCATGGCAGTCTTATATAAAACATTTCCAGGAAACTCAGCTAATGAATCTTGGTGAGGTATTAGACTTGAGAAGTACTATTTGGATTCAATCAATCAATCAATCAATCAATCAACATTTATTTATATAGCACATATTCATACAAAAAAATGTAGCTCAAAGTGCTTTACAAAATGAATAGAGAAATAGAAGACACAATAAAAGATAAACATAAGTCAACATTAATTAACATAGAATAAGAGTAAGGTCCGATGGCTAGGGTGGACATTAAAAACAAAAAAAAACTCCAAAGGCAGGAGAAAAAAATAAAATCTGTAGGGGTTCCAGACCAAGAGACCGCCCAGTCCCCTCTGGGCAATCTACCTAACATAAGTCAAACAGTCCTCTTTGTATTTAGGGTTTTCATGGAAGGACCTGATGATGATGGTCACGTAGACTTCTGGCTTTCAGTCCATCAATGTTGGTGCATCATGATGCTTTGAGTAGGTGGTGGTGGCGCAGGCCGCCACCACAAAGAAACCGGAAAAAGAAACAGAAGAGAGAGTAGGGGTCAGTATGGATTTTGGAGCCACTGTGAATAGTTATTATGAAGAATTGAACATACAGAGTATCAGTATTAAGTTAAAGTGAAGTTATAAAAAGGCCATGTTAAAGTAATGTGTTTTCAGCAGTGTTTTAAAGTGCTCTACTGTATTTGCCTGGCGAATTCCTATTGGCAGGCTATTCCAGATTTTGGGTGCATAACAGCAGAAAGCCGCCTCACCACTTCTTTTAAGTTTAGCTTTTGGAATTATAAGGAGACACTCATTTGAAGATCTAAGGTTACGATTTGGAATATAAGCGTCAGGCATTCCGATATATAAGATGGAGCGAGATTATTTAAGGCTTTATAAACCATAAGCAGTATTTTAAAGTCAATCCTGAATGACACAGGCAACCAGTGTAGTGACATCAAAACTGGAGAAATGTGTTCAGATTTTCTTTTCCCAGTTAGGATTCTAGCAGCTGCATTCTGCACTCGTTGCAAATGATTTATGTCTTTTTTGGGTAGTCCTGAGAGGAGTGCGTTACAGTAATCTAGTCTACTGAAAACAAAAGCGTGAATTAATTTCTAACTTTAGATATGTTTCTTAAGTGAAAAAATGCTGTCCTAGTGGTCTGATGAATATGCGATTTAAAATTCAGATTACAGTCAACGGTTACCCCTAAATTTTTTACTTCCGTCTTAACTTTTAATCCTAGTGCATCAAGTTTATTTCTGATAAACTCGCTGAATCCATTATTGCCAATTACTAAAATTTCAGTTTCCTCTTTATTTAGTTTGAGAAAATTACTATTCATCTATTCAGAAATACCAGTAAGACATTGTGTTAGTGAATCGAGAGAGTCAGAGTCATCAGGTGCTATTGATAAGTACAGCTGTGTGTCATCAGCATAGCTGTGGTAGCTCACGTTGTAACCTGAGATAATCTGACCTAACGGAAGCATGTAGATTGAGAAGAGCAGCGGACCCAGGATAGAGCCTTGTGGAACACCATATCGGATATCATGTGTCTTTGAGATTTGATTACCACAACTCACAAAGAATTTTCTCCCTGCCAGGTAGGATTCAAACCAATTTAAGACACTGCCAGAGAGGCCCACCCATTGACTAAGGCGATTTCTAAGAATATTGTGATCAATGGTGTCAAATGCAGCACTCAGATCTAAGAGGATGAGAACAGATAAATGGCCTCTGTCTGCATTTACCCGCAAGTCATTTACTACTTTAACGAGTGCAGTTTCTGTACTGTGATTTGTTCTGAAGCCTGACTGAAAAGTATCAAGAATAGCATGTTTATTTAGGTGGTCATTTAACTGCATAATGACTGCCTTCTCTAGAATTTTACTTAAGAAGGGTAGGTTAGAAATGGGTCTAAAATTTTCAAAGGCAGAGGGGTCAAGATTATTTTTCTTGAGTAGGGGTTTAACTACAGCAGTCTTAAGACAGTCTGGAAAGACCCCCGTATCTAATGACGAATTAACTATGTCCAGAATATTGTCAATTAGCACGCCTGATATTTCTTTGAAAAACCTGGTTGGTATTGGATCAAGGACGCAGGTGGAGGGTTTTAGTTGAGAGATTATACTATGTAATTCAGGTAAATCTATCCTGGTGAAAGCATTTAATTTGTTTATAACGGAGTACCGGGGCTTTGGAGGTTCTGCAGTGTTGGGGAGATATACTAATTGGTGTGGCAGTAGTCTTATTCCTTCTAATCACTAGGTAACAGCACACAATCCTAATTTAGAAATACATGTGAACTGTTATTTGTAAAGTAGAACTCATATTTTTTTTTTTTGTAATATAGAGACTAAAACTAAACACAGTAATCCAGGTGAGGCCTCACTTGTGTGTTATATACCTAAAGCATAACCTCTCTTCACTTTTTCCCCACACATTGTGATATATAACTTAACATCCTGTCTGTATGCAATCTTGATGTAAATAGTAATGAGTCCAAAATTACTTCTAGGTCCTTCTTATAAGGTGTAATTTAAGTTTCAGACCTCCCATTGTGTTTTCAAATGTAACATTTTTACTTCCTACATGTAATATTTTATATTTGCGTACAATAATTTTCATCTGCCACAAATTTGCCTAAGCCTGTTTGCTATTGTGATATTTGGCCGGCTTATCATCCCGGCCAATACCCCCAGGCCGCCAGATTGAGCCCTCCCTGCAGTATGGAGGTGCCCCGAAGACCAGCAGGGAATCATGGATGATGTAGTTTTTATCCTCAGCCCTGCTGGATACCTCAGGGGCCGCAAGAGGGTTCTGCAGGGAGGACCAAGGACTTATTTGTGCCC
This sequence comes from Polypterus senegalus, assembly GCF_016835505.1. Classification (NCBI taxonomy): domain Eukaryota; kingdom Metazoa; phylum Chordata; class Cladistia; order Polypteriformes; family Polypteridae; genus Polypterus; species Polypterus senegalus. The sequence goes on from NC_053162.1 coordinate 94,923,152, forward strand.
TATGACCCGGAAGTTCGTCAAGGGAAGAGCGACGGGCTTCCGGGTTGAGGAAAAGACCTTTTACCTGACCCAGAAGTGATTGAGGATCACATGGACTGGGGATTGGGAATATAAAAGGACTATGAGAGCTCCCAGACAGCGATCTGAGCTGAGTTTGGAGGCAGGGTGGCTAAACGTCTGGGGGTGGAGGATTGGTTTATTGATTATTGTGTATTTGTTTATTGAGTATTGTGGAGAGGTGCGTGCTTTGTGCACATTATTATTATAATAAATAATAATTGGACTTTTTATCTGATGTCTGACGTGTGGTCTAAGGGTACAAGGGTGTGAGAAAAGCCCTAATCTGTCACACTATCCAAATCCTTCTGTAACAGTTTAGCTGATTCTATGTTATCTGGCCTTACACCTAGTTTGGTATCATATGAAAACCAGCTTATTGATTATAATTGTCCAGATTATATATATTTAATAGAACAGTCACCCCAGCACTGGTCCTTGTGGAACAACTCTTTTAACATTGTCTAATTCTGAAGATATTTCCATCACCATTACTGTTTACTTTCTGTGTTTGAGCCAACTTTGTACCCATCTATAGATTGTGCCGTGAATTTCCAGTTCTTTTTGTGTAATCATTAATTTATCAAGTGATACTTCTGAAAAATCAAGATAATATCATAAGCCTCTGTCTTATCAGGAAGCTTTTTTTGTTTCTCACAGCATTTTCTGTGAAACACAACCTTCAACACCTGAATTTGTGTTGACAATTTGCTAAGACACCTGTTATAGACTTGCACTGCTCAGTCTTTTCCTTAATAATGACTTCCATTCATTTACCTGTGACATACATTCAGCTTACTGGCTTATAATTACTTATCTGCCCAATCACCCTTGGCTTATAATTACTTATCTGCCCAATCACCCTTGGCTTATAATTACTTATCTGCCCAATCACCCTTTGTATACAATGGGACAATATTTTCTAGCCTTTAGACTTTTGGAATTTCCCTAGTATGCAGAGATTAACAAAAATATATGCTTACTGTTTGCATATGTACTTATTAACTTTTTTAAACACTTAATGATATGTTATCTGGTCTTGATGATTAGTTCAATTGCAGCCTATTTAATCCAAGCAGTACAACAATTTCCAAACACCTCATCAGTAGTGTTTCCTACTTTTGGGAGGTTATCAACTTCTTCTCACATATAAACTTCAATATATAATGCAAGTTCAAAGCATATGGTATTTCAGTGTATGTATATTCTAGCTCACCTTTACTGTTCCTAATACTCTTCACCTCTCCCTTGACTGTTCTTTTAGTTGATAAAATAGTGAAAGAATCTGTCTGGGTCATCTTTAGCTTTTTTGGCAGTATTTGTCTAAAGTTGTTTTTTTAGCATTCCTAATATCCTTTAAAACCATTGCTTTAATGCACTGATATACCCTAAGGTTAGCACTTGAGTTACTAATCTTTATATACATTGTACTGTTTTTTCTTTGTAATTTCCTCTTTAGGTCCTTCTTTATCCACAAGCAATAAGAAATTTTGAAAAAACACTAAATTTGTCCTGCTTTATATATAAAACACTTTTAAACCTGCCCCACAAATCCTCAGCTGACTAAAACTAAATTTAACTGTTTTGTTTTAGAATAGGCATGCTGCCAAGACATTGTAAGGGTTCAGTCACATTTACCCATTGAATTCTATCCTGATTATTGTAGAGTAATAAATCTAGATAAGCCTTCCCCTTCACTGGTGTTTTAACATACTATGATTTAAAAATACAATCACTGATTATGTTTAAAAACTGCTGGGGCCTCATGTATAACGCCATGCGTAGAACTCACACTATAACATGGCGTAAGCACAAAAGCCGAAATGTGCTTATGCACAGAAAAATCCAGATGCAGGAATCTGTGCGTACTTGAACTTCCACATTCTTCCGCTACATAAATCCTGATCAGCGTGAAAAGTAATGCTCATGCACGCGCTTTATGTAACGCACCAACTCTTCCCAGAATTACGCCTCTTTGAATATGCAAATGAATATAAATTGCCCTTAAGCTCAGCCTTCTGTGAAAAGACAATGGGAAAATCACAGGGGAAAGTATAAGAATTTCAGTGAATACCAAGTGGAGGCAAAGGAAAAACATACTATTTGTTCAAATAAACCGTGGTATAATCAACAAAAGGAAGCTGATCGAGTGACATAGCGTGTTGGAGAAACTTGAAAGCTCACATTCACAAAATCGCACAGTGCCGGAAATAAAAAAGAAGTCACATACCAAAGTCGCTGTGAAAAGGCGAGTTGTAGCCCACTGTCTGAGTGTCATATGAAAGCTTATTAGGGTACAGAGAAAAAAAGGCACACAGTGGGGAAAAAGCACGAAATGTCAACTTCAATCTCAACATTACCACTTTAATCGCATAGTTTATTTTGACATTAAAGTAGAACATCATAAACATCATTTTAAAATCGTTTAATGAACCAGTTTCCCAAATCACATCGTAATTAAAGTAGCACGTTAAATGCTTTGTTTTGTATTTGATCTTCTATGTGCTCTATGTGTGTGAATCACTACTTGCTTCTTAAACCGGCTCTCTTCCTCCAACTGGACATAGAATCCATTACATTCATGATATTACAGCTCACTGAATAACTAAAATACTGAGATGTATATGTGATATCATTTTTATGATGATAGGAGTTAAAGCACGTTATTAAACATGAGTTTCACGGCGCAGTGATTGTGTGCGACCTTCGATGAAATAATTTATTGCAGCAGTACTCAGGGGCGACTCTAGGCTTGTGGTGGCACTGGGCAGAGGAAGAATCAGTGGTTCCTTCGCCCGCCAATGTCAATAAGGTAGCTTATGCACGGTGGATGGCCACGTCCGTTGCAGACACTGCATAGCCGCATCATGCTCATGACACAAGCATTTAACTTTTGCCGAAATTTGTCGCTGCGTTTTTAGCTGTATTGTTATTTTCTCTTTCTGTTTTATATTCAATATATATTGGCATAGCCACCAATGCAGTCCTTGCTTTTCTTTCCCCAAATACCCAATCACCACACAATCAGCTCTGTAATAGAAGTTAAGCCATCTGTAAGCTTAGAGCGCCGATTCTTCAAAATGTTTAAGGAACATTGAAATATCTTCGTAGTACATGTTTAATTATTCTATCCTTCACGACACTCCCAGTGAAGAATATCGATTATTTAAATGAAGTTAAAGTTTTATCTGTATAATATAATAAACATATTTTGCTGCATTTCACCTTAAAAATGATATCGTCATCATATGTAAATACGCGCATTATAAAGTGGTTCAGGTTGTGCGATATTATAACTGTATTGCAAGTTTACAGTGAGGTGATTGTATTTATAAGTACAAACAGTTCTACAAGGAACAATTGATTGACTGTGTTTTAGTTCTTGGGATGAAACTGTTTCTGAACCGCGAGGTCCGTAAAGGAAAGGCTTTCAAACATTTTGCCATGGCTGAGGCAGCGTGTGCTTGAAGCTGTATACTGATAATTTTCTTTCCGATCAGCTGCTGCTGTGATTCACACTCAGATACAGTGATATAAATACTCCGAGTGGTGCAGTGAGAGTAATATGGAAAAAGATGATCCGCTGTGGCAACTCCTAACGGGAGGAGCTGAAAGAAGAAGAAGAAGAAGGTGCAGTGAGAGTAACAATGCTAAAGCAGTTATGGTATTTGGAATACTGTGGCTATTCCCTGGACCATTATATTGTTACAAGTTAATTACAATCAGATGCATTACACTAATAAACAATATGCGGTTAGTTTCAGTGTATTTATAAAGCCGCATCAGGAAAATAAGGTGTAACCACACAGGAACAGTAGCATTGCTTTGAGGCTGGATGCCGCCAGTCTGTAAAACCGAGCGGAGAACTTGTATATGACAAGGTATGAGGTACCGTGGAAAAGAGCGTGGCTTTATGCCAAGTGTAGGTTTTATACATTGCGATTTGAAAGTGGAAAAGTTCTTACGCAACATTTCTGTGCATATGCACCGTTTATACATGAGGCCCCTGGTCTTGTGCTCTGCTATTTGTAGGGCTAGCCCAGTTAATGTTTTGAAAATTAATGTCCTCAATGACTATAATACCTCCTTCTAAACGTGCCTTTTTAATATTACTAAAAATATGTAAATCAAACCTATTGTCTGTATTAGGGGATCTATAACACACTGTTAATATAAGGACTCAATTCATAATGCTGTCTAATATTGAAGAAAATCTTTAATTATAACACTTTCATCTCCTAGGCTCACAAGGTTTTCCTAACAATGTTAAATTAGCAACTATTGCCCCAAAGGAATGCAGCTGGCTTAAAGTTCTCCTCAAGAGTGCCATAAAATTACCAATATAACAAAGGCACTTTATACTGACTATTGTCTATCTGGTTTAATTTATGCAGAAAGTTCTCCAGGATGTACTCTCTGACCTTGAGTCTCAGCCCAATATAATGCATTTAAGAACATAAGAAGAACATAAATTTGAAAAAGTGGCAAATGAGAGGAAACAAAGTAGTCCTTCGATCCCATTTGTTTAGCTACCTGTGGCTAAGATATCCCAATATCTTATCCAGATTTTTCTTAAATGTTGTTAAGGTTTCTGCTTAATGTTTTGTCAACTACAGTTCCACAATTCTTTATGTAATAAGTGATTCCTGGCTTCAGTTTTAAATGCACTTCCTCTTAATTTCCACTGATGACCTCATGTATGTGATTCACCCTTAAGCTGAAAGAATGTTGCAAAATGTACTTTATTAATGCTTTGAGGAATTTAAATACCTGGATTAGATAACTGCTAGTCTCCTCTGCTCGAGACTAAACAGGTTCAGTTCTTGGAGTCTGTCACAGTAGGATGTGTCCTTAATTCTTTGGATGCCCTTGGTTCCTCTGCACGGCTTCAAGTGCTGTTATGTCTTTCTTGTTCCATGGTGATCAGAACTGCACAAAATAATCCAATGCTCCTGTGCATTGCTTAGTTGATGACAATGTTGAGTGAATATAAACCACTAAATCCTTTTCAGAGGTTGCTTCCTGTATGAATCCCCATCTTGTATTTATAACTAGCTGAAATGGAATACCTGGCATTGCCCAGGAGGAAAATAAAGTGTTATTTTAATTGTTTGAGAAAAATATATTAAAAAAAAACACAACATTAAAAATAAAAATAAACTAACAAACAATGAAGACTCACTAATGTGCTTGTCTTGCAGTCTTGTATGTGTGTTATTATCCAGTTGATGCTCGGAACAGGCCAACTCTACTTAATTTCAAAACCAACAGGAGCGTGGTGGTGGTGCTCAAACATAAAGAATGCTGGCAGTCACTTCCAGTTCACCCTCTGGTGGTCGTTCTGAGTGTTAACTGGATGATAACATGCATACAAGACCGTAGGATCACACCAACCCTACCCAGTTTACTAACTATACTAGAATCCATGCCATTAATATAAATCAGAAAAGTAATGGTCCAAGGACAGATCCCTAAGGAACTCCAGTGGAGCATTCTCCTTTAATCTATTCTTTGTCTCCTGACAGTTAACCTACAAAACTCTCTATTTTGTTATCTGTGATGCCTTCAGCTTCTAGTTTCAGATTTAATCTTTGATGTGGGACTGCATCATATGTTTTTTGAAAGTTTAGGTAAATTATGTTGTGTGGTTTGTTTTTGTCAACTAGTCCAGATGTTTCTTCAAAATTTTGAAATGATTGGTCTGGTAGGACCTTCCTCTCATAAATCCATGCTCACTGCTATTTAGAATATTATTTTCATTTAGATAATTTTCTAATGTATTGCTTATTATTGTTTTCATAATTTTGCATGGCACAGAAGACTAATTGGTCTATAATTACTAGGATCAATTTTGTCTCCCTTCCTGAAGATTGGAGACACATTTGCATCTTTACAGTCCTCGGGTACTTATCCTTTCTGTACTGACTGCTGAAATATCCCTAATAAGGGTTTATAGATGATGTCTTTCATTTCTAACAATACATTTGGTGCAATCCCATCAGATCCAGGCGTCCTATTAGTGTTCAATGTATTGAGGGCTTGAAGCATATCTAACTCTTCTACAGGGTGATCCAGATCTAATTATGCAGATCCAAATCGTCTGGATGACTTTGATTTATACGGGGACGATTTCAGTTCGGCGCAAAGACGATTCCTCATGTCATCAATTCACACATCTTCTTAATGGTCTAGGATGTTTCGGTTGATTTTCTATGTATAGCGTACTGAAAATTGCATAATTATATCTGAACCACCCTATATATTAAAATCTATAAACTTAGTTTGATTTTTCACCTTGTGACACTCCTCTAATCATGGATAACTTTGATGCGACCACTGGCTATGAGGATTGTGTTGGTCTCCATGGATCTGGTGATGGTGGTGAAAGTGGCTCCATATTTCTTGATGCTGCACAAGGTCAGGGGCTGCAGAATTCTCACCCGACTGTTACTCTCAAGATCCTGGTTACGTCCAATAGGCTACCACCTACCAGAGGAATGAGGATAGACTTGACCAGACTCAAAGATCAAGCTGTTTCTAATGAGTTTACATGAAGTTTGTGTGAGGAACTTGCAGACATAGGTGCAACTACCGATCCTAATATGATATGGGAGACCTTCCATGACCAGACCCTGAAGGAAGGCTGAGGGTTGTGTTTGTTTTGCTGGTGTGCCCAAAAGGAGATATTTCATCTTGCAGGGCACCATGGATATTGAGAGAAGTCGCAGTGCATGGTTTGATGGCAACTCCGGTCTGTTCCAGGAACTGAGAAGGATGGCTGTGAGGGCTCTGAGGGCAGATAAGGAGGCATTTGTTAGTTTGTTTTTACAGAGGAATCAAAGCATTTCACACATTTGAATGTGTTTCTCAGAGAGTCGCAGTCAGGGTGGGTGATGGAATGGTCCTTACAGATGACGCTGCAGTTCTGATCAACTGGGCTAGCTACTTTGAGCAGCTGTTTAAAGCTGATCCTCTGGCTACTCTGTTGGACATCTCTGGGTCACCGGTTCTTGAGGCTAATCCTCCAATTAGTTGTGAACCACCCAATCTCATTGACATTTTACATGTGGTGAACCACCTAAGGGTAGAGAAGGCTGAAGGGATCTCTGGTATCCGTGGTGATCTGGTGGTAAGGCTGGTAATAAGACTGCCCTCCAAGCATTGCAAGCAATCATTGCTTCCATCTGGGAAATGGGCCTCATCCCAACTGACAGCAAAATAGCACTTGTTGTCCCTATCTGGAAAGGGAAGTATGATCGCCTGGATTGAGGCAACTATAGGGGGGATTACACTGCTCTCTGTGCTAGGTGAGGTCCTTTCTAGGGCCATCCTCAGTAGGATTCATGATCAATTTCTTACCTACCAGTGACCGGAGCAGTCTGGTTTTACACCCAAGTGTATTGTCAACCGCATCCTGGCACTGAGGGTTCTTATTGAGTGCAAACATGAATATCTGCAGAATTTCTTTGCAGACTTTATCAATTTTGTAAAGCATTCAACTCAGTTGATCAATCCACCCCATGGGACATCCTGAGACTTTACAGGATTCCCCCCCAATGTTTCTGGATGTTATGACCTGCCTGTACACTGGTGAGTGCTGTGCATAGTGGAGGCAGAACCTCTCTGTTTTTCCCAGTTGATTATGGGTTCATAAAGGGTGTGTTCTTGCTTCTACCTTGTTCAAAGCTTGCATAAGGTGAAGACTGGACTTCTTTGCTACTGTGTCTCTTAGGAGTATCCTTTAATACCATTGATTTGACTTTGTGTTGAATGAGCGGTTGCTCAGAATCCCAAATAAGGCACATTACCTGCATTGTTAAGGGAGCATCCATTATGGCACTATGAGCATGTGTTGTGAATCCTCAAGGGTGATCCAGCTTGCTGGATCTTTATTATAGAGGACCCAAGTGGCTGGACTAGGCCAATGGGATGCCCACATAACAAATGGCTTTGGTAGATAGATGATAATTTCCAGAGGATGGGACTGGACCCGTGTCAGCCTGGGAGATTGGCAACTGGGATCCTGAGCGGTTTTGTTGTGTGGTGACATGGTAACTCAGTGTATCAGTCAGTGCATGCTCCCTAACCTGACCTGGCCTGTGAGTTTGTTTTTGCTTCTGCATGAGACATTCCACTTGTTTACTCCTTTATGAATACCTGAGTGAAATATCTGTTCAGTTCAATTTAATATTTCATTTTCATTTTCAATGATTTCTCCATTTGTATATCTAAGGTTTTTTAAATTCTTATTTTTTTTTGTTGGAATAGTACTGAAAAAAATGATTGATGTTCATGTTGGCTTCTCTAGCAATTTTTATTTAGGTTTCTCTTTTGAAAATGCTTTTTAGAACTCTTACTCATTTTCTTGTACAGTGATCTTTTCAGTTTTATTTCTTTAATTGGCTGCTCCCGCTAGGGCTTGTCACAGCAGATTATCTTTGTCCTTATCCTCCTGTCCTCTGCATCTTGCTCTGTTACACCCATCACCTGCATGTCTTCTCTCACAACATCCATAAGTCTCCTCTAAAGCCTTCATCTTTTCCTTATACCTGTCAGTTCCATCCTTAGCATCCTTTTCCCATTCTATCAAGCATCTCTCTTGCATACAATCTCGCTTTTCTGACTAGGTCTCCAAACTGTCCAACCTGAGCTGAAATTTTAATGTACTCCTGTCTAATCATGTCCATCCTCGTCATATCCAATGCAAATTTTAACATCTTCAACTCTGCCACCTCCAGATCTGTCTCCTGGTTTTGATCAGTGCCACCATCTACAACCTGTATAACATAGCTGATCTCACTACCATCCTGTAGACCTTCCCTTTCACTTTTGCTGTTATCAATCTGTCACAAATAATTCCTGACCCATTCCCTCCTCCTGCACTCTCTTCTTCACCTCTCTTCCACTCTCCCCATTACCCTATACTGTTGATCCCAAGTATTTAAACTCCTCCACCTTCACCTCTTCACTTCTACTCCCTGCATCCTCACCACTCCTCTGACCTCCTAATTTACACACATGTATTCTGTCTTGTTCCTATTAACCTTTGTTCATTTCCTCTCTAGAGCTTATCTCAAGGGGCTCCCTATTCTCACTACAGATCACAATGTCATCATCAAGCATCATTGTCCACAGTGTCTCCTGTATAATCTTGTCTGTCAGCCTGTCCATCACCATTACAAATAAGAAAGGCCTCCGAGACAATCCCTGATGTAATCCCACCTCCACCTTAAATGAATCCATCACTCCTACAGCAGACCTCACCACTGTCACACTTACATTGTACATATCCTCCACCACTCTTTCATACTTCTCTGCCACTTCCGATTTCCTCATACAATGCCACAGCTCCTCTCTAGGCACCCTGTCAGGTATCATGCCAAGCACCCTTACCTCCTCCCTGAAATCAACCTTAGTCTTCCTTTTTCAGCCTCCACCATTTGATCCTTGGCTTTCATACCCTCAGTTCCACTCTCTTTACTTTCCTCCGCTCCTCCTGCCTCTAGACACACCTTCCCTCTCTTCTTATCCTTCTTCGGCCAACAGTAACCCAATTTCTGCTAGCACTCTGCTGGCTAACAGTACTGGTGATGGCTGTTGTTAACTTGGGCCTTGACCGATCCAGCATGGAAATCCGTATTGTTGTCTACATATTGATCTGACAAAATTTTATACCGGGTGCTCTTCCTGACATATCCCTTCTCATTTGTGCATCTCTTGTGGCTGGGTTAGTTTTACTTCTTTAATACTACTATTTATCCATTTTGGCCGTTTTTTTTTTTTTGTCTTTTTGTTTTATTGCTAGTCAAACATATTCCACTAATAAATACAGTATATTCCACTATTCATGCTTAGATCATCCTACCTTACCTTTTTATGTAAATGTGCTTGCCTAAAGATTTGTATGCTATCAGCTATATCCTAAAGATGCTCTTGCATATTCATATCTATAAAAGATTTGTCTGAACAAAGAATAGTTAGCCTATTCATGATTACAGTGCAAAACTAATATCTCATGAGCATACTATAAAATATGTCTTTAATAAAGGTACAAAATTCTTATAAACTTACTGGAGTCCTGAAAACTTATTGCAGGCCTTTTAACTTGTTATTAATTTGTGCACTTTTAATTATTTATGGTTATTTTGTTATTGCTTATTTTGCCATCCTTTAAGGCTATAGTTGTCATACCACTTAACCAACAAAAAAGAAAACTTCACAGGATAGGCATCTTAACTAATTGTGTGTTATATTTAATTCAAAACTTGCCTATTAAAAGAATACTCACCAAATGTGTATTTTCAGTCTGCCGTATAAGAATGCACCCACAGAGAAAAAGGGTTATACCTTTTCATCAATAATATCCAAACTCAATTATATGCAGTAGCAGTAATATTAAAACAAGTATGTAAAGTTATAAATCAGTTATTGTCCCCGAGAAAGGGGTAAACCTGAACTTTGGCTTATCTTCCAAGAAAGATTTGGCTTTTTTTAATGTCTTTCAAGAGATGATAACTTTATTCTCCACTCTATATAATGGTTTGTCTGCAGCAGGCAGTGGCTGTAACTCCCATCAGACTGAAACCAGTTCTCTCACTTTTTGGTGATTTGATTAATAAAATATTCCCCTGTTCATACTATTTCCAATCTTACTCTATTGATGGAGTGAACTGGGGATCAAGAAGAAGAATCAGGGATCAATTTTTTTTTTCTCCAACACTAGCCAAATCCAGACATCCTCATTAAACTGTGGTTCACAATCTAATTAAAGAAACTATGCATTTAAATTCTGTTTTAAACAAATTGAGTCTTCTTCATTTATTTTATCTTTAATGATCATAGCATTAGGGCAAACAGTTTTTAATGTATTACTTATTTTACTATGGCACTTTGGGCCAGACATTACGTTACTGTGTTTACTTGATATTATACTGCTGTTTGTCCCTTCCTGTGAAATTTTAAACTTTGCTTATCCTAAAATGCCTACATCCCAACCAAACCCCAACAGGCCTTCCCTATTTTAAACAATCTTCAGCTAACCTACATATACACCTCCTCAATGTATTGATACTCCATGTGTTCAAATGTAATCCATCATAGAACAGGTCCTACTTATCCCAATGCCCCATAAGCATAAGGCCTTCTCTACTGCATGAAGATCTGAGCCAAGCATTTAGCCTTTTAGTCTCCTCATTCTTATCTGGACTGACATGTGGAACAAGCAGAATTTCGGACAAGAAATCCTCAGCTTGTTATCTAATTCTGTAAATGTGAATCACAGAACTGACACCCTGCCCTTATGGATTTCAACATCAACCATGACAACTGGATCCACTTCCACTGTGGTCAAGAGCATATCTCCCTTTCCAGGGAGGTCTCCTACCTGTGCATCCAAAAGCAACCATACCTACCTATCACTTCAGAACCAACATCTAGCTTAACAAGCTTCAAAATCTGGGGTTGTTGCCCCCAGACAGTGTAGTCCACTTGCCTTGAGCTAATGTCTGACTGTGACACAAATATTTTTACCTCTCTGATCTGAAGTGTTCCCCCATCCTACTTTGGGAGTTCACACTAAAGAACATCTGCGCAAGATCATCCTATTCTCTGATGCAGTACAAATGTAAAATTCTTAGAAGCAGGCTTTCTCAAAGCCAACTTCCAAAAATTTCAACATCATAAGGAACTTTTGTGCTGGCCTCATGATTAAACTTTCTTTAGGTGACAGTTAAGCAGTTTTCAGATTTAATATCATTTAGCTATACAGTCATATGAAAAGTTTTGGGAACCCCTCTCAGCCTGCATAATAATTTACTCTACTTTCAACAAAAAAGATAACAGTGGTATGTCTTTCATTTCCTAGGAACATCTGAGTACTGGGGTGTTTTCCAAACAAAGATTTTTAGTTAAGCGTTATTTAGTTGTATGAAAATAAATCAAATGTGAAAAACTGGCTGTGCAAAAATTTGGGTCCCCTTGTAATTTTGCTAATATGAATGCATGTAACTGCTCAATACTGATTACTTGCAACACCAAATTGGTTGGATTAGCTCATTAAGCCTTGAACTTCATAGACAGGTGTGTCCAATCATGAGAAAAGGTATTTAAGGTGGTCAATTGCAAGTTGCACTTCCCTCTGACTCTCCTCTGAAGAGTGACAGCATGGGATCCTCAAAGCAACTCTTAAAAGTTCTGAAAACAAAGATGGTTCAGTATCATAGTTTTAGGGGAGGGCTACAAAAAGCTATCTCAGAGGCTTAAACTGTCAGATTCAACGGTAAGTAATATAATCAGGAAATGGAAGGCCACATGCACAGTTGCTGTCAAACCCAGGTCTGGCAGGCCAAGAAAAATACAGGAGTGGCATATGCACAGGATTGTGAGAAAGATTACAGACAACCCACAGAATTACAATGTTCTGGAATGGCCATCACAGTCCACTGACTTGAATATCGAAAATCTATGGGATGATTTGAAGCAGGCTGTCCATGCTCGGTAGCAATCAAATTTAACTGAACTGAAGAGATTTTGTATAAAAGAATGGTCAAAATATCCTCCATCCAGAATCCAGACACTCATCAAAGGCTATAGGAGGTGTCTAGAGGCTGTTATATTTGCAAAAGGAGGCTCAACTAAGTATTGATGTAATATCTCTTTTGGGGTCCCCAAATTTATGCACCTGTCTAATTTTGTTATGATGCATATTTCATATTTTCTGTTAATCCGAAAAACTTAATGTCACTGCTGAAATACTACTGTTTCCATAAGGCATGTCATATATTAAAAGAATTTGCTACTTTGAAAGCTCAGGCAATGATAAACAAAAATCCAAAAAATTAAGAGGGGTTCCCAAACTTTTTCATATGACTAAGTTTAACAAAGTACAATACCTGTTTTATACTTTCTGGCTCCAGGTCTGTTTCCACTCTCATTCTGTGCTAATATTTTTTGCCCATTTTTTCCCGCGCTCAGAGTAATCACTTGGAGATAATCGATCTCTCTCTCTCTCTCTCTCTTTTTCAGATTAATTTGAATACAAGAATTGTTCTTTAACTACATGGTTATGGATGCTTGTTTAAACTTGTTTAAACAAATGTATGTAGAAATACTTGAATTTATACCCATGGACAGAGTTAAGCTTTTAGAAATGCAAACTTCACTTTTACTTAAAGTGCTAGAATGTTGAGTATGTTTAATTTGTATATAATGTTAGTTGAAGATCTCATTATGTATTACATTTCATTTCACATATTTCAAAAATAGAATCAATCACGTACCCACCTCCTCACCCTTTCTTACCAAGTGGATCAAACTCTTATCTAGTTAAAGCACACATCAGAATTGATTGCTACCACTGGCTTGTTTTGTTCTATTGCTTTGCATCGTACATCTTTCTTTCTCCACTTACTAGCATTTACATTTAAAGAATATACATTTATATGCTGAAATCAATTTATTTGTGCATGCCAGAGTACAAATAATACCTTGTACAGACACTAAAGCCATGCAGAGTACATTGAAAATTGCAGATTAAGATTCAGTGTATACAATTTTCAGCAAAACTGACATTAATTCCTGAGGACTGTGTCACCAATTGAAGAGGGATATGTCTTTATCACTTTCCCTCCTAGTTTAAGAGCCAGATTACATTTTAAACATTGAAAATAGTTTTCTTGATAAAGAACTGATAAAATCCTAGCCAGTTATTTTCTGTTTCTTCTTATTGGAGGGATAGCCAGATTGATTTAGAGTTAGAGGTGTTTTTTTTTTCTTTCATCTTCCTTTAGTTATTTCTCATGTCCTTGAAACAACTGTGATAAAATAATTTTTTTTCATTATTTCTCCACTTCAAAGTTGCATGGTTCTGTAGCAGGAAGGAATTTTTTTTTTTGCCTCATTCTGAGGTCACCTTCAGTTTCAGGAACAACTACACAATGATGCTTTATGCAGGACACTTTATTCCATCTGTCTTATGTAACAGGCTAGACAGGTAGGCATCACTACTAGCACTACCTGCCATTGCAAACTGTGATCTGAGCAATGAATATTCTGAGTATTCATCCTGCCACTTAAAGTGTAGAAAGTATATGCAGTCTATCCTGGCAATAATTATACATTCTATGAATTTATTGTTTCCCTAAACATAGATAAAATGTTACTTTATGCACCTCTAGCTCACAACATTCCCATAATTCATCTTCTTAGCTCTTGACAATACAATAAGGTACTTTTTGCTCTTATTGGAAATATAGTATAACTTTTGACAGGCCAAGTTCTGGGAACCACCATTCCCAAGCTTTAGACTCTCCATAATTATGAAGTAATTCCACAAACGGTTCTCCTTTACTGAGACAAATGAGCAGAATTTGCAATTTGAGTTGGTCTGTCTATCTTTCTGTCAACTTTTTTAATAGACCATTTTCTCCTCCTGGTCAAAATTGTGCGTTCCATTTGTGTCCCGGGGCCAGTTATCCCATTAATTACAGCTTATATAATCAACTGGTACCATATACATTTTCATGTGCAACAGCTGTGTAGATATTGTTGAAAAACTGAAAGAAAAAAAGGTAAAGAGTTGTTTAAAATTTTAAGTAAGATTTTGTCAGTCATTAACGAAGAACAGGAAACAAGGAAAATTAGTGTAAAACCAAAAGTGGAATGTGGTGGAAACTAACACATTAACCTTGGGATGGAGCCATGAGTGGGCCTTAAATAAAAAAAAATGCAAAATATAACAAACTGAAAGGCTCCTAACATCTGACCAGAGGATGAAATGTTAAACAAAGCGGAAATAGCCATTATTTTTACATTCTATCCATTCCTAGTTCTGATTCCATTAATGCCTCCAAAGCTGTTTTTTTTTAATCAGAAATTATTTTACTACTTTTATTTTACATGCTTTGTAATTTGCACTAGTATGTATTATATTACAATGTTGCCTAATTTACATTTACATTTATTTGACCGATGCTGTTATCCAAAGCAACTTATTGTATTGTAATTGTATTAACAAATTTTGCGAAAACATTATATATAAATGTTACTAAGTCTTGCTAGATGTTTCTTTAAATTTATTTAAAAAAATCTCCTTTTGGGATTATGTTCTTAAATGACTGAGTCTGGGAGAAATTGATAGGGCCAAAAATATTATAAATCATTTATTTATATTCGGGGTTGCTTGGTGGCACAGTGGTAGCGGTGCTGTCTCTCAGTAAGGGGACCTGGGTTCACTTCCTGGGTCCTCTCTAAATGAGGTTTTTATGTTCTCCCTGTGTCTGTGTGGGCGTTCCTCCCACAGTCCAAAGACATGCAGGTTAGGTGCATTGGCGATCCTAAATTGTCCCTGGTGTGTGTGTGCGTGTACCCTGCAGTTGGTTGGCGCTCTGCCCGGGGTTTGTTTCCTGACTTGCTCCCTGTGTTAGGATATACAATGATCCCTCGCTATATCGCGCTTCGACTTTCACGGCTTCACTCCATTGCGGATTTTAAATGTAAGCATATCTAATTATATATCACGGATTTTTTGCTGGTTTGCGGATTTCTGCGGACAATGGGTCTTTTAATTTATGGTACGTGCTTCCTCAGTTTGTTTGCCCAGTTGATTTCATACAAGGGACGCTATTGGCAGATGGCTGAGAAGCTACCCAATTAGAGCACATATTACGTATTAAATAAAACTCTTCAATGATATACGATATGCCTCCCACATGGTGCTTCGCACACTTAAAAGCTCTAACAGCCCCTATTGATTTTTGATTGTTTGTTTTTCTCTGTCTCTCTCACTTTCTCTGACATTCTCTGCTCCTGACGGAGGGAGTGTGAGCAAAGGGGCTGTTTGCATAGAGGCTGTTTGCTTAGAAGATACGGACGCTCCTCTAAAAAATGCTGAAAAGTCTACCTTCACATTGATTCCTTCATTGCGGCGGCTTTATCACGGTGCTTCGTTTACTTAAAAGCCCAACAGCCCTATTGATTTTTGTTTACTTTTCTCTATCTCTCTGACATTCTCTGCTCCTGACGGCACTCCTTTGAAGAGGAAGATATGTTTGCATTCTTTTAATTGTGAGTAAGAACTGTCTAAAGGGTGTTATTTCATGTCTAGAGTGCTCTAATAATGTTAAAAAACATATTTAGAAGGTCATAAACAGGTTTTCTATGCTTTAACTGCAAAAATATTTTTTTTTTATTTATAAATAAAGAATCCTACTTCGCGAAAATTCATTTATCGTGGTAGAGTCTGGAACGGATTAACCTCGATAAACGAGGGTTTACTGTAGCAGGTTGGATAATGGATGGATGGATTTATTTATTTTCTAGCAAGGGTATGGAGCACTGCCTGGGGTGGAATGTAGTGCAGATGTCAACACTAAACAAATATCCAAGGGGAGCAAAGTTTGGCCATAAGTATCAGGTTTTTTGTTTTTTTTTTTACATTTTTTTAAATTTATTATTCTTTATTAATCCCAAAGGAAATTACTTGGTTTTTCGAATACCCCTTGGGGTCAGAGCGCAGGGTCAGCCAGTGTACAGTGCCCCTGGAGCAATTAAAGGTTAAGGGCCTTGCTTAATGGCCCAGCAGAGTAGGATCTCTTTTAGCAGTGACAGGGATTCGAACCAGCAACCTTCAGGATACCAGCGCAGATCCTTAGCCTCAGAGACACCACTCCTCCACTTAAAACTGCCCTTTAAAACCTGTTAAGGATTATTCAGATTGTTGCAATCACATTCAAAGAATTAGCATTACACCCGGGCATTTCCATCATCTGAAAAGAATAAACAAAAAAAAAAAAAACTTGGAATATTGTGACTAAAAAGAACTTACTATCCTGTAAAGTTTCACCGTTTAAGTCTGTCTACAAATGTATTGTGTGGAGGGCTGTGAATGGCCAATGTGACCACTATAACTTACAGTGCACTGTCAAAACATTGTATTAGCCATATATAATTTTTAAACATGTTTTGAATTTACTCTAATGTATTCTTTTCAAAATTTCTAAATTTGTATTTTATATTACTTTATATATTTGTCAAACCTTTCCTGGTTCCATCATTGGACTTGGTACTCCAATACTGGTGATGCAGTGAAGGAGATCGATCACATGCTCGTGGGCAGATGCTGGAGGCTTCTGCAAAACTCCAAAGTCTACAGAAGTGCCCAGTTTGTGAATTCTGACCACAGACTTGTTGTTGCTACTCTTGGGATCCAGCTTAGGTCCAGTAGGTCGCCACGTACTAGGAAAATGAGCCTGGACTTGGCCAGACTCCAAGACCAGGCTGTTTCTAATGAGTTTGCACGCAGTTTATGTGAGGAACTTTCAGATTTGGATACAACTGCTGATCCTAATGTGATGTGGAAGACCTTCCGTGACAAGACCCTGAAGGTTGCTGAGGGTTGTGTTGCTGTTACCTGTGTTTCATCTCGCAGGGCACCCTGGATATGAATGAGAGGAGTCGCAACGTTGCTCAATGCCAACTCTGGTCTCTACCGGGAATTGAGAAGGACAACTGCGATGGCTCTAAGGGCAGATAGAGGCATTTGTTAGAGGAATCTGTGAGCAAGTAACACACCATCTGTGGTCTAGCAACCCACATCCTGCTTACAGAGGAGGTGGGTTCAGGGGTGAACTTCTCCAGGCTGGTTGCAAGGCATTGCACGCAATCTTTGCTTCCATTTGGGAGACTGGCATCATCCCAACTGACTGGAAAAGGAAAGGGTGATCGCCTGGATTGCAGCAACTACAGGGGGATAACACTGTTCTCGGTGCCGGGTAAGGTCCTTGCTAGGGTCTTCCTCAATAGTATCCGTGATCACTTGCTTACCTACCAGTGACCGGAACAGTCTGGTTTTATGCCAAAGAAGTCTACCATTGACCGCATCCTGGCACTGAGGGTTCTCATGGAGCGCAAACGTGAATATCGGCAGAGTTTCTTTGCAGCCTTTGTCCATTTTCACAAAGTGTTCGACTCGCAGTTGATTGAGCTGCCCTGTGGGACATCTTGAGGGTTTGCGGGATCCCCTCGAGGTTGTTGGATATCAAGGCCGGCCTGTACACTGGTACTGTGATTGCTGTGCAGAGTGGAGGCAGGACCTCTGCATTTTCCCAGTTTGTTCTGAGGTTCGTCCCTGGTGTGTCCTTACACCTACTCTGTTCAATGCTTGTATGGACTGGGTGTTGGGCAAGGTTGTTGGGTCCAGCGGCTGTGGGACATCTGTTGGTGAAGAAAGATTCACAGATCTTGACTTTGCTGATGATGCTGTGATCTTCGTGGAGTCAATGGAGGCTCTAATCATGGTGCTCGAGAGACTGAGTGAGGAGTCTGAGTGTCTGGGCTTGCGAGTGTCCTGGATAAAAACCAAGATCCAGGCCTTTAATGACCTCTTGGGCACAGCCATCAGCAGTGTGTCTGTTTGCGGAGAGAGTGTTGACCTTGTTGAGAGGTTTACTTACCTTGACAGTGACATTCATGTCTCTGGTGACTCTTCCTGTGAAGTCAGTAGACAGATTGGGAGAGCATGGGGGGTGATGAGGTCACTGGAAAGGGATGTGTGGTGCTCCCGATATCTATGCAAAAGGACGAAGGTCAAAGTCTTTAGAGTCCTGGGGCCTCATGTATAAGGCCATGCGTAGAATTCGCACTATAACATGATGTCAGCACAAAAGCCGAAATGTGCTTATGCACAAAAAATTCCAGATGCAGGAATCTGTGCATACTCCGACTTCCACATTCTTCTGCTCCATAAATCCCGATCAGCGTGAAAACTAACGCACATGCACGCACCTTCTGTCCTGCCCCGTCTCCTCCCAGAATTACGTCTCTTTGAATATGCAAATCAATATAAATAGACCTTAAGCTCAGCGTTCTGTGAAAAGGCAATAGCAAAAGCAAGAGGGAAAATATAAGAATTTCAGCGAATACCAAGTGGAGGCAAAGAAAAACGTACTATCTGTTGGTTTATACAGTGGTATAATCAACAAAAGGAAGCTGATCGAGTGACATAGCGTGTTGGAGAAACAAGCTCAAGTTCACAACGTCGCACAGTGCCCGACATAAAAAAGAAGTTGTCACATATCAAAGTTGCCATGAAAAGGTGAGACATAGCCCACTGCCTGAGTGTCATATGGAATCTTATTAGGGTACAGTGAGAAAAAAAGGCACAGAGTAGGAAAAAACCACGAAATGTTAACTTCAATCTCGAAATATCCACTTTAATCACGTAGTTTATTTTGTCATTAAAGTAGAACATAAACTTCATCTTAAAATCATTTAATTTACTAGTATCTCAAATCCCATCGTAACTAAAGGAGCACGTTAAATGCCTTGTGTTGTATTTGATCTTCAATGTGCTGTATGTGTGTGAATCACTACGTGCTTCCGTTCTTTCTCTTTCTCCAACAGGACACAGAATCCATTACACTCATGATATTGCAGCTCTCTGAATAATTAAAATACTGAGATGTATACGTGATATCATTTTCATGATGATTGGAATTATTAAGAAGTTATTAGGAACACGATGGCGCAGTGATTGTTCATGTCTCATACAAGATGCTGCTGCGCCATGCGCGACCTTCAGTGAAATAATTTTTTGTAGCAGTACTGTCTCTTTCAAACGTACTAACCTTCAATTCTTGTCCTTACTTTTCTTTCCCCAAATACCCAATCGCCACACAATCAGCTCTGTAAAAGACGTTAAGCCATCTGTAAGCTTACAACAATGATTCTTCAAAACTTTTAAGGAACATTGAAATATCTTTATAGTACGTGTTTAATTATTCTATCCATCTATCCTTCCAGTGTCGCGCCAGTCTCAGTAAATATACAGCGCGAGGCAGGAACAATACGTGAACATGCAAGTGCTGCGGCACCGTGTCCTCACATGTTTAATTATTAACAATACAGATTATTTAAATGAAGTTAAAGTTTTATCTGTATAATATAATCAACATATTTTGCTGCATTTTATCTTACAAATGATACCGACATTGACAGCGACAGCGTGGTTGCTCATGGAGTCCCGAATGAGGCACATTACCTGCATTGTAAGGGAGCGTTAGTTACAGCACTACGGCAATGTGGCGCGTTTCCCTGAGGGTGATTTGACTAGTAAGTTCCTCATTGTTGGGGACCCCAGTGGCTGGACCAGGCCAAGGGGTCGCCCACATAACACCTGGCTGCGGCAGATAGAGGGTCATTTCCGTAGGGTGGGACTGGATCATGCATCTGCCTGGGGGGTTGCAAACTGGGATCCCGAGTTGTTTTGTCGTGTAGTGGGTGCGGCAATGCACTGTACCAGTGCATGCTCCCCAACTTGACTTGACTTGACTTTCATTTAAGGAAGTTGAAATTTTGGACTTGTATGAAATTTTTGCTCCTAGTGTATTTTACAAAGTTATTTCTGGTTGTATAACAAACAAATACTTTTTTTTTTCCCCTTTCTTTTTTTAGGCATAAATGCCTTTGAGCAAATGATCTAATTATGGCTGTCTGCGTTAAATTATGGAATTTTCCTCTCTGGTGTTTCTATCATAAATCATAAACTGCCAAAGATCTGTTTTCTTGTTAATATGTTAATTCATTCAACTTGTATTTGCACTAACAATTATTGTATTTACATGTAGATTTAAATAGTAGCAAAAAATACGGCATTACTTATTTTAGTACTTTAATTATTTACAATGTTTATGATTATTTTAACAGCTTATTTTCATACAGATGTGTAGCTGGGTGCCACTATAGAATATTAGAAAGTGAAAATGACAGAAGTAATGATTAATAGCTGAAAAAGTTTTAAATATGAATAATTAGAATTGTCTAATTGTTGTACTATATGAACAGATAAGCCGCCACTATGAATATGATCCATTTTTTTCTTTGTTTGAACTAAATTAAAATTCAAATAGATGAGATCCTGTACACAGTTACTACATTACCAAACATCTTAATCAGGGAGTGAGGATATCAAAAAATAAGATTGTAGTTTACCCCACACCAGTCACTAAAAACCTAATCTGGAGTACTAAGGAAGAAAAACAAAATAGTAAAAATATCTATATTTGTATTCAGAAGGTTTATCATTACCACCTCTCAAGAGACCTCATGAAAGCAGTATTAATTCTAGCTAAGATTAACTCAAAATGAACTAATTCATAAAATCTGATATACCACTGCCTTATGAGAAGATAATCCAGGGACTTCTATCGAGAAGCAATAAGCAGTTTTGCAGTAATGTTGTCCATTTGGAGGGAAACAAGATGTGGCTTGTGCAGTGAAGAGTATAATTAAGTATTTTAGAGAAAATTAAGGTAATTAGTTTCCCAAGTAACATACATAATTGTCATATGTCTGGCAACACTGTGCTGCACTCACTTTCAGTGGACGACTGAACAGGACAGCCAACATGACAAAAATAAGAACAAGCATGTAAGCTTTGGAGAACCATGTGGTTGTTACCAGATCCTAATTTTGTTGTATTTCCAAGATTAATACATCAGCAACCCCTTTTACTATTTTATTATTATTATTATTATTATTATTATTATTATTATTATTATTATTATTATTGTGTGTACGTACAGTATATATGTGTATATGTATATCTATATATGTAAATATGTATATGTAAATATGTATATGTTGTGGAAAACCAGCCCTGGCACAGACAGGCAGACATCAATGGTTCAAGCACACACACGTTTATTTACAATATTTGCAAGTAAGTTAAGTCCTACACACAATCCAGTGTCCTTTCACCAATCACCTTCAGTCTGGGCCTCTCCAATATCCAGCCTTCCTTCACCACCTCCGCTCCTCTCCTCTGAACTTCGTCCACTTCCACCCGACTCCAGCTGACAACTGGAGGGAGGCAGCCCATTTTATGTCCACCCGGACATGTTCCAGGTGCCCTTCCTGCTGCTTCCTGCAGCAGTTCCTGATGTGGCGGAAGTGCTGCATGAGCACCCGGAAGCACTCTGGGTGTCCCCAGTATTCCTTCCGACAGCACCTCACAATCGTCCTGGTGCCCCCTGGTGGAGGCCATGGGCCCCTATAGGGTTAGGCTTCCATGCTCAATTCCCTTACAATGCAAGCCGGGGCAGCTGGCCTCACATGGTCCAGGAGGGGTTTAGTCCCTCTCCCGGCCTTTCTAGGCACAGTCCCCAGCTGCCCACCACAATGTGTGGGAACATCTTTTTGTGGAACCTGGTTCAGCTGCACCATTTGCAGTTTTGCACCATATGGTCCGTGGTAAATCCAGCAACAGAAAACTTCTGTCGAAATCCTCTCCCCCAAACCCCCACAACCACTTGATGACCTCAGCATGTGCTTATTTTGCTTAATGGTTAATCCAGCCCTGGCTCAGCATTATAACCTCATTCATGGCTCAGTAGTGTCCCAGATTACGGATTTAAATCTTGATCAATCTAAGTCTTGTGTTTATAGCTTTCTGATGAACAATTCGTAGTACTTCATGTAGCACATAGTACTTCATTTATTGGCTTGTTTTACAGGTCTTATGACAACTCATTCCTTGATTACTGGCTTTCGACAATTTTTGGTTTTTTGCCTTTGTTTTAGAGACTGGCTGTTATCGCTGTTTCTTGAAGACTTTTGCATCTCATTGTGTATTTTAGCACCATCTTCACTAATTAGGATTGGGTCAGGGCAGTAGTCCAGCCGAGCCACTTTGGATAATCATGCCAGTTATTACAGAGTGAGGAGGTATCAAAAAATGAAATAAGATACACGATTTAAGTACAGATTGTAATTGAAAAAAAAAAGTGTGGTTCCAGGGATATTATACAATTGTGTTCTCTCCAGGAACATACTCTGTCCAGCACCCTCACCAAAAAGATCTCCCAGCTTTTGAATACCATTGTTCAACCGAGATGTTCAAATACATGGTTGGCCTCTGAACAAGAAATCTGAGTGGTGTTATATTAGATTTTTTTCAAATTCATTGTAGCAAAAATCTAATTGTTATGACCTATTTCTGCTCTCCCTGAGCTCAAGACTCAAGCTTATCTTACACATCACACATACCAGCCACAGGAAAGACAACCAACCAGGTAAGCCCCTAAATCTAGAATAAAGCTTTCGGTCTGCACTTGCCCATGAAAAAAGAGCAAAGGCTTTAATATTTAAAAGGCTCATAAATTAAGAGGGGTACCATTACAAATTCCTGGGAACACAATAATAAAGCTATGTTCTTTTATATTAAATATTGAACAGTAAGTTGAATCCACATCTTGTCATCATTCCTGTCTTCAGTTAAAAATGTTATTTCAATGTAACAGTCCTGTTAAGATTTGCACTGATTTTTTCTGGATGCAATTATTTAAAGATATGTTAGCAAAAAAATACATCTGTTTTGCATGTTGTGAGCAAACAATTATGGAAGCTTATTCCCAGACTCAAAACAAAAAAAAGTTGTTGCACTATTTTGCAAAAGATATTGCCTGGTGTGGTCGGTCATTGTGCATACGCATGCTCCATACATCCTGTGATGGATATATTAAGGATGTGCATACATACAACAAAAGTCATAGGCATACATTTACTTCTGCCTTAGTTGAGGATTAAATTAAATCCACACAGTTTAGGATCACAGGGAAGGAGGTGATCATCATGGCAAGAAGCAACTGTGGTGGACAATATGCCAATCCTTTGCAGGGCATAATTGCAAAATTGCACAGTCAAGCAGAAAAGGATGTGCTGAGTATAATACACTAACAGAAATCTATCCATCCATTTTCTAACCCGCTGAATCCGAATACAGGGTCACGGGGGTCTGCCGGAGCCAGTCCCAGCCAACACAGGGCACAAGGCAGGAACCAATCCTGGGTAGGGTGCCAACCCACCACAGGACACACACAAACACACCCACACACCAAGCACACACCAGGGCCAATTTAGAATCGCCAATCCACCTAACCGGCATGTCTTTGGATTGTGGGAGGAAACCGGAGCGCCCGGAGGAAACCCACGCAGACACGGGGAGAACATGCAAACTCCACGCAGGGAGGACCCGGGAAGCGAACCCGGGTCTCCTAACTGCGAGGCAGCAGCGCTACCACTGCGCCACCGTGCCGCCCAACAGAAATCTATCATTAAAGTATTTGTTTAGTTTTGTTCTAGTTATTTCCTAGAATTTATTACTAGATATAAACAACCAAAATATTTAACAGAAAGAGAGAGACTGGGTATGGAGAACAGATTATTTTTATTTTTAATGAAAAAATGCCATGTACAGCTTTGAATGAAAGTAGATAATGTCTCACACCACTGGGTAAAGACTTCACTTTTATTATATTGTCTGAAAATCTAATTGTAATTTACCTTTCCTTGCTCTACTTCAGATTGTTTAGAGATGTATTGCCATGAAAGCACTGATACAGCCTTGAGATATTTCCACTGTCAGTTCTGTTACTAAACAATAAAGCCTCATTAATGGATAGTGAAGAGAAAATTAGAAAATTCTGCAAACATTTTTTAGTGTAGTTTCTGAGTTACTTTTAATAGAAAAGATGTTTATATGGTAGATCATTTTTGAGGTGAAGTTGTATAAAAGCTGAAAATGTATATTTTATATGCACATTTCATTTCATTCAATGTTTCATTGCCACAGGATTGTGCAGTATATATTTGGAATAAGGAAAATATGCTTAGCTTGTAAAGATGCACCTGATAGCAACATTTTAACCTACAGTTATCGCAGCGCATGGTATTCATTCCATATCTAGATAGATAGATACATAGATAGATACTTTATTAATCCCAAGGGCAAATTCAATGCAGATATGTCTATTACTATTAATTTTAACTGAGTAATAATAAGTTATTCAGAACTGTTCCTTCAGCATCAGGTACATGCAAAAACAATTTTTAAACCAGTGTCTTTAACTGTTCTAAGTGCTATTAATAAGGATATGCATCCATCTATTTTTTGAAATATTTATTAGAATAGAAAGATGTACTAGAGAACGTACAGCTCTTTGTATATAATCCATCCATCCATCCATTATCCAACCCGCTATACCCTAACTACAGGTTCATGAGGGTCTGCCAGAGCCAACCCCAGCCAACAAAGGGCGCAAGGCAGGAAACAAACCCTGGAAAGAGCAGCAACCCACCGCAGGGCATACACATACCAAGCACACACTAGGGGCTATTTAGGATCGCCAGTGCACCTAACCTGCATGTCTTTGGGCTGTGGGAGAAAACTGCAGTACCCAGAGGAAACCCACGCAGACACGAAGAGAACATGCAAACTCCAAGCAGGGAGAACCCGGGTCCCCTAACTGTGAGACAGCAGCGCTACCCACTGTGCCACCATGCTGCCCTCTTTGTGAATAATGTTCATTTAAATTATATTGATTCTCCCTGATAATGTTAAAAGGAGATGTGCCCAAATGGCAAGAAATGGTTTTTCATGTATAACAATTTTCAGCAGTTAGATAATTGTCAGTAACTATGTTAGCTGTCACAAAACATTTAATTAGCATAGTATTAATTGGAAATATGCTCTTTGTCAAATTGTTTTAAGCCAAGAGATCTTGCAAAACACTTCCATGCAGTTACTGTATTACATGTTGTAGAGATGAATGCGGGTTGTTTAGTGCAAAGGGATACAATAAGTTCAAGTACATCTATTAGGAAGAGTAAGTAACCTTTTGTGATGAATATTAGAGATCTTAGAGGTTTGTATCGATGTGGTGACTAGGCCAACTACTTAACTGTTACAAACTTACATCTACAATCACTGGGTTCTTTTTGGTGGTCTGGAGGTTGTCTGGACAGTATGAAAACAGTCATAAAACATTTAGGTGTGATAGAAGCAGTACTAGCATTAAGCACATTGATATTTTAAATGTGGATCTACCATGGAATTAGGGTTAATGTTGTAGAAACCATTTAATAAAGCAAACAGACTGCATTTATAGACAGATTATTGCCTTTTCCTTAATTTACAACAAATAAATTTTTCAGCAGTTAAAAGTTTAATTAATGTTAGTGAAGACTTTCAAATAACTTTTTTTTAAATAACAGTGACTATAGCATAGAAATGCAGTGACTATATGAGTAAAAATAAAATTTACAGGACTCAGGAAGCCATTTGACAATCATGTATGAAACTGTCAGGTAATTTCAAAAAGTATGATTTGTCTTAATTGTAGATTTATGGTTATTTACAAAATTGATCTGCATTTTCCTATTTTAAAGTCAACGTATTATGAAATAGACATTCATTTCTAAATTGCCAAATTTATTTACAGTATTATTTATTTGAAAATACTTAATTTTAGCCGGCAAAATGTATTATCTCTATATGATACAGTATATATTTGATAATTTATGCCAGTTTAATGTGCATCCCTTACTCATGTACTAGTTTAAAAATGGAATAATTCTATTGATAGATATTAAGATAAATGAATGCAAATATGGAGAAGTGACTGCTATCAATCCATGGTAGAATACATACTGTATAAGGTAAGGGGTCTGTGGTCTGACTATGACTGTGGTAGGCAGACCACCTATTATGTAAGGTATCATGCTCCGTTATTTTTGCATTTACATTTTCAGAAGAAATTACTCTATACTGTAATCTTGCACTCACTTAGCACTATGATTACAAGGTCAACCTAGCATTTCTGAAGGTATTGCAAGAGTAAGCAAATGCAGAGTGTAGCTTAAATTGCCCATGACCACCTTGTTGAGTCTATTTCTACTTGTCAATAAAAGAGAAAAACATGTCACAAATGGCAAGAAATTAATACATTTATTAAATAAATACCTGTAATATATTTGCAAAATAACACCAAATAATTGTAAGATTTCACATAAGTCTAGGCAAGTAATCAAACTTGAAGCAAATGGCCATCTAGTAGTTGAGTTTAGAATTTCACAAGCTATCAATAAGAACACTTAGGAAAGACTGCAATGACTTGGGGGTGTTGGCATATGGCAGTGTGGCAACACTAGATAAGGAGAGGTTGAATTGTCATGTTAGGTGTGACAAGCTTGATAGCTTTAGGCAGTGATAAAGAGTTGTCCGCTTGTTACAAAACAGACCTTAAGGTTATGTTACTCAATAAACTCATAACACCCCTATTTTAAATACCCTCGATTCACCAGCAAAACTGATTGTTTTCCTGTTTCCATTAACTATTATGTTTACTGCCACCCACTCCTGTTGTCACTTCCAGACAGACAGTTTGGGTATACCAGTTGGTTTGCCTATTTTTGCATAAATGCATAAAATGTCATGACAGATTTGAACACAAAAAGGTGTGTATGTATATATAAATTATATATGTATGTTAATGCTTTATTTTGAATAAGTGGATTTTAGAATGTTATTTGTCACAGCCTTAATATTTGTATTTATACACAAATATACATAAATTCCATATAACAGTATGCAGAAATAATACAAAAGTTCTCTTGCATCTTATTCCATAAATAGAATCATGTTATAAAATGGCATTATGCATTAGTATGCTTTTATCCAGCTTGAATTAAAGATGTTGCCTGTATGTTGTTGTTCATTATACGTGACTTCAAAACTTAACAAAAAAAAAGTCAAAAGAGATTGAAAAAAGTCATTATATTCTCACATCTAAATGGTTTTGCAATTGCATTTCAGATTTAAATGTGAAATTATTTTTTCTTCAAAACATTGTTGTAAAAACTGAAGCAAAACAATTTTAAATGACAGGGACAATCTTTAGAAGAGCACAGACACTAAGAAAACACAATTGAATGAAACAGAGTTGTAAAAGTTTTCACAGTACATGCAGGGAGAAGGAACATTAAACTTAATGAGGGGTGAAGCTATCTTCAAGAGGAAAAATAACTGAAAAGTATTTAGAACATTAGAACACTCTAGACGAGAACAACCCATTCAGCCCAATAACGCTCACCTGTCCTATCCACTTATTTCTTCCAAAAAAACATCAACAACAACAACATTTATATAGCACATTTTCATACAAATAATGCAGCTCAAAGTGCTTTAAATGATGAAGAAAATAAATAATTAAAATAAGGGAACACTAATTAACATAGAATAAAAGTAAGGTCCGATGGCCAGGGAGGACAGAAAAAACAAAAAATCTCCAGACGGTTGGAGAAAAAAATAAAATCTGCATGAGTTCCAGGCCATGAGACTGCCCAGCCCCCTCTAGGCATTCTACTTAACATAAATGATCAGTCCTCATTGCATTCAGGGTTCTCATGGAAGAACTTGATGATGACAGTCATGTGGACTTCTGGCCTTTAATCCATCAATGTAGGGACATCACGGTGCTTTGATAAGGTGGTGGTGGTGCAGGTCGCCACCCCAGAAAACCGGAAAAAGTACAGAAGAGAAAGTAGGGGTTAGTACGGATTTTGAATATGAATACCATGAATAATAATGATAATTAATTGAATATACAGAGCATCAGGATTAAACTATGATGAAGTTATGAGAAAGCCATGTTAAAGTAATGTGTTTTCAACAGTTTTTAAAGTGTTCCACTGTATTAATCTGGCAAATTCCTATTGGCAAGCTATTCCAGATTTTAGGTGCATAACAGCAGAAGGCCGCCTCACCACTTCTTTTAAGTTTAGTTCTTGGAATTCTAAGCAGACACTCATACGAAAGTCTAAGGTTACAATGTGCAGTGTAAGACATTCCGAAATATAAGATGGAGCGAGATTATTTAAGGCTTTGTAAACTATAAGCAGGATTTTAAAGTCAATTCTAAATGACACAGGTAACCAATGTAGTGACATCAAAACTGGAGAGATGTGCTCGGATTTTCTTTTCCTAGTTAGGATTCTAGCAGCTGCATTCTGCACTAGTTGCAGTCGATTTATGTCTTTTTTGGGTAGTCCTGAGAGGAGTGCGTTACAGTAATCTAGTCTACTGAAAACAAAAGCGTGAACTAATTTCTCAGCATCTTTCAGTGATATTAGAGGTCTAACTTTAGCTATGTTTGCTAAGTGAACAAATGCTGTCCTAGTAATCTGATTAATATGTGATTTAAAATCAAGTTGAGTTTTGAAAGTACCTAAAGTCTTACTGTCTACCACACTACTTGGTAATGTATTCCAAGTGTCTGTCGTTCTTTGTGTAAAGAAAAACTTCCTAATGTTTGTGTGAAATTTACCCTTAACAAGTTTCCAACTGTGCCCACGTGTTCTTGATCAACTCATTTTAAAACACAAGTCTCGATCCACTGTACTAATTCCCTTCATAATTTTAAACACTTCAATCATGTCATCTCCTAATCTTCTTTTGCTTAAACTGTATAGGCTCAGCTCTTTTAATCTTTCTTCATAATTCAAGCCCTGTAGCCCTGGAATCAGCCTAGTTGCTCTTCTCTGGTTCTTTTCTAGCGCTGCTATGTCCTTTTTGTAGCCTGGAGACAAAAACTGCACACAGTACTCTTTCTGGTGTTTACATTGATGAAACATTCTCATTATCTAGGCCTGAGGTGAACAACTCAGATCCTGGAGGGCCACAGTGGCTGCAGGTTTTCATTATAACCATTTTCTTGATGAGTTCCTATTTTTTGCTGCTAATTCACTTTTGTCTTAATTTTAATTAATTTGCTATTTTAATTTCTGACCCCTTAATTGTTTAATTTTTCTTTAACAGACAAACAATACTGAGATACAATATAAACAAAGACATGATCAGCTAACCTCTGTGCATTATATAATATTTGAATATAAAGAAAGGAATGTTTCAGTAATGTTGATCTGTTCATTTCAGCAAAACTTTTTTATGGTGCTTGTAGAAAAAAGAAAATCAACAGTTTTTGGAATATCCGGTGTGGCAGAATGAAAGCTACAAGAAGCCATGGAATTAGATTAAATAACGGGTTTTATTCACAACAAAAATCTGCTTCTAAGTAAGGCATTGGTTGCAGTGAAATTAATTAATTGGAATTTGAGGGCCCAGCTTAGCTGGTCATCTGGCTCACTTTACATCTCATTTTTGTTTGGCTGTCATTTACGGAAAAAAGCAGTTCAGAAGAATGAGTCTTAAAAAAGCAAGACTATTAAAATGATTGGAAAATAAGTCAATTAACAGCAGAAACTGGTCACTGATTAAGAAAGTGGCAGAAAGGAAAACCACTAGCTAATGTAGCCCTCCAGGATTGGAGCTGGCCAACCATGATCTAGGCAACATGCAGAAGCAACTAAAAAGACAGGTAAAACGTTAGGTTATGTAGTAAAAATTTGTTGAATGCACATCAACATAACTTCTGTTCTGGCTGTATAGTGAAACCACATCTAAATTAGTGCATGTATGTCTGTTCACCATGGTAGTTAAAAAGATAACGGTACTAGATATTTTGCAGTGGAGAAGATACAACTGTTTTTTGGAGCTAAAGTACATGAGGTAGCGTGACAAGCAGAGGGAATGAAACTGCCTTAGTCTTGAGCTGAAAAGGCTGCATGGGGATCTAGTCCAAGTCTTTAAAATTCTCAAATGCTTTGGCAAAACTGGTCCAGAAAAAAAACAGTCCATTTTCAATCATACACTTTTGTATACTGATGGAAGTGATTGGAAATTCATTTAAGATAGAAGCATGTAGCACTTATTCACATAAAGAGAGATGGAACAGTGAAAGATCTTCCAAGATATACTGTTAAAATGGACAACTTGTTAACCTTTAAAAGCGACAGCTTGGCTATTAGCAGATTAAACAAGCTTAAAAAACAAGTGGTCTTGTCTCATAATATTTTAATTGCACACTTTAAAAAACAATCATCTTCCTAGTAAATTGTGTGACCCCTTTGTAGCATCATTGAGTAAATCCTGTATTAGCAGTAAGAAATACTAGGAAAAAAGAGCTAACCTTGGAAATCTCACCAAACACACACAACTTTCACTTCTCATATTCCCACTTATTATTAAACACCAGGGGCCTCATGTATAAATGGTGCGTACGCACAAAAATGTTGCGTACTCCCGATTCCATGCTCAAATGTATAAAACATAAACTTGCCGTAAAGCCACGCACATTTTCACAGTAGCTCAAAACCTGGCGTATGCAAGTTCTTCACTCGGTTTTGCAAACTGGCGGCACCCAGCGTCAAAGCAGTGCTTTTGTTCCAGTGTGATTTCCCTTTCTTTTTTAGATCCACATCCCTGACGCGGCTTTATCATATACACTGAAATTAACCGCATATTGTTTATTAGTTTAAGACATAAGACATCTGATTGTAATTAATCCGTAACAATATAATGGTCCACAGAATGGCCAAAATATTCCGAATACCATAGCTGCTTTAGCGTTGTTACTGTCACTGCACCTTCTTCTTTTTCTTTTAGCTGCTTCCATTAGGGGTTGCCAGAGCAGATCATCTTTTTCCATATTACTCTCACTGCACCACTCGGAGTATTTATATCACTGTATCTGAGTGTGGAATCACAGCTCTACAGCAGCTGATCGGAAAGAGAATTATCAGTATACAGCATCAAGTACACGCTGCCTCAGCCATGCTGTCTGTTTGAACTGATCTCATACGACAAACGCTTAAAAGCCTTTCCTGTAGGGACATTGCGGTTCAAAAGCAGTTTCATCCCAAGAACTATAAACTCACTCAATCAGTCCATCAAGTGCTCATTATAGAACTGTTTTTACTTATAAGAACAATTCCCTTACTGTAAACTTGCTTAAAATAGTGCACAACCTGAGCCACTTTATAAAGCAAGTATTTACATATGATGACAGTATCATTTTTAAGATAATATACAGCAAAATATGTTTATTACATTATACAGATAAAATGTTAACATTTAAATCTATATTGTTAATAATTAAACGTGATTACACGGTGTCTCAGCGCTAGCAAGAAGCTGGCACCCATTCAGGGATTGTTCCTGCCTCTCGCTAAATTCTTGCTGGGACTGGCACAACACTGTATGGATAGATGGATAGAATAATTAAACATGCACTATGAAGATATTTCAATGTTCCTTAAAAGTTTTGAAGAATCTGTGTTCTAAGCCTACAGATGGCTTGACATCTATTACAGAGCTGATCGTGTGGCGATTGGTTACTTGGAGAAAGAAAAGGAAGGACAGGAATTGGAGGTTAGTACGTTTGAAAGAGACAGTGCTGCTGCAATAAATTATTTCATCGAAGGTCGCGCACAGCGCAGCAAACATCTTGTGTGAGGCAGGAGCAATCTCTGGACAAGGCGCCAGCTTGTCACTATCACTGCGCCATCGTGTCCCCATGTTTAATAACATGCTTTAATTTCTATCATCATGAAAATGATATCAACTATATATCTTAGTATTTAAATTTTTCAGGGAGCTCTAATATCACGATAGTAATGAATTCTGTGTCCTGTTGGAGGAAGAGAAAGCCCGTTTAAAAATCACGTAGTGATTCACACACACAGAGCACATAAAAGAACAAATAAAATACAAAGCATTTAATGTGCTATTTTAGTTACAATGGTATTTGAGAAACAAGTAAATTAAAGATTTTAAGATAAAGTTTATGATGTTCTACTTTAATGACAAACTCTGATTCAAATCTGATTTAACATCTGGTTTAAAGGACCTACTAATATTCCAAGCTTGATTTATCATGTTCTTTCCATTACTCTTCATCAGTGTTTTTTTCTGCCATTAATACTGCACCAAACAAATATACTTTATGTACCAATGTTTTTTATATAAATGTTATTAGGTATTCTTTTTATCCAGGAATGCTTACAAATAAAAAGTACAATGTGACATTATTTACTTTTTTATGTAATCATTGCAGGTTAAGTCACTTGCTAATTACACAATGAAATGAACGTGACCTTGTGGTTCACACTTTACTGCCTTAGCTTATAAGCTTCTGGGTTTTCACAGTATTCAAATGTCAGGGCTTTGCCATTGCCTGCACTGATAGTACAATTTTGAGTACAAATATGCAAGTTCAAATTCTTCTCTTTCCTTTCTCAAATTGTTAGAAGTAAGAATTAATGGAAGTACTTAGGTAATGATCTTATACACAAATCTAAGTGAATTATTCACAACTTGATTAGAAAGCTAAATTTCTTATTACCAGAAAATGTTTTGATGTATGTTTGATTCAGTGATGACATAATTGCCTGCACTTTCAGTACGTGTGTCTTGCACAAGCAAGAAAACACCACTCTAGCAATCTGCTATTGCTTTCATTTTTTCAGATAATTTATTTCATTTATAATATAAATTCAGTTTTAAGTAATAAAGTTAATCCTTTGTCTACTGTTTGGTGGTAGGTAGATTTTCGTTTTATCACTACTAAAAGTAAGAGATTGGGGGAAAAAAAAACATGCAGAAAATTTAAAGAAAAGTAAAATAGGGATAATGCACATGTATGTGGAACAAATTCAAACTACCCAATGCAATGAAAAATATTCAATTCAAATATTTTTTTTCTTTGTCTAGATTTCAGTATGCTTTGAACTTCTAGCTCAGCAATACATAATTACAATGAATATATGCCAGAGATTTGATTATCTGGATTTAAAAACTTAGTTCAATATTGGAAACATATAGAAGGATGACGTTTCTGTATTTTAATAATCATCAATAATAACATTGGAGTTTAATAAGGAAACTGGCTCACATTTTTAAAGGCTTTTACTTTTCTTGTGAAAAGCAGTAATTTATGCCTGGCATACTGTTTTACTCTGCTATAGCTTCCATGGATATTGCTAGTGTTAAAATGCCTTATTTATAATGGGGGGAACAAACATCTGCTAGATAGCCATCTGGGCCTCTACAGTGGTTGTCAATAAAATAGTAGTCAATTCATGTGTAAGTATGATGTATCAAGTAGAAAAAAAGTATATTGTCTTACATATGGGTACATAAACCTCCAAAATGCTTTAAATATGTTATCCTTGATAAACCTAAAATTGCTTACACAGTTCTAAATAGTGTGGATATGCTTGAAGATAGTTTAAAGTAGATTTTTAATATACAGTTTACATTTCCAGCTCATAAATTTGAACATTAGTTATTAATTCCTTATCTATTTAAGGTTTTTATGTGTCTTAAAAAAGTATTCACATATTAAACACAGATGAAACTGGAATTTGATCAATTTTACTGAATATTTTAATTTGTAACTGGAAATTTCTTTTTCACATAGGCTGACTGGTTTTCCAGTCATTCAACTACTGACTGAACATGTCCATGTTACTGTCTAAGGAGATGCTTTACATCATTCTGATTAAAATGTATTAATGCAGGAACTGAAATATTTCATTCTGTTCTAATATTTTAATGAATCATTCTGAACCTAGAATGCTGTTGACTTTAAGCATGGCAACATCAGAACAAACTTTTTTTAAGCATATTTGATTGGTGGACCCAACAATCTGGGCCCTGTTCTATTTGAATGTCAGTGCCTTTAACACTAGAATTACCAGAGCCTACGAGAAAACTCGTAACCCGGCCCACCTTAAATCTGTTTGCACCTCTCTGTCAGCGTTGTTTATCTTGTAAATGTGCTGATTAAGACAAGCAGCAAGCGGCCTGCTATTCCATCCTCCACTGTCGCAGAACATTCACTAAGTTTTCCCAGCTCATGCCTTGTTTCATTATCTGGGAGTAAAGTGCTGGAGTTTTAGAGTGGAAATAATGGATTGTCATTTGGAACACATGCATTTTATGTGTGTTCCGTTTCTACAGTAACATGTGTAAACACATTGTTAAAACAGAAACTTTTTTCATGTTTTAGTAATAAATGTTACAAAATGTAGGCATAAACTATAGAATGTGTGAAGCCTGAAGTCCAAAGATCAAATAAACAGTTTCACAAAAGGTTCAAGGATGATACAACAGCGCCCGTGGCGTAGCGGTAAGATTTGCTGACTTGTAATCAAGAGGCCACCGATATGATCCGCACTGCCTCCTATATTTACTGTTTTCAGTAGTGAGCTGCTCTTATTGTTAACATTATACAGTACACACATACATTTGGTTTGAGTCTGTAACAGACCGTGTACATTTATGGTACTGTACCTGTAAAAGTTACCTTTTGTCTTTCACTTTTATTCTCTCACTCATGATCACGATACATACTACCGCCCTAGGGATTTGACGCTGTTAGTTTTTATTTGAAACTGGGAATATATGAGTAGTGTTTTGAGGCAATGGAACTGGACATTCTCTAATCTGGAGGGATAAAAGCTGACACACATGCTGGTGAATCTGCCTTCTTCGTATCTCACCGTCACTTTATTATTTTTTTTATTCAGTTTTATTGAGTGTTCCTGCTCACACAGAATTAGTATGCACCTTATGGTGTATGATGTCAAAAAAAAAAACAGACGTAGGTATATATGATATTTTGAAGAAATCATTTCATGACATGAATAGTACCAATCAGAAAACATTATCGCACTAATGCAATATTATTTGAAAACGACCAGCGTCAGATTGCTGTGTTTATTTGATATTTGGACTTCAGGTTTCACACATTCTATAGTTTATACCTACATTTTGTAACATTAATTACTAAAATATGAAAAAGTTTCTGTTTTAACAATGTGTTTATACAGATTACTGTAGAAACGGAACACACATGAAATGCATGTGTTCCAAAAAATGATCTATCTCCACTTTGAAACTCTAGCCGTTCACTCCCAGATAATCAAACAAGGCATGAGCTGGGAGAACTTAGTGAATGCTCTGCGACGTTGGGGGATGGAATAGCAGGCTGCTTGTCTTAATCTGCACATTTACAGGACAAAAGACGCTGACAGAGAGGTGCAAACGGATTTAAGGTGGACCGGATTTACAAGTTGCCTCGTAGACTCTGGTAATTCAAGTGTTAAATATAAACCTGTGACACAACTGAGCAGATATGACCACATCTTACGGCCACCTAAAAGCCTTGGATTGACAGTAGTAGATCCCTTGTTAAAGCTAGAAGTTCACATGTGTTTGGGGGATTTATTTTTTGATTGTTTATTTTTATACATATATATATATGCACTATATACACACACACACACACTGGTGGAATCCCATTATAATGAAATTCCTGGGACCCTAAAAATATTTTGTTACCACAAATACAGGGAAAATATGTATATTGTTGTGACAGAGACACTGGTGACTTGCCTCTCTAATTGGCGGCAGCTCAAGAATAGACCCTTAGCTGCTCTGCTGGGTCTGGTATATACAGTTTTACACCAAGGGCAAAGGAATTGGTTGACCTATGCATGATCAGGTTTACCACGTAACATGCTTGTCGCATGATGTTTATAACATTTAACACGGGCTTTGACTTACTCTTCCTCTCGCACTCCTGGTCTGCCAAAGCAGTGACTCTGAACTACTGGTGTTCATCTAATCTGAAGATAGGAGCTAAAGCAGGACGATTGCCTCCATGTCACTGTTCATGTCTTGTGTGCTTGAGTACCGATATACCAGTTCCTTTTTTGAATAAAGACTTGAGAATGTACCTACCTTCTCTATACAGTAATAAAGTACTTGTATTTTCTTTGGAAACCTGGAATCCCCTTCCTGTCTTTCATGCAACTTGGTGACAAAAGCTTGACGGTACCTGTATAACAAAAAAAAACCCACTGCTTCTTAAACTGCAAAAAATATTTTATTTGAAAATGAGATGTTAGATGTAACTTTTATTAATAGAAATACAGGTATGAATCAAAAAATAAAATGAATTGTTAGATATAACTTTAATTTTTAGCAAAAACTGATGGTATTTCTTCCTTGTTATTTTTGTTCATTGCAAAGAAAACTTTGGGAAGAAATATGAAACTCTAACAGTACAATATCCGCACACAACATAACTTACCCACGCTCGGTGGAGCACTGATTCAGAATTTAGCTATAATTGAATGATGTCACACCTGCATTCTCACTGGTCTAACAAGAAAGAAACTGCATGTTGCAGGGTTCCTGAGATTGTATTGGCACAGCATTAAGTATTTTTTGCATTGCATTATCTTCTTCAGTGGTTATTTTTGTTCACAAAAAGTGTTTGTTATACTGAAATTTACATTTCATTTAAACAATCTGTTACACTTGATGTTATATGAACGTTTGTCTGGGCCAATAAAGTGTTTGTTATTCTGAAAATTTTGTTGTTTCAATATTTATTATGATGGGATTTGACCCGTATACACAACCAGTCAAAAGATTTAGACCACCTCAGTTTTTCCAGTTTTTCTTCAAATGTCATCGGTTGACATACAATGAATGATCTAAAATGGTGAAAAGGTAAGCATTAAACTGCCAGAGGTTTAAATATATAGCTTAGGTTAGAAATAACCGAACAAAAAGAAATTTCAGAATATTACAAATGGGACTTCTTCAGGGAATAACTAATAGGTTACAACCTACAGATGTTCTGTAACCATTAAGGTAAATTAAGCCTTGCAAGTTGAAGCAAATCATTTGCACAGGTATCCTAACTTCTGTTGATTACTTAAAAACCCTCTGTCTTAAAGCAGAGTTGGAATAGACCGTGTTACTAAACCCTCAACACCCAGGAAAGTTATAAATTCCAGTGATAATGACAAGATAAAGGCAAATAACAAATGAAATAAGACAGAGCATTATTACCCTTAGAAGTATAGGCCTTTCATTTAGAGAAATTGAAAAAAAATTAAAGTGTCAGTGAGTGCGATGTCCTACAAAAACCAAAGGCAATTGGAAACTGGAGTAAACTCTGATAGAAAGAGATCTGGCAGACCCAAAGTCACAACCCAATCAGTAGACAAGTTTGTGAGGGTCACCAGCTTGCCTGATAGGTGCTTCACAGCACAATAGCTTCAAGCACAGCTCAACAGTGGTTGAAAAAAGCAAGTCTCAGTTTAAACTGTGAAGAGGAGACTGAGCTGCAGGTTTGACA
The DNA here is from genome assembly GCF_016835505.1 of Polypterus senegalus. Classification (NCBI taxonomy): domain Eukaryota; kingdom Metazoa; phylum Chordata; class Cladistia; order Polypteriformes; family Polypteridae; genus Polypterus; species Polypterus senegalus. Next base: position 94,961,095 of record NC_053162.1, read on the forward strand.
GGGTGAATGGCAGTAAGAAAGCCATTCCTTTTCACCATTTTGGGTCATTCATTGCATTTCATCTGATTAAATTTGAAGGAAAAACTAGAAAACAGAGGTGTTCTAAAACTATTGACCAGTAGCGTGTGTGTATATGTATGTATTTATTTCTATATATCTAAACTATCTATCCTGAGAGGCCAGTAATAGTTCTCACAACTTTTTTTTGGAATAAAAAGCATTAAAGTGATTTCTGCTACCTGAATTTGCCTTTAGGGAGTTTAGACTGCAATAAGGTTTAGCAATAAAGTAGTGAAGAAGCAGCCATCTTCATCCATTCCATCATATTGACTCCTTAACTAATCTTATTGTTGTAATTAAAGTGAAAGACAAATCCATTCCATTCCATTCACTATTCAGTCTAGGCTAAGCTTTAATATTTAAATGGCTGTCCTATAAGATATATTTGACTTTAGTTAACTAAGATGTGAAACACTTTTATCTTTTGATTGACTCCTTTAAGACTCTGGCTAACACACTTTAATGAATAATAAGTGTTAAATTAATTTTAACACTATATACAAGAGTATATATACTTTATAATATACTATAAAGTATATTTCTTTATAGTAAAAATATTTTTTAATTTTTTGTTGTTTTTGGAGTTTTATCTAAAACTTTATCTGCTTGCTTTTAAGTACTGAAGAGTTTCACAAGCTTATCCCTGCAGCCAGTATATTTTGAAAATATCTCCAGAATTATGGAAGAACATTATTAATTACAATTATAAAACAGAGAATATTTGATAGTTCTTATAGCAATTGTGGGGAGTGGTTGGGGGCAGTACCCTGCCAGGATGCCTGGAAGGACCGGAAGAGGGACTACGCCGCCTCCGGACCACGAGAGGGCAGCCGCCCTGGTTGGTATGGGGACTACGGGAACAGAGCATGGAAGCTCAACCCTATAGTGGCTTGTGGTCACTGCCAGGGTACGCCTGGATGCCTGAAAAGCCCTGGATGTCAGCACCACACCCGGAGGTGCTGGGGGAAGGAATACCAGGGACACCCGGAGTGCTTCCGGGTGCTCAGTTGGCACTTCCGCCACACCAGGAAGTGCCGGCGGAATTTCATCAAGGGGCACCTGGAGCACGTCCGGGTGAACATAAAAGGGGCCACCTCCCTTCATTCGTTAGCTGGAGTCGAGTTGAAGAGGATGAAGCCTGGAGGAGAGGAGTGGAGACGGTCAGAAGGAGAGGCATTGTTAGAAGAGGCCTGGACTTATGGGTAATTGGTGCAGGGGCAGTGGGTTGTGTGTGGTACTTTTGGAACTGCAAATATGAATAAACGTGTGCTTGGGTGTAAACCATCGGTGTCTGCCTGTTTGTGTCGAGGCTATTCCCCACACATATTAAATAATGTTAAACGTGTTAACAAGCATGTTAGTGAAAATGAGTTGCATTTGTAATTTATCAATTACTGTAACTGATTTCAAGTACCTTTCATCTATGAGTGATGCAAGGAACATTATAAATGCAGGGAACAGCATCACTTGGCTACGACCCAGCCTGATTGCTGTGTCTGTGTATAGGAGAGTGGTAGACCCTGCTACAATAAATAACCATGCTGTGCCTGTTTTAAGCTGAATAAAGCTGGTTTTGCTAAAGTACTTAGACTCAGCCTTGTGTTTTGGGGTGCAAGACTGGGACAAGCATGTACCCAGAAAATACCAGTACAGTCCAGGTAAGTAGTGAAAGACTATTAATATACAGTAAGTAAAAGCACAATGTAGCATATAATGGAAAGAATAAATATAATATAGAAAAAGACTAAATAAACTCCCTGGTCCTTCTTACACTTTACAAAACTGTCTAACAAAATATGATTAACTTCCTTCCTCCTATCTTCCTACATTCCAGTCTTCCTTTTCTACTAATAACTGCCATCTTCCACCTCATCCTGGAAATCAATTTGTTCTCAATTTTTTTAACATACACAAATCCTTAAATAATGTATGACCATTTGTGTGTGTTTTTGTAAACAGATTGCCTCTTATGAACTGCACAACTTTGAAAAGTTTGGATGTCATTCTCCTGACCCTTTCTGGTTTCATTAACAGAACGAAATCAAAGAACATTAGAGTGTAAATTCTCTGCAGTTCCAATTGTAATGTTTGCATTTAAATGACTGCAATGTCAAACATTATTTTCTAATTATGTTTAATTACAGAGAAATTGGTGTTAATTAAATGTTAATGAAATAACTCATAACAGCTCATAAAATCAGTGCCAGTGTGCTTGGCTTATGAAATAACAGTGAAGAGTATGTAGAAAAGCAGTAATTTTTTGACCCGGCACAAATTACCTTTTGAAAGCTTGAATGAATTTCGGATGTTTCAGAAGAGGGAAAAATGCATATGATATTTTGAATAATATGAATGTTGTTTATACTCAAAATATTCCCCCGCATAGTATTTGTGTGGAATACAAAATTGTTGATCCACTTCTAAATGTGAGATTCCTTCCAGAATACACTAAAAGGCAAAGCAAACAGATGGCAACCTGAAAGTAAGGTCTGCCTTCTAAATTTAGGATCTCTTGTTAAAAAACTGTACAGCTGTAGCATACTAATGTTGTTAGTGTGCCATTTTTGAAGTTATAGATATTAAAAAAAAAAAAATTTAACATCTTTATCTATCAAAGCTTACTTACAAATAATGTCCACCATGTAAATAATTTACATTTTGTACACTTTTTTGCATTGCCTCATTGTGGTGTTTGTATATTTGTTCACTATAAGCTGGGTTATATGAATTGGTCCTGTTTTATATCTATTTCCAGTTTTCTTCTTACAATCTAAAGGTGTGCATATTGGTTTGAATGCAATGTCTAATTTGACCTAGAAGAGGTCTTCACTGTTGGTTGCCTACTAACAGTGTCCTGTCTTTCCAACTACTCCACATACAGTATTATTGTACAGTATGTTTATCTAGACTTGTAGGTCAAGTTAGTTAAAGAAATAATGTGGGTGAATGTGTGCAAAGATTTAAGAGCACCAAGTGGTGAAACACACACACACACAAATATAATTCTAAACATTTATTGCACTCTTGCAACAAAAACTGAAAAAGTGATGTCATCTGAAGTTTAGTTATTTGACTATACATTGGTTTTCCTGGATTTATGACTTGAAATGTATCTCAACGACAAATTCCAGAAGCATTATTGTCCCTTGACACTAACCCTAATTGGGTCAACCACTGAGAAAGCTGACTGACTTTGCATCATAAATCCCTAAATAGAAATTTACAGAATCTTACTATTCAATAAATGATTAAACAAGAAAAGAGGTTTTACTGTTTGCATAAGGTGTCCTGCAATATCGTAATGCTGAATGTCCTTCCCAGAGCAATGAAGGCAAATATACAGTACATGATTTTGCTTTCCGTTACTACTACATTTGAGTTTTTATTGAGGATGAGAGACTTTAAGTTGATAAAGCTCGACTTGAGGCCATCTTCTCTCCCATACTCTCTGATATGACTTGTGTTACAGGTATTTAGTCTTTTTTTCTTTCCTTAGGTAAAGAATCGCTTTGGCAAGAACAAGCTAATTTTTGGAACTTACTGTATATCATATTTAATGCAATTATCAATCTTTTCAGTTAATTTTTGTTATACTTTTGTGTTGTGTTCAAAAGATATTTTTGATGACATTAACTTTTCTCCTGCACTGTCCACCAGAAATATAAACTATGTGCTGCAATTTGTGGGGTTATGGCTAGAAATGCATTTATCACCCTCTAAAGAGAACGTGCTTGTAAAGTACAAATAAAATATCTAAATGCATTGAATGTGATTATATATCATTGCTGTGATGTCAGATATTTAATTATTACATTATTTATTACATTACTTGAATTACTTTTTACTTGCATTACACCAAAATTTTGAATAACATTATTTTACAGTATCTCTGACAAGTGACAATAGTGAAGATAATCCACATCACCAGGACATGTGACATAATTATTAACAGCAGTCGACCAAATGTCAGTGGTGGCCTAAATTAAAGAATGAGTTTGTTCCTCCCCAACCCCAAGTCAGTTATTTTTTCACAATTATGGTATACATTAATCAGTAATGGGAATATATTTTAAGGTTTCTTTATTTACACAAAAAAAAAACAACATTTGCTTTCTCAGTTGCATCTAATAACAGACAGAATGAAATAAAACAAACAAATAGAAACAAGACAGGTTAAGGTAAGGCAGTTAGATAATGCATATTTACATTAAAAAAAGGTTACAGGATATTATCAAAACCTTAAATCATTATCTCTAATATTTCTTATTGAAAAGTCGAATGGCACAAGGAAGAACGGAATTTCTGGAGCGATTTGTGTGGGTTTTCAAAGCGACTATCCTTCCTGATTTACTGAAGTTTAGTTCTACATTTAATGGATGTCTGTCATCAGTTGAGATTTCCAGTTTCTTTAACATTGCCCTCTGACACACACTAGTTAAATCAAAGTTTACTTTTAAATAGTGCTCAAAAGTAAAGCATTCTACTATAAATGTAAAACATGTAATGGTGCAATCTTGTGATTTAAAATAGGATCCATGGTGCTTTACATCAAATTAAAAAAAAAAATAATAACCTTAAAACTTTGTTCAATTGTCCATTTTCAGGGCAATTATGCTATTGATTATTAATGTGTCTATAGATTGTGCAAAACATCTACATGTTTTCATATATATAATTGCCATTTTAAAATGTTCTTCTGAGAAATGTATACATTATATTTTCTTCCATTTTTAAAGAAGTCCTGTCCATTGCATGTCTGCTTCTGAGGTATCCTTTCACAAAAAATAACAGTGGTCTATGGCTTGTTTCCTTAGTGCTGCAGTTGCCACTTCTGCTGAGAGATTAGAGGGTTTTAGGATATGGTTGGTGCAAATACAGACACATATTCTTAAAAATCACGTTTTATATGTATATGTTGATGGATAAAGGTAGGTTTATCATTCTATATCAAGTGGAATGTAACCATAACAGCCAAGAATGTAATATTTGGAGTTCTATTGAGCAAGCTTTTGTAATATAATTATTAAACACTTTCTCCACACTGTACAGTGATTCTATTGATTGGACAGTAGAAGCAAAATTATTCAAGATTTGTTCAAAAACCATTATTAAAAAGTGTGGCTGCAAACAAACTTTTTTTAAAGGACACTTTAGTAGTTGCCAGTTTTTGTTCCAATTAATTTTTGTTTTAGTTGAACTCTGATTTGAATTTTAATGCTACGTTTCTCCAGTTTTTTCATTTATTTTGCCAGGGCTTAGTTAATCATTATGATTTTTTTATGATTTTTTCTTTGATTATAAACACAGGGATGAAGTCTTGCTTAAGACCCTGCCTTTTTATTTTCAGATGCTTTGATTATATATAAACCATGGTTTTCTAATAAGCAGGCAGAAATTACAGTACAGTACAGTACCACTTCTTGCTGTACCATTTTTTGTGTTCTTTGAACTTGTTTTCTGTTTGTTAAATGTCAAATAAGGAATTCATACTTCAATAGCAATCTAATTAAAAATAAGAAATAAAGTTCTCTCTTTCAAAAGAAACAAGTAAATTGTTTTATCCTGCATTGCATAATACAGGTTTGAACAGGAATACAGGCAATGAAAGGCAGAAACACTGAAATAGCTGATATTAATTCACAAGTTAGTGAATTGTTTATCAAAGCTGTGGTCATTTTTTCTGACAGTGCCTATTTTCCTGCATATTGAATTGATTAAAATGGATATAAACAAGCAAGTTTCATTCATCATCCCTGTGCTTATTTGTCCTAGACTACATTATCTTCAGATTTTAACAGGATGTGTGTAGGATAGCGCCAGCAGTGAACATAACATTTTAGCATTGAATTAGGACCTTTCAAAGAGCTTTGAAAAATATGGTGATGTCACTACAATGAACTTAGAGCTAAAGGTACTCATGATGTAATATCAAAACTAGCATGTCCTTTCTAGTGGATGCTGAGTGCTTGGCACCACACTCTTTTCTGCTGGTTCCGTAATATTAAAATGGACCATTTTGTACCAGGCATGGAAGGAAGTACTGCACCGTTCTGAAGCTCTTTACTCCTGCCTAAGGTCTGTTTTCTCGACTGTGTTATGGGAGTGCATAATGTATTTGAAAACTCTTGAGGAAATGCATAAATGCATTCACTTTAACTGTTGTCCCCAGATTTTTTTTTTTTTTTATTATGCTAGGTTGGATGAATGAATGGCCAGGTGATTTAAAAAAAATGAGTATTAATACTTATGTAATACTTATAGTAATTACCAAGATTAAAAATATATATATTAATTATTTTCTTCTTTAAAGCATGGGGTGTCTACAGCCTTTCATAATCAAATATAACATGATCTGGGCCCTCCACAGAAATTAGCTTTAAATTATTTAGAGTGTTCTAACTCATTCGAGCCCAGAAAACAGGCCAAAAATCTCCCTTCACATTCAGCAGTGCACACAGGTATGAGCAGTGCAACAGTACTAGTTTTGCTAAATTTGTTTAATACAATAATAGTTTAATACATGAGCACTGACATGTTAAGAATAATAAAACAAACCTCAGCAGCCTCACTTTGATCATGACTTTCGGCACTGAGGAGACTGGGAAAGCAGGAAATTATTTGGCATATCAGGAAATCTTGTATGTAGGTGGTTAACAGATGTGCTTACAGTATATACTTATCATAAATTGTAGCCTTGAATATAAAACCATTAGAATGTGAATAATCAATGTGAAGGTCTGACCATTCACCTGCAAGATGTTGATGCCAGGGATGTCTTTCAATTCCATTATAGTTTTGTATTTTGTAAGATGACACCACTTGCTACTTCAGTATTGATCCTGCATATTCTCGCCTTTCTTGTTCCTCTTGGCTATTGACTTCATTATGAAGAAATCAATTAGTAAAGCAAATGCTGATATTCCATTAAAGATCAGAAGTGGCTTATAGATCTTGGCTTTGCCGATAGTGTTGCATTGATATCAGAAACAAAGGAATCTTGGCAGAGCATGGCCACTAAATTGAAATCAGTAGCTGACAAAGTTGGGCGAAGAGCAAGTAGCATTATAACCAGGGTCATACAGTAACACTCCAATGAACACACAAATCAAGGTTAGATAGCAACTAGTCAAATAAGTGCAACAATTCACCTACTTTGGAAGCACTCTCTCCTAATGTTGGCAATGTTGATGTGGATGTCAACTGTAGAATTGTCAAAGCAATCAGCATTCTTTCAGCAGTTGCAGCCAATCTAGTCTTCACCATCTATTGACACTGCAAAAAATTACATTTTTATAAAACCATTGTCATACCAACAGCAAACTATCCAAGTGAAACATAGGAAATCACTGCCAGAATTGCACAGAAGCTCAATTTATTCCATCAGTGTTGTTCATGCAGAATGCCAAAATACATCACAATCTGATTATAAAAGAATAAAATCTAAGGGGAAGTGGATCTAAAATGCTAAAAGGTATCTTGGAAAAAGTGCCAAATGTGCCTTGCAGGCCATGCTGTGTGTCTACTAGATCAGTAATATCCTACGGTAGGTGGCACTTGGAAGAAAATGGAAGATAGATGGACCACACAAGACATGGCGGCAAGCTTTCACAGAGGACTTGTAAGCACTTGACATCAAATGCGAGGAGATTAAAAGTCCAGCAATTGATAGAACAGGTTAGAGGAAGCTTGCTGCCCTGTGTACCAGATTATAAAAGTGGGCCTACAGTAAACTAATCAAACTAAATTTTAACACTTACTGTATGGCTACATATGCCTAAGAGGTTAACTTGATTCTAAAAGATTTCTTAAGTGCACTCAATTATATGTTACATGATATTTAGGAATATTTAATGTGCTATGCATTGGATTTTTTTTTTCACTTGCCGCTGCTTTAATAATGTAAATCAGAACATCTTTTTATATGTCTCTAACAGCCTGAATATAACTCTGTGTAAGCATTCTTGATGAAAATTGACATTTTTGCTATTTTGAATTTGAATGTTATGGTTTCACTGTAGTAAAGAAATCAAACAAAAGATTAAAGTGTAAGAAGTTTAATTAAAGTAATTATCATCTTATTATGAGGTGGCAGATATCCTATAAATACTACATCTCTCTGGGACATGAATCTGAAAGCGCAGGCTTAACTTGTATAATTTATCAGTGCCTTGTTTTACATCTCAAAATGTGTCTGTACTACGTAATATGCTTTTTATATGCCAAGAAAATTCTTTTTGTATGTGTGTTCATATGTCAAATAAGCACAAAATATCACACACCCTTACTTCTGTGTAACAATTTCAAGAGTACTTCAATGATGATTTGATTAGCAGTTATATAACTGTGTGCTACATAAATATTGCACAGTTACACTTCTTTAACCATGCAGATTTTCAAATTTATTGCAAGTATGCATTATTTAACAAATAGTATAAATGAATTTAATAATGCACAAAATGTAGATTCAATTAAATAAGAAGTGCAAATGAATGAGTAGACATTTTCCTGCACGTGGTATGACTTGGATACTTTTGTAAAAATGTGGGTGTTGACAATGCTCTATTTTCACTTTCATTGTAAATCATAAGGGACAAGATGAATTTCTGAGTATAATGTGAAAATGCCAAAATGTTTACTTAGCTAATTCTCCCAAGTTACACAGAAGTATTGGTTGCAATTTTGCACCACTGTGTGTTATGTATAGAGTCTTTTTAAATATCTTGCTTTTGTGGGTTTGCTGTTATTTTATTCAGGGATGTGCTCTTAGTGTGCACTTCCTTTTCAACCTCAAGGAATTATTAAAATATCAACAAACAATAAGCAGTTCTATAAAATCCGATCTGCCATTTGTATAATATTTATCCACCTTATTTCTTTAAAAGATCATGTGGTTTCATCCGTGCTGTTCATATAGCAGGCTGGGAAACATATTTATCTGCTATCTTATTATTTGGAGTAACAAAAATGAAGAGAGATTCCCCACAAAATACTGTGGAATTTCCCAAACTAAGAAATTTGTAAACTAAGATTTTTAATACCTGAGGAAGTGTTTTAAATACTATGGAAAGATAAAAGCAGACTAATTGGACTTACTAGTAAATAAGATGTCAGGAATGTTTTACATACACATTCTTTATAGTTGTGCGTTAAAACTGAGTAAGCTATCCCTTTTTAGCCATAGCTAGACAAGTACCTAACAAACGACTTTGAATTTTATTAATGAAAAACAGTGAACAGATTGCATGGCGTCCTCACTACTTTATAGGAACAGATGCCAGTCATCATTTCACTCTTGTCGTGTTTCAGCAGTGGAATGTTCCCAGGTTTTTTCCTTTTCTCTGTCTTCTTTTGTATTGTAAAGTTTTATTTTTCTGGTGTTTATGTAATTTTTGTTATAATTACTTATTTACTATCTTTGTATTATGTGTTGCCCTTTGTTCTTTGTGTATCGTGAGTGAAACGTCAAGATATGGGGGTCACATTGCTGTCATTGCTGAAGGACCACCCTCAGTCTATACATTTGAGCCTGAGAAGGACTCCTGGCCAGTGAAAGAGTGGGAAAAAAGAATTTTCTGTTTAAAAGCACAGCATAATGGGAATGTGCTTCCTATTTATTATGTGTGCTGATTTTGCTGAAGTATCTATTAAACAATAGTTTTAAGAAAGTATTATTAGAAAATGTAATATACTGTGAGTAGTGGGATTGTAAAAAATATTAAGTACAACAAAAGAATAAGGTTATTTCTTTGAAATCACTAGTAATTTCCATCCATCCATCCATTGTCTAACCCGCTGAATCCAAATACAGGGTCACGGGGGTCTGCTGGAGCCAATCCCAGCCAACACAGGGCACAAGGCAGGAACCAATCCTGGGCAGGGTGCCAACCCACCGCAAGACACACACAAACACCAAGCACACACTAGGGCCAATTTAGAATCGCCAATCCACCTAACCTGCATGTCTTTGGATTGTGGGAGGAAACCGGAGTGCCCGGAGGAAACCCACGCAGACACGGGGAGAACATGCAAACTCCACGCAGGGAGGACCCGGGAAGCGAACCCGGGTCTCCTAACTGCGAGGCAGCAGCACTACCACTGCGCCACCGTGCCGCCCCCACTAGTAATTTAACGAATCATATTAAATTAGTAGGTAGCCATCTAGATTTTTTTTCAAGCCTTAAAAAGATGATTGATAAATAAATAAATAAATTCTACCTCTCTAGTAAAAATTAAATCAGCCTTTACCACATGCATTCCATCTAGTTTCTTTTGCATCTCAGAAAACTCCTGTTTTTTTTTTTTTATTTGGAGCGGCTGATTGGAACCATTATTATTGCACATCTGACATATGGAATTTTTAGTTCTCTAAATATCAACAATATCAAATTTATCATAAAAGCATTTAAGTTTTAGTTGATAAAGGTCAAACTTTCCAGATGGCTGTCTTTGAAGTATTAAGCAACACATTGCATTTTCAGACTAAAAGTAACAGGGCATTTGGATATTGGACAAGAATGTTTGAAATGTGATCTTGAATGAAAGAAATCATTTTTAGACAGACACTTGCATCTGTAAACAGTGACCATGATTGTCATGTTATGGTTTAGTGAAACAATCAATAACAGGTCACTATAAGAATAAGCATATCAGAGCACTCTGAGCCATGAGCCATTAAATATCAATACCCCAATGATACCTGCAAAATTTAACATTATTCACAGCAGAGGTATGCTTTTTCATATAAAATTTTAAGCTTAATGAATGTTCTCATATGCCTGGTATTTGATTGAAACTATTGACAGTGACATAAAGAATTAATATAGAGAAGTAAACAGTAAAACCTGCAAATGGTATAGAATTAGCAATGACCATAACAGTATTTAATTATGAAAACTGGTGAAGGGTTTATGGTATAATTTTTCTACTGAAAATGAAATCAAAGATAGAACAAAATGTAAATAAGGGCATTTTAAAAAGTGATGTTGGAGGCCTGCGCTCCCACATAATCTACGGATTTCCCTTCTTCATGAGTTTTTCCACAGCTAGCCCAAGTATTTTCCTCCTGTCTCTTTCAGCTGTGATAAAGATTTTGTAGTCTTTGTGGAGAAGTGCAGTTCATCATCAAGTCCTTCAGTGAGAACCTTAAATCCAAAGAGGACTGTTTCATTTATGTTAGGTAGAATGCCCAGAGGGGACTGGGCGGTCTCGTGGTCTGGAATCCCTACAGATTTTATTTTTTTCTCCAGCCGTCTGGAGTTTTTTTTGTTTTTTCTGTCCCCCCTGGCCATTGGACCTTACTCTTATTCGATGTTGATTTATTTTGTTTTCTTATTGTGTCTTTTATTTTTCTATTCTTTATTATGTAAAGCACTTTGAGCTACTATTTGTATGAAAATGTGCTATATAAATAAATGTTGTTGTTGTTGTTGTTATTCTATTTTGCTAAACCACTTGGAATGATTAATAATTGTGTGATAGACCTAGGCAGACCATTATTTTGATACTTCTTCCCTGACTGGTGTACTGTATCAATCATATTGAAAAGTTTACTTTTTCCCTTTGAATTAGTAGTTGCTCATACACAGGTCCAAATGTTACAACATATAGTCGTTAGTTTTAGTTCCTCAAATATTGCTTGGGGTCATAAATATGCTTTTTGTGTATTCCACTTTGGCTTTCCCACCCTTGTCATCTTTGATTTGATATTAGGCAACCTCCTGAAGTCTTCAGATCTTTAATTTCTTTCAAAATAAAACTGTTTTCTTTAAAACATTCATTGTTTTTCACTTGTTCTCACTACTCATCTTTTCAATTGTGTTGGAACATGGAGATTGCTAACACTGATAAAAGTATCAACATTAAATAGAATTTTACCCTTTTCAGTAGTGGAAGCGAAATAATGGAAATGTGAATTTCTTTATGCCATATACCAACAGCAGGCAAAGCATGTCAAAGAACTGCCTAGATGCTGATAGCTGGTTGTTTTTCATGCTCTTTGTTTGTCTCTCTGCATTATTTTACTGATGCATCAGTTTTACTATTGTGTCAGCAAAAAAAAAAAAAAGAAAGAAAAGAATTGAAAAGCAAAAAATAAATTCCCCATAACAGTAAATTTTGGTCAGGAGTTCTTTTAAAAACTCTTCAGCAAGATGCCACTGTTTTAACACGTACCTTCTCTTACACGTGCAGATTATTGTTAATGTAGTACACAGTGTATCTAATTCTCTTTTACTCTGAACTTCAGCAGAACCTGGGATATAGGCCACACTTTATTTTATTTCTGGCTACTTTTGCAGTTTTATTGGAGACTTCTCCATCCTGTCAGCAGTGCAAATATATAAAAAAACAAAAATTCTCTTTTAGTGTGACCTTGAATGGCACTTGGGGTATACATACTTTATATCATGCTACTGTATCAATTCTGTAAAACTTGCAGTGCACTTTATTGTCTATCGAGCTGTAGTATAGAACTCTATTGGAGCATCCTTTTCCTCACCTGCTGACCTAACCGGTGTACTTTGCTCAAAGTGGCAGATTTAATACAAATGCAAGCCAAGAAACTGGCAGTTAATTTAGCTTACTATTGTAATGCTCAAAACATTAATATTAAAAAAATCTTTTATGCGAAAGTGAAAGTAAATAAGGATGTTGCAATCTACACCTTACAGCTTGATAGGGCTAGATGTTCACTCAGACAGCACTGTTTTTGTGTTCCTATTTGGCTTCTTAAGCTTTTCTGCGCTGCATGTGCATTTCAGTCAAGATAGTGGTGGAAGACTCCTTATAAAGATTCTCTAAGTGCCATGTGGCCATGTTGTCCCAAAGATCTATACATTTTTATAAAATATAGAAAACTTTAGTGTCCCTGGGGCTGAAGTTCTAGACCTCATAAAACTAACTTTATGCTTCTGAAGTCAGTAGCAGGACCCGGTATAGTAAGGTGTGTTTAGCTTTGCATTCTGAAGTGGCAATTGTAGAACCACTTCATTAACAGATTTTCTTTGCAAAGACAATGAAACCATTGCATACTAAATCAACCAGTGATTGTGACTTGTAGCATATGAGCTTTAGAGGAGTGGGCAAACTAGAAACTACAATGTTTCATATGTTATCATGAAAGACAAATTTTCGGATAACTGATAAGACTATTTAAAACCCCATCTGGGAAAATGTTTACCTGAAAATAATATAACAGGTCATTATTTGATTTTACAACTAATTCATTTTATTGTTTTTTCAAAAATAAACAGTTGTTATGATTTTTATTATGATACTTGCAGCATATTTAAAAAAAAGTTTGGACTGTATAAAAAATTTGACTTCCTTCTTATAACACTTACTATACGTTTATCTATTGAAGACACTAGTTTGAGGGTTTCAGTTGGAATTCTGTCTTATTCTTCTTGCAAACGAGCCTTAAGTCATGTAACCGTATCAGGTGTTCTTTAAAGTGTGCCACACAACTTAGTTCGAAACAGGTCAGGACTGCAGTTGATCACCCAAACCCTTTTTCTGTGAAGCTATGCCTTTGTAATGCACGCAGAATATGGTTTTGCATTGTCTTGCTGAAATATTCACGGGTATCCATTGAAGAGATGTCATCTTAAAAGCAGCATATGTTGCTCTTAACTCTGTATGTACATTTTGACTCTAATAATGCCTTCACAGAATGCAAGATGCATTGTCACAACCCACAGATTCTGCCTTCTGAAATTCTGTGCTTGTAACAGTCTGGATCATTCTTTTATTCTTTGGTCTATTGGACCATGCAGATCTTTCATAAAAAGACCTGAAATATTGATTCATCAAACCACAATACACGCTTTCACCATGTGATGGTCCATCTCAGGTGCCTGAGCCCAGAGAAGTCAACATTACTTTTGGACACTGTTAACATATAGCTTTATTTTGCACAGTACAGATGTAAGCAGCATTTGTGGATGTAACTATGTGTTATGTTACTTGGTAAATGATTGCCTGAGCATTTCTGAGCCCATATGATTATAGCATTTATGGATGAATGACAGTTCTTGATGCAGTGCCATCTGAGGAATCGGAGATCACTGGCAGTCAGCTTAGGCTTGAGCCTTAGGCCTTAGGGGAACTGAAATTTCTCCAGATTCCTTGAATCTTTTTAATTATGTTATGCACTGTTGAGGTTGAAATATCCTAATTCCCTTCTGATCTCTTTTAGAATCATTGGTTTAAAATCTCTGAATTATTTTCTTACGCATCTGTGGTAAAATAGGTGATCCTCATCCATCTTTGTTTCTAAAGGCCTTTCTTGGATGCAGTTTTTATAGCAAACCATGATTATAGTCACCTGTTGAATATCCTATGTTTCTACTCATTATTTTCTTTTTATAACTCATTATTAGACCTATATTGCCCTTTATCAACTCTTTTGGAATGAGTTACATGTTATCAGTGAGAAGAATGAATGACTAAACATTAAACATCTTATCTTTATACTGTTTGTGATGGATTGCAAGCCAATGTAAATTTTGAAATCTCTGCTATTTTTATTTACATTTTCCATACCGTCCCAACTTTTTCCAAGCTGGGGCTGTACATTTTCACTCTTTGCATAAGTTAATTGAACATTTGTTAATTGAACATAATTGAACATAAAGATTGGTTTAATCTTTAACAGCATCAGTTGCACAGAATTTCTAGTGCACACTTAGTCTAATGACACCACCTAAACAAATGGTTTGGCTTGGAGAAATGTAAAGTATAGTAGAAACCATCCATTCATCCATTTTCCAACCCGATGAATCTGAACACAGGGTCACGGGGGTCTGCTGGCGCCAATCCACAGTAGAAACCATCAACTCGTAAATGAACCCACTAAAGCAGTTCACGGTACTAGGGGTAAAGCAATTAATTTTGAAAAATTGTCACTTAAATTTAGATGAACTTTATATGATGTTTCCAATTTCTAAGTAATTTACCTAATTGCACCCCATCTTGTGTGTCCTGATTGAATTGTTAATGTATATGTCATCCTGGCAGCCTCATCCCTTTGGTTTTGTTCAAGAGTGTTTGTGGAGCCTATTTAAAAAGAATCTGGAAAGTCTCATTATTAGAGTTGTTTCAAGTGTTTATTTTGTATAATGTTCATATTCATAAAGCACAACATTCCTGCCTTTGATATATTTGTCAGAACTAAAACAATGAAATTACATTGTTGCTGACAACTTAAAATTTACATAATACTCTTATTTGTTTCCATAGAGACAGTACAATGTTAAGTATTTTATTTCTATTTGCCTTTCCCCTGGTCATATTTTACCATTAGTTCATAGCCTTCATACAGAAAAATGTACAGCCTTGTTATGAAGGACACTATGATATTCTATCATTGTGAGGATTATCTGCTTTGTTGAGCTGATCAAAACATTTGCCCCCATTTACAATTCAGAGAATGTTAAGTCATATGCTGTATACCTAAAGCACATTGCTGTGAATGTATTTATTATGTATACTGTAAGTCTTTACATAGCAACATTGTATTTCTTAAAGAATATGCAAGTGTATTTTTTAACCTCGCCAAGCCATAATGGCTAATGGGCTAACATTTAGTGATTTTTGTATTGAGATGGTTTGAATTGTTAATTTTTAACTACTTAAATAGGACAACAATAAAAAAAACTTAGGCAGAAACACTTAATCAAAAGTATTCTAAAGTGGTCTAATAATAAGCATATTGTTTTCATAATGCCCATACAATATAGATGTAAGCCTTCACACAGTGAGGCAAAAATTTGTACCAGCAATTTTGAGGTTAGAAATCTGACTCCTATAGTTTGCTGTGAATGCAGTCAGCAATACAATAGCACACATACTCAAGGCTATAAATTGTAAACAGAGTAATGTATTTCCATAGCTGCAATTTCTCAGGAACTAGCTCCATTCAGGTTAATGTAATTATGCCATTATTTTTAAATGAAGAACCTTTCCCAAAATGCTGGTGAACTTATCAACAAACAGTATTATTCACCCCTGCTGGATCACTAGTGCAGTAACCAGAATGCTATAAATGTGCCTGTCATCTTCTTATTTGATGCATAATGAGCATAAAGTGGGTGATGCTCATTGCTTTATGTTTGATTCAAATTAAGTTGAAGTATTTTTTAGAAGTGCATATGTAAGCTTGGTGCTTTCCTAAGATTAGTTTTCTAGTGTATGTCCCTTTAGCTTTAATAATACCTATGGTCAAGAGACCTCTGTATGGTAACTATTAAGAGAAGATCGTGTTAAGATTTTGGAATGCAAGTGATGAGACAATTTAAACAGGTAAACGTGTAGATGAGCATTCACATTTTTGAACTCCCCAGTACATCTCATTTAGCATTTGAAAATTACCCTATTTTGCATTTGTTTTAGTTGACATTTTTCTCATACCTTTTAGAAAAGTCTCAGTGGTTCATTCTGTCATTGCAGATTTATCTATCATTTCTCCAAAGATGGCAAGCATCGAAGTATATGCCATAAACAAATAGATAAAGTGCCAGAGCCTAGTGTTCTGCTAAATGTTTACAATGCAAGCAAGAACTTGTTCACAGATTTATTAAATTGCCACTACGCCTGCCAGATAGAAAAGTGCACTGGAATGAAAAAATTGATCTAGAATAATGATAGAAGTGGGAGAGCAATTGGCTTCCCCTTGGTGGATTGCACTTTTTAATAGCATTTTTATGAAAAGGGAGGATCAAAAGGAAGGGCAGTCTTATGAGGATCATCAATTAAAATCTGGTCATCCTTCCTCATTTCTGCAGTCACATACTACCATCTCTGCAAGCTGCATCCTACATGCAGAACTGAGGTTTTTATTCAACTAACTACATGGTCTTCTAATTCTAATGGGGTTATTCTTATGGTGAACTCCCGTCCCCTTCATACTGTAACTTTTCGCCATTAGTACTGACCATGAAATATTTCTGAATTCAAATGTGCAGTGTGGTTGAGGGCATGGAAGCCCTTCCCTGTAGGGGCCCGTGGTCACCGCCAGGCGGCGCCCCGATGCCGGTTTATCCGGCGGTTGCCGGTCGGGCTGGAGCCCGCCGACGCTTGAGGACCGGAGGAGGGCGAGTGCCTCCTCCAGACAGAGTGGGGGCGTCCGTCCTGGTTAGGCAGGGGGCCTCGGTACAGGGCTTCGAAGCCCAGCCCTGTAGGGACCCGTGGCCACTGCCAGGCGGCGCCCTGGTGCCTAATTATCCCGGGAGCCCGGCACTTCCGCCACACCAAGAAGTGCCGGGGGGAAGACTTTGTGTGGCACCCGGAGAGCTGCCAGGAAGACAGCCGACACTTCCGCCACGCTGGGGCGTGGCTAAGGACGGAACACCTGGGGCTCATCCGGGAGCCTTATTTAAGGGGCCACCTCCCTCCAGTCATTAGTGGAAGTCGGGAGGAAGCAGACGGAGCTGGAGAGAGGACAGGAGGCGGCCAGAGGAAAGGCACAGTGACTGTGGGCCCTGGACTTTTGGGGAATTCGGTGCTGAAGGCACTGGGGTTGCGTGAGTGCATAACTTGTATATAGTGGATAATAAACAGTGTGTGGTGAAAAATATGTCGTCCGTCTGTCTGTGCTGGGGCCAGCGTTCACAGCAGATATTAAAAATCTTGTTAATGGTTTTTAACCTTTGGCATGAAGATTTAGAAGGCTTTACTTTATAGTCTGTGAAATGTTTACCATAACTCACTTTACAACTATAGTACATCATTTATTAAGTGATTTCTCAGTGTTGTGAATGCAGTTGTTCCCACCATGTACAGTGTGATGGATGGCCAGCTTCATATTCCGGCCCTCAATCCCAGGCTGCCAGGAGGAGCTCTCCCGACAACATGGACGGACCCCAAATTCCAGCAGGGCCTCATGGACTATGTAGTTTTTATGCACAGCCCTGTTGGATACCTTGGGGACCACTGGGAGTTGCTGTCGGGAGGCCAGTGGACTCATTTGTGCCCTATGACCTGGAAGTTCGTCAAAGAGCGAAGGGCTTCCGGGGTGAAGAAAAGTACTTTTTACCTGACCCGGAAGTGATACAGGATCACATGGACTGGGGATTGGGAACACTTCCAGGTCAGGGAATATAAAAGGACTGTGGGAGCTCCCAGACGGTGAGCTGAGCTGGGTGGTAGGAGGGAAATGCGTCTGGGAGTTGGAGGATTGGACTATTGATTGTGTTTGTTGATTTATGAATATAGTGGAGGAGAGGGTGCTTGGTGCACATTATTATAATAATAAAAATAATTATTATTGCACTTTTACCTGGTGTTTAGCGTGGTAACTGAGGGTTCAACGGAGCGCTAGCGCCCCCTACTGCTACAACAGTTACATGCTTTAAGAGACATAGATATTATGCCAACATTACAGTAAGTAATTGGGCACTTGATAAAAATAACTATTTTTGCAAAGTCTGACAATGTGTTATAATTAGTAATGAACTTCTATGTTTTAGTCTGCTGAGCAAATCAGTAATGTTCACCTGTATCATGTCTAAGAGATTGTAATTTGATATACTTAACATCTAGAGTACAGTGTAACTGATGTTCAGCTTCATTAGAGACTTACTTTGTCTAATAATAATATATATTGCTTTTTTTGTCATCTAGTGAAAATAAAGAGCAATGTAGGACAATGATAATGCCTGCCTTGCTCCTCTTTTCCTCCTCTCATGTTTTTAATGTAACCAAATAGCCTGTCACTAAATAATTATTCTGTGCCTTGTAGTTTAATTAGGCATCTCAGATTCATTGTTTTACAGAGCTAATACCTTTTGCTGTTTGAATAGTTTATGGAGAGGATATAACACTTGGATTTATTTTGGAATGGCTTAGGTGATATTGACCATTGGTCTTTTCCTTTATTATATTTTTTAAACATGTTATTAAAGATAAACAATTTTATTGCATATTTTCTAGCTGAAAAACAAATACAGATTCCATAAAGTTAACATACATACACGTGTGTGTGTATATATAAACTGCTCAAAAAAATTAAAGGAACACTTTGAAAACACATCAGATCTCAATGGGAAAAAGAAATCCTCCTGGATATCTATACTGATATAGACTGGGTAATGTGTTAGGAACGAAAGGATGCCACATCGTTTGATGGAAATGAAAATGATCAACCTACAGAGCCCTGAATTCAAAGACGCCCCAAAAATCAGAGTGAAAAAATTATGTGGCAGGCTAGTCCATTTTGCCAAAATTTAATTGCAGCAACTCAAAATTGTACGCAGCACTTTGTATGGCCCCTGTGTTCTTGTATACATGCCTGACAACATCGGTGCATGCTTCTAATGAGATGACAGATGGTGTTGTGGGGGATCTCCTCCCAGATCTGGACCAGGGCATCACTGAGCTCCTGGACAGTCTGAGGTGCAACCTGGTGGCATTGGATGGACCAAAACATAATGTCCCAGAGGTGTTCTATTGGATTTAGGTCAGGAAAGTGTGGTGGCCAGTCAATGGTATTAATTCCTTCATCCTCCAGGAACTGCCTGCATACTCTCACCACATGAGGCCAGGAATTGTCGTGCACCAGGAGCCACTGTACCAGCATAGGGTCTGACAATGGGTCCAAGGATTTCATCCTGATACCTAATGGCAGCCAAGATGCCTTTGTCAAGCCTGTAGCGGTCTGTGTGACCCTCCATGGATATGCCTCCCCAGACAATCATTAACCCACCACCAAACTGCTCATGCTGAATGATATTACAGGCAGCATAATGTTCTCCATGGCTTCTCCAGACCCTTTCACTTCAGTCACATGCTCAGGGTGAACCTGCTCTCATCTGTAAAAAGCACAGGGCACCAGTGGTGCATCTGCCAATTCTGGTATTCTATGGCGAATGCCAATCGAGCTGCATGCTGCTGGGCAGTGAGCTCAGGGCCCATTAGAGGACAAGTGCCCCTTGGGTCACCCTCATGAAGTCTTTCTGGTTGTTTGGTCAGAGATATTCACACCAGTGGCCTGCTGGAGGTCATTTTGTAGGGCTCTGGCAGTGCTCATCCTGTTCCTCCTTGCCCAAAGGAGCAGATACTGGTCCTACTGATGGATTATGGACCTTCTATGACCCTCTCCAGCTCTCCTAGAGTAACTGCTTGTCTCCTAGAATCTCCTCCATGCCCTTGAGACTGTGCAGGGAGACACAGCAAACCTTCTGGCAATGACACGTATTGATGTGCCATCCTGGAGAAGTTGGACTACCTGTGCAACCTCTGTAGGGTCCAGGTATCGCCTCATGCTACCAGTAGTGACACTGACTGTAGCCAAATGCAAAACTAGTGAAGAAACAGTCAGAAAAGATGAGTAGGGAAAAATGTCAGTGGCCTCCACCTGTTAAACCATTCCTGTTTTGGGGGTCATCTCATTGTTGCCCCTCTAGTGCATCTGTTGTTAATTTCATTAACACCACAGCAGCTGAAACTGATTAACAACCCCTCTGCTACTTAACTGACCAGATTAATATCCCATAAGTTTCATTGACTTTATGCTATACTCTGATTAAAAAGTGTTCCTTTAATTCTTTAATTCTTTTGAGCAGTATATATATATATATATATATATATATATATACACATACATACAGTATATATTTATATATATATATATATATATATATATATATATATATATATATACACATATATATACACAATACACAATACACAATATATATATATAATACACAACCCGGCCGGGACGCCTTAAAGGACCGGAAGAGGGTCTACGCCCGCCCTGGATCACATGGGGGCCGCCACCCTGGTTGCTTTGGGGGCCACGAGTAGAGGGCGCCCCAATGCTTGGGTGCGCCCCAATGCCTTGGGAAACCTGGACCTCAGCACTTCCGCCACACCAGGAAGTGCTGGGAGGAAGAGAAGCAGGGACACCCGGAGAGCTTCCGGGAGAACAGCCGGCACTTCCGCCACACTGGGGCGTGTTAGCGAGAGATTGCCGGGGAGCACCTGGAGCACATCCGGGTGTGGATAAAGGGGCCGCCTCCCTTCATTCGGGGCTGGAGTCGAGTGGAAGCAGGACAAGGCAGAAGGAGCGAGAGTGGAGGCGGCCCGAAGAAAGGCAAAGTGTTGTTTGGCCAGGACTTTGGGGACTGAAGGGGTTGTGTGCACTTGACATTTGTAAATAGTTTGTAAAATAAACGTGTGGTGGTGACTTTCAACATGTCTGCCTGTCTGTGTCCGGGCCATTTTCACTATATATATATATATACTGTGTGTGTGTGTGTATATATATATATATATATATATATATATATATATAGTGGAACGAGCCCCGGACACAGACAGACGGACAACATTTTTTCACCCAACACACACATTTATTTACACTAATATCTACAAGTTCAGTGCACAACCCAGTGCCTCTAGCACCAATTACCCCAAAGTCCAGGTCTCTGTCTTCAGTGCCTCTCTTCTTCCGGCCGCCTCCTCTCCTCTCCAGCAAGACTTTGTCCACTCCTCACCCAGCTCCAGCCATCGACTGGTGGGAGGTGGGCACTTATATACAGTACATGCCCGTATGAGCTCCTGTGTGGCGGAAGTGCCGGCTGTGCACCCGGAAGTGCTGAGGTCCAGGACTCCCCAGGCACCAGGGCGCCCCCTGGCGGTGACCACGGGCCCCTACAGGTATGAGCTTCCAAGCTCTGCACCCGTGGTCCCCAATGCAACCAGGGCGGTCGCCCCTTCAAAGTCTGGACGAGGCAGAAGCTCTCCTCTGGTCCTCTTGGGCGTCCAAACTGGGTACCACCCCCAGCCACCAGCCACGAGCCACAGTACCACCGCGTCCACTGTCGGAGAACCCCCTACTCTGTTTCAATCATTCAGATCACGGGCCTTTTCAGTGGGCTCACTCTTATGTTTTACAGGGTCGGCTCCACTTACCGTCCCCACTGTACCGCTCCGGTAGAAGAATCAAGCGTCGCGCCCTTCTGTCCACACATGCAGCGCCTGCCCTGACGCGACTGCCTTCCCCTCCGGCTTCTGCACCTCTGCACGGAGGGCACACAGCTGCTGTGGAAGCAAATCTGCAGACAGAAGGCTAACCTCCAGCACCCACAGAGCCACTGACAAGGACAGAAAGCCAGCTGACGGTGAGCTTACCTGTCCGTCAGCGTCACCATCCTGCTGCTTCCTGTGGGCCTTTTCCTCTGGCCCAATCGGGTCTCTTCCTGGCACGAGATGGACATTCCTTGTTCCCGCCTCTGTACAGTCATTGGCTGGCACACAAGACACACCATTCAATCCCGTGCCTGTCATGAGGAGGGACTTCCGGTCCTTGGCCATCTTATCTCCCCCTCTCCTGGTGCATATATGTATATGCATAGTTTTACCGTCAAATAATACAAAGAGTATGCGACACGTGTTTCACCCTAATTCTGGGCTCATCAGGTGTACACACTCACTGCACCCCATCTCAGGATCGAACGTCAGAGGCGAAGCCACCCCCACATTGTGCCACAGCGTGTGGTTCGTTTATTTGACAGCATGTAGATTGGGGTAATTACATTCATGGCATTCGTAGTCTGAATCACAATCTTTTTGTATGGGTGGTTACCTACCAGGTAACGCTTGTGGTTGGTCTGCAAGTTGGCAAACATCCACAACAGTGCCGTCTTCAGTTGCTAGAAGCAGATCATAGAATGTTGCATCGTTTTATTGTCAAATAATGCAAAGAGTATGCAACACGTGCTTCGCCCTGATGAGGCCAGAATTAGTGTAGGGTAGGGTTGGTAAAGGCCACATATACGAAAAATACGAGAGAATATAGATAGAGTTGGGGAATCCAGCCCATATAATGCGGGGGTAAGCTACAACAGCAAAATCGAAGTAATCATATAAGACTGAGTCAATCATGACTGGATAACAGAGTGAAGGCTTGGCCTTTTATAAGTGGAAGACAGGAAGGGGTGGGATCTTAGGTGGAAATGATGTCTGAAGGAGGGCGCGATAGAACAGCAGAAGTGGGTGGAGTTTTAACTGGGCTTTCCTTCTGGTGGTCTGTGGTAGAGGGAGAAAAGACATTAGTACCAATCATGAACCCCTGGCTCTGCATCTTACTCCCGATTAAGCCCTTAGACTGTCTCTTATGTATACGTGGGTGACACCCGCAACATTATAATTGAAAAGATGGAAACAAACACTCTCAACTTTGCTTGCATCAGGGGAACCACTGAAGGAAGTACTCAAAAAAGTAAACACTCAATTTGTTATACATGTCCAGTTTACAGTGTATACTTATCCTAGCTGGAATGTTGTGATTGTTCCTCATAGATACTCCTGATGGACATGTTAATGGATTCTTCCCTGCTTTTTATGTCCAGGGACTGTGTTTTCTAAGACTTCTAAGCAATATATGATATAATATGATTATTAAAGGTTTCTTATTTAGTCCCAAAGTAGATCCACAAAAATATTTTACTCCCCCCCATAACGATTAACTATTTTTGGTTGCTGAATGAGTGATCTTCCACAGACTGCAATATTATAAATTATATACTCACACAAGAGTTAAATGGGATGTCTCACCCTGGCTTGAATGGAGGAGATCTCATTTCTCCACAATATTTTAGTGTTGATGTGTGCATGAGAAGATATTGTTTTACAAAATCATCACCATCAAGTGTTTTGGGATTCTTTTAATGAGAATTTTTAAAGATATTTTTCTTTAAGATTTAGTACTAGTACTTTTCATTAATTCCTGCTGTTATGAGGTAGCAAAATTGCATCCCGGGCATGTCCATTTTAATACAGCTATGTATGCAATTTATTGTGTCTCAGTCTTCAGGAAATAAAATCTCCATTATTTTCATTCTGAAATAATTTACCAAAGCTTGTTACAGTACTTATTAAAAGATTTGCTATGTAGTTGCTCACAAAGGCCATAACTTAACTCACTATGAAACAAAGTTATAATTGGTTTGGTCACTACTGATGACAAACTCAACTTTATAGGTGCTCAAGTATTTGAGTTAAATATGTTTGAAAGGTTAAAACTGGTGGTAAGTCTTTCTGTTCTATGAATTTCTTGGGTGGAATTTTAAAAGTATACCAGAAAACCCGTGCAGAGGTTCTCTGCATTGATACATTATGAGAGTGCACTGAAGGTTGCCCTGTGATGTATTGGTGCCTTATTCAGATTTGATTCTTGCCTTATACAGGTACTTGATTCTGTTGACATACTTTCAGTGCCCTTTGACCCTGATTTATAAAACATAGTATTGGAGTTTAGAAAATGTGGTATATGTAGGCGTACAGTTAGTCATCTGTTTTTATGTATTAGAATGGGGTGACTGGACATCCCAGTTTCACTGGTACTGTCCTATTTTCAGGCACTATATCTGTGTTCGGCTGACTAGACAGCCTGTTTTATGCCTTAGCGACCCTAACTTGAAGAAAATGTCTGTTTTGTAAAATTTGTAGGTGACCAAAAAGCAAAGGAGAAAGAATTCAGATTTCTTGTGCATTTTTACAAGACACACAATAGTCCTTGGAGGAATTCATCCTTCCGTCTTCAATTTTATTTGCATCTTGCACACTCACTGGATTAATGAGTTGTGTCCTGTTTTGCAACCATGATAGTCTGGTCAGCCTATCCACAAGTGTTCCCGTTTGGGACTTTAAAATTCTGGCAACTCTATGCTAGAGCCATTAAACAATCAAGTACATTTTTGAAAATCTTTCAGAGTTAAGCATTTTATTTAAGTTATTATTATTATCTTCCAGGTTTATGACCTTTAAAATCTCATTTATAGTAAGGAAGTAGCATTTAATTTCTATGACTCCACAAGTTAAAGCTTCTTTATTATGCACTGCATTAGTAACCTACCTAGTTTGGAAATTAAGTAGTTGCATTGTTAGGAATTTCCATTTTACGTCCATTTATATTATCTATAAAAGCTTGGTAATCATAGTTGAAAAAAATGACATAAGTAAATATGTTTTTAGTCTGTCAATTTACATTACAAGACTAAATACTACTTACATACTTGCAGTGTCAATTAGGATTAATAATGTTCTTAAATTTCCACTTCTAAGAATCATTTCACAATAATACAAATAGAATCAACTGAAATAGATTTTCTACAGATACAGTATATAAATGTCCAGTTTCTGAGATATGGAAAAACCTAAAAAAAAACCTAAATGCATTAGAGCCTTGACTTGCTAGTACTGTCTTTTAAAAAAAATGATGTTAAAGTCATTATGACTTAGAAGTGAAATGTCCCCTGCCACCTATATTAAAGCAAGTTCTCTCATCTAAATACTATAAACAACAAGAAAATTTATCAAGTTTCTCTGTGTAATAATGGTGATATATATATAATTCACTAAGGCAAGACGACCATGGAAAGCACGCCGGAAGGGGCGTGGATTCACTAAGCCGCCGACAAGTAAGACACCCATGGCGCACGCAGGAACTCCGACCAACTCTAAGACCATTGGATACGACGACAACTCGCAGAACCACGCCCACCAACTCGGACGCGACGACACAGGAAAAATTGTGTCATTTATGTTCGTCTGTCGTAGAGTCCACATGCAACTCTGAGCCACGTTGACTGTTCATAGAGGCATGTTTCTCGCGGAGGTGAATCGCCATATGCAGCGTGTGAAACGGTTTGCGAGGGGTATACCATGGGATCCTTAAAACAATCCTTTAAAACTGAGGTTAAAACACAATGAAGGAAGCAGTCTTTAAAAACCAATAAGCCCTGTGCCTCTGTTTCATTACCGTCTCACCTGCTTCACCAATGCAGGTCCTGCAACAGTCAAGACGCTCTCTCAGCAGCTGACCTTCTCTGTGCCTGACCAGTTCACACAGAGGCACCACACGACGTGGCAGGACTATCTAAGAAGAGGCATGTCTGTCATGGATGTAAATCGTTTTATGCGGCGTGTAAAACAGTTTCCGAGGGGTTTCCCATGGTCTTAGACTCGGTGGCCGGGTCTCTGTCAGTTGCTTATGCGACCGGACACATGACCAAGCAGTGTGTATGCTTCGAGTGCAAGGGTGGACGCGACAGCAGCATCTAAGAAAATTCATATTTGTCGTGGATTTGAATCGCTGTATGCGGCATGTAAAACGCTGTATTGTATGTTGCCCTCTCTAGAGTTTCATCTTTTCATTCACCTACAGTCGTATACACAATGAAGTGAGCAGTCCTTAAAAACCGAGTTTTCGGTTATGACGCATGACCGTGTGCACTATAGCAAACTGTTTTACATGCTACATACAGCAATTCGCATCCGCTACAAACATGCGTCTTCTTAGATGCTCCTGCACTTTGTACACACCTCGCTACTACCGAGGTCGGGTGTCTTGGTGGATTATATATAGAAAGGCAGCCAAAACCACACAGAGCAATGAAAAGTCTACACGAGTCACAGGTGTATCTGGACTGTACAAAGACAACAACGACTCGAGTGACGAGTTGAAAGTGGGCACATGAGCAGGCAGTGCATACTGGACGACAAATCAGCAGACTAGCATAACAGAGGGAGCGGAGTGGACGTCCTTCTCCTCTCCTCCCATTCCACCCTCCGCGCCTGAGCGCCGCACGGACGATTGTGTGTTGGTTCGTTCTGTGCATTGTTACAAAGTTGCTTTTCTTGCTGATTTATTACATTACCGATTTTTCAAATGTTAATTTTCTCCCTGTGCTTAAAAATCACTAAAAAAAACAGCCTGATTATGCGGCGTATGGTACGCCGCGGGTTGGCTAGTGGTGAATATCTGAATAAAGTGCCAAACTTTCATAGCTGAATTATTCACAGTGCTGTCGGAATTCTATTGAATTTATGTACAGATACTATTATTATAAACATTCAAGACAGGTTGTCCAGGACAAGTTGTATAAAGTCCTGTGCTTATGTTAAATTCCATTTGAAGTGGGAAGTCAGAATTTTTAACTGGAACGCGCCCTTATGTTGGATTTCTAACTTGGAAGCTTAGCGCTGGTCTGTCAAGTCAAACTTTGCCTGACATGAGATCATGATGTCAAGCAAAAATGTTGATGTACACCACAAATGCTAGTGAATGCTGTACTATTATACTGTCTATCTATTTGTGTCTCATTACTTCAGTCGTGCATACAGTATTGTCCAACTTCTATCTGTGGACATGTTGCTACGGTGTTTGAATATGCAAAATACTGTATAATGTGTTATCAATTTCTATTCATTCAAGTGGAACAAGCTCAACAAAGTTTTCCCGAAAGCTTCCATATTGATTTTCCAAATGTTTTACCAGAATGCAGTCAACTCGGGTGTGACATTATTACTGATTTCTGAGGTAAATGGAACACAGTATTAGATTCCCAGTAATCAATGGCAAAAGGGAACTTTGATATCAACAATAGTTATCATGACTCTCACTGTTTATTCAAGTGTGTCTTTCTAGAATGTTTGTCTTTATGAGTTTATCTAGTGATCCTCACCTACCATGAGAGAAAGGGACTTTAGCAGAGATGCTAGACAGTCCAAAACAATATAGATTGTTCAACTCAAACAAAAATCCAGGCGCCTTTGCCAGATAAAAGTATTCAATTATAGATGTTTTTACAGAAAAATGTGGACATATTAAAGGAATTGTGTTCGCCTGTTTCTCTATCCAGCCTTCCATGATATTGTTCTACTAAGTTAACCATATTCTTTCTAATGGGTTTAACAGCCTTCCTAATTATAGAGTTCCTCCACTGCCATGCCTATATTAAGGACAAGTTCTTAATTGTTTTATTTAAGAACAATGATTTGCAGCAACTAAATGAAATTGTATTGATTACTGGGTAAATGTTGTAAATAATAAATATGTAAATTATGCCACTGACCTACTGTCTTTTTACCATAGTCTTTCAGGTGATTGAACCATCAAACCAATCCACCTGGGTGACATACAAGACGATTGCCTATGTCCTTCTGTACCATTAAGTCTTGTTCTGACAATGATCATAAAGATATACTGTATGCCTTGTCTCTACAGCTGATTGTATATCAAGTTAAACCAATACTTAAAGCTATATAGTTTTTTTTTTTTTGGCATGTTTGACTGTTTTGTCCTCGGCCACCTGTTTAGAGGATTGTGTAAGTGTGTTTCTGGGCCAGCATTAGACCATGAAGTAAAATAACCTATTTTTCAGGCAGTGCATCCCTGATATAAAATACAAAGAGAAGGGCTACTATAACTTTAACATTATTTCTATTTATTAATACCGCAACTTTTTCAAACACAATTAACCCAAGTTTGGGTTGAAGGTCACCAAAACATACTCTGGTAGATTTGGAAACAATGCCAGATGGGGCATACTCCCCACACTGACACTTGGACAAATTAGAATTGTCATTTAATTTAACAATCATGATTCTGGGATATGGAATTAATACCAGAGAGAACTAAAAAAATATTCCAACTCAATGCGAATGTCCAGGCATTGAACTGGAATCCAAAATACTGGATCTTAAAGCAGAACGAGAAGGAAAAGGCAAATAAGGCTTCAACAAAGTCTAAAGTGGGTTCAAGTTCAGATCATGGCCTGCCAGAGACTGGTACTTGGAACAAACAGGAAAAGAAACTGATCTGCCAGGACCTCATCGGCACCAGTTGACAGTAAAAGTAGGAGCCAAACTGTGATTGAGGTAGGCAATGAGAATTCACCAATCTCAGGCAGATCATCAGAACTGAGCATGGCCTCTTTATCCCCGCTGTCAACTACTATTAACACTCTGAGTGAGTCAACAGCAACATCTCTGACATTGCAGCATGGAGAAGGTGTAAACTAACAGTCTGACCTGAAACTAATGATTACAGCACTCAGGAGGAAAATAAATGATATAAAAAGTGTCAAAACGAAAGATATACACAAGAGAAATGGCAAGTTTTTTCAGGATATAAAAGACCAGGAGGAACGTTTGCATAATAAACTACGCTGAAACCTTTGAAGAAAATCTGATGAAAAAATACAGGAAAATTGGAGTAAGTTTTAGAATAGAATCAGTGTATTTGGTGCTCAGCTTGAAGTTAAGCAAATGTTTACAACTTGTTTTGAAGAGGTTGAAAAATTGAGATCTGCTGCTGACAAAAAAAGCATCTGCTATAGAATCTGAATGCCAAGTGCTTGGCGATAAACTTGCCACACTTGGAAGGTAGATAGAGAAGGAACAACTTTAGAATCCAAGGTCACTCTGAAAACCATGAAATGCCAAACCCAGTGAAATTCATAGGTGAACTATTCACTAAAATAATTGGAGAGTACTTTGAATTGGACACTGAGATCTCAGCAGCTTACCACATACATGTGTTGAATGCCAAAAAAACGAGAAGCCTAATTGTCCGTTTTGACAAACTAAAGATTAAAGAAAATTTGATGTTGATTCTCAGAGAGGAAGAGGAGATCATATTTGAAAATAACCATGTCTATTTTCCCAGATTTCTCCCCTTCAAAAGCTGGTAAATGAGCCACTTTAAACAGTGCTTACGCAAAGCCAAAATCAGCAACAGCCTCTTGTTTCCTGCCACATTTAAAGTGATTTTTGATGACCAATTCTAGATCTTTAATTCTCCTAAAAAAGCAGGAAAAGAGCTAAAAAGACTGATCCCAACATTTAAAATATCAGTCTTCTTGCAACTTAGTCTAATTGTAATACATTTGCTGTAGCTATGCATTCTATTTCCTTTTCAGCCACTTTTTCCTTTTAAATCATAATATTGAAATTTCTTCTTCTAAACATATGTATTTTTTGACAACCACTAAGTAAGTAGTTAGTGTTAGACTTTTGTTTCTTTTCGCCTAAGGGATCTGTTTAACATTATACCCTAGGTTTATTGTAGTTGGACTGTAATATTTCTGGTTATATCAGTTTCTAAGGAGACTTCTCAACATCATACCCTAGGTTTCTTGCATCTGTACTATCATAAGATATGTCAATTTTAATATGTACTACACTGTTGCGGGGAGTTTGTTTTGTTTTGGGTGTGCTCTATCTCTTGGCATGTCAGAGGACTGTAACTTTGCAAAGTATGGTCTAGCCTCCATAGCATTAGACTCGAGCATCAAGACACAATTTAATGACTTTTTTGAAGCATTACAAATACAACAACAAGATTCTCTTAGTGCAAAGGAACTGGAAAAACCTCTGACACTCTCAGATCTACTGGATGTTATAAACTCACTCCAATGTGGGAAAGCAGCAGGCCCTGCTGCGTCAATGTGCATCATACAGACCAATTTCACTTCTGAATAACGATAAGATACTCTCCAACATTCTTGCTAGAAAGATTGAAAAATTTCTTCCCTCTGTAATATCACAAGACTAAACTGGATAAATTAAAGGCAGACACTTTGCTTCTAATCTTTTGTTTGTTTAATGTAATATACTCAACCATAAAATATAACGCACAAGAGATCTTATTATCTTTGAATGCAGCAAAAACATTTGAAATAATTGAATTGGCCTAACTATTTGCCACATTGCATAAATTTGGGTTTGGCCCAAACATATTTGCATGGATCAAATTACTCTATACCAGAGAAACCTCTGTTCGTATCAACAGCATTATTTGAAATTAAACTAGACTGTGGTAAGTATGCCCCCATCAACATTGTTCTTTTCAAACATTTTTTTCTTTTGAAACGTATCAGATATAAAGGGGATTAACAGAGAATGACATGAAAAGAAAATATCACTATATGCAGATGACATGTTACTGTATACATCAGAGCCACAAACTTCCGAACCAGCAGTCCTCAATACATTAATTTCAAAAATTATCTGGTGTCAAAAGTAATTTGAGTAAAAATATGCTTTTTCCTGTGAACTCTCTACAGTATTAGACTGGACACCTTCACATTTTTTTTTTGCAGATCCATTTAAATGATAGTGGTAAATATCACAAGCAAATATAAAGATGTTTTTCAACAAATTTTTGCTTTCTGCATTGAAAAATGTAAACAACATTTGAACAATATTGTCTACCCTCCATCTCACATTAGCAGGGAGAATAAATACTGTCAAGGTGAAAATCCTTCTCAAGCTGCTTTTTTATTTCAGACATCCCTATATACATTAACAAATCGTTTAAGAAATTAGACTCAATCATAACCTTGTGTACATGCATCCACAGAGCGACTCTACAAAAACCTAAAGTGGAAGGGGGCATGGCACTACCTAACATTCAGTTTTATTACTGTGTGGCTAATATACAAGATATAAGGACCAGGAAGTCAACACCAGCTGATGAACATACACAAGCCTGGTCTCCAATATATAAATAAAATCTTGGTGTTCTATGTATGCTCTGCTTTGTATCCTAGTAAATAAAAATTATCAATGTATTCTTAAACCAGTTGTCCTTCACTTATTCAGAATATGGAACCAATGCAGTAAGTACTTTAAGACAGAGAAGTTCTCAACTATTGCACCTTTACATGGTGAGTAGGTAGCACTGCTGCCTCGCAGTTAGGAGACCCCAGTTTG
Source organism: Polypterus senegalus (assembly GCF_016835505.1). Lineage (NCBI taxonomy): Eukaryota > Metazoa > Chordata > Cladistia > Polypteriformes > Polypteridae > Polypterus > Polypterus senegalus. The sequence continues at coordinate 94,992,655 of NC_053162.1, forward strand.
CTTCCCGGGTCCTCCCTGCGTGGAGTTTGCATGTTCTCCCCGTGTCTGCGTCGGTTTCCTTCCAGGTACTCCAGTTTCCTCCCACAGTCCAAAGATATGCAGGTTAGGTGCATTGGCGATTCTAAATTGTCCCGTGTGTGTGTGCTTGTGTGTGTGTGCGCACCCTGTGGTGGGCTGGTGCCATGCCTGGGGTTTGTTTCCTGCCTTGTGCCCTATGTTGGCTGGGATATGCTCCAGCAGACCCCCATGACCCTGTAGTTAGGATATAGCGGGTTGGATAATGGATGGATGTAAAATGTATAGGATGAAAACACTTAGAGATTTGTATTGAGATAATGTCTTTTCATCCTATGAAAAGTTACACTTCATTTAACTTTCTATCAGCACACTTTTTCCACTACTTTCAAATCAGTAACTTCAGTACAAGGAACCTTCCCAATTTTCCTCACATCCCACCCATTTCTATTCCAAAGGCAATAGTGATCAGTCTTAGACAGTATCTTAACAATATATAAAAATATATAAAAACATTTTAAAGTCTCTTCCCTTAAAAGGTATCAGGGTGTGATGGGGAATGGAACTTTCACTCCACGTTGCTTGAAGAAGATGTGGAAAGCAGCCATGCATAGAATACATTCCAGATCTATATGTGCAAAACATTTAATCATCCAACTTAAAATCTTTTATCGAGCATATTTATCTTGTTTAAATTTATCCAAAATATATCCAGGGCAAGATTCAACATGTGAATGTTACATTTTAGCTCCAGCTTCACCGGGCCACGTTTTTGCAGTTGTCTATAACACACTACTTAGCATGATGGCTTAGCCTGCTCAACTAGACAAATCCCAGCCCCCCTGTTATAAGTCAGTGGCTGGGTAACTGATGTTCTATAATATGTGAAATTAGAAAAAAATATATTCTCACTTAGAGGATCAGTTCAAAACTTTAAAATATGGCAAGAAAGATCTAATCAATGAAATGCACATTTATTTTAGAGAAAAGGACATTCTTTTCTTTTTTCTTATTATAGATTTGCTCTTATTGGTGGTTCTCCTCTCTTTCCCTCGGGCGGGCGGGGTTTGAATTATGGTTTGTTAAGTTTGACATGATTATATGTAATGTTGTTTTCTTCAAATAATGCCAATAAAATTATTAAAAAAAAAAAAAAAATCTGTTTCCTCAAAATACATTTTTGTGAAACCAAACACTCACTCTGACACATTTTTTTAATAGCTCATTTTTTATTTGGGGAATCGTGCCAAGATTGAAGATTTATTGTAATGATACATTATTTTGTTGAATATAAATCACTCATGAGAAGTAACTTAAGTTAGATTAAGCATATGGGGCCTCAGCAAATGCAGCCTGCAATTTGATTTATCATTCACCTGTAAGTGCTATTCAGGTATAGATCTGATTATCTAATTTATTGCGGTGTCTTCTATCTTTGGCATACAATTACTTACATTCCCTTACCTGCAAATGCTCGCATTTAAAACAGAAACTGTCTTATAGCACTATGCCTGTAGATCAAAAGGGATAAAATATACAGGAGACGCACGTCAGTCTTTCATGCTATGATCACAAGAGTCCATGTACATTAACTATAGCTTCCTTTATATCCAATGAAAGGCATATTAATATTAATGCATTTCTTCACATTTTTGAAAATATAATTATGAAAAATGGTAGAAAAGCTGAATTTAAAAAGGGTACTGTAGGCTATATTTAGTCTCAAGGAGAAAAAAGGCAGAGTAAGTCTTTAGTAGGTGACAAAGCTTAAATTCACATCATCCTGACATCAAGAAAATATCCTATTAGTGAAAAGCAGTTTTATTTTAGCATGGAATTAGAGGAGGTGGAGGATTATAAAGGGGTATCCCAGAGATCTTGGATGTCCAGTACAAGTGACTGGTACCACCCATGTACCCCATACTTCATGCTGCTAATTTTTATTTTCTACATGCACATGCATTATTTTTTTCAGATGATTTTCTCTGCAAATAATGTAATCAAAAGCAATTGTAAAAGATGTAATCAAGGTTCAATTTTTCTTGATATAAATTATTGCAAAATTTTTAACTTCGCTGAAATTAAGGAAAGAAGCAACTTGATTTTCAGTGGAAAGGATAACAGAATGTAAAATCCATTCTGTGTTTTCTTTTTGAAAAACTTTTCTAAAATTATCACTCCTTTCACTTACAAGGAGTAGTATTCTGATAATAACAGAAGCCAAAAAAACTTTTGACTCTTTTGCAGCATTTATAAAGTATTTACATAATAATAAATTCTTTCTTAGAATTTTCACACAACTTTTGATTTTTTAATATGTTACACTCAAAAGTCATTGAATTGCAATTCAAATGTCTAGAATTAGAATATGTGAACAGAATCATATTTTCCACTCACCACTTTAAACACCAGGTAATCAGCAGTGAACAAAAATAAGAATTTGTTTTAGTGTGCAGTCTTATAACATATGTGGAACAAAGTTATGTAGTCTCTGCTTGAATCAGACCATGGATAGGATATGATGTGGACTGTGGAATACAGATTGTGGTACAGTGCATGTTGGTTTAATGGTTAGTGCTTCTGCCTCACAGACTCTGCACCCATGGTGTGAATGTCACGGCTAGTTGGTGTCTGCATGCATCCTTGCATATTTTCCCATCTCTCCAGGGGCTTTTCCTGTGGGCACTCCAGTTTCTTATCACACCACCAGAGACGTGGTAGTAACTTGTATGTTGACTGTTGATTCATATTTGGCCCTGTATACAGTTGCTTTCTGTGTGGAAGTGGACAATGTGATGGAACAGTGTCCTTGCACAGTGGCCCTGAATTGATAAAGCAGATTTACCAATATTATGTCGGTGGTGAGATGTCAAGCAAAATTACACCTTTTATTGACTAACATAAAAGATTACAATATGCAAGCTTTCGAGGCAACTCGGGCACCTTCTTCATCTACAACACCCTAGTACTACCAATATTATATTAAATTTTGGCTGCACAACAAGTGCTTAATCTGCAATGTCATGGTAGCAAAGCAGAAAACATTGTCTCAGATAGTCTTTCCTGAACAGAAATTACTTTTCCTGTCCAGTTAATAGTAAAAAAAAACGTTAGGCTGTTCCTTCTGGGTCATTTACACATTCTTTTATTTATATAAGAGTAGAAGCAATCGCTGCTAATTTGGAGTCACCAAGCATCTTAACATTTTTTTAAGATATTGTTCATTTTGTTGTTCTTAAGACTATTTTAATTATAATGTATATCAGTGTAAATGAAATTAGAAAAAGGTTCAGCTAAAGTGTGCCCGATTGGCAATGGGGAGGACTGGAAAATAGTAGCAGTTTATAAGATCTCTGATAAAAGACAACTAATGAACACATAGTTCTTCAGAAAATGAAAAGTCTGTCAAGTTTATTAAACTGGCCACTCATCACCAAAATTCCACAGGTCAGGCAGGGTATTGTATGAAATATTGATGGATAAGAACATCATGTAAATATATAATATATATGTATGTGCTTATATTTTTATATACATATGGCACGCTATTTTTTCATTAAACTTAAATATATTTTTATGTAAAGCACTTTCACTCATAAATGCAGTGTGCTATTCACGATAAAAAATGTAGTGTAGTTAAAATTTTAAATAAAACCCCTAAAAATTCAAGTGTGTTAAGCTTGTATTAATGTATGTATGTATATATTTATGTGTGTGTGTATATATATAGAATGTGTGAATATGTGTGTGTGTAGGCATATATGTTGTGACAGGTGGCCACGACCATTACCCGGCCTTGTCGCCAGCTGGATGGAAGGACCGGGGCAGAGAGCATCCACAAGGAACTACACCTGCAGGGCATGCTGGGAGTTTGGCACAGCCCTAACTGTGTTCTGTGGGTGCTGCCAGGGTGAGCTGTAAAACCCTACTTTGGGTTTCCATCACACCTGGGAGAAGTTCCAGTTAAACCCGATGAGCCACCTGGAGCACTCCCAGAATCTGCCTTACTCCATTCAGAGAGCTAGATTTGGGAGGAAGAGAGACAAAGCTTGCTGGAGCAGGAGTAGGAAGAGGAGGAAGACTGGTAGTGAAGAAGAGAAAGATTGTTCTGTAGACTGTGCTGCTGAGTGCTTTGTACTGTACTATTGTGGGGGAATTAAATTTAATTGACTTGATGCTTGAGTATATTCCAGACTTCTCATATCACCCAGACACTGGATTGCCTCCTACATATTGATCCTATCAGCAGGAATGAAAGACTTATTGGAAACATAAAGGTCAAAAACCTTGTTGGTCTTCCTGGAATTTCTGATTAAGATTTGTTCAGGTTTACATTCATCATCTTTGTGATTTGATGCCTATTAGTAAGATTGTTCTTGTATCCTGATGTCAAGGGCTCAGACATTCAAAGCTCTAATGTGACAAGGTGAAGTAGATAAAAGTTTTAATGAGCCTACTGGCTCAAAAGTCGTATAGATCTCTTGTAAAGAGAATTAAACCTACAAATTTTTCATCTTCTGTTTCTAAATCAAATTGTGCTTGTTTAATTACACATCCATTTGAATTAGTGGTGTACATGTCCCTTCAAGACTTGATTAAAGGACATTTTATTAAATAACATTTTTTAAACTATAAATTATTTTAATACTAATGCATACAGAAGTATTCAACTATTGTGTTCTCTGCTGTTGTAGGCTCCCAGTTTATCAATTTAGAGAATGTGCATGATGTTTAAGAGTATCTAAAGGAGACTCTATACAATAAATAAAGCAAAATTGGAATTTTTTTATTTTTTGCTTTTAGATGCTAAAATGTAAAGTTTATATTGCCATGGAGTTTATTTCTACATTTGAAGTTAAATTGCTGCTGCACTGTACTATAAGCTATAGTAGTGACACAGAATATAATTTGTCTGGTCTGTAACTGACCATGCCAATCAATCAAGAATCAATCAATATACTTTTTTAACAGTATGGAATGATACCAGAATGCTGGTGCTGGGAAGTTTTTCCATCTATAAATATATAATCATGCAGTTTAACAGAACTAACGTTATTGTTCTATAGATCTAAAAAAAATACTTTGACTAAATACAGAATTGGATCTCACACAAACAAGTCCAGTTTAGATGATCAGCACACTTGTAGTAAACCACCTGACCAAGAATACTTCTGAGAAAAAATACTACAGGAGATGGATACTCAGTGTGATTATGAAAAACCAGAATTAAAACAAGGACCTGTCTGGTCTTCCCCATATAATTTATGATCCTGTTAAAGAATCAGTTCCATATTTATCAAGTCACTTATTTTTTTCACAAACATGGTATATATGCATTTGTCATGCAAAATTGTGCTTAAAGGTTACTGTAAGTTCTTTCCATAAATAAAAAAAATATCTATAGCACCGGCATTTTACTATGGAGGCATGAAGGAAAAGGTTAAAAACTTACCAAATATGTAAATATTTCAAGCAAAGATAGTGATCAAGTATCGATCTGTGTCATGTGATTTCATACATATTGGAAAATAGTTTATACTATGTCAATTTTGAACAAAAAACACTAGCATTATGAGATCTGGCCATAGCTCAGCACATAGTCTGCACTCAGTGCAGGCTAGAAAACACTTCACTTTAAAACATAATTTTACGTGGCAAATGCATATGTGCCCTGTTTGTGAAGAAATTACTTCAACTTGAAAAATGCCAAACTAAAGCTTTAACCAAGTAGTGTGCACTTCTGTCTCTCTTGTCTCGCTCAACTCTTCCCCAACTCCCCACTAATGCTGCTTGCCCTTCATATTGGATCTGTGTATCTCTTCTAGTAACCTCCTGCTGCCATCTACTCTACTGTAGGAATTGCTCAAACCACTGGAACTGTCCATTTGGGTCTTTTTTTAAATTTCTTTCTCAGGTAATAGTTGCTTCAAGGACATATTTTAAATAAACAAATATCAAACCCTGGAAGGGCAACGTATCACCCCTGCCAGAAAATAACTACATCTATCTTAAATTTACTAAACAATACCATTGGCTTCTATGTGTTAAAGACCACCTGGCAACATCAAACCATACAAAAATTGTTCCAGGTAAAAAAAAAAATATATATATATATATATATATATATATATATATATATATATATATATATATATATATATATATATATATATATATATATATATATATATATTATATAATATGTATATATATATATATTATATAATATGTATATATATATATATTATATAATATGTATATATATATTATATAATATGTATATATATATATATTATTCTGAAGTCATTTTACAAATGGATCTGTGAATGTATATCCTTCATCTATCTATCTATACTGTATATCTACAGTTGGCACATCTTATCTATGGGTTCTGTACCCACAGATTCAACCAACCACAGATTGAAATTGTTTGGGGGGAAAAAAATTTCCAGTCTTGTTACAGTTTTGCCTTTTTGCATGATTTTATTTCTGATCTTGAAAATTCTTTTTAGTTTTAGTTCTTTATAATGTATTTTTTTTTATTTTAGGTGTTATTGCACAATGTCACTATTTTATTTTTTATATATTTTAGTTTTAATAATTATAAAATATGGTCAAAAAGTCAATGTTAAGTTTTGTGTCACAAAGAGACAGAACAGCAGACTTTTTTGGTTTGGATGTAATATTTGGTTAATGTTAATAGAAGCCTAGAACTGGGAAGTTCAAGTTGTCCTTCTGGAGGGCCACTTAAAACATACATCAAGATGGTTCGGGTAACAACGCACCAGGCAATGCACCTCATGAGATGAACATCTGTAAGGCAGCTTTGGTGGGTGTTCTCACACAAGTATGTCAACCTGAAGATCGCCAACACATAAAGGGCGCAAGTTTGCGGATGTTGTCCTATCGGTATTTGTTGTGAACCCAAAAAATGTCAGTACCACATACAGCAGACGGGCAACTAGGTGATGAGGGGTCTAATGAATTGACCAAATGCCTTGGATTTTTTTTAGTTTTTTTGGTTAAATAAAAAGTTAGCATAGAGTAAAGAAGTGCTTCAGGACATCTCCTCTGCTCTGCCAACAATTATCATTATGTTGCAAGAGATCCACATATTCTGCACCTTGCTCCTTTAGCATCAATTTGAAAATGCAGAACTGAAGGCTGGATGTTGATCGAATATAATTTACATTTACATTGCATTTCTCAGACTTCCTGACAGCTTTGCACATAAAACAGTCTGGTGAATGATGCAATGCAATAAATTTATTGCAGCAATCAGATCAGATGCAAAACCCTTCACCTTCAAATTATAGAAGACCCTCCGTCTATTACAGAAACTAGCTTTACTTAAATTCAAGTCATGTTTTTAATAAATTTCTTTAAATGCTAAAAAAAGTCTTCATCTGTTGTGTTTATTTTCTCTGACAACAAGCGCAGTTATTCTCATTTAATGTCAGAGAAATACCTGAGCCTTCGCTTTTCTATTATTTGATTTTTCAGTTACTAGAGTGAAGTAATCAGTAGATCTAAGTTCAGTAATCAGTTTACAAATGATTTAATAACAGATTACCTCAATCTATAGAGTAGTCCAGATCTAATTATGTAATTTTCATTACATTATAACTTATTAAGTTTATTACATAAAAAATCACCTAAAAAATCCCGGACCATCGAGAAGTGTGCGAACTGACGACATGAAGAATTGTCTTTGCGCTGAACTGGAATCGTCCCCACATAAATCAAAGTCATCCAGATGATCTGGATTTGCATAATTAGATCTGGACCATCCTGTATCTCAGTACTGTGAAAATCAAAAGTAGAACTTACTTAAAATGGTAGCAATGTCATCTGGGGAAAAAAAAGGTCTTCCACTATTACCAGGGTAACAGTCCTCAACTAGCTCCGCATCCAAAAATGGTTATGTTCTAAATGGCACGTTACTCTTTGAGATGCTACCGTGGCCTTTTGGGCAACCTTTGCAGTCCTGGTGAAAATTGCTGCAGACAAGGTATACCCTGTTTTTAAATACTCATTTCTTTTCATTTCTGGCAGAGCTGCCATTAGGAAAGGCAATGTTAAATAACTAAAGGACTATAATGAGATTTAATTTTGCCAGCCATAAGTACAGTCGCAGTCATTCCACAAATTAAACCGAGATTAGGCATTTGCGTGTATTGGTAAATAAAGGCATAGTCATTCATCTAGTTTGAATTAAGATACAGTGTATCTGTTTTTATCAAGATTTCTATGTTTAACATTCATTTTGGGAAAGCACACATGCTGAACAGTATACTTGCCAAGTGGATGCAATACGAGGTGTGGCAGAAAAGTAATGAGACTGATTTTTTATTTACCAAAGTTTTTATTTTTTTCAAACATCAATGTTATCCCCTTCAAAGTAGTTCCCTTGGGCAGCTACACACTGATGGAGACGTTGTTCCCACTGTTGGTAGCAGCGCTGAAAGTCTTTAACCGGTATGGTCTTCAGTATGTCCGTTACACTCTTTTGGATGTTTTCTAAAGTCCCGAAATGACGTCCTTTGAGGACATTTTTCAGTTTAGGAAAAAGGAAAAATTCACACGGACTGAGGTCAGGTGAATAAGGGGGCTGGGGAACCACAGGAATGCCTTTTGAGGTCAAAAATTCTGTTTTGGAGAGGGCAGTTTTTCGGCACCATTTTGGCACAGACCTTTCGCATGTGAAAATGTTCAGTCAAAATTTGATGAACGGTAAATCTGTTCAAATTTAATTGTTCACTCAACATTCTTAATGTTAAATGACGGTCTGATCTCACAAGAGTGTTCACACGTTCGATGTTTTCATTGGTTTTCAAAGTTGAAGTCCTCCCTGAACGGTGTTCATCTTCAACGTGTTTTCTGCCTTCCAAAAATGATTTGTGCCAGTGAAATACTTGAGATCGGGATAAAGAATGTTCCCCATAGGCCTGTTTTAACTTTCCAAACGTCACACTTGCCGTTTAATGGCAGAACGTTGCTCCAAATTCCGCTGTTCCATTTTGCGTGACGCACAACCAAAAACACAACTTCGCTAATAGCAGTCACAAAAATCACGTAGTTAACGGAAGGAGTTGAAACTCGCACTGAGCTATGGGAGGGTACTGATACGCGTGCTCTATCAAGGACAACAGCGCAGCGTTGCCAGATCGCTTGCAGTGTTGCCAGTCTCATTACTTTTCTGACACACCTCTATATGCATGTCTTTTTTTTTTTTAACCTCCACCTCCATTTATATGTAACCAGGATGATGGTGTTTCTTCTTGATATTGATAACTAAGTAGAACTGAAAATGAGTTCTGTTGAAATTTGACAGTGATATGTGCTTTTAATTTTAAAATGTGGAAAGACACCACTTGAGTATCTCTGGCCTAGAGGTAAACCCTGTTATAAACAAGCAATAACAAAACCAGATACCAAATATAAGCAATTCTGTATAAATTTAACTGTAAAATATTAAACAACAAATGGCGAAAATAGACACATTTTTAAAATGTAAAAGAGAGGAATACTATTTTCTCCATTACACAATTCACTTTTCTGCACCATGACTTTTACTCATGCAGAACATTCAAAGTAAACAAAATTACCACTTTTTCTGAACCATGGCATGTCACACAGATGAACAAATTATTCTTCTTTGTGTTTTTTTTTGAGTTCAGCTGAGTTTGCTCCACAAGCTACTGTCCTATGCAAAAATGATATTGATGTTTGCTTTCTTGCACTATGTGAGCATATGCACTCTGATTGTTGGCACTTTTTAACCTTTCTTTTTCTTTGCCCAGAAACAGGACTTAGGCTAATTTATGATGACTCTATAGGTGAATTTTAACGTTTCCATGGTTTTTTACTCTTAATGCCAACAGCAAAAAACATTTGCTGCTCCAAGGCAGTGTCTTTACAATCAACCCTTTCATTGTTGTATTAAAATAACTCCCATCCTGGGGTTTATCATTTTGCATCAGTCATGTTGATTTCTGATACCATCTCAATTGCTGGTGCAACCTCAGTCAGAGAAAGTTTATAAACACAATTTTGCCACCTACAGGCCTGAAAAGTTATTAAAATTTTGAAAATAGATTCTACTGTGTTCGGACAGATATGATCAGTAAAACCATGAAGCTGACTGAATGGTTAGGGGGCTCCTGACCTTTAATCACTGTTCAGGCCCCACCTAGCTGAACTAAAGGAACCACTGAAAAAAAGGTATGTAGTGCCAAAGCTTAGGAATGGCTGAGTCTTGAATAGGCACTACACGAAAAAAAACCAAACAATTCATGATCACGGAGTGGAAATTGACAAGAGGTGAATGAACAGTCATAAAAAGACAGAAACAGCACAACTGAGATTATGAGCAATATTTATATCAGTCCATCCATTTTCTAACTCGAGTTCAACCCGAGCCTATAAAGTGAGCATCAGATGCAAGGCTGGAACTATGTCTGGACAGCACATCACAGCAATATATATATATATATATATATATATATATATATATATATATAATCTGTCTATAATGTATAAATCTATGTGTAAGAGTGTGTATAGGTATACTGTAGGTGTTTTTATATATGTATGTATTTTATGTGTGTATATATATTTATATACGTGATGCATATAATATACACATACACTACTCAAAAAAATTAAAAATTAAAGGAGCACTTTAATCTTAGAAATCTTTTCTGAGTAATACTGTGTAATTCATTGAGAACAAAATGATGTAACAGTCAATGGAAACCAAAAGCACCAACCCACTGAGGGCTGGATTTAACATCACACTGCAAATCAAAGTCAAAAATTGAAATCATAGGCTGAAATTCATCATGGTAATTCATAGTGTGACTCAGTAGTGTATGGCCCCCTTGTGCCTGTATGGTTTCCCGAAAATGTCTGGACATGCTCCTGATGAGACAGCAGATGGTGTTCTGAGGGATCTCCTTCCAGACCTAGATCAGGGCATCAATAAGCTCCTGGACAGTTTGTTGTGCTACTTGGCAGCATCAGATACACCAATACATAATGTCCCAGAAGTTTCCAATTAGACTCGGGTTTGGGGAACATGCGGGCCAGTCAATGGCATCAATGCCTTCCTCAGCCAGGAACTACCTTCACACTCTGGCCACATGGGGCATTGTCCTGCACCTGGAGGAACACAGAATCCGCTACATGAGAGTAACGTCTTACAATGTCTCTGAGAATTTAATCCTGGTACAACAGTCAGGGTACTGTTGCCTAGCATATGGAGACCACTGTGACTGTCCAAGGATATTCCTCCCCAGACCATCACTATCCCAATGCCAAAGCAGTGATGCTGGATGATATTGCAGGCTGCATAATGTTCACCATGGCATCTCTAACTTTTACGTCTGTAACACGTGCTCAGTGTGACCTTGCGCTCATCTGCGAAGATAATGGGGCACCTCTGGCAAATGCCAATCGAGCTGCACAGTGTTCGGCTGTTAGCACAGAGCCCACTACAGGAAGTCGGGCTCTCATGCCACCCTGATGGAGTCTATTTCTGACAGTCTGGTCAGAAACATGCACACAAATAGCTAGCCGGAGGTCATAGGGCTCTGGCAGTTCTCCTTTTCTTCCTCACACAAAGGAGTGGACACCGGTCCTGCTGCAGGGATGATGCCCTTCTATGGCCCTGTCCAGCTCTACTCATGTAACAGCCTGACTGCTGGTATCTTCTCCATGCTCTTAAGACTGTGCTGGGAGACACAGCAAACCTTTTTGTGAAAGCACATATGGATGTGCCATCCTGGAAGAGCTTGACTGCCTGTACAACCTGAATTGGCTGCAGGTACATCCTCATGCTACCAGTAGTGTAAAGGGCACTAGCTAAATGCAAGACTAGAGAAGAACCAGTAAGGAAGGATAAGGAGAAAGCATTTGTATGTGGCCAACACCTGCAAAAACATTCTCTTTTTTGGGGGGTTATCTTGCTGTTGCTTCTCCAGTGTACCTGTTGTCACTTTCATTTGTAACAAAGCAAGTGAAGTTCATTCACAATCACTTATGCTTCTTAACTGGACAGATTGTTACCTCTGAAGCTTAGTTGACCAGCTGTTAGACTGTGATGATTAAGTGTTCCCTTTATTTTTCTGAGCAGTGTCTTTGTGTATACATAACATGTCCGCCGCCCGATGGTTGATGCGGGGAACATTTAAAACTGGCCACTGACCTAGCCTTGTGGTCACTTTCTGTCTACACACTTGTGTGGGAAGGCTGTCTGTTGTTTTGATCTTCTTGAAACAAGCTCTGAAAACAACAAAAATCAGTTTTGCTCATTTTTTTTTATTATGAGTAATATTCATATGCTCACATGGTCCCATGCCACGCATAAAAAGTGAAGACATTTTTCAGTGAGAATTAAATGGACAGATTGGAGTTAAATAGAAACTCTACTAATCTGAAACCAATTGATAATTTGTGGTCTGTTTGTAAGCAATGACTTCTTGGAATGGACTGCACAACCAAGGAGAAGGTGATCCAAGCCCTAATTCAAGTTTGATACAGAGACCCCAAAGTCCTCCAAGACTGTTAAAATTAGTAGATTCCATGCCAAATTACATCCAGATGATCCTCAACAGTCAAGGGGGTTGTATAATGTACTGATGTGAGTATATGAATATTATTCTTAACTAGCAAAACACCCGCGCTTCGCAGCGGAGAAGTAGCGTGTTAAAGAAGTTATGAAAAAGAAAAGGAAACATTTTAAAAATAACGTAACATGATTGTCAATGTAATTGTTTTGTCACTGTTATGAGTGTTGCTGTCATATATATATATATATATATATATATATATATATATATATATATATATATATATACATCTACATCTACATATATATACATCTACATTTACATATATATATCTACATTATATATATATATATATATACACACACACACACATATACATACATACATACATACATACATACATACATACACATATATGTGTGTGTGTGTATATATATATATATATATATATATATATATATATATATATATATATATATATATATATATAGCTGATTACCCATTGGCTTTGCTCACTGAGTGCAAGGGAAAAAAATAAAATGTAGGCTATAAGTTAAACAGTAAAACATTAACGTTTTAAGAAGTAAAGATACATTGAGCACTACTGGAGTGGTTTCGGGTAAACTACATTTTAAAGACGGTATAACACAACAGGTAAGTAGTACTAACAGCACCTAAAATGTATATGGATCATCTCTCAGTAGTAGATCCTTTTTGAAAGGTGCTACACAATAGCCGTGGTATAGAAATTCAATTTTCTATGAGAACGTCCAAATTTCTGCCTGTGGTAATGTGCCTTACTGGCATTACCAGCAATTAAAGAAAATTAGTTTTGTGTCTTCTGCAGTGTTAAGAGAGAAAAGCTTTGGTTTGGGATAAAAGGAAAAAAGGTGTAAAGAAAGGAAACTTGCCTTTTTGTTTTATATAGTGTAGAGAGACGTCTTTGCTGACGATATGAGCGCCTTTTGGGGACCGTCGTGGTGGGTCTCATGTAGACTGGAGAGACCGTTAACCGGCCAGGATGGCACTGTCGGTCCTCCACTCCTGTGTGTATCTTACGCGACCTCATAATTGTTTACGTGCAAAAGAAAGTGCAAAGCGCCTTAATATTAGTTTGCCGCGGTCTAGAAAAGGGATCCCGTGTTTGCAGTTGTCTGGGCTATAGCTCAGGGGAAGGAGGAAAAAATTAAAAGTGCTCACTTTCACTTAAGACAGAAGCACAGTCAGCATCTCAAAGGCCAGCACAGCTACGCGCGTGCTCCGACTGCTCGACCCTTATAGTATTTTTGCAGGGCAGGAGACGCCACTTTTTGCAGACACGTTCACGTGATCAAAAGTCACCGCGCTCTTTGGAGGTCTTGCTTGTTCTCTGCGTACTGCGTTCACAGCAGTTCACGTGAGCTGCTCAGAGTACATGCATCGAAGGTTCTCAGCTGTGCTTGTGCTATCTCATGTGATCTTGTGATGTCCACGGCTTTATTTAATGTTAGCTAAGACCCGGCGCTTAAATGTTTCTCTCGCACTTTCGCTGAGTTTCTGCCAAATACTAGTCTATCCCTGACCATCTCATCTTCGTTTGCATAAGCACAGCCCTTCACCCGCGAATATTTAGCGGCAGCGTGTCTATTGGATTGCTGCTGACTGACGGCCTTATATGGGCAGGCACTCAATTACGTGGGAGGCGTGACGATGAGAGACGCAACTCCGCCTCACACGGCGACCGAGCTGCAGGCTATTGCCACATATATGTACATAAGTAGGTTCCAGTTATGACCGTTACGCGTAGAATTTCGAAATGAAACCTGCCTAACTTTTGTAAGTAAGTTGTAAGGAATGAGCCTGCCAAATTTCAGCCTTCTACCTACACGGGAAGTTGGAGAATTAGTGATGAGTGAGTCAGTGATTGAGTGAGTGAGTCAGTGAGGGCTTTGCCTTTTATTAGTATAGACTAGCAAAATACCCGCGCTTCGCAGCGGAGAAGTAGTGTGTTAAAGAAGCAATGAAAAGAAAAGGAAACATTTTGAAAATAACGTAACCTGATTGTCAATGTAATTGTTTTGTCACTGTTGTGAGTGATGAGTGTTGTTGTCATATATATATATATATATATATATTTACACACACACATAAACATATATATATATACATATCTATGCATATACACATATATACATACATATATATCTACATATATACACACACATATATACACACATATACATACATACACACACACATATATAAATATATATATATATATATATACATACACACACACATATATAAACATATATATACATATACATACATATCTACATATATACACACACAGCTATTTCGTATCAGTGCAATACGCTGTTTGTTAAAACGGTTGACTCCCACTCTTACATGCAATAACAAATCAAATCATTCAGTTGTCTTTGCTCATATGTCATTTTAGAGCTGGACGCCTGGCATCTTTTTTTGGCCACAAGTTCGTTTCTGTTTGGTGTGAGGTTCTGTGTTGTGGAGATTCTCAGGATGGATTGCAGGTGCTCATCAGTGAGGCTTACTCCTGTGTGCTGTTTTGTTAGTCTTTATCACTGAGAAGAGCTTCTCACACAGATATGTGCTACCAAACATGCACAAGGTTCGAGCCGCATGTAGACGGACTTTTTTTGTTCTTCAAAGTCACCAAAGCGCCGTGCAAACTCAGTGCGCAATAACTGTAGTAAGCGGTAAGTGTTCAGCAAGGCAGCTGAAGCGCTGCATTATGGGATCTGTAGTTTATTGTGTTTCCAGCGCTTCATATACCCGGGCTTTAATAACAATAATACAGTATATAAAATGATCTCGGGGCGGATATAATTACACGCTGGGCGGATGTGGCCCCGCCCTTGAGTTTGACACATATGGACTAAATAGAACTTGAAAAGATATATTTTTTCAAATGTGATCGCTAATTCAGATAGAGTTGACGCAAGACTACAGCCTGCATGCCTCAATGAGTCATCCTCCCTCGCTCTTACTTTTTACCGTTCATCTAATGAATACACTGAGTATGGCTTTACCAAAACAATCATTGATGGCGAATAAAGTATCCATTATTCGAGTATGTAGAGCGGGATATATATATATATACATATTGTCACAAAACGAGACAAAGACAGAAAAAGGTTTGGGGCAGCCACCCATGTAATTCGGTATCCCGGCTGCAACTTCGTTTTCTTTTAAATACCAGCACTGAAGTGCTTACAACAGAGTCCAAAACAAGACTGACACAGAAGGGAAAAGGGAAGGCTTTTAAAGGGGAAGACAGGAAGTGAGGTCATAAGGGTCGGGCACGTGTTCATCGTTCATTGGTTTAGTCCCGGATGTGACATCAGGGGCCGGAGCTGGCAAGGTCTGTCTCCATTGGCTCGGTCCCAGAAGTGACGTCCAGAGAGACAGGTGGAACCTCCCGGGTTAGGTCTACAGGGAAGTGAGAAAGAGAGTTAGTGCGCTCTGCCACATCCCGGCATGGCTCAGAACTGCCTTCACTCGAGCCCTTTAGCTGCCTCCCATGCGCGTGTGTGACAAGGCCCCCTCAGCCCAGACCCGTCGGGTCGGGCGACCTTAACCGAGAGGTCGTAAACCCGAGAGAGCATCGGCGTTGGCATGGAGAGCACCCGGCGATGAGCGGCGAAAACTTGTACGGCTGCAGGTCAAGAAACCACCGGGTGACCCGCGGATTCGACTCCTTGTGCAGGGCCATCCACTGTAGAGGTGCATGGTCCGTGACAAGGGTGAACTCACGGCCCAACAGGTAGTACCTCAGCTGAGTGATCGCCCATTTAATCGCCAGAGCCTCCCTCTCCACCGCCGCATACCTGGTCTCCGGTCCAACAGTTTCCGGCTCAGGAACATGACGGGTGTTCACACCATCGACACTTTGGCTCAGCACGGCTCCCAGGCCTGTGTCCGGCGTCCGTCTGGAGGATGAAAGGCAAAGAAAAGTTAGGTGCCATCAAAATAGGTGCGGACATAAGGGCCTTCTTCAAGTCACCAAATGCAGTGTCTGTTTTGCAGTCCATACCACAATGTTCGGGCCCTCTTCTTTGTTAAATCAGTCAAGGCGCGCTTTCTCCAAAACCGGGTACAAACCGGCGGTAGTACCCGCTAACCCGAAAGGCTTGGACCTGCCGCTTGGTTCATGGACGGGCCATTTCAGAATGGCATCAATTTTGGAGCACTGTGGCCTTACGGTACCCGACCCACCAGGTAGCCTAAATATTTGGCCTCGCTTAATCCAAAGAAACATTTCTTGGGATTAATCCGAGCCCGCCTCACCAAGTGTCCGTAATACCGCTTGGACATGCTGTAGGGGTTCCTTCCATGTGCTGGAATAGATGACCACGTCATCTAGGTAGGCAGCACTGTATGAGTTATGAGGCCGAAGCACTTTGTCCACCAGGCGCTGAAAGGTTGCTGGAGCCCGTGTAACCCAAATGGAAGGACACGATACTGCCAGTGTCCGCTAGGGGTACTAAGCGCGTTTTTCCTTCGGAGTCCGTTAAAGGAACCTGCCAGTACCCTTTGTCATGTCAAGTGTGGTCAGGTATTGAGCCTGTCCAAGCCTCTCGAGGAGGTCGCCCACGCGTGGCATTGGATAGGCATCAAATTGGGAGACTTGGTTAAGCCGACGGAAGTCATTGCAGAACCTCCAACTCCGTCAGGCTTACCGACGAGCACAATGGGGCTGGACCAGGGACTATAACTCTCCTCAATTACACCTAGTTCCAGCATGCGCTTGATCTCAAGCTCCACTTCAGCCTTTTTTGCCTCGGGAAGACGGTGCAGGCGTTCTCGGACAACAACCCGGGCTCTGTCACAATGTTGTGCTCAATCAGAGAGGTCCTTCCGGGTGTTCACTGACTACCTCTCGAACGGTCCGGATAACTGTTTCCAGCTCCTGCCGCTGCCTGGGTCTCAAGTCTGCGCCAAAGTTAAGGTCGTGTGTGTGAGCGAAGAGTGGCGGGCTGGCGGAGGAGGGATCGGGTCCCTGTCCTTCCACGGTTTCAGCAGGTTCACATGATATACCGCTCCTTTGGCCGGCGATTGGGTTGACTCACCAAATAGTCGACCAGTCCCTTCCTCTCCTTAACCGTAGGGGCCCTGCCAGTGGGCAAGCAACTTAGAGTGGGAGGTAGGCACTAGGACCATGACCCGATCTCCGGGTGGAACTCCCAAGAGGCGTGCGCGGTTGTAGTAGCGAACCTGTGCTGCTTGAGCCTCCTCCATGTGACTTTTAAGGACAGGCGAATCTTTCCAAATCTATCGCGTAACTGCGCGATATACTCCAGTATGTTAGTGGTGGGAAGAGCCTCTTCTTCCCAGCCTTCTTTCAAAATATCCAATATGCCCGAGGTTGTCGCCCATACAGTAGTTCAAAGGGGAGAACCCGTGGAGGCTTGTGGGACTTCCGATAGGCAAAAAGGACGAGGGGAGGAGCTGATCCCAGTTCCTTCCATCCTCGCTGACCACCTTACGTAGCATTTGCTTGAGAGTTTGATTAAACCTCTCTACTAATCCGTCGGTTTGAGGATGATACACGAGGTTTTAAATGCTTTATTTTCAGTAATCTGGCAGTCTCCTTGAACGTCTCCGAGGTGAAGGGGTCCCCTGGTCTGTCAAGACTTCTTTGGGGATCCCCACGCGCGAATACCCTAGTAATTCCCCGCGATGGCTTTAGAGGTAGCTGGCGCAACGGAACAGCTTCGGGTATCGTGTAGCATAATCCACGAGGACTAAAATGTACTTGTGTCCTCGGGCTGAGGGCTCTAGAGGTCCCACCAGGTCGACCCCGATTCTGTGGAAGGGAACGTCAATCAAGGGAATAGGAACAAGAGGAGCACGGTCCCTCCTAGGAATCTGTCGCAGTTGACACTCCGGGCAGGAAGCGCAAAAGCGACGAACCTCCTCATTAATTCCTGGCCAGTAAAACCGGAGCTTGATACGCTCCAGAGTTTTTGGTGCCCAGGTGGCCACCTAGGAGGTGGGCGTGTGCTAGCTCGCAGACCTGCCGCCGGAAGGTACGCGCACTAGCAGCAGCCTCGTCTCCTGCCCGTCATGCATTGCTACACGGTAAAGGAGGTCATTATCTAACACAAAGTAGGGGCCCTGTGGCATCGACTGACTAGTGCGCTGGCCATTGACAAGGACCACTGCATTTTTTACAAACTTCAGGGAGTCGTCATTCCATTGCTCCCTTTGAAAGAAGCCGGCGTCTTTTAAATTGAAACCGCAACACGGAGAGAGGGTCAGCGCCGACCTCAATGGGCGTGGTTTCCTCCCGCTCCGCGCGGCGTTGGTGGATGGCGTGTCAGCCTGCGACGGCCGGGAGTTGCCACGCGTCAGCCAGGGCGCCTGCTTCACCTCTCTCTGCCGGCTGATTACACGGCGTGGAGGCAGCTTGAGACGGTTCATCTCCGTCCATAACGAGGCCCAACTTAACCCCGGAGTGGTATGTGTCTCACCGCTTTTAATGTCAGACCAGTCCGCCCTAGTATCACCGGGTGTGGAGGATCAGGAAGGATTGCCACGGTTACTTTCTGGACTGATCCTCCGTAGCTAATGACACAAGCGGCGGTGCTGTACCAGCGGTTTCCCGTGGACACAGGTTATACTGGTCTTGAATTTTAGCCATTGTCGCGGTAGCACAAAGCGGCGGGCAACAATGGAAATGTTGCTGCGGAATCGAGCAAGCGGAAGTTTTAAACCCGTTAACGATCACCACGTCTGTATGCGGGACCGCCAGCGGGTTTGTCAGAGCACACCAAGCCCTCCTCCCCTCCACCTGCATTCCTCCTCGCCTCCAAGCGGTTTTGCGTGCCAGCGCCGCGGACGCCGATGCAAGCTCCGGGTTATACAGGGAGGGGCTAGGTCTTGGGACATACCCCGGCTGAGTTTGGCAGAAGGCCGGTTCTGCTCTCCCAGAGTGTGAGGCCGCCCTCTGTGTTTCCAGAAGCTCTATGAGCCCTGACATGTTCGTAAACTGCACGCCCCAGACCGGCTGGGTGAAGCCCTGGGGAAGTGCTTTCAGGAGCAGATAGCACGCTACCTGCTCAATGACCTGGTAGGGCTTGTTTTCCAAGGGCCGTAGCCACTGCCATACTTTTGCCCATAAGGACCAGGCTTGTTTACTGGTCGGCCTCTCAGGGTCCAACCTCCACTTGTTATTTTACTCACCTGCCAGTCTGGGGCACCCCAAGGTGGTAAAAGGGGCTGTGGTTTCACTGGGGGGCAGGCACTCTCCCCAAGAGAGCATACTGAGTCCCTCTTGTCTCCCCCTCCAGGGCAGCCCAATTCGGTGAGCCCCACCCGCACACTCCCTGGCCTCTCTAGATGGCCTAGTTCTGCGTGCTGGGAGCGGAGCCCGCACCGGGTCTCGCCGAACCACGGGGCACCCTCCCCGCCTGAATACTCGGCCCGATGCGCTCCCACCTGGGTGTTTTGCAGGTCCTGTCCCCTTCTCTTCTGGGACTTCTCCATCCTGCCGACTACGCCACTGTCACAAAACGAGACAAAGACAGAAAAAGGTTTGGGGCAGCCACCCATGTAATTCGGTATCCTGGCTGCAACTTCGTTTTTCCTTTAAATACCAGCACTGAAGTGCTTACAACAGAGTCCAAAACAAGACTGACACAGAAGGGAAAAGGGAAGGCTTTTAAAGGGGGAGACAGGAAGTGAGGTCATAAGGGTCGGGCACGTGTTCATTGTTCATTGGTTTAGTCCCGGATGTGACATCAGGGGACGGAGATGGCAAGGGCTGTCTCCATTGGCTCGGTCCCAGAAGTGACGTCCAGAGAGACAGGTGGAACCTCCCGGGTTAGGTCTACAGGGAAGTGAGAAAGAGAGTTAGTGCGCTCTGCCACATCCCGGCATGGCTCAGAACTGCCTTCACTCGAGCCCTTTAGCTGCCTCCCATGCGCGCGTGTGTGACAATATATATACCCGCGTATCGCAGCGGAGAAGTAGTGTGTTAAAAAAGGTAGAAAAAGAAAAGGGAACATTTTAAAAATAACGTAACATGACTGTCAATATACAGTATTTGTTTTGTGAGTGTTACTGAGTGTTGCTGTCATCAAGGATTTGATTATCAATATTTCTTTCAATCAGGTTCGTATTTGTAGGATGTGTTGTGTTCAAGTTACATTCCGTGTTTGTCAATCGTTGTAAAGATGACAGGTTTCATTCATCGATTCGTTTCTTACTGCATCAGTAAACAGCTCGTCTTCTTCTTTATCTGAGACCTGACACACTGCATGCCCGGGTTTTTTTACACTGTCTTCCTTTAGCGGGACATTGACTTTTTCCACCGTGTGCTTTGTTTCCACAGTAGCTGCATTTATGAATATGCTTATCAGACGCTTCATATTTTTTGCTGCCTTTTCAATTGTGTAATTCGGTTTTGTTCAGCCTCTTTGGAACTGTTGCTTTTATCTGTGCACTGCGCCAGTTCACGTGAGCCACTCGGTGTACTTGCATCGAAGGTTCCCAGCTGTGCTGGTGCCATCTCGTGCTATGTCCGTGGCTGTATTTAATGTTACCTTAGTCCTGGCACTTAAAACTTTCTCTCGCAGTTTCGCTGAGTTTGTGTCAAACACCACCCTGACCATCTCATCTTCCTCTCTATAAGCACAGTCCTTCACCCGTGAATATTTACCCGTGGCAGTTTGCTATTGGATTGCCGCTGACGGACGGCCTTATATGGGCAGGCACTAAATTACAAACGCCAGCGGCAGCCTGTCTATGAACTTAATTTAAAGTGTAGGTTTACATCGTGCTTTGTTTCCAAAGTAGCAGAACTCATGAATATGGTAGTATATGTCACTCGCTCGCTTCTTATTGTTTCGCTGCCTTCTCAATTATATAATGCATGTTTTCTTGAGCGCTTTTTTGAGGTCTTCCTGGTTTTCTATGTACTGCGTGATGATGATGTCACACGAAACTCCGCCCCCACGGCGTTGAAGCTCATCTCCATTACAGTAAATGGAGAAAAACTGCTTCCAGTTATGACCATTACGCGTAGAATTTCGATATAAAACCTGCCCAACTTTTGTAAGGAAGCTGTAAGGAATGAACCTGCCAAATTTCAGCCTTCCACCCACACGGGAAGTTGGAGAATTAGTGATGAGTGAGTGAGTGAGTGAGTGAGTGAGGGCTTTGCCTTTTATTAGTATAGATAAACAAATTGAGCAAAACAGGTTGTCTGCCTGCTTTAAGGAATAGTCAGCTCTGACGGAGGAACACTGGATAGAAGAGTCCTTTCATCCTATTGGCCGTCCCAACACTGACTCAGCTGTCTAATGGCCATTAGAGGGGAGGCAGCTTGATAGCAAGGTCTCCAGGACTCCAAACAATTTGTATTATGTGATATCATCTACTCTTGCATTTTGCTCTGTACTTGTAATATTATTATTGTTTTGTAGTATTGTATAGAGGATTGCTTGTGTTCTGTTCTGTGTATTGTATTTACCCCTTTTTTGACACATACTACTTGCCCAACCTACCTGTAAAGGGGTTTCTCTTTGAATTGCCTTTTCCAAGATTTCTTCCATTTTTTCCCTTTACAAGGGTTTTTTTTTTGTCTTAAGAGAGTCCAGAATTGGGGCTGTCAAAAGACAGGGCCTGTTCAAGTCCATTGTGACACGCCTTATGTAATTTTGGGCTATACAAAAATAAATTGTATTATATTTTTTTTTCCGCTTTTCTGTGGTAGCAATCTGTGCCACCACCACATGATCAAAACACCATACAGTCCCTACAATGATGGATTGAAGGCCAGATGTCCACATGACATCATCTATTGCTTCCACGTGAAGCCTGAAAACCATGAGTACTGATTGAGGTCATTTATGTTAGGTAGAATGCCCAATGGGTGCTGGGCGGTCTCATGGCCTGGAACCCCTGCAGATTGTGTTTTTTTTTTTCTCTCAGCCCTCTGGAGTTTTTCTTTTCTGTACTCTTGGCCACCAAACCTTACTTTATTCTTTCTTTTTTGGTATTGCCTAACCTTATTTTTATGTTTTTCTTTTTTCTTTCTTCATTTAGTAAAGCACTTTTAGCTACATAATTTGTATGAAAACATGTTATATAAATAAATGTTATTCTTGTTGTCTTCAGAGTTTGTTTCAATTAATTTGGACAAGGATGTATATATTTCACAGCCACAGTGTATCCCCAGGACCGAGGTTGGGAAACACTGCATTAGGATATCACACACATTAAGAAGCTGCATCATAATTTACTTGTTGAGCAAAATCATCATGTTGGTGTGCTTCCCTATCGCTAGAACTAGAATCAATCATTGTGTCACTGTGCATTTCCGAAGCATTGTAAATATTGTCACACATTAAACTACTTTCCTCTTCACATGCTTTATGTGCCTGTGTTCAGCTTGTCTTGTCATCACAAATGCAGTGTAGACACTCCCCCTCCATCATTAGCTTTTGTTCACTGGATGACTATATGTGTGTGGCTCATGGTGAATGAGTTATTTCAGTGTTAAAAGCAGTTAACACTAGAATTACCAGAGCCTACGAGAAATCTTGTAAATCCGGCCCATCTTAAATCCGTTTGCACCTCTCCGTCAGCGTCTTTTGTTCTGTAAATGTGCCGATTAAGACGAGCAGCAAGCACCCTGCTATTCCATCCCCCCACTGACTTAGAACGTGCACAAACTTCTCCTAGCTCATGCTTTGTTTGATTATCTGGGAGTGAAGTGCTGGAGTTTTAGAGTGGAAATAATAGATCGTTATTTGGAACACATGCATTTCATGTGTGTTCCGTTTCTACAGTAATCTGTGTAAACACATTGTTAAAACAGAAATGTTTTCATATTTTAGTAATACATTTTAAAAAATGTAGGCATAAACTATAGAATGTGTAAAGCCTGAAGTCCAAAGATCAAATAAACACTTTCACAAAAGGTTCAAGGACGATACAACAGCTTCTGTGGAATAGAGGTAAGATTTGCTGACTGGAATCAAGAGGCCACAGGTTCGATCCCCTCTGCCTCCTGTATTTGCTGTTTTTAGTAGTGTGCTGCTCTTATTGTTAATATTATACAGTACACACATACATTTGGTTTGCGTCTGTAACAGACCGTGTTTATTTATAGTACTGTACTTAGTAAAAGTTACCTTTTTTTTCACTTTTATTCTCTTACTCACGATCACGATACATACTACCGCCCCTCCACCCAGGGATCTGACGCTGTTAGTTTTTATTTGAAACTGGGAATAACTGTAGATGTGAGTGGTGTTTTGAGGCAATGGAACTGGACATTCTCTGATCTGGAGGGATAAAAGCTGACATACAAACGCTGGTGAATCTGCTTTCTTTGTATCTCACCGTCAATTTTTTTATTCAGTTTAATTGAGTGTTGCTGCTCATGCTGAATTAGTATGCACCTAATGGTGTATGATGTCAAAAAAAAAAAAAAAACACACCCGATCTGACGCTGTTCATTTTCAAAAAATATTACTTTAGTGTCCAATATATTTGTCTCTATCTTTTTTTTCTCTGTGCTGCGTTGACATCATGCACCAGAAGTTATGAGCTTATTCAGTGCAGCAGGATCAATGAACATGTATTGTGCAAGGCATGCATGGGGGCCACTGTGAAAAGAAGAGTGTTCATTGCTCATATTGCAGAGGAACTTCGTCATCGCATCTTACTAGAAAAGGCAATGGAAAAAGAAAAGGAGGATGCAACATCAACATCATAAATCATAAGGTGCATACTAATTCTGCGTGAGCAGGAACACTCAATAAAACTGAATTCTCTCACTGTGAGTGAGAGAATAAAAGTGGAAAAAAACCCAGTAACTTTTACAAGTACAGTACTATAAATGTACATGGTCTGTTACAGACGCAACCCAAATGTATGTGTGTGCTGTATAATAGGAACAAGAGCAGCTCACTACTGAAAACGGCAAATATAGGAGGCAGTGGGGATCAAACCAGTGGCCTCTTGATTACAAGTCAGCAAATCTTACCACTACGCCACAGAAGCTGTTGTATTGTCCTTGAACCTTTTGTGAAAGTGTTTATTTGATCTTTGGACTTCAGGCTTTACACATTCTATAGTTTATGCCTACATTTTAATATAGAGGAATATAGAGCAAATAATTATTCATATATTTTGATTAATTTCGAGCTGTCACAACCCAGGTTATTCCATTCACAAATCTGGTTGTTATGAAAACTGAAAATATTTTTAAGATTTTTTTTCTTTTTTTAGTTAGTCTTTTCAGCTACTTCACTAGTTTCATTTAGTTTGTCTTTCATTTTGGTTGTTTTTGTAAACTGTAATAAAATTATTTTAAAAAATTATCAATTGAAAGAGCCATTCATATAATATATAAATGTCTGTAAGTATCAGTTGATTAGCCATTGCCTTTGTGTACAATAAACAGGTGCTCATTTAGTCTGTCCTGCTTCTAGCCAAGATATTCACAGTGGTGCTTCTCGCTTAATTCCGTAAAGAGGGTTGGGTCAGGTCAGATGATTGATATTTAGGCAGGACATTGAGCAGCAGTTTTTTTTACCTTTTTAGTTCTCTATAGATTTAAATAAAAGCATACTTTACACAATACTGTACAAATCTCCCCAAGTAACAATGGGAGATAAAATAAAATAAGGAAATTATGGTATAAGAGAGGATTTATTTAACTTGCTTTAAAATGCTGCATTTATTTCTAATATCAAAACAACTAAGGAAGCCGAGGACAGTATAATTGTCTTACAATGCCTCAGTGGGGTCTTCTATGATTGCATGTCCATTTTCAGAGGAGTCAGACATATGGTCTTAGGCCTGGGCAGTGGAGGATGTCTTTCATCTTTCCATGAGAAAGGCTTCAATGAGTGGCTGAGCTGCAGGCTCTTTTATACTCCTACTTGCTGAAATTCATCATCATGTATTAAGACATTGCTTGTTAGCCTTTGTTAACTATTAATAGACCATTGTGAAGAGTTAGTTATTGGTATTAGCTTTTTTCCATAACTCTTTTGACCATTATGTTAGCTTTAAATTTACAGAAAATCCATTAGTTCTCATTGTTATAGACCAGTAAGACCAGTAAGTCATTAATCTTCCTTTCTTGCTGACCACTTGCTTTTCAATCCTCCATTTCCAGTGATCATTTTGTAAGATCCAGTTTACTGCCAATTGCTTCATTATACAATAAGGTAAAGATAATCTTATGTTAACTGAACCTGTTTGATTTAAAATGATTAGGCTCACTGAAAATGGTGACATTTAATCTTTGGTCAAACTTTAGTTTCTTCAAGGAAAAAGTACTCTTGTTTCTAGCCTAGAAAGTTTATTTGTATTACAATATAGATAGTCAGTCATTTTCAAACCCGCTTGCATGGGGGGTGCTGGAGTTTTTCCCAGCTAGCAGAGGGTGCAAGTCAGGAACAAACCATGGACAGGGCACCAGTCCATTGCAAAGCACACACACACACTCCACAACCACACACTAGGGCCAATTTAGTACCACCAATTCATCTAACACATTCATGTCTATGGACAGTGGGAGGAAACCCATGCAGACACTGGGAGAACATGCAAAATCTATGCAGGGAGGACCTGGGGCGCATACCCTGGTCTCCTTACTGCGAGGCAGCAGCACTACTACTGTTTCACATTCTGTTTTTTGAGTTTATAATATGTTCCTAGAATATAATTCCAGCATGTTTACAAAAAAAACACAGATCACAATTCCTCTGACCACAGTCATTAAAGAAATGGCATACTGTAGGAGGTGATTTAATTACAACACAATATATAACATACTCATATTCCCTTTAACCAATTAGGAGTCATAGAGGGTACTTTTCATTATGTTAGTGGTATGTTGTTGTTTTTTTTTTTTTTGGTAACACAGTATTTTTTCACTCCTAACAGAAAAACACCTATTGCTTTACAAATTAACAATGCATTTATTAAAGCTTTATGTGAATCACAGAGAAATATACTGAATATGCTGTTTAAATACTTTTACATGAAGGATTTAAAGGAATGTAGTTGGAGCAAATGGCTCTCTAGTGTGTGGGTTGCATTTCAAAAGTCTCAGCTTCTTTCCCAGGAAAACATTAAGCACTTGCAGTTTTCTTTACCACATGCTTTTAAACCACTGGCTTTTTGGGGTACTTTCTAATAAGTTTTGAAATACTTCATTTACTCGTGATGAATGAGACAAACTGAATTTGCTTTGACTTGAGGTTAGAGAAATCATGCAAATGTTTGCATATTTCATCATATTTCACCAAACTCCGGAAAATGCATTGAAATCTATGGAGAAGGAGGAACTCAACTACCGTATATACTCACGTATAAGTCCGGCACTTGAAACCCGAAAAATCGATCATAAAATCAGACCCCAAATTATACGCCTGTTCAAAAGTACGACACTTATATTTTTTTGTTTTACATCATCTTGCCTCCTCCAATCTCTCATCAGTTTCTCAGCCGTATCGAATTTTGTTGCAGCAGCACAGTTACCAATTTCTTTCGCTACTTCAACAATGTTTAATTTAAAGCCATCTTCATATTTTCTTCTGATCAAAGGTGTATGAGGGTGTGAGATACACAAATCAGTGCAAACGTTGCTTTGGAATAGTTCAGGTATTACCATGTGGTCATGTAGGCACAATACATAGAAAAAAAAAAGGCAGTGTGCTCCGTGGTTACTCGCTCAGGTGGGTGTTACCATATAATAATCTCTTGTACCAATAGTGTGAGTTTTCCGCATTTGACTTATACAACTGACATTATAAAATACCATAAATTATACGGTAAAATCAAGTCCCAACTTATCCGCAAGTATATATGGTAGTTTTGCATTGTGATGGTGCAGTGGTATTTTAAGTGTCCCTGAGGGCTAGAGACAAGTCTGCCAACTGTGCTGGATTGATTATTGTGCCCAAATATGTGAGGACTTGAGCCATGAGGCAGCAGTGCTGATCACTGCACCTCTGTACCTCAAACAACAAACAGCGCAGACAGTATGATTGCCACAAACAAAATTTTAAAAAAGGCAACAAACCATTAATAAGTACATAAAATATAGGTCATTGTGCCAAGAGAGTGCCAATCTTGGGGCACATGTTAACCATGCCCTGAAGTGCAGGCATACCCCTGGCTCATTCCATTGTTTGAAGTCCCAACTCCCATGCATTTGTGCAGATGCTTTGCACATTCTTCTTTCATCAAGAAGAAAGAAATAACTTGTAATTAGTAATAAATATTTTATTTTTATTTCACAGTGCATCTAAATATGAACTTGCAATTGTTTTAATTTACCATGTGAATTTGAATGAGTGAATGAATTAATAATTTATATTAAATGAAGCATTATATATATGGAGATTCACAGAGGGAGAGAATGAATCATGTATCATAAAGTAGTTTTTATTCCTGAGCTTTGAGCTCCTGCCAGGAGCCGTCATCAAAGGATAATGATTAGACATAGAAGAATCAAAAGCAATATATAGTATAATTAAATAGGGGGGAGTAGGTGAGTATGTACGGGGGGTAATGAGGTGGGGGTTAGAAGGGTGTTGGTCATAAAGTTTTATTTATTATGAGGATGTTCAAATGTCTGTTAGTTGTATTTTCATTTGATAGCCAAGATTCAGCCAGCTCTCTGGCACTTTTAGTACTGGCCTTAAATCTTACTTGTACATTGTCCCAGCTAAATGTATGTCCGGTTGAATTTGTGTAAGTATAAATCAGTGATCATGAGTCCTTACTTCTGACGGTGTTTTGATGGTCCTGTATAAGTGTTGGGATTCTTTTTGATGTATGTTCTATGAATACCGCTGGGCAAGAACTGCATGGAATGCTATAAATTGTGTTTCGTGTCTCTGCTGCCGATTTTTTGTTTTTGGCATTAAAAAGGACAGTGTGCAGATTGTTCGTAGGTTTGTGTGCTATTCTGATGCCTGATTTGGACAGGATACGTGCTGCACCTTCTGACACTTCCAATGATAAGGAAGTGAGTCCCAGGTGGGATGGGGTTGGTAAGATTGGAGTCGACTGTTTGCTGGGTTGCCTGGCATCTCCTGAGTAGGCATTGTGTAATGAATGTTTTTGGGTAGCCGTTTGAAGAGAAGAGATGGAAAAGTTAGTGTCTTTCGTTTGTTTTTGTCTCCTTCCTATTACAATGGGTGTGAATTCTTCTGAATAAAGTCTTAATACAGGTCCATTTATGAGATGCTGGGTGATTGCTGGCGAAGTGTAATATCTTGTCTGAGTAGCATTCCTTACGATAGTCACTTGTAATCAGCGTGGAGTCATTACTTCTTTCAATGGAGATGTCCAGGAAACTGATGTGTCGGTTTGTTTCTTTTTCCATGGTGAATTGGAATGCAGGGAATATTGTGTTGATGTGGTTGTAGAAATCGTTCAGCTAGTCGTTTTTTTAATATGACAAATGTGTCGTCTACAAAAAAGCCATTAATAGACATTTGGACATGAACCCAGCATATGCAAAGTTAAGAAGAAGAAGATCCTTATAATAAATAAAACTTTATGACCAACACCCTCCTAACCCCATCTCAAAACACACATACTCACCTACCCCCCCTACCCCTCCCACTTAATTATATCTTGCCTTTGATTCTTGTATGTCTAATCATCCTCTAATGACGGCTCCTGGCTGAAGCTGAAAGCTCAGGAATAAAAACTACTTTATGATAGATGATTCATTCCAATGGATCTCCAACTACAAATATGCAAACCGTATCAAAAACCTTCGCTTCTATATACAGTATATATATATATATATATATATATATATGTATAATATGCATCCATCCATTATCCAAGCCGCTATATCCCAACTATAGGGTCACGGGGGTCTGCTGGAGCCAATCCCAGCCAACACAGGGCACAAGGCAGCAAACAAACCCTGGGCAGGGCACCAGCACTGCACACATACACCAAGCACATTAGAGACAATTTAGAATCACACTAGGGACAATTTAGAATCGCCAATGCACCCAACCTAAAAATGAAGTGGTAACTTTCCTCAGAAAAATCCATGTTTACATGTATTGGAAATGTTCCTTGCTTCCTTTAGTAGAGACTGTTTACTATAACAATATAGAATTATGAATAATCTAAGATTTGATATGGAAAAATTGGAAACACTAATTTTGCAGCTATAAAAAAAAAGACAAAAGTTGCATCACAACTGTTAAGCCAAATTCCAATTCAAAATAGTAATCCTATTGTTATGAAACATAAAGTTGGTTTTCTTTGTGCCTTTCCACATTCACCTAAATCATTTTATTTTGTATGTCAACAACCCCAAAACAAAATAGTGTAATTATTACTGATTGGCTTTTTCAGCAATATGCTCTTTGTCTTTTGTAAAACAGTACCTGTAGTCTTTAACTGCAGGAATTTATTTCTTTACTCTTTAATTTCAACTTTACATTTGATAAGAAATACATTTTTTAGTACCTGCTAGTTTTAATTAAATATATTATTTTACTATTTCATTTTTCAAAACTATCTGCATTATTTTCTTTCATACAAATTATATTTATATGTAAAATGAAATTTGTTGAGATTAATTATTTATGCCATTTTAAATTAAGCACATTAGCAAGGTGCCAAGAGTCTGCAAAATCTGTACAGATGGACCTAAGCAAAATGTGAATTTAGATTTAGGGGATTATGCAGCAATTTTTTGGTTTTGTTTTACTATATATAACCGTGTTTATTTATTATAGAGTCAATGAGGACTAGAACCTATCCTTGGATTTTTGAAAGATTGGCAAAATTCATACCCTCAATGAGATGCCAGGCCTTTGTTTTTTTTTTTAAAAAACAGACAAAAGTCCATTTATTCACATTAATACTTGGCCAGTATGAAGTCAACAATAAACCTTAAAGATATGTCTTTGGTATAGGAGAGGAAACCAGAGTATCTTGAGAAAATCCTGCTAGCATTAAAAGAAAATCATGCTAACGTTAAGAAAAAATGAGAAAAAAAAATCCTATTCTAGGGAACCACAAGGCAGCACAGCTAACTTCTGCTCCACCCACTGCCTACCGGTAAAAAAATGTTTTCATAATTTTAGTGCTTTACACTGATTTCAGAATCATTGATTAACTTCTTTTCACAGGGGCAATATTCAGCTTCAGCAGTGGGATTCCAGATAATTTATTGGCTTTAGATATTTGTAATGCAGAAAATAATTCTACATAGACTTATAAACCCCTAAACATTTAAGAAATTATATTAACCAAGTTCTCACACTAACTAATTTCCTCACAGCTGCTATTGAATTTTTAAATGTGTGTTCCCTGGAGCATTGGTAGATGGATTTTAAGAGACTTAAATTTGTTACATCAACACTTACGTACATGAAATACATGTTCCATGGACAACTCAGACTTCTTCCTCACGAGCAAGGCAACGCTGCAAATGCATCAGAATAAATGAAAATGTGGGAATATAGGTAAAAGTTAACAGGGAAGCAGGCAGAGTATGATTAGTAATATACCATTTGTTTCAGATCAACACATATTTAAAAAGTCATGGGTTTGACCAATTGGCTGAAGTTTATACAGTGTAACTTTTATTAACTTTTTTAAAATAAATGTACATTTATTTTAAAAGTATAAGGAAAAAAATGGCTATTTAATGTGTGATATGCAGAATCACTTTAGATTACTATGCCATTTGAGCAAAGGAAAGCAGATAATAACATTTATTTTCAGTTTTCCCCCTGCATTGTAATAATTGTTCCAGTTTTATTACCTTCAATGCTTCAATAGTGAATTGTAAAACATATGCCTCTTAGTTAATAGGCTATTCAAAATATTTGTTTTAGTTGTCTGTAATTAATAATAGTGTCAAACTATAATAGGGTGAAGTCTTCAAATTTTGGTATCGGACTTTCAAGCTTTGAGAAACCAATCCATACATCTGTTTTTGTGTAAATAATTGAGTCAAATTTATGCAGTACATTCTTAAAAAATGTATTTGTTTGCTGTTGAATGATTAAACAAATGTAGTAATAGTTTTTGAAAATGAGAGAATGTTTCTAGGAGATTATGTCAAATTCTATATACAAAATGCATTCCAAATGCATCTCATTGGATTGAAAGTGATATATATATTGTTTTATGTTTTTTCAGTATTGTCTTTTAGAATTATTTTTAATAGGATATTTCTAAATGCATTTTCATAAAAGGGATGATTTTATTATTATTTTAGTTAGTGAAAACTGACTTTCTTTGCAACTTCAAACTCTTAAGTAGTGGTAGTGAGAACTGGAAGTGGAAATGCAACAGTTATGTTCCAGGTTGATCACTTCTCGGTGAGATTAACAGAGCAAATCTGCAGTTTGCATTTATTTAAACTGGTCCTAGGGAGAACTAACAGTAATAAATAGTACCTTAATATATTTTAATGAACCTTATTTGAGATATGAGCTTCGGTTTTCAAAGGTTTTATTTTCTGAAAATTGCTGACAGGAATCTTTTAAGGTACTTATAAAATGTTTGTAAGATTATTTTGACGGCCTGTTGTTAAAAGCAGCATCAGCTCTCTCTGGCACCTCACGACACTACAGTAAGCCGAACATTTGTATGACAACTATAAAGTAAAGAGATAAGTTAAATTATGATGAACTTTCTTACAGGGTGTTAAATTTTAATTGACTGCCTGACAGGTTATTCACAAAGTATTCCACTTGAGATATAACATGAGACATCCATGATATATGCTTAGGTCAATTGCTTATAAAAATTCAAATCATTAAAACCCAAACTAGCTTTATTCATAATTTCATCTTTAAAAACATAGCAGAATTCTTTAAATCCATTGTCTGGGCTAGTTTGCTCGCCATTGATATAGCTATTGGGAATGAATTGATTATTAAGAAAGTGTGTGTGTGTGTGTGTGTATGTATGTGTATATGACACACATGACAGATTGTTATTACTATTATAGAATAATAATTATAGTAATATAAAACAGGCATAATATACGAGGAATGTTCAAAAAGTTTCCATACTTTTTTTTTTTTAACTCTAATAAGAATTTCAAAAATCACCTTTGTTTGCAATGCAATTTTCCCAGTGTCGTACCAACTTGTTAATACCCAATTACTACTCCTCCCACCTTCACCGTTTCCAACGAAAATATTAAAGTGTGGAAACTTTTTGAATGTCCCTCGTCTTATATATAAAGTACTTAATATTAAATATGCAATTCAAGAAATGCTAGTGTTATAAAGTGTGTGCTGATCAGTTCAGAGGTTAGGCACAAACCCAGCTTTGGGAGTATTACGCTCCCCCCCCCAATGCGGTGAGGTCAAATACAGTAAGGATACATAATGGTTACAAACATTAGTGTGTTTCAAAATGATTGGTTGCAAAATAAAGGAAGAAACCAAGACACACATATATATCCAAAACCTGCATCAATGTTCAAATTAGTTTGGAAAACAAACTAAAAAGGAAACTACAAAAGTGCACCTAAAGACATTCAGCATAAGAAGTGCCTCTGTGAACATGAGCACTTTGCATCCTGGGATTTGGAAGACCACCCGTAAAGGTTTTATATAAGTGTTTAGGTCACCTCAATCAAGTAAAAGAAGAAGTCTAGACACAGGCAAGAATTTATTGGCTAAAGAAAAGTACAACCATTTACACCTGCATTAACATCTATCATGATTCGGCTAGTAATCATGTTTAACAAGAGGGGAAATACAGAGGCTTTTTCTATCCACATACAAATATGTTGCATCTAGTGAAAAGACCAAAGGGTTGTGTAGGGCAATGGCAGCAGTCAGGTAAGCTGTGAAAGGATGGCTGACCCTGAAACCTGTGCAGTTTTAAAAAGTGATGGAGTGGCAGCAATGTGTGATCTTCATGAGACTATCACATATAGAAAAACACTGAAACACTGAAATTCTTCATGGCAGTGTGGTGTGTCACCTTTTTTAAGTTTTCTTGTTGAGCACTCAGTTTTCATTGTAAATACAGGCAACCTGTTACAGTGCACAGTACTAAGCAGATAAATGTGTGTAAATGTGAATTATTTATGGACAGAATCTATACAAGTATAAAGTATGTAATGCAAGATGACGAGAAGACTAACGGTCATTGTTAGCTGTATGAAACTTGTTACCCACTGTTACCCAATATTGCAGTACTTAAAAGAAATAATGAAAAATAATTTGTGTCAAATTAATGCAGTTTTTACTCACATGTAATACAAGTTTTCAAAAGTCTGTATGTTATTGTAATGGTTTTTTTTTTTAGATCTGTAGCACCAGACGTCTTCTCTTTAGTTCCATCACTGCTGATTTTTTTCTGGAATATGTTTGCAGTTTGTATCTCTTTCATCTTCACACACTTCAGCTTACTTCCACACAGCAGATCTCTTTAGTAGCCGCCATGGATTCCTTTGAGATTTTAAGCCCGTCATGTTTGTCACCCATTTGATTCCTACTTAGGTCGCTTTCATTACAAGACAGGAATGTTACCATAGAGATAAAGCAGACATTTAACACTAATGTTATGTGAACAACTGGCTTACACACCCTTCAACAGTAGTAGGTCATCACACTATTTTTTGATTATTTGATTTACCCACATAATTTAAACACAGTTTATTTTACTTGTTAAACTGACAAGTGATTGTCAAGTTAAATGCTGATCTGCTGATTATGCATAATGAGGAAAAAACAGCCAACTCCAATTTACTGTTGAAAACCAGTGTATCACTAAAGTGGTTGCATCAATCGCAGCCAAAGGCCAAAAAGGTTGCTTCTTGCCTCATAATGGTTACCAATGGCAACCTGACAATAGGTATACAAACAAATGAAAAATTAATAAAAAACAAAAACTATACAGTACATATGGTATTCAGTATATGAAATTCCCAGTTCCATTTCTTTTTATGCAAATACTGTACATCAGTCCAACTTCAAGCAATTTCCAGAAGATTAGTATATATTAGCATGTTTAAGGTGGCATGGTAAATGTACATGTCAAAAAAAGATGTATTGGATTTTTTTTCTCTCTCTTTGGGTTATTTAATCTTAGTAATCATTTTCTTTATTTATTCCACTTTCCTGCCCCTGTTTCTCATTATTTCTCCCTCTTCTTAGAAAATATTTTCTTATCATTATTCTTAAAGAGAGATTTTGTTTAGTGTTATTTTTTTAAAATAATTTACAAAAATCAAAAGCAGCCAACAAGTTGTTTTTTTTTTTGTTTCAACCAGGGCATAACTACAATACAATTGACTGTTTGCTCTATTCTAGACTAGCTTCAGACACTGGATGTGGGATTCAACAAGTAAATGGATAATAAGTTAAATAATGCCAATTAAGTTGTTCTTAATTTTCAAAAACTTGTACAGAATTTACAAACAAAACAACAGTAATTAGCAATGATGTTGATAGACTGTCACATTGCATTCACCTTTTGGTCTTTCCTACAGATGCAAGTGGAGACAACAGATGTCAGTGGCAAAACATTAGAAGGACCCGTTACTCTAGAGGTGGCAGTTATTGATCAGAATGACAACAGACCAATTTTTAAGGATGGTCCTTACATTGGACAGGTTCTGGAAGGCTCCCCAACAGGTAGAGATGGATTTCTGGTTATTTTGTTTGTCAGGGAAATCTATTGTTAAGTGGACTGTGGCAAAGTAAGCTGTTAATATGCAAGACATTCATATGTTTTGTTTCCTTAGTGGTTTACAGTCTCTACCATCTCCCTCAAATAAATATGCTTTTCATTTATGAATACTTATGTTTATTGTTTACATGTGTGGTGAAATCTTTTTGGAGTTGATTCAGCATAGAATAAAACTAAAAAAAACAAACATTGTTTGTCTATCAAAATAACTAAGTAAATAAAGGGAGAAAATTTTGTGGTTTCACAATAGTGCAGCAGTCACAAGACAGAACCAACCCTGGAAAAGGTCCTATGGATAATTTACATAAAGAATGTACTTTTTTTTTTATTAAGTAAAATTTGTATGAGAGAAATTCAACTGCAATATTTTTATTATTATTCCATCCATCAAATGTTGTTGAAATTGTTCTCCTGTTCTTTTTTCTAACATGCCTACAGTACATTTTTTTTTATTTTCTCTTTTTCTGTTTGCAATATTAAAGCTCAGGTTTTGGCTGTCATTCTCCTACTTAGTGTTTCTGGTAGATCGTCAATATGCTTGAAAAACTGCAGTGTTTTAAGATCTTTTCCTAGGTAGTAACTTAGGTATTTCAGAAATGAACTACTATATAGCAACTGCTATTTCAGATGTAAATTACAATTAAGACAAAGAGTTTTGTAGCTGTGTAAAATCATTCTGACTTGTATGCACATATTTTCCAAATAGTAATTAGTACTTTCATTATTGCATTGCTTAGAAATGTCTTATTTGTAAACATTTTGTTGTTTTCAGTGAGTTATAAGAATCAATTTGTGTGCACAAATATGCTGTAGTACATGCATGATGTTGTCAATGTCTTTCATTTCACATGTAGATGTTTAAAGCTCATGTGCAAAAGTGTGATACATGATGCTTATTAACTTCACATCTAATTCTTTTCAGTTCAAACTGAATCATTACTGGTGAATGTGAGAATAGTCGCTGGTGATTCTTTTGTCCATCATATAAATAAAATAAAAAAATAACAGACACTTGGACTTGAATCCTGCATATTTAGGTTTAAAAAGAACATCCAAGTAATAAAAAAAGACTTTATGCCGAACACCTTCCGAACCCAACTTTATTAATCCACCTCCCTCCACCCCTCATTTGCTATATATTGCCTTTATTTCCTGAATGTCTAATCATTTTCTTCTGATGATGACACTTGGTAGGTTGTTGAAGTCTTAGGAACTAAAAGCTATTTTAAGATGCCTGACTCCTTTTCTGCCTTTGCTGAACCCTAGCTATGTTGGGGGTTGTTGAGCAAAGCAAGCAAGGGGCTAACCGCCTTGTGCATATATATACTATAAAAAAAAAAAATATATATATATATACTATAAAGTGTGTGTATGTATGTATGTGTGTGTGGGTGTATATATATATATATATATATACATACATATATATACATACATATACACACATATACGAGGTGTGGCAGAAAAGTAATGAGACTGATTTTTTATTTACCAAAGTTTTTATTTTTTTCAAACATCAATGTTATCCCCTTCAAAGTAGTTCCCTTGGGCAGCTACACACCGATGGAGACGTTGTTCCCACTATTGGTAGCAGCGCTGGAAGTCTTCAACCGGTATGGTCTTCAGCATGTCCGTTACACTCTTTTGGATGTTTTCTAAAGTCCCAAAATGACGTCCTTTGAGGACATTTTTCAGTTTAGGAAAAAGGAAAAAGTCACACGGACTGAGGTCAGGTGAATAAGGGGGCTGGGGAACCACAGGAATGCCTTTTGAGGTCAAAAATTCTGTTATGGAGAGGGCAGTTTTTTGGCACCATTTTGGCACAGACCTTTCGCATGTGCAAATGTTCAGTCAAAATTTGATGAATGGTAAATCTGTTCAAATTTAATTGTTCACTCAACATTCTTAATGTTAAACGACGGTCTGATCTCACAAGAGTGTTCACACGTTCGATGTTTTCATTGGTTTTCGAAGTTGAAGTCCTCCCTGAACGTTGTTCATCTTCAACGTGTTTTCTGCCTTCCAAAAATTATTTGTGCCAGCGAAAAGCTCAGGATAAAGAATGTTCCCCATAGGACTGTTTTAACTTTTCAAACGTCACACTTGCCGATTCTCCAAGCTTAACACAAATTTAATGGCACAACGTTGCTCCAAATTCCGCTGTTCCATTTTGCGTGACACTCAACCAAAAACACAACTTTGCTAATAGCAGTCACAAAAACCGTAGTTAACGGAAGGAGTTGAAACTCGCACTGAGCTATGGGAGGGTACTGATACATGTGCTCTATCAAGGACAACAGTGCAGCGTTGCCAGATCACTTGCAGTGTTGCCAGTCTCATTACTTTTCTGCCACACCTCGTATATATATATATATATATATATATATATATAAAATACATCTGCACATACACAAAGACTAGTTTAATTCAACCCTTTTTGCACAAGGAATCATAATTTTTCTGCTTACAGGTTTTGTTGACAAATATGAGACAATTATGTTTTTAAACTACTAGAGTAATTATGTAAAGACTGTACAACTGACTGTACACTCTACAAAGAACTGGTGGTCTCCATGTTGGTTATGCTGGTAGCAATGTTGTCTTACAGCTCTTGAACCCTATGTTTCTTCTAGGATTGGATTCCAGCTTTTCTGAGTTTTCAATTTTGTACTTCAGTTTAAATTGCAAATTTATTTTAGCACAGTATGAACAATCACATATTTGAATGAAAATGTGTCCTACATTACACTCATAGCCTATTTTTATACAGTAAATGTTCATCTTACCATGCACATTGCACTTGTCTATACTAAATTATGCATTTCAGGACTTATCACAATATTGTAAATTGTTCAAGTTTTGCTGAATTGTTTTATGGCTTGTAAATTCCTATAATGTTAATGTCATCATAAAACTTCACATTTTGCTATTTAATGTACAGTACATTTGAAAGAATAATAGTCTTAGAATTCTTAGATTGGATTCTTGAGGGACTTTGTGACATGCTCCTGCTATCACTACTGCATTGATACCAGAAAGTGCTGTGTTGTGTACAAGTAACATAGTAAAGCTGAAACAGACACAATAGCACAGTCAAATATACCTCTTATTAAGAAAACAGGGGTTATTAACTTGCATATACCCCAAACATTGTCCTTTGACTGTAGTTTGCATCTACATTTTCCCAGATTAAACAAGTATTTTTTCAGCATCAGGGCTTAAAAAAGTTGGACTTTATCAGTGACATGGATGTGATGATTTACATTATCTGATAAAAAGTGTGAAAATGTAAACTGGTTCTGTTCAGGCAATTTATGTGTAAAATTTTCCATGCTGAACATAAAAACCTCAACTATAATTTGATGTCAATATTATTAAAATAGAGAGAGAGATGGAAAGTTTGGCATAGCAGCAGGTCTTTGTGATGTTTGAATAAATGAGTACCTTTCCCTTTTTCATAGATGTCAGCAAGGCTGTAAATTCCTCCAGTTAGGCCAAAATGTTTTGCAAGCCTTTCACTGAGACAAAGATGATTTAATTTGGAGAGGAAACATTTTGTACCATTCTCAAGTATTCACTGGGGAATTTTGTTAAATCTTATAAAGTTGCATGAGCTCAAACCAAATGATGAAATTGTTTGTCGAATATAAATATTTTACAAAAGGAAAGGAAGAGATTTTGATACAGAATGAAGGATGTGTAAAAACATCAGACACATGGTGACAAAGAGCAAGGACTAAACAAAATGTATCAGGGATACAAATTTCAGTTGAGGCTAACTGCTAAAACACTTTAGCTTATATTTGCTCTAATGGACACTATAAAGTCCGTAGTCTGTGTTTGGCATTATGTTGAATTAGTTTAAAATGAATATAGAACTCCATCAAAGAGGCATCTTCTCTATACTTCTTACTTGCTTCTTTACTGAATTGAGAGGAATCCAGTTGAGTTTGTTTATTTAGTAATACCTCTGGGGTCTCCCTTTGGAAGATGAGCCAGGTTCCAAATGCAGGTCAGACTGGAACGACTACGTATTTAAGTCTTAAAACTCGCCAGGAGATGCCACAGTGCCCCTCATCAGAGAAAGAGGATATAAAGTCAACTGCTTTATTTCTATATGTGAACTAGACAGCAGAATTGTTTTTTTGTCATTCCCCTAATTAAAGCAAGAAGACATAATTCATATTACAGCTTATCCAACATAAGTTTTCCAAAAAAAAATTTAAATGTCAAATTTCCGTAAATAATGTACATTTTTTAGCTGCTCTTCAATGTTGAGTACAGTGTTATTGTCAGGCAAGGCTGAGGACCACAAGACAGACTCAGGTGGCAGTCCTGTCACTGGCGGTGTGTAGAGTAAAAGTAGTGAGGTTGTTCTCAGTGGAGCAGATAATTTTTTCACTAAGATTTTAGGACAGATTACCTACCAGTCTTTATTCTTGCTGCCAACTTTATACATCTGGTACAGCAAGTAAGCCAGGCAGAGACAAACATGTGCTGTAGCTGGGTAGATTCAGAAGAAGTAGCACAGCAATATATAACGTTAATCCTCCACCCCAGCAGCAGCATCAATTGACTGTAACAGTTGACTTCTCAGAGCAAATCTTGTTTGATCCAACTAGACATTTTCATTGATTCCCTGAAAACCAGAACAAACTTACATTATCAATTTCATAACATGGTGTTTTGTTTTGTTTTTTTTCCCCCTATCTCTTTCTATCCCTCAAGCAACATATGGTCATATAAACAAATCAGTAGTTAATAAAAGGTATTATATCTTAACAACACAGGGTGTCTAAACAGATTACCATTATAAATCATAAAGGATGGCCAGGAACATCAAATGAAAGCAATTCCTAGAAATTTCCATCAGCCAGAATGTTGACTCCAGTGGTGTCTTTTTTAAAAAAAAAAGAATGTTCATAGGCTCAAGATATCTTCAGGTACTAATTTAGAATTATATTTAGTTAAATTTTTAGACAAAGCTTGCAGTCTCATATCATAACATTCATAAAGATGAAGGCTTTAGTTTTCTAATGATTGTAATGGCTTATACAAAGAGTGAAGTTTTGTGTAAGCTGCAGTGTTTCCTGCCTATTGGTAAAACAGAGAAGGGGAGCAACAATAGTCTGCAAGTTTACTGGGAGTGCAAATGTGGCATTTCTGCATCATATTAATGTCTCAGTGGTCCATGAATGGAAAATTATGTAAAAGATTTCAGGTGAGGAAACATATGTCATTTTATTCCATGGTGCTCTCTGGTAAACCAGAAATACTAGTATAATTTCTCCAACATAAGTCTCTAAGGTGTAATGAACATGTAAGCAACATCTGTCATGATTGTACTCTTGAGTGACAAAGGCAGCTTTTCTGCACAGGAAGAGAAAATAATAATGTAAATTTGATAGTAAAATATAATATGGCATTACCATAAAATAAGCCCTTTTTGAGTGGGACTGGATTATGTTAGCTGTTAGGTAAAGGTAAAGATTTGGTAGATTAAATATAATTTGGTAAAATTGATGTAATGGGCACAGCCATACTCTGGTAAATTCATATTGGAAATCTTTCTGATAATACAAGTCTGTTTAAAATAAAGATTCACTTTGATGTGAATGCCTTGCTCAATAGTAGCTTTAAAAATGTTTCAGTAGCAACTACACTTTATGTTTTATTTCTATACACTCCTCTCTTATTCCTAATTGTTTTACAACTGAGATTAAAAATGCAGTAATTAGATAAAATTGACTCAACAATAAACATAGGTACATAAGACGAAAATAAAATATCAAAAAGATGTTTATAAAGAAGTATTTTCAGGCACAATTTAAAACTAAATAAGATGTTTTTACTTTAATGTGAACAGACGTACTTATGAAGAATACTTCAAACATTATCAAACTTTATCCTCTATAGGTTCAGGGTGCTGCTTTTCATGTCACTTACTGATTCATTCAGACTCAGCATTTGATTAAGGCTGCATTCTCACAAAATTTGTTTCCATTGTGAATGTTTTTTTTGATTATTTGTAAGGAAATTAATCTAGTGCACAAGTTTGATTAGTCATAAGGTCTGTAAGGTGCATAGCATTAATTAGTATATTTTACATACTTGGACATTGTCTTTGTATTTAGTATCTTGGCCCTTTTAATGTATTTGTTGTAAAGGGAGCCGGCCTAAAATGTAAATATCTTATTAGCCCAACATTACATCTGTTCATCACCTTCTGTCAAATGCCAATCATGGAATACGTATTCTGTTGACCAACACTGCACC
Organism: Polypterus senegalus; assembly: GCF_016835505.1. Classification (NCBI taxonomy): domain Eukaryota; kingdom Metazoa; phylum Chordata; class Cladistia; order Polypteriformes; family Polypteridae; genus Polypterus; species Polypterus senegalus. The sequence goes on from NC_053162.1 coordinate 95,034,219, forward strand.
TGTTAAAACCTTTCTAACCTCCTTCATTTGCAGTCCTCAGATTGTTACAAGTGGCATGGAAGGATTCCTCTGCTTGTGCATCTTAGTTTTTAAGTCCTTACTTTTGTATTAGATTACAGTATATTGATAATATGTAAATATGTGTGTATGTAAGAGAAGTATATGTGTATTAAAAGCACCTAGCCTCACGGATCAGAGTGTTTAATTGGTCATTAGAATTTTTTCAGCTCTGGCCACACTGTTTCTGCATATTTGAAAGACTCTCTGGAGTGGTCTATCATGCCATCATAATACTTTAATGTACATGTAACATTTATCACACACATCCCTTATATGTAGTTGCTATTGTGACATGTAAAAATATAAGATCTTGTGAGCTGTAGAGTAAACAGAATCAGTCATTCATGCATTGTGATTGTTTCCACAGTAAATGTTTTATATATTTAAGCATATACATCAGTGACAGTAGGTTCTTTGAAACATTTATTTGTACATTTCTAAACTTGCTTCAACCTTTATAGCATGTAATTCCTATGGTGGAATTTACATTAAAATGTAACTTTTAGTTTATTTCATATTGTGTAGTAGAAAATCTGATAATATGCTTTGCTTTAAGCATAAGCATAAGCACACAGATCAAGAAATGATTTATTACAGTTACAGGGAAACACATTCCTATATACATTTGTCTTGTAAAGTTATTTAGACCTTTGGTCATTTGTCTAATTTTATCAGACAACAAATGCTGCACTGAAGTTATGATCTCTGTAATATTTTTTATTTCAAAGAAGCAAAACTGATATTTTTATTTGACATTGTTTTATGTAGGAAAAACGATTGCAAATAGAAAAAAATTAAATAAGCTGTTTATGTTAGTATTCAATCTCCACATTTAAATATTTTGCAGCAATAACAACTATTAAGTCTGAGAAAAGACAAACAGTCTGAATGCTTTTTCTAAGGTATGATAGATTTATCTTAATTTCTAAGTGTTCTTGCTATTGCTGCAATATAGCACAAATCTTACTCCTAAGTTTCAGATCTCTTCATGTGTTTCTTGTATGGCTGGCTTGTAATGTTTGTTTATGAAAGTTTCATGTACTTTACTACATAAAATTTTAAATATTTATTAGAACTATTCTTCTAATTGGGCAACTAAGTAGATTCATCAAATGGAATAAGTCATTGTTTTATCTTTTGCAATGATTCAAAATTAACCGGCTGGTTTAACAGCTCAAGAGAAATATTGATACCTAGATATATAATATTGGTGGTTCCCCGACAAAAGCGCAATAGACATATGCGCCCCGACAAAACCGCAATGGTCAAATGAGCGGCGACAAACCCGCTAACTGGTTTTCGACAAATGTGCGTCGACAAAATCGCAACAACAAAATCGCGAGAGAGGCCAAGAGAGTGGGGACGCGTACGTGCGCATTATGTACACATTATGTGCTAGGTTATAACTGTTATAACTGCTAATGGCACGCCGTGAACAAATAACTCAGTTGAGGGTTGGCATAACGCGTCGTATACAAAGCAGAATTACCAGCAGTCAGGCAGCCAGCAAGTCTAAATACGCGCAACTATCAAGACGTCTTGCTGCAATTCTTCCTACATATGCAGGGCGTGATCTTAAAGACTATCTGCATGCCATGCTGATGGCATGCCGCGTCTCATAATATTGACTTCTAAAATAAGCATTATTATATATGCTTTAAACTAGTAATTCATATTTAATGAAACTTTCGCGGTTTTGTCGGGGCGATTTTGTCGGCGCAATTTTGACACCGCGTTTTAATTGGCACTATTTTGTCGGCGCTCATATGTCTATCGCGCAAATGTTGGGTCACAAATATTGGTAACGTTAAAAATGAATGGTAGTTTTTACAGTGTAGCAGTCCATTTATCACCATATACAGATTAACTTGTGGGTTTAATTTAGTTAATGAAGAGTTTAGATATTTCTGGAAACTAACTGATAATCTTGATTACTTCCTTTAAACATTTAGATGGGTAAATAATACATTATCTGTATATAGGCTCATATTTGTGTTGTGTGAAAGAAATCTTGATTCCCTTAAATTTATATTTTCCCATATTGCCAAACAAGAGGCTCAATAAAATTCCAGACAGATGGAGAAATGGGCATTCTTGACGGTTTTTCCCCATGTAATGTGAAACTATTTGATCTTATGTAAAATCTAGGTATGTATTTTTCTTTTGCTACAGACGTTTTTTTAAAATAGCACTGATATTTTAACTTTTAAATCTAACTACATTACATCAGTGTTTCCCGAGTTCAGCCCTGGAGCACCACTGTGACTGCAGGTTTTCATCGCAACCTGTTTCACAATTGGTCAGTCATTTTACCATGAATTGATTTTATTGTTTAATTAGCTATTCTTTTTTCTATTATTCTGCATTCAAAAAGGCAAAGTAATGTGAGTTTTACAATTCATAATATAGAAACATCAGAATGTTTGCCATAGCACTTATTTCTTTTTTGCCATTTTCCTTTAAAACGTGTTGGTCTCGTCCGATGCGAGAGATGGACGTCTGAAGTGGAGCTCCGCTAGCAGTGGTGCTATTTTTCATATTATTTGCTTATTATTCTGAGATATCCTGTATTTATTCAACCCGAGAGGGACTGCTACAGTATATGTAAACACATATAAACATGGCCAACAAGAAGGGGTCGAAAGAATCGAAGACTAAAGCTACATCCAAGCTGCGATCAGCAAGCCCTAGTTCGAGATACGGCCTCTCAGAGACAGACCTGGATCAGATGGGCGAAAGTACAGACTCCTCGGGACCACGGTCCGCTACATCGTCGCCGGCTGAGAGCGAAAAGGGGAGCGAAGGTGCGATCGTGAGTGCAGATGTGGATAGCTCGCCGATTGGAGAGGATTACCTGAAACTGGAAAAGGCGGGAGGTCCGCGGCTTCAGTTACGCAATTACGCGGGACTGGAGCAGCGGGGACACCGGCTTCAGCAGAGTCTGCTGCTTCATCTACGGTACAAGAAGGCACATTTGAGCTATCTGAACTGAAAGTGTTGCTCGCTGAGCTCACGCAAGATATAAAGAAAAGCGAGAAGGCTAATGAGAAAGCAACGGCAAAGGCACTTGAGAGACTGAAACAGGAATTAAAACAGGAGATGAAACAGGCCAATGAATGTCTGCGACAGGAAATCCAACAGGAAATCCAACAGGCAAATGAAAGGCTGCGTCAAGAAGTACAACTTGAACTTCGACAGGTGCTGGGTAAAATTGAAGAGCGCATTGAGAAAAACTCGGTTAAACTGAGCACGCTTGCTGATCAATTGGAGCATCTTAGTGAGACATTCACGAATCGGATCGAAATAGCCGAACATCTAGCTGCCAGTGCCGAGGAAAGAGCAGTAAATGTCAGTTCGGAATGTAAAAAACTCGGAGAAAAACTTGGAGACAGACTGGCTGCTTTAGAAGATGGGAGTAGAAGGTATAATGTCAGAATTGAAGGCCTGCCGGAGAATCGAGAAAGTTTAAACCCTGTGAAATTCGAACTGAACTTTTTCTAAAATAATCGGGGCGACTTTAAAGCAGAATCTGAGATAGCAGCGGCTTACGACGCGGATCAAACACCGTCAGACCCGACCAAGATCTTTTATAGTTCGTTTTGAACGATTATCATTTAAGTTAGAGGTGATGGAACTCCTCAGAAAAAAGGAAAATATTATATATGAAAATTGCCACATTCGCGTCTTCCCTGACTTCTCTCCAGCAACAGCTATCAAACGCGCCGCCTTCTATAATATTAAACAGCGGCTACGGCAAGCCAATGTCAAATACGGCCTCCTGTATCCGGCAAAACTGAAAGTGGAATGGCAGGGTCATTTCTATGTTTTCGCTAGCAAGGAGGAGGCAGAAAATGAGTTAAGAAAGCTGATCCCGGGACTATTCTGATACATAATTGTGAGTCATGGCGGTAAATGATAAAGCTAGGATTAATAATCTACTGTCTGATCTATTTGTTTTAAAATACGGGTTTTTTATCAGCATATATTCTCATATTCTTATATTATTATTACTTACTTATTACTTATCATTACTTAGTATTACTAGGGCGCTAAATGTTTATGTTTTATTGTGCTTAATTACGTTTTCCTCCTCTTTTTTCTTTTCTAATTATTTCATGTGTACCCTAAATGAGACTGTTCAATATCATACCCTTGGTTTGCTGTTATTGCTATTACTGCATTAAGACTTGTTATGCTTGTTTTGGACACATCTTTAACACCATCACCTGGGTTTATTATCTGGGGATATCATCTTAATGCACTAAAATTGATGAAGATTATATATATATATATATATATATATATATATATATATATATATATATATATATATATATATATATATATATATATATATATATATATATATATATTAAGTGCAAAATTCTTTTTTTTTTTTTTCTTTTTCCTCTTTTAAAGACTATATTGGTAACAGATATCTCTATCTTTTAACCTTAAAGCGCCACTGCATGGGGGCTTGATGTGCTTTGGACGTGCTCTGTCTCTGGGTATGTCAGAGGACTGGGACTGCATGAAGTGGGTTTTAGCCTCACCTGGGGAGGCAAAAAGGGAGGGTGGGGGTTAAGGGGAAGAGAAAGAGAGCAGGCTTGATCTATATCTAATCTATCATCTCAATCTTTATAATTATAACTATCAACGTAATAATAAGCTGCATGGCAACAACTCTTGGGGGAATAGGAAATTAAGACCTAAACTATTTCACTTCCAGTTAAGACTATAATATGACACCAAAAACTCAGAATCAGTGTCTCCATGATGGGACAGTTAACTTCGTAAGCTGGAATGTTAAAGGCCTGAATCACGAATTAAAGAGAAAGAAAGTACTTTCTCACCTAACAGGTCTAAATGCTAAAATAGTATTTTTACAGGAAACCCACTTACTAAGTAAGGATCAGTTCCGCTGCAAAAGACTGGACTGGCCAAATGTTCCATTCTAGTTTTACAAAGAAAACTAGAGGGGTGGGAATTCTCATACATAGAACAGTACCATTTGTAGCATCAGATGTAGTATTGGATCCTGAAGGGAGATATGTGATGGTCATGGGAGACTTATCTAACTGTAAAATGATTTTGATAAATGTTTATGCACCTAATGTTGATGATAAGGAATTTATACAAAATTTATTTGCATCCATTCCCAATCTGAACACTCATAAACTTATAATGGCTGGGGACTTTAATTGTGTTCTAAATCCACTTTTAGATAAGACTTCCTCCACAGGGGAACGCAACTAACACCGCAAAGATAATTACAAAGTTTATAACTGATCACAACTTATCAGATCCCTGGAGGTTTTTAAACCCAAATTCAAGAACATATTCTTTCTACTCACCAGTACATCATTGCTACTCAAGGATTGATTACTTCTTTATAGATAATAACTTCTTGCCTAAGATTAAATCTTGTAAATACGATGCTATTGTTATTTCAGACCATGCTCCGATGATCTTGGAGCTGAAATTACTAAGCCCCATACACTCACCCCGCAGATGGCGCCTCAATCCGCTTCTATTAGCTGACGAGAATTGTACTGAATTTATATCCAAACAAATCGAATTCTTTCTAGAGACAAATACATCCCCTGAGATCTCTGCAGGAATACTCTGGGAAACTCTTAAGGCCTTCTTAAGAGGACAGATTATCTCATATCTTTCCCACAGAAATAAATCCGAAGCGAAGAAAGTAGCAGAGATAAAAAGCGAAATTACTAAAATAGATGAAGAACATGCCAGACTACCAAGCGAGACTCTACATAAGAGGAGGCAGGCTCTACATTCAGAATTAAACCTCTTGACAACTAAAGAAACCGAACAACTAATTTACAAATCCAGACATCATTATTATGAACATGGAGAGAAAGCTAATAAGCTTTTAGCGCAACAAATTCACAAGCAAGATGTACGCAACGCAATCTCGGTAATCACTAACACGAACGGAGATAAAATCATCGAACACAAAAATATAATGTACACTTTTAGAGACTACTATAAATCCCTATATACTACTGAGTTTAAAGAAGACAATATACAATCTAATGCATTTCTGGATAAATTACAGATACCACAAATTGACGCTTTTAGTGTGGAGGAGCTCGATAAACCTCTGTCATTATCAGAATTACTGGATGCTATAAAGTCACTCCAAGGTGGAAAAGCAGCAGGCCCTGACGGCTACCCTGCAGAGTTTTACAAGAAATTCTCCGCTCAGCTAGCTCCCCTCCTATTAGCAACATTTACAGAAGCCAGAGATAACCAATCTCTTCCACAAACCTTTCGCCAAGCACTAATCACTGTCTTTCCAAAACAAAATAAGGACTTATTACAATGTGCATCATACAGACCAATTTCACTTCTGAATAACGACGTTAAAATACTCTCTAAAATCATAGCTAGAAGGATGGAGAAAGTGCTCCCTCAGTAATATCACAAGACCAAACTGGATTTATTAGGGGCCGACACTTATCTTCAAATCTTCGACGCCTGTTTAATGTAATATACTCACCAACTAAATCAAACACCCCAGAAATATTATTATCATTGGATGCAGAAAAAGCATTCGACATGATTGAATGGAAATACCTTTTTACTATTTTGGAGAAGTTTGGGTTTGGCCCGAACATTTGTGCATGGATTAAATTACTGTATACTAACCCAGAAGCTTCAGTTTGCATCAATAACATTTGCTCAGACTACTTTAAACTAGAGCGTGGCACAAGACAAGGATGCCCTTTGTCACCACTGCTGTTTGCAATTGCCATTGAACCACTGGCAATACATTGTCGAAATACTGATCAGATAAAGGGGATTAGCAGAGAAGGACTGGAACAGAAAATCTCATTATATGCAGATGACATGGTACTGTATATATCGGACCCAGAAAATTCTGTGCCTGCAGTCTTAGCAGCACTCACAGAATTTCAAAAGCTCTCTGGTCTCAGAATTAATCTGAATAAAAGTGTACTCTTTCCGGTGAATTCGCAAGCATATAATATTAGATTAGACACCCTTCCTTTTATCATTGCAGAACAGTTTAAATACCTCGGGGTAAACATCACAAGTAAACATAAAGTTCTATATTAACAAAATTTCGTCGTCTGCATGGAAAAAATTAAACAAGACTTGCATAGATGGTCAACCCTTCATCTCACACTAGCTGGAAGAATTAACACTGTTAAGATGAATATTCTTCCTAAGCTCCTTTTTTTATTTCAAAACATACCAATATACATTAATAAAACGTCTTTTTTTGCTCCCTTAATTGCATTCTCACAATGACTACTAACAATGAATAATTTGGACACTAGCGCTGACAATACAGAAAGGTTCAAGGCTACAGTTGCTGGAGTATCAGTCTGACTAGTGTGCTCAATAGTAAATGATGGTCAGGGTACCTGGAAAATTGTAATCAAAATCATGATGAGAATGATGAAAATCTTAAAGATAAAAACATTGAAGTATCTCCATGTAACATACAGAAATGCTTACTAATAATATGTAGAAATTCATGTTTGTCATTTCTGTAAACACATAAGTCACATTGGTCCTCCCAGACTCAGCTTGGGAATCACTTCATTACAGTTTTTGTTGTAGGCTGCATTAAGTGTTTACTGTTGGATGTTTTTTTTTGTGTGTGTGTGTGAGACTAACTACAAGTGACATTTTCTTATGTTACTATGTAAATCTATACTAATAAAAGGTAAAGCCCTCACTCACTCACTCACTCACTCACTCACTCACTCACTCACTGACTCATCACTAATTCTCCAACTTCCCATGTAGGTAGAAGGCTGAAATTTGGCAGGCTCATTCCTTACAGCTTACTTACAAAAGTTGGGCAGGTTTAATTTCGAAATTCTACGCCTAACGGTCATAACGGTCAACAACATCCGCCATGTTGAACTTTCTTATTTATGGCCCCATCTTCACAAAATTTGGTAGGCGGCTTCCCTGCGCTAACCGAAACATATGTACGTACTTATTTCACTGGTATGACGCCACTGTCAGCCGCCATATTGAACTTTCCTATGTCGCTAATTCTCCAATGTGGATGATAGGGAATTCATGCAAAATGCATTTGCATTCATTCCCAATGTGAACACTTATAAAATTATAATGGCTGGGGACTTTAAATCCAGACTTAGATGTCATCACCCCTGTGACAGGAGACCTATCTAACACTGCAAAGACAATTACACAGTTTGTAACTGATCACAACTTATTAGACCCCTGGCGATTTCTAAACCCAAACTCAAGAGCATATTCCTTCTACTCACCAGTGCATCATTGCTACTCAAGAATTGATTATTTCTTTGTAGATAATTTCTTGCCTACGATTAAATCTTGCAAATACGATGCTATTGTTATTTCCGACCATGCCCCTTTGATCTTGGAGCTAAAATCATAATGTCCCTCATATTTATCTCGCAGACGGCGTCTTAACCCACTTTTATTAGCAGATGGGAACTTTAGAGAAGTTATATCCAAACAAATCAGCTTTTTTCTAGAGACAAATACATCCTCAGAGGTCTCTGCCGGAATACTCTGGGAAACCCAGAAGGCCTTCTTAATAGGACAGATTATCTTATCTTTCCCACAGAAATAAATTGGAAACCAAGAAGGTATCAAAGCTAATCAACGCAATTACTAGAATAGATGAAGAACATGCCAGGTGTCCAAGTGAGGCTCTTCATAGGAAAAGGCAGCCTCTGCATTCAGAACTCAACCTCTTGACAACTAAAGGAACAGAACAACTCATTTTTAAATCAAGACATCATTACTATGAACATGAAGAGAAAGCTAATAAGATCTTAGTTCAACAAATCCACAAGCAAGGGGTTCGCAATGCAATCACCAACACAAAGGGAGACAAAATCATTGACCACAAAAATAAAAAATTGCTTCTAATCAATAAAAAAAATAAAAAATTAAAGTTTAAATATCAGTATGAGTGCCACATGAATTGGTGAATACCAAGATAAATCAGGAGATTTTCATTTACACAAAATCTTTAAAGATGTGTTTTCAAATTAGAGAGAGAGCGCGCATTGCCACACCCACCACATGACAAAGCAACTCAGGATCCCAGATTAGGACCCAAGTACAGCCATGCAGTGGGTGACACCTCAGCCCCATACTAGTTCAGATGGAATGGAACAGTGTGAGGTTTTTTATGGGGGCTGGAGTGCCAATTTTGCCACCAACCCTCAGGCTTTTCCCTGCAGGTTGGAGGGCCTACATGCAGGACTGGATGCAGATTAACATCATACCCAGAATGGAGCAATTGCAGGTTAAGGCCCTTGCTCAAGGGCCCAAAGGAGTAGAGTCACTTTTGGCATTTACGGGATTCAAACCGGCAACCTTCCTATTACCAGTGCAAATCCCTAGCCCTCAGAGCCACCACTCCACCCTTTCAAATAGGTTTGCCAAAAAAATCGCTTTGCAACACAAGACAAACTTGTCGTATGATTATTTTTGCACTCACTGCTAAACTTTTAGAAACACCTTTACACAGAATTAGTTCGTTCCTGGTTTTGTGCAGTGGAGAGGTGATCAGAAGCATCTCTTCTAATGTATGTATCTATCATGATTTCTGTTGACTAGGCAAGTGTTTTTTCTCTTCTTACATAAATTGAAGGGCATAAATGCCCAAAAATGTAATGTTTTTGTTTGGAATTATTAGAAATGGCTAGCGCCCTGCCTGGGGTTTGTTTCCTGCCTTGGCTCCAGTAGACCCCCGTGACCCTGTAGTTAGGATATAGCGGGTTGGATAATGGATGGATGGATTATTAGAAATGTAATTAAGTACTTGGACATACAAGATTGTCTAAGAACCATTTTGTTTATAAGGGAGTATATCAGTTTTACTTGAATGAGTGGAGCAACATTTGATTCATTGCTGAAATCTCTCCATATTATAGTAATACAATTGGTTGCATTTTTGCAATTTTGGATATCTTGTCCAGTTCATTATTTTACCACCTTGTTTATTTAAAATGCAGTACTGTAGCCATTTATATATCTACATTTACACTGAACGGTACAGTAAATTCTTTCAGTAAAGACCAATACAAATCAGTGATGCCTACCAATTAGACTATTGAACATTTTTGACTAGTATGCATGCTTCTCTAACTCTCTCAGGCATTCATTATAATGTTAAATCTGGAGTTTGTCCCTTTAATAATCTCAGTTCATTTATGAAAATATTAAGTTTTGTTTTATACTCCATTACCATTTGCAATGAGTAATGCTTTATCATGTTTTCTTGATGCGTGTTTCATAGATAGCATAACCTGAGTCATTTATTTCATGATTACGGCTTTTGATATTTTGACAATCTCTGGTAAACTGAGCAATTTAATTTTGTGAAGGTCCTGTATATGGGCAGATTTTATTGAAATTTCAAGTAGGTTCAAGATGTCGCAGATCTTAGCAACACATCATGTCATCTATTAAATTCTGCTATCTTCATTCAGCGTCATGAGGTCAAGGTGTTTTTTTTTCGAAGGGGGGTGGGTACTATAAAATAAACAATTCAATATAACTTTCGGGAAACTAATTTAATAATGTCATTTATACTTTAAGAGTAAATAAGAGATGGAAATAAAACATACAAGATGCAATAGCTATTTATGTTGGTTTAAAATGATTTTACTTCTACAAACAAAAATGTCTCCTTAGAAGAAAAAATAATCCCCTTTTTCACACTGCTCTGTGTCCCTCTAATCATAGCAATTTGTTTCTTCTTTGTGGCTTTTATCTTGTTCAGCTTTGAATCCTGCCTCTCTCCTGTATAGTGCAATGCCACTTGCACTGCTGTGCTTCATGAAAGAAGGACTGCAGTATCAAACAGCATCACCCTACATCTCCTTTTATTTTAAGCACTGCTTCTCGCAAAAGATTTGTCCAGTGTGTGTTATAAACAAAATTCAGTGATTTTATTTTTTTAAACACTTTTAACATATTAGCATTATTAAGCATTTACAGAGAGAAGATATTTTTATTAAAACATAAATATATCATGTAACAACCCTGCCAATTTTAAGTACAGTAAAAAGTATGAAAGTGATTTGTTACTTGAACAATACTTAAAAAAGCAAGTCGGTGGTGTATGTTACTACATACGCCAAAAATATGGATGCTTTTTGTTCACTGATACCATTCTTAATGCTTATGCTTATCATATAGAAACCTGTTAACTTCCATTTAATGAAAGTTGCTAAAGATTTAAGTTCTCATAGTGATACTGTTAATAAGTCTTTTAAGGGTGTGGGGTGAGAAGGAGAAGATCCATCAGTTTCTTCAGCTTGTTATAATAGATTCCTTATATTTTAGTGAATTGCTAGTATAATTTGTTTTTACTCTCTCTTTATAAAATGTAGATGCTTTTTTGTAGTGATTATAAATCACATTGGCAGTAGAGCTAACTGGAAAATTATGCAAAATGTGTTCAGAGGAAAATTATGGCATTAGTTGCATATAGAGATCAATAATCAGCTGTTAAAATGCCAAAAAAATGCCTTAATGGGAAATAGAAAGGCACAGGCAAGTGTAAAAACAATATATAGTGTAGTTCAATTTAATAGATTATATGTCTGCATGTGTGTGTATATTTGGGTACATGTATGTATAGCATGTTTGTATTTGTGTTTATATTTGTTTAATACATAATTTTATGACAGATCAGGTTGGGTGTAGTTGCCATCATGTCCTTCAAACTGGAACCATTGATAGTTATGAGATGAGATCAGCCGAGCATTGAGGACACATAGCACAGCAAGACTATGGTATATAATGTGCAAAAATGCTTTTATTTCCAAAAGGTGTCTAAGTGCCATTACATGTATCTTCAATAAATACTTCCATAAAAACAGTGCATTCCCATCAGGCCATGAATAATTTCAATGAATGAAATCCATAAACCCTTAGAAAGAACTGTAGTCCAATCCATAGTAAAACAGTCCTTATGCATATCCCATTGACACAGCTCCCTCGCATACCTCATCCCTTTATCCAACTAGAAATTCAAGTTACTTAAAGTTTGCTCTGCCAACTTTGCCCTTGCACTCATGCTTGCATGCAGCTATATGCAGTTTTTCCTCGGACGGCATCCATCCTGCTCAATGTCATCAGGCATGGTCTTCATCATGGAACTCGGACCCTTGGAATTCCCTTCTGCCAGTTCTCATCAACAGAACAATCCCAAGTCCATAATGTCTCCTATGTAGTGGGATGGAATCAACCCTGTTTTCTATTAGGACTTTCATCTTCACACCAGGGATTACTGACTCACAGTGCAACCTTATTTTTTTTTTGCTTCATTTAATTTCTCCATCCAGGTGGTTTAGTTCCAAATCACTTCTTAATCATTGTCACTGTTTCTTGTTCTTCCAATATGTATTCCCCAGGTGTAAACGCCTCAGACTCCTTTTTAACTTTTACAGGTGAAAGGGGCCTTAATTATGCCCAATGGAATGTCAATGAGGAAAGAGGCCACACCAACTGTGTCAGCTTCCTTCGTAAGCACCCAGGGACAAACAGCTATTCTACCGCACGCGCCTACACCCACTGAGCCTCAGCTATGCTGTTGTGTGAATCTACACCCACTGAGCATGAGCGCACGCTTTTTTTACTTCAAAGCTTTTTTAAAACTACCTGCTATTAAAAACAGCTGAATTTGAGATTCATCATACTAGGTCTATATATAAAGTCTTCACTGCTAAGATTAGTAAAATGTTAGCATTAATGCTGTGGATATGTGAGGCATTAATCTCTATCTCAACCATTAAAAATAAAATGGGCATCCTTACAAATAATTCTAAATCAGTTAATAATTGCTTTTCTAGAATTCTAAACTGAACTATTTGCTGAACATTCTAATAATCCTCTCTCTAATCCTAAATACTTTATAAATATACTTCCTTTTCCCTAGCTAGTGATCATGGATGCTCCTCTACTGGATTCCCCAATTATAACATTAAGAGTTAAAGGAGACTGTGAATGTTTTGCCACCAGAGCTATTTTCAGCATTTTAGGATGAAATAGCTACCAATATAAATAAACTCCAATGTAAAATGTTTAGCCAGACATCTGCATCGGGAAGTGTAATTCAATGGTTATTGAGGTAAACTAGAACAAACTTTTAAATATGGAGGGAGTTAATCAACAGTGTAACAGCTTTAAATGCGTTTTTCAAACAATGCAGGTCAATTTAATTTCAAAACATACCACAGTAAGAAATGAAAAACTCCCCATTGGATAAACAGATAAAGAAAAAGTCATAAAAGAAAAAAACTGTCATATAATGCTTATATGACTAATATCTTCATTGCTAACCACATGGCTTATGAGAGCACTACAGCAGCAGTTAAAAATGATGCTAGTAAAGCTAAAAGGCATTTGAGGAAAAATGTTGCAGAAAATACAAAAGATGACCCAAGGAGATTCTTTCAGTATTTTAATAGTAATAGAATGGTCAAGGAGAATGTAATGTACTGTATATCAAAGACAGTAAGAACAAACAAAAATATACAAACATCAAATGTTCCATGTCCCATTTTTTTCTTAAGTTTTCACACGTGAGAATATCTAACTTTCTGGCAGGTAACAGTGCCTAACAAGGAGGCACTGAATGATTTGAAATTTGTACAGAGAAATGCTTAGATTAAAAGAAATGAAGTCAAATTACTATAAGCAGGTAACAAATATTTTAGAGTGTTTAAGGAGGTCAGTGAATATATACTACAGGTACATAGTTTGATGCATATTTTTTAAACATCATTGCACACAGAGGTAATTTCTATAGACTGAAAGTTAGTAAATGTTGTATTAAGCCAATCAAAGTAACTATAGTCCAGCAAATTTAACATACAATGCAGGTAAATCAACAGAAGAAATTATTAAGTACAAAAATGTGCAATACTGCGGTGGGCTGGCGCCCTGCCCGGGGTTTGTTTCCTGCCTTGCACCCTGTGTTGGCTGGGATTGGCTCCAGCAGACCCCCGTGACCCTGTAGTTAGGATATAGTGGGTTGGAAAATGGACAGATGTATGGATGGAAAAAATGTGCAATATACTTTTATGTCAAGAATAGGTGTATTAGTGAATGGTCAAAATAGGTTTAGACGTAGGATACCATGTTTACGAATATACTGGCTTCTATGAGGAAGCAACAAAACCATATGATTAGAGAGATGTGTACAATATTATTTATCTTGGTTTATGGGAAGGCTTTTGAATCTAATCACAGGTCCCACTCATACAAACCTCAGTAATCATATAGACTAGGATCTGCATGTCTTTAGAAATGTGGTAAATTTAACCACATTCACTGCAACAATTTGTAATAATTTTAAAAGTCAAACAAAGGGAAATTCTTGTTTATGGCCTTATAATATTTAGACATTTATCAGTAGTATAAAACAAAATATTGCCTAAGCCATAAAAATCGGGATGGGGAGGGGTGATAAGACAGCAATAGGAATTAACTGTGAATGTATCTCATTAAAGGAATCAGATTATTGAAATAAATTACAAACCTAAATTAACAGCCTTAAATAAGGTTTTAGAAGTACTTTGATTTATAAAAAAATCATTTAAAGAGTGATTCCATTACTTTAATTATATTAAAGATTATTAAACCTCAAAACCAATTACACAGATGTGAACTGTCTATTTGCTTCATTTGATTTAAATTTACAAAGATATTTTGTCAGTTGGATTTAACATGCAAACCTTAAAGTTCTAAGACCCAGACTTTTAAGTTGAACATGAAAGATGAAACCATTCTTCATCTGAATTTCACATCATGTCAGATAATACACACACAGTTTTGTCAATTTAAGATTGATTTGTGTAGACAAGATCATTAAGGTGTTCTGTCCACTCATGTGCATATGCAGTGAAATGGATTTAGATTACTGGCAATGAAGGAAGATGACAACAGAGCTGATATAGAAGTTAAAATCGAGAACAAGTTGCAAAACTTTATATAGAAGTAAGTTTATGTTCCTGAGCTGATATCTTAAAGTATGTGTCTCTGTTTAAAAATATACATTAAACTATGTGTTTAAAAGTAGACATTATTCAATTGATAATTGCTTTAGTCAAATATAACTAATGAATGTCATGGTATAATGGATTTTTCTATAACTTATGTGGCTTCATGACCTAAAGAAATGGATTAAATTAATTTATTACAGCAGGATGTGGATTTTTGTGTGCATATTAGTATTTACTCATTTTGTTCCCATTATCTTTGCCATGAAGCTCACGGTCTCAGTACTGTCAAACATTGCCAATGGAAAGTCATCTACTTTCCATCATCTAGATTGGGGGCTAGAAGCACCAATCCTGTCCTGATAATTGCATATAGTGTACCTTGCTATGCTCCATACTATAGACTCTCACTGCAAAAAAAGAAATCTAAGCCAAGTGAAAAGAAATTAAATCATGACATCAAGTTTAGTTTTCCTTACTGTAATTGCAGTCTTCAATCTCCTTCAGATTGATTCTTCTGCATAGGATGTAATCTATCTGTGTGCATCTTCCACCACTCTTGCACGTAACCCTATGTTCCTCCCTCTTCTTAAAATACACTCCACCACCGCCATATCCATCCTTTTGGCAAAATCCATTAACATCTGACCTTCTTCATTCCTCTCCTTGACACCGTACCTATCCATCACCTCCTCGTCTCCTCTGTTCCCTTCACCAACATTTCCATTAAATTCCGCTTCAATCACGACTTTCTGTCCTTTGGGCACACTATTTATCACTCCATCCAAGTCACTCCAAAAATCTTCTTTCTCATCCATTGCACACCCAACTTGTGGGGCATATGCACTAACAATATTCATCATCAAACCTCCAACTTCCAGCTTCATTATCATTACTCTGCCTGACACTCTTTTCACCTCCAAAACACTCTTGACATACTGTTCCTTTAGAATAACCCCTAACCCATTTCTCCTCCTATCCACACCATGACAGAACAATTTGAAAGCACCTCTAATCCAACTGGCCTTACTCCCCTTCCATTTAGTCTCTTGCACGCACAATATATCAACCCTCCTTCTCTCCATCATTTCTGCTAACTCTCTCCCCTTACCATTCATACTGCCAACATTCAAAGTTCCTACCCTCAGTTCCACTCTCTTTACCTTCCTCCTCTCCTCCTGCCTCTGGACACGTCTCCCCCTCTTCTTCTTCTTCTTCGGCCAACAGTAACCCAATTTCTGCCAGCACACTGTTAGGAAACTGTACTGATGGCGGTCGTTGTTAACCCGGGGCTCGACTGATCCGGTATGGAAATTTGTATTGTTGTCCGCATATTGATTTGGCAAAATTTTACACCAGATGCCCTTCCTGACGTAATCCTCCCCATTTATCTGGGAACGAAGAAACCTCTGTGGCTGGGTTTAATGCATCCCCTGTGGCTGGGTTTAACACAGGACAAGTGCTATATTATAAACAGACAGATAAACCAAAATGTGGCAAATTAAGATATTAATAATTAGTAATACATGAAATGGATAGTAGTAAATGAATAAACAATAAAAACTAATAATGAAAACAGCAAATGCAAAAAATATGCTACATATAAATTCACTACTAGCAGCAGATGTGAGGGCAGGTGGGCATAACAGAGTTCATAGTCTGGACAGCCAAGGGATAGCAGCTGTTGCACAATGGGGCAGAACTGGTTTGGATGTTACACAGCCTTCTGCCAGATGGAAGTGGGACATAGAGACTATGGGAGGAGGTGAGGGTGGACCCTCACAATGCTGTATGCTTTGCAGATACAATGCCTGATGAAGATGTTTTTAAGGAAGGGCAGAAAGAGGTCCCAATAATATTTTCTGCTGTTTGCACTATCCATTCTAGGACCTTCTTCATTTTTATGCATTCTGAACAAGCAAATGTCTCCTGGCAGGAGAGGGAATATTGTACAGTAATTAGTTACAAAGTAAAACCCATGATTAATTAAATTCCAGGTTTATTAAACTTCTTTGTTGTGCAGTCACACTCATCACTAAGAAAAGAAAGAATTCAGAACATTTTACTTTATGAGCAGATGGACAAAAAGCCAAAGGTCATCCAGTTGTACTGGGGTCTGCTAATGAAAAGGAAATACTTGCCTAAGGAAGGGAAGCATAGTGGCATACCTAGAGTTTGCAAGAAGGTGGTTGACGGACTCTGTGGTGAAGGATTTATGATATAAATTATTTTTATATGTGTGTTTTTACTCTCTCACTATTAATAAATGAAACGGTAAAGTACTACTAAAAGTATTTAAAAATGAAATGTCTTCCACACTCACAGGTGATATAAATAAAAAGTTTTGATTATAAATTGTTAATTCTTATGAATATTCATTTTCTGCAGAGTTATTTTAGCACAGGGTTGTATGCTGGGCTAGAATCAATTCCAGAAGCAAGAATCATTTGTACTGAATATGCTAGCTTTGAACGCACTTTACCATTTTGACAGTTTGTTACTAAGATATGAGAGGAAATTACTGTATCGCACACAGAAAAGGATAAACATGGAAGACAGGAGAATGTTCACATTACATTAGGACGTTACCAGATTCCCAAGAACAAAAAAAGTTGGTTTTTGGATGTATAAATGTGCTTCAAAATGTTTCTCACCGTTTCTTGATTAGTGTTAAAAGAAAAATGACTGAGAAACAGTATATAGCATTCTCAGCATACTGTACACAATGCTTAGTGTTACCTATTTTTTAGTTCCCAGAAGAAAAAGCATGTTTTTTCAAAGTGATTCAATTCTGTTTTTATTATATTTTCCGCCAAGATAAAGGATGAACTGACCTTCCATGGTGAAATTGCCTTTCATACAAAAACTGCATTACTAACCACAGTGTATATAATCAAAATCTATGGTTTGTTCATTTATACAGTAAAAGAGCTGAATCTGAACAGGATGCCAGTCCACTCATACGTGGTCTGACACTCCCACTTAGCCAGTATAAAGCACTCGGTTAACCTAACCTGCAAATCTTGGGAAGAAAATTCAAGTACCTGGACGAAATCCCACATAGACGTGGTGAGAAAATGTAAATTCCAAATGTACTGGCTGTGGGTTTCTAGCCCAGTAACAAAAAAAAATAAGGATTTTTTGTGTTCTCCAAAACGTTAGAGAGATGCCAGTTTTTTGTTTTTTTTAAGTGTTCTTTATCTAAAATTAGACAAGATTTATCAGTTGATTAAGCCCCTTAATTTTTTTTATTGCTGTGTTTTTTGATGTGTGCTGTAACTTTTAGGCTTAAGTCTGTCTTGCACATATATTGCCATTGTGTACAATAAATATTTTTAAATATAGAGAGAAGGTAGGAATAACTTCTGAAAGTCAGTTAACTTCTATCACATCAGTGCCAACTAGTGTAAGTAGTTGTTGTTCTCAATAATACATATCAAGCAATTTTGAGGAGTGAAATACTAAATGTACAAAATGTGTTATATTTTACTTATAATTGTTCTGAGTGATATTTTTGTTTCATAGTTTGAAAGTTGCATGTACAGTACTTCCATGCTACATTTTACCATCTACACAACATTTTACTTTAACAGTATAATAATCATAAAAACAAGATTATATTTGAAATGACTAATAGCAGTGGATGTGTTGCTAATATGTAACTATGGACTCCCACTCTTTTTACAACTCTGTATGCAGTCACAGACTACTGAATATTATTTTAATGAGGAACAGCAGTAGAGAGAGAGCTGCAGTAATGTTTAAAGTTGTAGAAAAGCAGTTGCACTAGAATGGGATTGGATTGTCAGTAACTTTTATTATTTATGTACTGTTAAACCACTAGATTAAGGATGAAATTCAAAAATAAAAAAGTCAATGCCTAAATATTACTATTCCAAAATTCAAAGATTGCAACCAGCTTAGTTAAGAGGTTGTACAGCTTGAGGAAACTTTTATCATAAGTACCACATAATTCACCTGATTATAAGCAATGTAACACTTTGTTTGATTTGAACTCCACAGAACTAATGTATATTTTGCTACATTTAATGTGGTTTCTAAAACTATCCCATGTATTATTGATTTTTATTTTTAAGCTATCCCAGCTACACTGGACATGTGACAGACATCAGCTGTGGAAAGGACAACAGTCTAGGTTGCATTCAAACTCCCACATTCTCTTACCCGGCCAAGATAAAATTTCCAAAACTCCACAATATGCATTTATTTGGAATGTAGAAAGAAGATGATGAACCCATGGGGACAGCAGAGTGAACATACAAATGGCATACAATAATTGCTAGGCTTGAATTTGAGCTTGAGACTTTGGAGCATTGAGGCAGGAGAATTATCTACTGAACGGCCATGTTGCTGAAGTTGTAATCATTTAGTAGTACTTCCACATTTTTGATTTCAATCATAGTTGTCTGACTTGTGTCACCTTATAAAAACTTGGAGAAAGTTGTTAGGTTTTGTGTTTAATTGCTAGCTTGCGTAGTAATGTTTCTTGTATGCTTCTGTGCCACATGGTAACTTTATTTAGAAAACCTTTGTAGACATAGATCTGAAGAAGAATTGATTGATAGTTACATGATCTGTAATGACGACTTGAAAAACATTAGATGAGTTAGGCTTGTAATAGAACCATAGAAGCTGTTCTCTCTTGCGGTGCCTGTACTAAATAAGTCATGGTTATTAATTTTACTTAAGTACAATTTTCATATGTATGATGTGTGTCATATGATTTGAATAATTCAAAATTAAGCTTTATTAACAATAATCTTGTTTTATTTTTTTTCGTCCAAGAAATTCTATCTTGATATAGGCTTTACGTCCCTGTACAATACAGTAGACACTGAACGAAGTGCTTTTACTATGATTGTTTGTGGTGTTTGTTTTCTTTCATTCCCATCATGGTATTTTGAGGTGCTGCATCATTGTCAAACTCAATGATTACTTAAATATAGTAATATATAAGTTCTTACAATGCTAGAAAAGATCTTGTTACTTTTTTTATTTGCTTCCTCTATCTCTAGAGATATTTTTTATTGTATGCCAAAGAAAATGCATAGTATTTCTTTAGGATTAAACTCAATTATTAAAGTTCCTATCTGTCTTTTAAACTCTCTTTCATTCATTTCTTCACTCACACAACACTCTTGCCCAACTGCAAAAATGTTTACATGTTTTAGACTTGAAGTAATGTCATTAAAGTACAGTGGTCCCTTGACTTACGAACTCAATTTGTTCGCGAGGGCTCGTTGTAACTCAAGTTGGTTGTAAGTCAAGACTATTTTTCCCATAAGAAATAATGAAAATACCCATAATGCGTTCCGAACCTACCACTGCAACACTTACTTAACCTTTTCATAATAAAAAAGGGTTGTATAATGTGCATAATTTACCAAAACACCAATAATTTTTCTAATGTACTAACCAAAAAGTTATAAAAAGTGCCTGGCCTACCAGAAGTAGGCTAGATTAAGCTAGGAGCATGGCGGTGCGCATGGTCGCAGTGGCTCAGGGCTCTCCTTTTCAGTGCACTTTTTTGGTTTTTTTTGTACTTTTTTTTTGCTTGTTTGTGCACGATCGGTTAGGCGAACATCCGCTACACCTGTCAGAACCTTATAGACATCGGTGTCCAGAGCCAGATATCTGTTTCGAGTGTTTTTCATCACACGCACAAGATCCCAGACAACATAGCGCGACCAGCGGGCTCTCCGTGGATTGTTGTCGGGTCTAGGAGATGACACAGACAGAGGAGGGAAAGCAAGCAGAAGCGGGGCCGCAGATCCGGCGTTATGCTAAGGCTAAAGAAACAGCCATACAAGCCCTATACATACATTTATTTTGCAACTAATTTGCATCTTTTCGCACCATTTGCTTATTTACTTGTTGTGTTCTACACATATGTCTGCACTGAAGGAGCTGCTTTTAATCTCATTGTACATGTGTATATTGACAATAAAAGGCATTCTATTCTATTCTATTCTAGAAACAACAATTACATACTGTACTCATCATTTAATTTGACATCTTTGGGCTGCAGGAAGGGAGGAGGAGGAGAATGAAACGGAAGGTGGTTATTGTTTAGAAGGAGCCTCCTTATGCAAATCCTTTCTTTGTAAAATTGTTGATGGTGGATTTCGACATGCTGTACATATTAGCGAGATCGGTCACGAACGCCACTCTCATATTTCCACACAATTTCCTTTTTCGTTTCAATTGTGATCGCTGTTTTCAAGTTAATAATAGCAGTAGTCGAGCACTCAGTTCAAAGCTGGTCGTGTTGTGAACTGCTGTAATAATACACTCCAAAGCAAGCCGGTGCTGACTCAGCCTGATGACATCATCATGTGCCGCGCCAGCCCGCTAACTAACATCCCTTAACAATTGCTTTTTTTACCTTCGTTACCTTCTCTTCTTTCCTTAGCAATTATGCGTCTTGCTTGCTATGGTCTTAGTGAATCTATACTAATAAAAGGCAAAGCCCTCACTCAGTCACTCACTCACTCACTCATCACTAATTCTCCAAATTCCCGTGTAGGTAGAAGGCTGAAATTTGGCAGGCTTATTCCTTACAGCTTACTTGCAAAAGTTAAGCAGGTTTCATTTCGAAATTCTACACGTAACAGTCATAACGGTCAATAGTGGTCGACAATGTCCACCATGCTGAACTTTCTTATTTATGGCCCCATCTTCAGCCCGCTAGCTAACATCCCTTAACAATCGCTTTCTTTACCTTTGTTACCTTCTCTTCCTTCCTTAGCAATTGTGTGTCTTGCTTGCCATGGTCTTAGTGAATTATATATATAGATAAACCACTGCACTGACCGAAATTACGTCCACAAACACATGTATTTGGGCTCCAACTGATGCTTATGAATGCTCTCGGCTGTTTGTTTACAATCGCACAAGCTGATACACGTGACCGCATTAGGGTCGTAACACAAGATGTTGGTCGTAAATCAAAACAAATATTGTGGTCGTAAATCAAGTTGTTCGTATGTCAGGCCGGTCGTATGTCAAGGGTCGACTGTATAAGCAGCTACTGTTGGATTCATTTATAGCAGTTAATTAGACTACAGATTTAAGGGAAAACAGTTATTATAAAGCAAGTTTACTGTGCAAGTTATGTCAGTTGAGCTTTCTGAAGGTAAATTAGTGTGAAGCCATTTTCTTTACTTAGGTTCCTAATTTTTTGTCTGTTTTAATGTATTTCTGTTTAGATGCATTAAAATTTTAATTTCTATTCTGAAAACTAAAGGCAGAGTTTATTAAATTTGAATGCAGTTAAGATTAATCATGTTTCTGCTAATTTCAATCTTTGTTTACAATGTAAACATTTGTTAAGCACTTAGTTTATCTGTTGTATGTACATTGGTAGAAGGCAACTCAGTGAACAAATGAATTTTTATGGCAGTTCAACATCTATCAGCAGTAATCATCGTTACTGTTTATTTATCTGTCCCAAATTTCATGAACTACTTCTATATGACAAAGGAAGGAACCTAAACAGTAGGTGTTGTATACAATCACTAATTCCAGTCATGTAGTACTCGGCCTTAGATCTTGATCTCAGTCACAGCATGCTTGTATGGAAGTGCACAATCATTCAATTTTAGCTCATGGTAATATTATTTAAGTTTAACTTTAGTGGCCAGATGCAAGGTACAAGGAATTTTGCAGCAACTGAAAATTCCTAATTTAATTAAAGTATAAAAAATAAAGGTAATGCATTAGCTGTTTGAGTCTCTGGATATATAGGACAGATTGTGAATGTAACATGCTTTACAATAATTTATTTTGTACATTTTGTTTCTGCTTCTTTGTAAACAAGTTCAACACTATGCAGCTGTTCTAGTGTAGCTTTTATTAATAAAAATAAATCTTCTATATCTAGATTTTTCATGAAAAACAGTGAATGTTTTACTTAAATTAACTGGAAGTAAAAACAATTATAAATAAGTCATACTTTTAAAATTTTCACACTGTAATTTAAATTTGGACTATAATAAATCAAAATAGTAGTAAATTCCAAATATAGTGTTTCCTTTCATATAATATGTGAAAAGTATAGTATATACATCAGATGTGAATCTGATGTTTACATAAATTTTAAAATTGTAAAATGAAAAATATGTCTATTCAATTTTTGTAATTTTATGTATTCTTTAAAACATTAGTGTAATCCAAAAATGTACTCTGATTTTGAATATTTTCTGCTAGCAGTATTCTAATACCATTTCATCATTACCATAATAAATGGGTAATAGAAACAACCTGGGGAATATGCTTTGGCAAAGCACTTGGGGGTACTAGTGTGAAGAGATTTTGAAGACTATTATTTGAAAAAAAAAAATCTATTTAACACTTGCAATTAAAATGAAAGTGAACACAATATTTCTACTATATATCTTAAGTCTTGTTCAGGTTGGTACATCTTCTCAGAAAGTTGCATTGCCCTGCCACTTTGGTCCTCTATTCTTTGTTGTCAATGCTTGCTTTGTTCCTTCAATTCACATCTTTCACTTGTCAATTGTCTGTACTGGCTTCTCTTTAGAAGAAGACAACATTGAGCCACTTCAACCACTATCAATGTGCAGCATCCACCTGGATGATGGGATGGCAGCCATTTTGCACCAGTGTGCTCAAAATATATTAGTTATTAGAGGATGAGGAGGTGAGAGAGATAGGTAGCTAATTAGAAACAGGGGGTTATTAGGAGGTGTGAATGACCAGGCCATGGTGGGCAATTTAGCCAGGACATTGGGAAGCACTCAATTCTTTATGAAAGATGCTCATGGATCTTTTATAACTGTAGAGAGTCAGGACTAAGTTTATGTCTCATCCAAAAGATAGATTGGTCATGGGACCATAGGATTGATGGGATGGATGGGTCATAGGATCAATCATGATGATATCGTAACTGCTGAAACATTATGGTTAATAGCTTTTATCTTATTTTAACTTCTATAATTATTCATCCATTCATTTATTTGCTTCTTCTGGTTTATGACTGAGAGTGAGATACTGTGACTTCTGGGTGCACGAGTGTGAGGCCTCCCAGGAAAAATGGATAGACTCCTGGCCAGAACAGAGACAGATCTAGTTGTCATTGTCCATGTTGGAACAAATGACATATGAAAAGGCTGTCCGTTAATTCTGCAGCCCAAACTTAGAGCTACGTGAGAACTAGAACTGACAAGGTAGCCTTTCTGAAGTTCTTCTTGTGCCACACACCAGTCCACATACGACTGAAGAAATTAGAAGGCTTAAAGGGGAGTTTAAATCTTGGTGTAAGACAAAAAGGCACAGGTTCATGGGAAATAGCCCTTCAGAAACAGATGGTATCTGTTTCTCTGTGATGGGTTATGTTTAAACCAGGGGGAGTTATATGAGAAGGTTAGTTGATAATTGTTTAAACTAGAGAATGGGAGAAAGAAAGTTTAGGACATGCCAGGTTTAAAATTCACATGAAGGGATAAACAGTATAATAACAAATATGCATTGTAACTTAATTTCTATGCCAAAGTTGAAGTGCAAAAGTTAAATAAGTAATGTAATGAATATTTTAGTCAGGGGGTTCTTTAATTATTAAAATATTAACTGGATTAATTTTACAAGAGAGTACAAGAACAGGACTTTTTAGGAAAAAGAGATACATTCAGAATTTTAGTAGCGAAAGGATGGTCAAAGAGGAATTTAAGTATATCATGTAAAATAAAGTTAAATTAAAATGTACAGATTGTGAAATAGCGAATGCTCTAAACTTGTATTTTTCTCAAGTTTTCACATGTCAAGAAGTGAACAACCTCCCAGCAGTAATAGGGACTAAAAGGGAGGTAATAAGTGATATAGAAATTATACAGGGAAAAGTACTGCTTAGATTAAACAAGATGAAATCTAACCAGAACCAGCCCCTAGAATGCTTAAGAAGGTTAGTGAGTGCATGTTTAAACCATTTACACATTTTTTCGAATATCTCTGCAGATACTGGAAACATTATTATCCCGGTATATAAAAGGGGTGATCTCACATATCCAAACACCTATAAACCAGTAATCTTAATGTGCATTACAGGTAAATTAGTGGAAGTAATTATTAAGGAATAGATTGAGCAGTACGCGGCAAGAAAAGTTTTCCTGTTCAGATAGGGGAGGAAGCAACAAAAGAGGTGCATGTCATATTTATCTTAATTTTCAGAAAGCATTTAATAAAGCCCCACATGAGATGTTTGGCATCAAAAGAAAAAAAGTGGTAGTCTAGGACATAGTTTGCAGGTGGGTGCAAAACTGATTATCACCAGAAGCAAAATGTTATGGTGTGAAGAACATTATCAGAATTAGATGATGTTAAAAGTGGTGTCTAGAAGGGTTCAGTGCCAGAGCCGCTGACATTTTAAATATAAGTGGTTTGAATAGGACAATAAATACATGATACCAAGTCAGATGGGATAGTAGGTAATGTAGAACCAGGCTAATAGTTACAAAGGAACTTGGACAACATAAAGGCTTAGATATGAGGCAGATGAAATTTAATTAAGTAAATGAAAGGTATTACTGATTGGAAATAGAAATGTTAGATTCAAAGTCTGAAACTTGAAAGCAAACCTTATTAGAAACCTCTAGAAGTTATGGGGGACCATCTCTGTATACATCTAGACAGTGTACAGAAGTCATTAAAAAGGCTAACAGAATGTTATGTTATATAGCATGAAGTTCAGAATTCAAGTCAAATGAGTTTATGCTTAGGTTTTATAGCTGCACCTGAAGCAACACTTGCAGTTTTGGTCTTCTGACTAAAAAAAACTACTGAAAAAAGTCCAGAAAAAAGCAGCCAGGTTGTTTCCAGGGTTAAGGTACACAAGTTGAAAACCATTTTTAGTTTAAGCAAACAGAGATAAAATTGTGACACGATTTACCTTGTGAAAGGAATTAGTACAACAGAATCAGATTTTTACTTTAAAACGAGTTCAGCAAGAACACAGTTGGAAACTTGTTAAGGGTACATTTCTTATAAATGTTAGAATATTTGTCTTCACATGGAGAAAGAACCATGGGCATGTGAAATAAATTACCAAGTAGAATGTTAGAGAGTGAGAATTTAGAAACCTTCAGGTCTCGACTTTTTTTTTCTTTTTTTTTTTTAAGAAATTAGGTGGATAGGATTGGGGAGATTTGTTGGACTGAATGGCCTGTTCTCACCAAAATGTTTTAATGACAGAGTCTATTTAGCACAAAACAGTAACCAACTCTGAATGGCATCCAACAGGACACACACATGTTCAAAAAATTTTAAAATATTTTAGTGTGTGAAAAATTATTTATACATACTGCAAATATACCAATTTGCATCTTTATTTTAATGTTCATTAAAACACTGTTAAATGATATTGAACCCCAAACGTTTTATATACTGTTTATATACTCTTTCAAGTGTAAATTATAACTCAATCTACCATTTCTGTGCATTGGTGATTATTGGAAAATATAATTATCAGAATTGTAGGATCATCCTAGATTAGAAATTATTTGATTTCTGTAATTAAATGTGTCATCTTATAAATAATGATGAATGAATAGCAAAGGAAAATATAAGAGGAATTTAAGAAAATAAAGTAAAATCTAATATTAGACAGAGTTAAGAAAATTTCATAGTTTGACTATGTGGGCTTCAAATCATTCATAGCTGTGCAGTGATGTTGTTCTGAACCATAAGCAATTTCCTGACAGCTGTCAAGTGACAACTGTTTTGTGATTGTAGTTAGTTTCCCTTAGAAAAAGATATTATGCCTTCATTAAAGTATGGGTTACTGAAACTCCACATTTTACTAGAAAGTGTGACAGAAGACATTCCATGCAACTGACAAGTAATATTTATGTGAGTTGTATATAACAGCTCTCACCAGTAAAGC
This sequence comes from Polypterus senegalus, assembly GCF_016835505.1. NCBI lineage: Eukaryota > Metazoa > Chordata > Cladistia > Polypteriformes > Polypteridae > Polypterus > Polypterus senegalus. Next base: position 95,061,213 of record NC_053162.1, read on the forward strand.
TTATTTAACTGAGAAGTAAGCAAAAAAAAAAATAGGTGACTGCCACACATTGTCATAAACACCAGTCTAGAAGATGACCCCATAAGAGCAGACCAAAAGCCTCTCCTCATGTGACTCCCACAAAAAATATTTTTAATTTTTGCAAAAAGAAAAAAATATTTTGAGCATTTTTAAGTTAAATCGAACAATGAAAAAGTGGTGTGTTGCATTTTGTGACAGTACAGGCAACAGGCGGCCGAACGTGAGAAAATCTACATAAATTAGCTAGTAGACACAAAGAGCTACATCATGATAAGACAAAGTAACTAATCACTGCTCAAATCAAGGAACTGGAACAAAAGGTCATTGCCAAACTATTAAAAATAGCAAGTATGGTTAAAGTATCAGTGGAAGAGGAAACTGGTTAAATGCTGCCCATGTCATAACTGGAGGAGATTACTATATGACAGATGAACCGAGCATTACAGCAAATATGACAGAAAAGGCTTCTTCTGTATGTCCACCATGCTCTCCTTTTTCCATTGCAGACAACTACAAGCTTATTTATACAGCAATGATGTGCTAAGTAACTTGACAGTTCCAGACCATGTAGAATGAGTCTGAAACACAGGAGAACACCTATGTAGCATTTTTTTAGCAAACAAGTTGGAAAAAAATTTTAAATGCATGGTACTGACAAGGAATTTTTATGATTCCGTTAGAACTGTTTTCTTGTATTTTCAATGCAATTATTTTTATGATTAATAAGTATCATCCAATTTTTAAGTATCTTGATTTGGTCCAAATTAATTGGTATTTTTGTTACAATTTCATTGATGCCGTAGTGTTAAGAGAAACTTCATGTTGTCATAAACCACTATGAACATCCTAACATTTTAATATTTGAAAAAAGACTACATTTACACTGTAGCCCAATTCCCATTTTTTGCTCATATGTGACAAATCTTTTTTTTTTTTAAAAAAGTATGATCATCAAAAACATTCATTGAATCAAGACAATACATCTCAAAAATTATTTACACTGTCTCACCAGTCCTGTCTTATGTCCTTTGGGCCACTTGTTTTTATTTATAGATTACCAGTAGAGATAAATGCACTCAAAACAACAGTTCTGATCTTTTGTTTCTCGATTCTTTTCTTTGCCTTCATGAGCTGATGAATTTGCATGCATCCTGCAGTGAAATGATGTAAAGTAGCCGTGCAACCAGGATCTTTTAGTTTACATCTGTCTCACAAGAGGTCTTTATTTTTTTTCCATGTGGGGTATATTCATGATAGACAGATTTGAATCAGTCGCAAAATTTATATGAGCAGACAAAAATTAGGACCAAGAAAATTAGGATATAGCCACTTTCAGCTACTGTGTGACTGTAGCCTTAAAAAGAACCTAACCCTAACTTCTTCAACAACAGCATCCTAAAAACATTAAATGTACAAAAATGGCAACTATGGAAATTTCATATCAGAGTTCTGTTGCAAATTCTTTATTTTCTGTCTCATTTATTTCCTATGTGGCCCATGAATTCTGTAGATTACATGGTAAAAAAGGTTATTCTTGCGTATATTCTTTGTTTATAGTTTACGTTTTCAATATACAAACACTTTACTACAGAGCATGATTGTATACTTAATTAGTAGGAATGGACCTAGAAACAATTTAGTCCTCAGCACTCACAAACACTGTGTGGGCCTAAATGTGTGTGCTTCAGCTGTTTAAGAAATACTTTGTGTTGCAGTGCACATGGAGATTAAGTTATGGTATTATTCACTAGGAACATTAATGTTTACATAAACACCGAAGCCATAGAATCTGATCATATTTAAATACTGCATTTAAGTTGAACAAGAAAAATCAGCTCAATATTTTAATATTGAAAGTTTTCACCATTTTTTCACATTCTTAATAAGTTACAGAGTTGCAACCCTAGTATCCATTGTGGACTGGTAGTTTTTTTTTGACAATGTTGAGAACATTTTTTAAATATGATCATCAGTACACAATAATATAACTAATTTGTAAAGGTTTCTTCTTTCACTTCTTCCTGTTATCTTGAAAACATCTTTGGTACACTCCAAATCATTACTTCTGATTCTTTATCCATTCTACTCTGGTTTAGAACTGGAGGCACTTAGCCAGAATTAGTGCAAATATAAATGTAGTATTAGTATGAAGGATTATATTTTGGCACCTATTTTAATGTACCTTAATTGATTCAGTTCATTATGAAGCAATTTGATCTTTGAGCTGCATATAACTATTACTAATGCATTTTGATAAAATATTCCGATTACCTCAAGGCAGACAAACTAATGTAAAATGTGTTAAAGTGAAGCAAATGCGCAGAAAGTAAGCATCAATCTGGAAGGCTTGATGGAACATCATAATTAAGTACAGTACTCCTTATGTTAGGCATTACACATAATCTGTATGTTCACCATCAGTTACAATATCTTAGCTGTGTCTTTGTTATTTATTTTCTACAAATAACAATCATAAATCCAATCTTATGTATGAGCCCTGTATGGCTGAATTATGGTGCTGTTTTTTTATACATTTTTCTTTCTTTTCCTTATTGTTTGTCTTATGATGAATTTGTCAATTTATACATGTTGCTCACAGCCTTATTTTGCCCTTTTTTAATGCTTGTGTTATGATTCTGCCTTTGTTTAAAATCAACTATTTCAGAATGAAAAACATCTGCATAATTTCATAACACAAATTTGGGATTTGTCAGCAAACCTTACTTAATGGTCTTCATTTTTTTTATTATTTTAGCAATTTGACTGTGATATCAGAATTGCTGGCATTTTTCGAGAGCTTTTTCACTATCACGTTATGTGTTGCTAGGCATATGGTGAGATAAGAGTTGCATCATAGTAGTCATCTTATGTAAGATCGCCTCACAATCTTATGGTTGTCTGAACTTTGTATTAAAAAAAGGAAGCGGCATGAGACACTTTAGTGCTTGACCAGATTACCCTAAATTATAAATTATAGATTTGACTGAGCTTTACTTTTAACACTAGAATTACCAAATCCTACAAAAATATTTCGCAATCCCAGTCAACCTTAAATCCCTTTGCACATATCCATCAGTGTCTTTTGTATTGTAAATGTGTTGATTAGCACAAACAGCAAGCAGCCTGCTATCCCATCCCCCACCAAAGCAGAAGGAGCAGAAAGTTCTCTCAGCTCAGGTCTGTTTCCCTGCGTGTGAGTTGCCTGGAGTTGTATAGGATAAATAATAGATCATTACTGTATTTGGAACACATGCATTTCATGCGTGTTCCATGTTTACAACAATCTATGTAAACACATCGTTAAAACAGAAATGTTTATCATATTTTAGCAATAATTTAGCACTTGTTTTGTTATACTTGTACCTTTTGTGGAAATGTTTATTTGATATTTAGACTTTAGGCTTCATACATTATACATTTCATGTCTACATTTTGCCAATTATTACTAGAACATGAAGACATGGAACACACATGAAATGCATGTATTCCAAATAATGATATATTATTTACTCTATACAACTCCTGGCAACTCACATGCATGTAAACAGACTTGCGGTAAGAGAACATTCTGCGTTGGTGGGGGGATGGGATAGCAGAATGCTTGCTGCTTATGTTTCTTAGCACATTTACAACACAAAAGACGCTGATGGGGAGGTGCGAAGGGATTTAAGGTGGACCGGGATTATGTGTTTTTTTTCATAGGCTTTGGTAATTCAAGTGTAATCTGCAAATGTAGTATTTTCCGCAAGTTGTGGTTGCTGTACTCAGTTCTTAGTTTACCACCCTGTGCTACGTCTTATGTCTTATTAATATATTCGTAAAATTAAATAAACTACTATCTCTGCCACTTTCTTAATTCAGACCCTTAGTTTTTATGGAAGGTTTATGATGGTTACTGCAGGTCTGAAGTTGTATTTGACAAATTGAGAGGCAATTTGATATACAGTCTGTTCCTGTTTTATATCCTTTCAAAGTTTTACTATGTATACCTGTTATTGTATACTTGAGAAATGCTTAACTTGCACTATACACATTCATTAATTATCTCAATAATGTTTTGATTCTAGCACCAAAATGAAAATAAATTGGCAAGGCCTTCAAACATTCCCACAGAAAAATGGACCAGAATTCAAACTGGCCTGACCAAAACTAGGTTTCACTCTAGTGGAGCCTGACCCTAGGAAATTGTGAGGCTTTGGCCTATAAAGCTCCAAACAAAGAAAACTGGCACAATTGCTCATTATTTAATCCAATGATCTCAGAAATTAATTAAAAAGAGTTCGAATTTTGAGTTTCTTTTGTCACAAAACTCACACAGAGTCATAGAAAGGTTTGGGGCAGCCACCTGCATAATTTGGTTTCCTGGCTGCAACAGTCATTTTTAAATGAATACTGTACTGATGTGCACACACCTGAGTCCAAGACAGAATTGAGGGACTAGGGAAAAGGTGTAGGTTTTTAAAGGGGAAGACAGAAAGTGAGATCATAGGGATTGGGCTCATGGTCTTCAGCCATTGGTTCGAGTCCGGACGTGACATCATGGGGCCGGGGCCGGCAAGGTCTTCTTCCATTGGCTCGGTCCCGGAAGTGACATCAAGAAAGCCAGGTGGGATCTCCCGTGAATGGTCTACAGGAAAGGGAGAAAAAGAGTCTTTGCACTCTGCTACATCCCAGCATGCTTCAGAACCACCCTTACTCAAGCCGTTTAGCTGCCTCCCATGCGCATGTGTGTGACACTTTGCATTTAAAAAAGAAAATTCTTGGTGAATTTAGACAAAAATGTTGATTACTAATGAGAGAGTGAGTTACATCACAGGCTGTTTAATGTGAAGGCCAGGTACAAAAGATTGCTTTATAAAACAAAAACCATTACCAGATGAGATGAGAAAGTCTAGAGAAAACGCTGGTTAAAGAAGCCTATGACAAACGCAAGTGTGAAGTAAATTACATCTAGGAGAAGTAAGATTTAAAAGTTTCGCATTGCATTTACAGTCAGAATATTTTTTTTTTTAACTTTGTAATAAATGCCTTTACAAAGTAGCTCAGTTATCTGTCTTTCTAGAAGATTTGATGTAGAGCTACAGTGGATATTGACCAAATATTTTTTTTTTCTTTTAGTGATCAATGTTTTATCTGGGCCTTATTCCTCAGGTGAAAAGTCAATTGGTTTTCAACAAATTATTAGTGCTGTGTGAAGTTCCCTTATGCTTCAAACAAGCGACAATCGTACCATTTTCCCAGTGTTGAATGACTACAGGCCTGTTGCTCTGACATCTGTGGTCATGAAGACCTGACTGACATCACAGCTCACTTGTTGGACCCACTTTCGGTTTGCTTATTTTAGAGAACTAGTCAGTAGAGCATGAAGTCAACATTGGTCTACACTACATCCTGCAACATATTGACAACCCAGAGACATATACAAGGATTCTGTTTGAACTTCAGCGCATCATTCAATATAACAATCCTGGAACTCCTTCACTTAAAAACTCACCCAGCTTTCCATCCCTGCCTCTGCCTATCAATAGATAACCAATTTCCTGACTAACAGGAAACAGCAGATGAAATTGGGGTAACTCGCATCTAGCTATAATAAGATCAACCCGGACACCCCCTGCTCTTCTCCCTTTACACTATCGTTAGTGCTAGTTTGCCCACCTTACAGAACATATACTATTCCAGAATCATGAAAAGGGCAGGGAAAATCATCACCAACCCCTCACAACCAGGCAACAACTTTTTGAACGTCTTCTTTCGGCCTAGCATCATAGATTAATGTACACCAAAACAACCAGATATAAGAGGTTTTTTTCTCCACAGGCTGTCAAGCTTACAAATTGTTGATATAGCTTAATCATACTGGGCACCTCACGATCCCCCAACCCCAGGCTCACGGGGTTTTGCAATACTGTTTATATATTGTTAATACTTGTTTATCAGTGTTTATTTCAATATTTCTTGCACTGAGTTGCGCTCTGCACTTTGTATACATTTATGTTTACATTCTCTGTCTTGTTTTTTTAATATCAGGTGTATGATTAACAGTTGTATTTATGTAATTTATATTAGAAGAGTCATCAAAACCTTGTATGTGTTCATACTTGGCCAGTAAATGTCATTTAGATTCTGCTAGAGCCAGTGAAGGCCACAGATACTTAATCGAGTCTTACCTGGGAGCTGAGTTGTCACATTCTCTGCTTGTCTGGAACATCAGTAATGAACGCAACCTTTTTGTTAACACCAATCTTTTAATCCAAAAAATTACAGCTTGTAATTGAAATCCTTGCTTAATTGGACTTCTTGTTTTCTTGTTTGTGCACACAGTGCATTTTAATTAATCTGCAGTGTAAAGCTGTGCTTTAATGATATAACATGACATTTGTTCCAAGAGAGTGCATTTGCTCTAATGGTCTTGCTAATGTTATGCTGTTATGTCTCGTTAATGACTTTCTGAGTTAATAGACACTCAGTAGTATATATTGGAAAAAAGAGTAGGTGGAGATTTTATTGTTGTATTGTTTTGTATTAATTATTGAGTTTGGAGTAATGGTTTACCCTACCTAGTTATGAAGTACAACACCTTTAGATTCAATGGTTCACCAAATTTTATTTTGCTACATATAGGTATATGCATTTCTTGGAAATACAGTGGTGTGAAAAACTATTTGCCCCCTTCCTGATGTCTTATTCTTTTGCATGTTTGTCACACAAAATGTTTCTGATCATCAAACACATTTAACCATTAGTCAAATATAACACAAGTAAACACAAAATGCAGTTTTTAAATTATGTTTTTTATTATTTAGGGAGAAAAAAAATCCAAACCTACATGGCCCTGTGTGAAAAAGTAATTGCCCCTTGTTAAAAAATAACCTAACTGTGGTGTATCACACCTGAGTTCAATTTCCGTAGCCACCCCCAGGCCTGATTACTGACACACCTGTTTCAATCAAGAAATCACTTAAATAGGAGCTGCCTGACACAGAGAAGTAGACCAAAAGCACCTCAAAAGCTAGACATCATGCCAAGATCCAAAGAAATTCAGGAACAAATGAGAACAGAAGTAATTGAGATCTATCAGTCTGGTAAAGGTTATAAAGCCATTTCTAAAGCTTTGGGACTCCAGCGAACCACAGTGAGAGCCATTATCCACAAATGGCAAAAACATGGAACAGTGGTGAACCTTCCCAGGAGTGGCCGGCCAACCAAAATTACCCCAAGAGCGCAGAGACGACTCATCCGAGAGGTCACAAAAGACCCCAGGACAACGTCTAAAGAACTGCAGGCCTCACTTGCCTCAATTAAGGTCAGTGTTTCACGACTCCACCATAAGAAAGAGACTGGGCAAAAACAGCCTGCATGGCAGATTTCCAAGACGCAAACCACTGTTAAGCAAAAAGAACATTAGGGCTCGTCTCAATTTTGCTAAGAAACATCTCAATGATTGCCAAGACTTTTGGGAAAATACCTTGTGGACTGATGAGACAAAAGTTGAACTTTTTGGAAGGCATATGTCCCGTTACATCTGGCGTAAAAGGAACACAGCATTTCAGAAAAAGAACATCATACCAACAGTAAAATATGGTGGTTGTAGTGTGATGGTCTGGGGTTGTTTTGCTGCTTCAGGACCTGGAAGGCTTGCTGTGATAGATGGAACCATGAATTCTACTGTCTACCGAAAAATCCAAAAGGAGAATGTCCGGCCATCTGTTCGTCAACTCAAGCTGAAGCGATCTTGGGTGCTGCAACAGGACAATGACCCAAAACACACCAGCAAATCCACCTCTGAATGGCTGAAGAAAAACAAAATGAAGACTTGGAGTGGCCTAGTCAAAGTCCTGACCTGAATCCAATTGAGATGCTATGGCATGACCTTAAAAAGGCGGTTCATGCTAGAAAACCCTCAAATAAAGCTGAATTACAACAATTCTGCAAAGATGAGTGGGCCAAAATTCCTCCAGAGCGCTGTAAAAGACTCATTGCAAGTTATAGCGAACGCTTGATTGCAGTTATTGCTGCTAAGGGTGGCCCAACCAGTTATTAGGTTCAGGGGGCAATTACTTTTTCACACAGGGCCATGTAGGTTTGGATTTTTTTTTCTCCCTAAATAATAAAAACCATCATTTAAAAACTGCATTTTGTGTTTACTTGTGTTATATTTGACTAATGGTTAAATGTGTTTGATGATCAGAAACATTTTGTGTGACAAACATGCAAAAGAATAAGAAATCAGGAAGGGGGCAAACAGTTTTTCACACCACTGTATAAAGTGGCTTTTTTATTTTATATTGAAGTGGCTGGCTAAGCAGAGATGTATACTGAATAATAATTTCTCTGCTTTTGCTGTGTATAGGGAACAGTATGCCAACAGGAGGTTGAAACAAACATTGGAAATGAATAAGGTTCATCATTTTAAGTCTATGTTATATCTCTATATTCACATGCTGAAATAAGGTTTCCTTTTTAAAATAACATTGGTGGTAATAGAAAAGGCTTAACTTTATTTATTTACTTATAAAGATCTTTAAAAACAACGTCAAGGCTGACCAAAGTGCTGTACAATAAAAACCCAACATATCAGACACACAATAACCAAAAGGTAAATGAAACAGAAACACATAAGAGATGAAGAGATTCATAATAAAAAAAAGTGCACAGATAGTCGACATCTCACACTGGGTTAAAAGCCAGAGAGTAAAATTGTGTTTTTAAATAAGATTTAAAGACAGATAGTGAAGGAGCCTGCCTAACGTGCAACGGCAAACCAGAGTTTTGGGGCTGCAACTGAAAAAGCCGATCACCTCGGAGTTTGCATTGTGCCTCGGGAACACGTAAAAGCATCTGGTCTGCTGACCTGAGAGAGCGAGATGGTACATAAGGGTGCAGCAGTTCCAACAAATCAAATGGGGCACAGCCATTAAAGGATTTAAAAACAAATACATGGATCTTAAAATGGATTTGAAAATGAACTGGAAGCCAGTGAAGGGAAGCCAAAATCAGGGTAACATGCTCATGCTTTCTTGTGCCAGTTAAAAATTGAGCAGCAGCATTTTGCACCAGCTGTAGACGAGCAATGGAGGCCTGGCTAATTCCAAAAAGAAGCACATTGCAGTAATCTAGACGAGAGGTTGTAAAAGCATGTATCACTGTTTCAAGGTTTCAAGACAAAACAGGCTTGATTTTTGACAGCCGCCTCAACTGGAAAAAGCAAGAATTTACCTCTGCATTCACATGGCTATCAAGTTTTAAAGTTGAATCCATTTTCACACCTAAATTTGTGATCATGGATTTCTCAAATTGAGCCACAGTGGAAAGGTGGATGCTGGGGATCCTGCTGGTGCCATTGGGTCTAAATAGCATGACTTCAGTCTTTTTTTATTAAAATTTCAAAAATTTAATGCCATCCATCTCCTTATGTCAATAAGGCAATCAAGCAGGGGTTGGACAGAACATGGACCTTGGTGCTTCATAGGGAAATAAACCTGACAGTCGTCTGAATAAAGATGAAAGGAAAATAGCGCAGAGTGGCAGCAGATACAAGGAGAACAGAAGAGGTCCCAGGATGGAGCCCTGTGGTACACCCCAGGGGAGAGCAATAGAGGTAGAAATAAAATCATCAATGCTAACGCAAAAACTTCTATCTGAGAGGACCTAAACCATTGGAAAGCTAAACCTGTGATGCCCATCCATTACTCCAGCCTGGAGATGAGGATCTCTGTTAAATCCAGATGCATAGGTAGTACACAGTTACCAGAGTCCACTGTTAAAAGAATATCATTAAAAACCCTTAACAGAGAGGACTCAGTGCTGTGGTGAGTTTTAAACCCAGACTGGAACACTTCCAGAATTACATTTTTGTCCAGAATGGACTTCAGTTGGGTATAGAGGACTTTTTCTTATAGTTCGGACAAAAAAGGTAGCTTGGAAATGGGACTAAAGTTAGACATAACAAAGTGGTCCAGACCCTTTTTTTTCAGCAGAGGTTGCACAACAGCATGTTTAAAATTTTAATTTTAATAAATAAGGGTTTTCTTTCTTGAATTACAAGTTATCAAAGCTTTTTCTGGAACAGTAGGGAAGTGGCACATTAGATTACCCTTTCACACTGACCATTATTAAGTTTGCCTGGCACATAGAGGACTAACGGGGCTAAGAGGCTGTGCCCAGTACTTGAGCACCACTGTTTACTAGGTATCACAGCCAGTGTGCCCATCATCTAATTCATGAGATTTATTTGCTGAGAAATTGTGTGTCAAGCCAGACACAAAAGTGAGTATTGGTTAAAGCGATCATCACTTAGATTGCTCAAAAAATTGCTTTGCCTCAATTAATATTCAATCCTTTTCACGTCAACATGTGTTTTTGTCTAAATAGCCATCCATGGGAATAAATCTTCAAGCTGAAATTTTTTTTTTTTTTGAATGGTGTAGGTTTCAACAGTATCAGAATTTTAGTGCCTATATTTCATGTTCAATATTCTTGAAATATAAATTTCATTATAAATAATAATCCGTACCTTCTATTACTATCATATACATAAAGTATTTTAAAAGGAATTGTAAGAGCATCCTGCTGTTAGTAATCGAACATAAAGTTAACATTGTAGAAATACTGTATATTTGCTGCTTTTATTAAGCAAACGCACATGCAACAACATACGCTGAGAATTATATATGGAAAGTAAAAGTACAATCTTAGAATTTGGATTTTTTTTGGTATTTTTTTCATGCTTAGAAAATGATCTCCTGGGCACGGTTCCTGTTGACAGGTAATAGAATAATTTAAAAATGTTTATCTCTTACCCTATGTGTACCTTCAGCACCTTTCCTCTGTATGTGCATGTGTGAGCATCTCAACAACAGCAATTTATTTCTTGTATAGCCCAAAATCATACAAAGAATGCCTCAATGGGCTTTAAAAGGCCCTGTTTTTTGACAGCCCCCTGGTCTTGACTTCCTAAGAATACCAGAAAAAAAACCTTGTAGGGAAGAAAAGGAAGAAATCTTGGGAAAGGCAATTCAGAGAGAGACCCCCTTTCAGGTAGGCTGGGTGTTCAGTTGGTGGCAAAAATGGGTTAAATACAATACACAAAATAGAACATAGGTAATCTCTTTATAAAATTAGGTGACCAATATATCATTGCCACCTCAAAAATACAATACAATAGTACAAACTACAAGGTACAATGCAAGAATAGATTATACCACTTACTAAATATAGACATCATATATGAGGATGCAGATTTGTTCAAATACATCAAACAAAAGTAGAAACTAATTAACATTACTGAAAAACAACAATATCTTGTCTATCTGTTAATTGTAGAACTATTGCTAGATTGTTAAAAGGGAGTCAGACAAGCCAGGCACAGTTAGGGTCCTGGAGACCTCATCCACCCAGCTACCTCCCGTCTACTGGACATCCTACAGTTGAGTTAGTGCTTAGCCAGTCAGTATGATGAAAGGACCCTTCTACCCCATGATTCCAGTGTGCCTTTATCTGAGATGACTTTTCCATAGGCAGGCAAACAGCTTGGCCGTAGAGCAATAAGAGAAAACAGAATAGGTGAGGGTTAGTAATAGTTTATAAATATATTTCCTATATTTTAGTACTAATGAATAACCACAGAGATACAGTATGCACAGCTAATCAGCAGCTCTGTGCTAAACTGAGGTAGTGAGTTTTCAGCCTGGATTTAAAAGTTGAGATGGAAGGGTCACGTCTTATATTAGTAAGGAGACCACTCCACAGCTTTGGGACCCTGAAACTAAAAACTTGGCCTCCCACTCTTATTTTATTAATCCTTTGAGGCATAATCAGAAATCTGAATGTAAGTAATGATAAGTTCAGAGAAGGACCTTGGCCATTTAAGGTTTCATATGTTAAAAGGTGAATTTTGAAATCTGCCCTAAACTTAAGTGGGAGCCAGTGTAAGGACTTAAGGACTGGAGTTATGTGTTTGCATTTTGTTATTCTTTTAATTCTTGTAGTAGCATTTTGAATTAATTGGAATCTGTATAAAGAATGGTTTGAGCAGCCAGTTAGTACCACATTGCAGTATTTAATCCTACTAGATTTAATAAATCCATGAATTAATTTCTCAGTATTCTGTATATTTAAAAAGTGCCTCATTTTTCCAACATTTTTAGATGGAAAAAATGTTTTGGATAGTTTTGTGAAGTGTGCTTTAAAATGACATGCTAGTGTCCAAGATAATGGCTAGATTGCGGGCTGATTCAGTAAAACTAATGGAGATTCCAGCTGAGTTACATAACAACTAAATATCTTAACCAAAGCTCCATCTCCCTGTCATCATTTTTTAGCTGCCTTTCTCGCGTCCTGCCTGGTTTTGCACTTGCTGTCTTTAAAAGAGACTCTGTCAGTATGTTTCATATGCCTTCACTCCTTCTTGAGTGTCACACACTCTGACTTTCTGGTCACCAAAGCCAAACTGACCAATCAGTTTGCTCAGAACAGCGGGACACACAGACTTTAGTGTTTTATTACATAGTAGATCGATTATTTTGTTTGAAATAGGTGTATATTATTTTTATGATAATATTCTGTTGTAGTGATTTTCACATAATCTTACTGTAATTAACCCTGAATTACTAAACTGATATTAATTGATATGTTCATTTTTATATTTTTTTCTATTCTTTCCCTAATTAATAATACTAATGTATGTTTTACATCCTTTTTAAAATTTATACTAGCAACAATAAACACATATTCATCTATAGCCATTGTGATTGTCTATTACCACTATAAAATTTTAAAGTTTATTAACAATTTAGTTTTCAAGCATAGAGCTATATGAGTCATATAAGATGACCTCATTTTGTTTTCCATATTACAGGGTAAGGTGGGCCTCCTTGTGCTTTGCTTAGTACTACCACCTCACCATTCAAATGACCCTGAAACGATTCCATGTCTTTTGTATGGAGGGTCTGTGTTGGTCATCCAGGTATTTTTCATGCCTTTCACCCATTGCCCCTTTGCTTGCTAGGATAGGCCCCATATTGTTATCATCATCTTCATCTTTGGTTTATTCAGCATTGTCCTGGTGTTTCTTTGTTTGAAATTTCTGACTTCTTTGAAACAGCTTTAGGGAGGAGGTCTCAGCATCTAACATCGAATTTCCCCAGGTTTAGTATTTAACCCAAATTGTGTATGAGCAAAAAATGAAGGTGTGTGACCTGTGCAAATGATCTACTGTTTTAGGTCTAAAATCTTAACTTTATTTACCCTAGGTTCTTGTCCATAAGCCGGAGACCAAAAATCATACGGATTTTTAAAATAAAATCCTTATCATAGATAAACCGAACTCATGGATAAGCCGAACGTACTATAAGCTATAACTAATAGAAGGGAGGGAGGTCAGTGGTCTCACTCGCACCCATTTAATTTCTTTAAGGGGGGAGAGAGTGTGAGATATTGGCGTCTCTCTCACTCCCCGCATGGCGCGGTTGGAGCGGCCGGAGCGCGTTCTTTCTGCTCTGGGCGTCGCCAAGTCAACACGTACGCGTAGCGGTCATTTAAATTGTGATTTTGTTAAATTTTTGTTTTGTGAAATTTGTTAAAATGGATAACGTAAAGAAGACTCGAAAATCTTATCCCAATCATCGAAAACTTGAAGCAGTGAGCTATGCCGAAAAGTATGGCAATGCGGTGGCGGCGGCGGCGGCTAAAAAGTTCGGAACAGACAAGTCAAACATCCGGCGATGGAAAAAACAAAAGCCTGTTATAAAAGCAATGCATCTGAAGAAGCGCTGCCGTCGGTCCCAAAAAGAGTTTTGGCCGGAATTGGAGTCACAATTGCCACTGATAGTGAAGAAGAATCTGAAGAAGAATCCGAAGATCAAATCGAATCTGATATTCCAGAATCTTTTAACGAGATGTTTGATCTCTTTAATACTGAATCTGATGAAGAATTTGATGGCTTTGATTAATAAAAATTAATTTTTAAAAATGTATAACTTTTTTAAATAAATTGATTTTGTGTATCAGCCGGACTTATGTATAAGCCGATATTCTATTTTTTCATTTTCACAACTTTTTTCCTTAGATAAGCCGCGGTTTATAGACAAGAACTTAGGGTACTTTGTTTTCTTAAAAGTCGTCTTTCATTAATCCCTTTAAGTTCTATAAGGAACTCTGCTCCATTACAGGGCACAATCAATTCCAAACCAGTTTTGCTCATAAAGCACTAATTTAAAGTTGCTGTTTATCCTGCTTTGCACAAGTTTAGGTAATGGGAGAAAAATGAGTTAGCTAGATAAAATCTTAACTGACGCAGAGAGGCTATACAGACTTTACACAGAAAGTACTTGGGCAGCATTTGAATCCTGTGTTGTAAGCTGTGTGGGCATGCTAAACACTGCACCAGTGTGTCCCTTATAAATATTGTGTATAAATATTTATGGACTGTATGTTTCTAATTATTTGTATATGCATTATGTTTCTTCATCACAGGAAAACACTGTATGTGAAGTAATTGAGCACTATGCACTATATCTGCTATCCTAGGTCAGCACACAGAGTGGATTCTTAAAAAAATGTAAATTATCAAAATGGCCTTTATTCCAAAACTATGTGTTCAATCAGAGTGGCCTTATGTTATGGTTTTGCTTATTTTATTTAATTCCAGTTTGCATCAGGTTTATGCAGTCTGTGTAGTTGACATTGCCATTTTGGTGTAATATCTGCTAAATTCTCTAGTAAGAAGGAAAATGTTTTATTATGCCCTTTACTGAGTAAAATATGTTGTATTATTTAAAAAATATGTGAGAAATTATTTTACAACTCCAAGGGAACACTCCACGGAAATTTGAAGGACTAATTATTGTACTCCGCTCTTAGCCAGTTGGAGAGAGATCTTTTAATATTACCCTACTACTTAGCTTGAATAGTAATTTTTTGGTTTCAGAGGAGACAAATATTAAAACCTTGTAAAAATGATAATACAATCTGTATTTGATTTTGAACTGAGAAGTGGTATTGCTTTAATGAGTGTATATGTATGTATGTATTTATGTATGTATATGTATGTATGTATGTATATATGTATGTATGTATGTATGTATATATATATATATATATATATATATATATATATATATATATATATATATATATATATATATATACACACATATATACTGTATACACATATACACCACCTAAAGGATTATTAGGAACACCATACTAATAAGGTGTTTGACCCCCTTTCGCCTTCAGAACTGCTTTAATTCTACGTGGCATTGATTCAACAAGGTGCTGAAAGCATTCTTTAGAAATGTTGGCCCATATTGATAGGATATCATCTTGCAGTTGATGGAGATTTGTGGGATGCACACCCAGGGCACGAAGCTCCCGTTCCACCACATCCCAAAGATGCTCTATTGGGTTGAGACCTGATGACTGTGGGGGCCATTTTAGTACAGTGAACTCATTGTCATGTTCAAGAAACCAATTTGAAATGATTCGAGCTTTGTGACATGGTGCATTATCCTGCTGGAAGTAGCCATCAGAGGATGGGTACATGGTGGTCATGAAGGGATGGACATGGTCAGAAACAATGCTCAGGTAGCCCGTGGCATTTAAATGATGCCCAATTGGCACTAAGGGGCCTAAAGTGTGCCAAGAAAACATCCCCCAAACCATTACACCACCACCACCAGCCTGCACAGTGGTAACAAGGCATGATGGATCCATGTTCTTATTCTGTTTACGCCAAATTCTGACTCTACCAGGTAGGTGTAAGATCATGATTACCAGCAGCCATCCATTTGTTCCACTCTTCCCTCATAAACACTTTAAATGGTTTGTTGATGGACACGTCCAGAGGTTGCAGCTGGCTGGTAAGACCACCGGGAATTACAGCTAAATGAGTTTTGACTTCTTTAAAGTTCTTTTTTGTAGTGTCGGCGATATGTGCTCTGAACTGGTCAAGCACTAACAAGGATGGTTTTTTTAAAAGCCCACCAGGACGTTTGGACCATACTTTTTCAATCCAGAGTCTCATTCCCTTTTCGTCCATCCATCGTTTGTCATGGACATGCACCACGACTCCGCGAGGAATTGCTTCTTTTGGAAAAGTTTTCCTTTTGAAGATGAGCATTGGTGGCAATTTAGTACCATCTGCACAGCAGGACAACACAAGAGTGTAATGGGTTTTCTCATGCCCTGAGGTTTTAACGGTTATAGTTTTTGCTCCTTTGTGGTCTACTGTTCTATTGGATGGTACATCAAAAGTAAGCGGGACTTCATCCATATTTCCAATCTGGCTTAGTTCAAATTGATTCTTCTTTCTGGCATCAATGACGAATTTGTGAAAAGACAAAATCTTTTCTTCGTATTCGTTGGGCATTTTTTGAGCAATTTTTGTTTTGGTGCGCATAGCAAGGCCAGATCGCTTCATGAATCTGTAGCACCATGATGGTGAGCCAGTGAAATCTTGAATTCCTTTTTCTACAGCAATGAGTCTGGCTTTATTCATGATCATTTTTGTGGAGACTGAGAAGCCATTTTCACGGTGATGTGTGATCCACTCCTTTATGTCCACCTCCAACTCTGGCCACTTTGCAGCATGCCCACGTAAAGTTTGCTTACTTTTGTCCAACTTTTGCAGCTGATCCTCCTGTTTCCGCCACTCTCTAATCATCTTTTCAGAGGGAGGTGGTCCAAAGTGTCTCTCTGCTGCTCTGTTGCCATGTTCCTTGGCATATTTTATAACTTCCAGTTTGAAACCAACTTTATATGTGCATCTCTTCTGCTTGGACATCTTAGTGAGGAGGTGGTACTGGTACAGTATTTCTGCAAAACCTTCAAAATCGTAATTAAAGAACTGTCAGTAATACCAATACGGTGTCTTTTAATTCCCCCATATTCCATCAGGTGCTCTCATATCCCCCTCATTCCATCCAGTGCTCTCATATCTCCCCACACACACACATTTTATTACTATCAGGCCTAAACACTGTTACCAGTATAGTGGGGGGCAAGCTGTACCGTAGTTCACAATATTGCCCGTATACTGTATGCAGAGACTTTCTGTGATTTACCATAGCGGTAACATTTACGGTACTGTCCCACAGTGTAAAACACTTTCCAGCCTCTCACAAGGCTAAAAGCTGTCAGCAAAGTTCAGTGTTATTTGCCATGATATGTATGGTCATTTTGTTCCAGGCTCAGGCTGACTGAGACTGTGACAGTCTGTCACTACTAGTTCTGAATTTGTCTCAGTTGTATTTTTAATTGTATTAGGGTTTCTATTTATGCATATTCAGTTGTATTTTTAATTGTATTAGGGTTTCTATTTGTATGCATATTCTTGCGCTTTTACCTTCACTCAGTCATTTCACTTGTCATTTACCTCTATTCGTATTTCACTGGTGTGTGCGGTGGTGGCGCTCGACTCGCAACTCCTGTCCTGCCACAGCTGGTATCGCCGCTTCGGGATTGGAACCAGCGTGAGGCGCACGCGTGTTCTCACAGGAGGGAGGTCACATGCGCCTCACGCTGGTTCCGATCCCGGAAGCGGGCGGACACCAGCTGAGGCGGATGGGAATCGATGAATGATGATGCATGCAGACTGCAGGATCAAGGAAGGGACCGTCACTGTACACTACACTGTACCAGTTAGAGTCCAGTCCCCTGACTCCAGTGAGCGGTGCGGGCGGGGGCGGGAATGGAGCATTGCAGCCAGCAGGAATGATCATGGAAGCAGGTACGGTACTACTACTACCACAGGGCAGCAGCAGCGCCTGACTCCAGTGAGCGGGGCGGGCGGCCGCAGCGGGAATGGAGCACAGAGCTGGGCAAGTTGAAAATTTCCAGTTATGACCATTACGCGTAGAATTTCGGAATTAAACCTGCCCAACTTTTGTAAGTAAGCTGTAAGGAATGAGCCTGCCAAATTTCAGCCTTCTACCCACACGGGAACTTGGAGAATTAGTGATGAGTCAGTGAGTGAGTGAGTGAGTGAGTCAGTGAGGGCTTTGCCTTTTATTAGTATAGATGTATGTATATGTATGTATGTATGTGTATATATGTATGTATATATATTTATATATATATATATACAGTATATATATATATATATATATATATATATATATATATATATATATATATATATATATATATATATATATGTATATATATACGTATATATATATATGTATATATTGTCACAAAACTCACGATGAGACATAGCAAGGTTTGGGGCAGCCACCCGTATAATTTGGATTCCTGGTTGCAAATTGTCTTTTAAATGATAGCTCTGCTGTGCACAAAACCAAGTCCAATACAGAACTGAGGGAATAGGGAAAAGGTGGATACTTTTAAAGGGGAAGACATTAAGTGAAGTCAAAGAGGTCGGGCTCGTGAGGGTCTTCTGCCATTGGTGCGAGCCCGGACGTGACATCACAGGGGCCAGAGCCAGCAAGGTCTCCTTCTATTGACTCGGTCCCGGAAGTGACGTCCAGAGGACCAGGTGGGATCTCTCGTGAATGGTCTGCAGGCAAAGAAGAAAAAGAGTCAGTGCACTCTGCTACCTCCCGGTCTGTCTCGGAACTGCCCTTACTCAAGCCTATTAGCTGCCTCCCATGCGCACGTGTGTGAAAAGGCCCCCCCTCAGCCCAGACCCGTCGGATCGGGCGATCCTGACCGAGAGGTTGTTAACCCAAGAAAGGGCATCAGATTTGGCATGGAGAGTGCCCCGATGATGAACGAGTGAAAACTTGTACGGCTGGAGGTCAAGATACCACCTGGTGACCCGCGGATTCGACTCCTTGTGCAGGGCCATCCACTGAGTCAGTGCACTTTGCCACCTCCCGGTCTGTCTCGGAACGGCCCTTACTCAAGCTCATTAGCTGCCTCCCATGCGCACGTGACTATATATATATATATGTATGTATATATAAATATATATATATTAAAAGGACAAGTGTTATAAGGACACTTGTTCATGTTAATTGCAGTCTCAATTGTTAAAAAATATTTTAAATGGAGCATCCCACATGAAAATATAACAATCTCATTAACTGATACCAATACATAAATTTTATATCCGTCTGAGGTTAAAAAGAAAACAAAAATAACACTTTCCCCCAGCGGAGAATCAAACTCTGGTCTCTGAGACATGGCAAGTCTGCAGCGTTCTGAGTTGGCAAATCTTACTGCTAAGCTGCAGTATCATTCTTAATCCTTTTGTGAAAGTGCTTATGTGATGTTTGGACTTCATGCCTCACACATTCTATAGTTTATGCCTACATTTTGTAACATTTATTACTAAAATATGAAAAATCTTTCTGTTTTAACAATATGTTTACACAGATTATTGTAGAAATGGGACACACATGAAATGCATGTGTTCCAAATAACAATCTATTATTTCCACTCTAAAACTACACTTCACTCCCAGATAATCAATCAAGGCATGAGCTGGGAGAGGTTCGTGCACATTCTAAGTCGGTGGGGGGATGGAATAACCGGCTGGTTGCAGCTTGTCTTTATCAGCACATTTAGATGACAAAAGACGCTGGTGGAGAGGTGCGAATGCTTTTAAGGTTGGGCTGGATCTACAAGTTTTTATTTTAACTCATATTTAACACACTACAATATGGTTTAAATAAAGACAAGAGTTTTATGACCAGATATGAGCATTATTTACATCTATCTTACTAACCCAGTCATAATAAGAAGGGTTAATTTGCACAACAGAGTCACAAATCACATTAGCATACATTGAAATGGTATAATCTTTTAACATACCTATATCTTAATATTATCTAAAGGTCCCAAAATAGTTAAACAGATTAAAAGTACTTGCCATACATTTTAATCTTAATGAGAAACCTATTTATAATTTCTTACTGAGAACAAATAAAATGTATTTATTATTATAATAAAATGTATTTATTATTATTTTCTCATTATGCCATTGGTAATGTGATGGGTATAAATTGTACAGAATGTCTTTGTTAAACAGGTAGTTATATTTAGAAACACTTTACAGATTCATACAAAATGTTTTATTCTAGCATGTGCCACAGCAAAGGGTCTGAATATTTACATAAATGAGAGATTTTAGTTTTTAATTTTTTTTAAATACATTTTTGAATCTCTCTGAAAACATGTTTTCTCTTTGTCATTGTGGATTATTTAGTGTAGATTGAGATTCAAAAATACCAACTTTATCCATTTAAAGTTTAGTTTGCAACACAACCTTATGTTATTATATTGTTGCATTGTTATTTTTGTAATGTGTGAAGTTACTTGCTCATTTTTCTATAAACATTTTTATCAGCTCCCTTCAAGAATGAATTAATAAACGGTGTCTGGATCATTTAAATAAACATGCCATTTTAACAAATACTTTTTCAAGTGCATCCTGTAATGCATAAAATATAATATCTTTACATATGGGAAGATAATTATATTGCATGATAGTGAGTAGTATAGAGAGCTTTCGTGCAATTAAAACCTCTGTTTCCATCATTGTTTCTGTGGTTTTTGCAGAATCTCCTTTTGGTCTTTTTATGAGTATTCTACTTTCTTTCAACATGTGAAATTAATATGTGACTATAAATTTAGTTTGTGTTGATACATATCTACTGTATATCCTGTGATTGGTTGGAATCCTGTTTAGGGTTTTTTTTTTCCCCATGTAATGTTGCTGGGATAGACTTGACTGGCTCCCTGACCGTTCTTAGCCTAGTAATAAAAAGAGAGGGTTTATGAAATTGGTGGATATATAAAATAAACAATTTCTTGATTAATAATCAAAAATGAAAAATGTAAACATAAGTGTTACAGTTAATGTCAGCAGCCTTTCCTTCTAGAGAAGAGCAATACTTTCATTTGGATATTTGAAAGCTAAGACCAAAGAAGAGTGAGTAATTACTACAGTTTTTACATGCAAAGAAAAATGTATTTCTTTCATTTCGGTCATTTTTTGACTATTTTCTTAAGATCAGATTGTTTATAACTATATAATTATTGTAAAGTCTCCTCTTATTAGTTTCCTCTTTTTTCTGCCATTTAAATGAAATGTATCTTAAGGCTCAATCTGTAATTAACTGGAGCAGGTTATTATGTAAAACTGATAAGTCCTGTAATGGACCAGTGTTCATTTACTTTACCTTTTATTTGATTAGTCTTAGGTATATATTTCTAAAAGTTGGAATAACTTAATGAAGTTGTTTTTCCCTTGCAAATTAACTATCAGAGATGGACTTTATTTCTGTTTTTTTTAATTACTCCAGACACACTACAGATTATGGAATGAAGAATTACTGAAGTCTAGCCAGTCATTAATCTTTTATTCCTTCACTCCTAACATCTTTCTTTAGTTAATGGATCGGTTAATTAATGGTCTACTTTAAGATACGAAGTTCAGATTTCCTGTCATTCATTCTGGTGTCTTAAAGAACATGCAGAATGTTTTATTAATTAAGTTTAGGTTTCAGTACATTTTTGTACATAGATTTATGGTTCATAGATAGATAAATAAGTGTCAACCCCTCATATTGCACATAGTCAGCTACATTCTTTGACTGCTTCTATCACCAACGTCAAAACTTGAAAATTAGTATGAAATGTTAAAACAGTTCAAAGCAGCAGTGTGTTTTTGCTTCATCATTTATTAATTTTGTTTTACTCACGGTATATGTCTTTATTCTACTCTCTATACAGAAGAATCTGCATGTGCTTTCACCCATTTTAACATTAATATTATTCACCCAACTATGCTGTTTACTTACACAAATTCCCATTTCTCTCCTTCTGTGATATATGAATCCCATTTTAAAAGCTGTGTATGCATATATATACTGTGTGTATGTATACAGTGGGGAGTGTGGTTCCAATTGACACAGAATCAGTCAATAGCACAGGAGTAGTGTGTAGTTATTGAATATACTGGTAGGTATCGTGGTTCTACACGTCTGGTTAATCAGTTTATTGACTGCATATTTCTGCCATTTATTCCACAATTGTCTAGATGAATTCTGCAAACTTTTTTTTTTTTTTCCCCAAGCCACCAAGGAAAATTTTTAAGAAACAATGATGTTCACGTTTTTCAACACTGAAGGACTTGATCACAAAGAGTTTGTTCCCTGTGAACAGAATGCTAATCAGTGACATTTCACTTCAGTATTCTGAAGCCTGCTGGAAAGCATCAAGGAAAAAAAAAGTCTGTAGCAGTGGCACTTGCAAAACAACATTTTGCAGCATGACAGTGCACCTGAAAACACCACATTACCAGTTCAAGTTTTTCATCAAAACCAATGTGATTTTGTTTTGCACCCCGTGTATTACCCAGATCTCACTCCCTGTGACTTCTTTTTCTTTCCAAAATTCAAACTAAGGCTGAATGAATGATTTGCTTACTGTGGAAGAAATACAAGAAAAACTGCCTGAGGCTGTAGACCAGGGATGACCAACTCCGGTCCTGGTGGGCTGCAGTGGCTGTAGGTTTTGATTCTAACCGTCTTATTAATTAGCAAGCCATTTTTGCTTCAGATTAACTTGTTTTGCTTTAATTTTAATTGGCATGACTCAGTCCCCTTAGTTGTTTCTTTTTCCTTAATGAGCAACCAAATAATAATGTGACACATAACAAGCCTCCATTTTACCAGCTAACCTGAAAATAAAAAAGGTAATTGTCTCAGTTGTGCTAGTCTGCTCAGGTCATCAAAACATCTTGATGGTGGTCTAAGAAAAAAGAGAAAATCAACAGTCTGCTGTGGCAGAATGACAGCAGCAACAAGTCATGATATTCAACAATAGCTTTAATTAACAGCAAGAATTTACTTCTCAATAATAAACTGGTTGGAGTAAAATTGACTGGAGATTGACATTCCAGTTTAGCTCATCATGTGTTGGCTTGTTCCACATCTCATTTTTTTTCCTTTTTAATAAAACATGTATCATCCAAGTGATTTGAAGTGGGGAGTGGGGTATAAAATGAATGAGCAGTTTTCAGCTCTTCACTTTTTCTTCAGCTTCCTTCAGAGTACTTAACACTAGAATTACCAGAGCCCACGAAAAAACTCGTAAATCCGTCCCACCTTAAATCGCTTCTTAAAACTGTTCTCACCTCTCCACCAGCATCTTTTGTCATCTAAATGTGCTGATAAAATCAGGCTGCACGCAGCCGGCTATTCCATCCCCCCACCGACTTAGAACGTGCACAAACTTCTCCCAGCTCTTGCCTTGATTGATTTTCTGGGAGTGAAGTGGAGTTTTAGAGTGGAAATAATAGATCGTTGTTTGGAACACACGCATTTCATGTCTGTTCCGTTTCTACAGTAATCTGTCTAAACACATTGTTAAAACAGAAATATTTTTTATATTCTAGTAGTAGATGACAAAATTTAGGCATAAACTATATAATGTATGAAGCCTGAAGTCCAAATATCAAAGAAATATTTTCACAGAAGGTACAAATCTAACACAACAATTGCGCTTTTATTCAAAAATATAACTGCAGAAACAAAAAGCTGCCTTAACATGCGACATTGGCATTTGCTTATTACGACTGCCTCCGTGGGTCAATTGATTCAGCTCCCGACTGGGAATCAAAAGGTCGCATGTTCGATCCTGTGCCACTCTGTTTTGAGAAGTAAACTACTCTTAGTCTTACTATTTTAGAATAAAAACATACATTTGATTTCAATCTGTAATAGCCGGTGTAATTTATGATACTTGTAAAGGTTAGCTTTTTTATTTTTTATCAGTCAGTTTTATTATCTCGGCCGTGTTCACGAGCCCAAACACACCCCACCCCCGCATCTTGATACTGCTGTATTCACATAGACGCGCTATAACAGAGGTAAACTCAGCTCCCTTCTACATCGGAGCAAGAATGCACATATCATTGCTTGCATACTAAAGTGTCAGCAGGCACTTTTCGTGGCATTACACACATTTTTGAGCATGCCCTCTGCACACTACTTGTGACTTTAGGCTTTAGGAAGTAAGTAAGTAAATAAAGGTAAATCGTGTTATAAAATGATTTCTTCAAAACGTCACATATATATTTGTCTCTTTCTTTTTTAAAATGTGCGTTGATCACCGCCAGCATGTTGTAGCATACAGCATCTGGCCCACCTGCATGTTCTTGCGTGCACTGAATAAGAGACAAATATACAGTCTGACAGAGAGAATCAGACTGAAAAAAGCAAACATTTAGAAATGCCATACTTTTAGAGCTGATCGGACGCTGTTCGTTTTCAAATAATATTGCATTTCTCTCTATGCTGTGGTTTCTATTACACACCTGAAAGAAAGAGACAATATATGCACAAATACAATATAACAGCTGATCGGACGCTGTTTGTTTTCAAATAATATTGCATTTGTGCGATGATGTTTTCACATATATTGTCTCAAGTAGTGTGCAGAGGGCATGCTCAAAAATGTGTGTAATGCCACGAAAAGTGCCTGCTGACACTTTAGTATGCAAGCAATGGTATGTGCATTCTTGCTCCGATGTAGAAGGGAGCTGAGTTTACCTCTGTTATAGCGCGTCTATGTGAAAACAGCAGTATCAGATGCGGGGGTGGGGTGTGTTTGGGCTCGTGAACACGGCCAAGATAATAAAACTGACTGATAAAAAATAAAAATAAAAAAGCTAACCATTACAAGTATCATAAATTACACCGGCTGTTAAAGATTGAAATCAAATGTATGTTTTTATTCTAAAATAGTAAGACTAAGAGTAGTTTACTTCTCAAAACAGAGTGGCGCAGGATCGAACTCACGACCTTTTGATTCCCAGTCAGGAGCTGAATCAATTGCACCGCATGTTAAGGCAGCTTTTTGTTTCCGCAGTTATATTTTTGAATAAAAGCGCAATTGTTGTGTTAGATTTGTACCTTCTGTGAAAATATTTCTTTGATATTTGGACTTCAGGCTTCATACATTATATAGTTTATGCCTACATTTTGTCATCTACTACTAGAATATAAAAAACGTTTCTGTTTTAACAATGTGTTTAGACAGATTACTGTAGAAACGGAACAGACATGAAATGCGTGTGTTCCAAACAACAATCTATTATTTCCACTCTAAAACTCCACTTCACTCCCAGAAAATCAATCAAGGCATGAGCTGGGAGAAGTTTGTGCATGTTCTAAGTCGGTGGGGGGATGGAATAGCCGGCTACTTGCAGCTTTTCTTTTATCAGCACATTTAGATTAACAAAAGACGCTGGGAGAGGTGAGAACAGTTTTAAGAAGCGATTTAAGGTGGGACGAATTTATGAGTTTTTTCGTAGGCTCTGGTAATTCTAGTGTTAATTAAACTAAATAGTGAATGATGAATGCACACTGGTGGAAATGGAGAAAAGCTAGATGTAGAACTGCTGATTCCTTTGTCATTTGATCTTATTGCTAATGAATACATCTGCTTAAGACTACAATAAGCAATTAAGGGTTCAAAATCTTAACAAACGAGACAACGAAAATGAACCAGAAAAATGCCACATGAGCAAGAAGAGCTTCATCAGCAATGAATGATTTTTCATGAAGCAATTGGGTTAGGACAAAAATCTTGAAGCCACCGTATCCTTTCAGGACTGACATTGTTCAGCACTGATTTAAAGGGTCTAAGGCTTAAATGGCAAATAAATGAAATTAATCAGTAACAAAAATTAGTCACTAATTAAGAAAATAGTAAGAATGAAAAGATGTAGCCACAGTGATTCTTCATAAAGAGAGTTGGTTATCCCTTTACTAACCAACAACCACCCAACAAAACCTTTATTATTGAGAGAGACACACGCATAGAGACAAATACTTTTTTTTTTGACAATTAAGAGGTCAAAGCAGCAAAAGTGATGCAGGAAGTATAAAGTGATATCTCTCGACAAGAAAATAAAAAACATAGATCTTCACTAAACAATACAATATAACAACTATTTAAATAGCATTTTTATTATGTTAGGTGTTAGTAGCTATAAGTAATCTAGATATGATTTAAAGTACTGTATACAAGAGGATGTGCATAGGTTATATACATATACTATGGCATTTTATAAGGGACTTCAGCATCCACAGATTTGGTATATGTGGGGTGGGGGGCTCCTGGAACCAATCCCCCCCATGGTTATGTAAGGCTGACTGTGTGTGTGTCACGGTTAATTTATTTTCATCAACAACTGTGTATGGTATACATATAGCAACATGCAACAAAGTGCAAGTTGCGACAGAATCAATACAATAAATAGACAATAAATAGAAAAATACAATAGACAAATAGACAATGCAACAATGTAATAGTATAATGTGAAAGGGAATACCCTAGAAATAAACTTGGTTACAAAAAATATAGATATAATATAAAGATGATGGTTACAACAGTCAAACTTTGTGCATATTTATGTAAACTTGCACATCCCATTGACAAGCTCAGTTTAGAACACTAACATTTATGAACATTTATGAAACCAATATGATACAAAATTGACTGAAACTACATTCACAATCCTAAGCCAGCCTTAAATGTCCATCTAGACTGGAATTTCTGCTGTGTAGAACCTGCTAGTTGAACTTCTACAACTGCTTGATGGAAATCAAGAAAAAGAGCAGAAGATGCTGGACAAGTTGCCTAAACTGCCCTTTCACTATGTGAGGTATTAAAGCAGTTGTTTCTAGCATACGTCTCTGGAAAATGTAACTACTTTCTTCTGGCCCCATCCATCTACAATTGTCTTTAGCTGGCTCTAGGGGCTAGAAGAGGTTTGAAAATGCAAAAGTGGAAGAAAGCCCATCTAGATTCTCAAATCTCCCATTTCACTGACCTTTAGTGTATTTATCTGTTTCATACTCTAGTTTTCCTCTCTTCTTTTTTGCATATGGGCAGTCCCTGTAATTATCTAGATTAACACTAGATCATCTATATCAGCTGTACTGCTTTTCTAGCAAACTAACAAAATTCAGATGGAGAAAGGGTCTCTATTTTGAGTTCAGCCAGTTTGTCTCCTTTTTGGACTATTTGCTACTCCAGTCACTTTTGTTTTAGCAGAAAAGGCATCTAGTCCAATACAGTATTTAATTCTCACTAGTTTTTAGTGTATTTGTGATGGATTTTGTCTTGGCTAAGCTTAATAACGAAACATGACTGTACTAATCAAGCAGTTTTTAAGAACTATTTTTCTGAATATGCATTGTATATACATCTTCCTGACTTGTACTGCAATTATGCAGTGTTTTACATATATTTAGTCTTTGATGTAATGTTATTAATGAGTGAGTGCCTCTTTGTGACCGTGCTTCTTTCCATGATGTGAAAGAACATGTCAAAAAGTTTTAAAGCTTGCTGTAATGTAACTCTGTGTATCTGTGCTATTTAATATTCTCTTAGATCAGAATATCTTTGCTGAGGGCTTTTGTTCTCTAGGGGACCTTCTCATTAATAAGCAAACTTATTCAATTCTGAGAAGAGTGCAAGGGGGACAGGACGCCAGTCCGTTGAAAATTTTATTCATATAGCAAACAAATAATTAACATTCCTCATGAAAGATGTGGCAGGAATAATCTGCAAAATAATGGATGTAATTTACTTAAGTATGAAAGCCCCTCAGGAACTGCAAGGACCTGCAACAATATCTCTAATTAAAGGTCATGTGGAAAGAAAACCTTGGTAGCAGAGAATTAATGTGCGTCTGTAAAAATGATTTTGTTTAGACTGAGAATTTTGTTTTACAGTGATCAAAGTCAACGTTTTTTGGAATTCTTTTTCAGGCAAATGCTGCTGCACTCTGGTAATATTCATCATTATTATTACATAAAGGAAAGTAACAGTTGACAGACGTTATGCTTCGTGATGAACATATTGTGTATTTTTGTTTAGAAATAAGGTTAACTTTGCATGAGGAATATGTACCTAATATTGAATTTCAGTTGTTTGGTAGGAATTTTCTTTTAGCACATTTCTTTGTTTTTTTCTAAGTTTATAGAGTATGTAGCACATCAGTATTAAGGATTGTTAGTAGCTTTGTTTTTAAATGGCCATTATAAACCAGAGCCTATTAACACAGCATTGAACTGTCAGGTACCCTCCACACTCATTCTTGCTTGGGCCAACACAAATCAACCTAACTAATGCATCTTTGAAATTTGTTAAGAAATCTGAGACATGGAAACAATGTGCAAACTTCTGACAATTTCCAGGAATTAAAGACAGGTAAAAAAACAAGACAGGCAAAAGCATTAACCCCTGTGCCCCATGTCTCAAGCAATGTTCATTTTTGTAAAATTTTACTTTGGCACAGGTAAAAAAATTAAAAGTAGCAGATTTATAATCCTTTTCAGAAATGCTACATGTTAGATATAAATACTTCACTGGTGACTGCACATTAAAATGAATGAAGATGCCCTTTTAATTCAGAGCTGCATAAGGGAATGAATTTATTTTCCCCCCTCTATTCAGTCCCACACCTCAGTATTGCTTTGGAGGACAGTTGCTTGTTTGCATAAATGTTTTAAGGCTGTACCAAAGATGATCCATCAATTGAGCAAATCCATGTAATTTTTTTGGTCCTCTCTAAAAATATGTCGGTTGCCACAGATGTCTGTTTTTTGTATTGTGTGAACTCCTATGGATTTCTCAGCTTCTTCACACTGGCTGTTGCATTGGCATCAACTGAAGTGAGCAAGATGGGGTCTTTATTTGTAGCAAAGGTAGATAACTCATGTCTTTGAAAGAAATGTGGACTTACAGATTTTGATTGTCTACGCAACTTCAGACATTCCATGTATTTAAAAAAAAAATTACATGAAAACCATTTACTGTACAGTCAGCCATTCATTCAAATCAGTATTTTTTTAAGGTCATCAGGGAGTGATAAGAGCAATCACCAAAAGTTTAAATACTGAATCCTGTTGTAGCAGAAGGGTGGGTTTCAGAAAGGATGTACACAAAATCCTCTTGAGCTGTTTATTAGTGTAAAGACCAAACAGGGGAATTCATAACTTTCTGTGGATAAATAGGCTTTGTTTGTCATGCTTATTTTTTACGTAATGTGTGTATACTTGCTGTCTCTTCAATAGAATAAAAAGAATACAATAAAAATATCCACTGGAGGATGTGCTGTGTGCTTTACAGTCTATCATGCATCACCTCAGCTAAGTCTTCCTTTAGCAATCTCAACAGCTATTAACAACTGTAATTAGTAGGTTGAAAAATGCAGTCCCAAATACCAAAACATTCATGCAGATCCATATCACAGATCTTGCACTTGTCATGTCTTTGAAATAATTTCCTTGCTGCTTAAGTAGACCAATCCTGAGGATTGCTTCTTTTTTCCCTTTGATTTTTGAAAATTTTCAGGGAGAGCTTTTTCTATGATCGTCATCTGTACCCTAGCATGGCTTGTGTTTTTCAGTCTCTTTTTTACTGGCCCCCAATGTGTTTCGTGTGTAGGCCTTATCAGTTCTTGATCCTTTTGCATGTTGTAGATGTCTCTGCACCTTTTACCTGTTCACTTCATGATTATTTTTTAATTCACCTTTAAATATTACTACCAGTGACTGTCTTCTACTTGTTCTGTCTTACATCAGTGGTAATGGTCATTACCCAAAAGAAACTTAAGAACTAGCTTAAATGATATTTTCTTGCATTGGCTTGACAGACGATGTTTAAATTTACCAATAGAACTAATACCTAACTAAGCATTTTTAAAATGTGATCTTAAAGCTGATTACTAAATCAAACATGACCTGTGTTTTGTTACATTTTTTGTTTGTCTTTAGCTGATTTATTTTGGTGTTGTGTTACAGAGGCTGGAAGATAAAATAATACTTGAATATGCCACCTCCCCTTATATACTCAGCAAAAAAAGAAACATCCGTTTTTCAGGACTGTGTATTTCAACAATAATGTTTTAAAAATCCAAATAACTTTACAGATCTTCATTGTAAAGGGTTTAAACAATGTTTTCCATGCATGTTCAATTAACCATAATCAATTAATTAACATGCACCTGTGGAATGGTCGTTAAGACCTTAACAGCTTACAGAAAGTAGGCATTTAAGGTCACAGTTCTAAAAACGCAGGACACTAAAGAGACTTGTCTACCGACTGTGAAAAACACCCAAAGAAAGATGCCCAGGGTCCCTGCTCATCTGCGTGAACGTGCATTAGGCATGCTGCAGGGAGGCATGAGGACTGCTGATGTGGCTAGGGCAATAAATTGCCATGTCCGCACTGTGAGACACCTAAGACAGCGCTACAGGGAGACAGGAAGGACAGCTGATCATCCTCGCAGTGGAAGACCACGTGTAACAACACCTGCACAGGATCGGTACATCCGAATATCACACCTGCGTGACAGGTACAGGATGGCCACAACAACTGCCCGAGTCACACCAGGAACACACAATCCCTCCATCAGTGCTCAGACTGTCCGCAATAGTCTGAGAGAGGCTGGACTGAGGGCTTGTAGGCCTGTTGTAAGGCAGGTTCTTACCAGACATCACCAGCAACAACGCCACCTGGACCAGACAGGAGTGACAAAAAGTGCTCTTTCTGCATGACCACAATGTCAGTGTTCTGCCATGGCCAGCGAAGAGCCTGGATCTCTCTGGGACCTGTTGGATCGCAGGGTGAGGGCTAGGGCCATTCCCCCCAGAAATGTCCAGGAACTTGCAGGTGCCTTGGTGGAAGTGTGGGGTAACATCTCACAGCAAGAACTGACAAATCTGGTCCAGTCCATGAGGAGGAGATGCACTGCAGTACTTCAAGCAGCTGGTGGCCACACCAGATACTGACTGGTACTTTTGATTTTGAGCCTCCCTTCATTCAGGGACACATTGTGAAACATTTTTAGTTTATGTCTTATGGTGTTGACTCTTTTAGTGTTCATACAAATATTTACACATTAAGTTTACTGAAAGTAAAAACAGTTGAAAGTCAGAGGACATTTCTGTTATTGCTGAGTATATGTTACTTAATGTTACTTGCTTTTTCTTTTATACCCTGTATAAAATTAAACCATGTTTGAATGTACATAAACTTTATCAAAAATATATATGAAAGTTTAGTTATTAATAGAATAATTTGCAGTACTCTATTTTTCACAAATTTGTGAATGATTTGAGGCTATTGCCCACAATGAAATAATAATTTAAAAAAATAAATCTTTTAATTTTTATGTAAACTTTAAAGCAATAAGTAATGTCTTTCTATGTATTAAAGTAAATTGACTTCTTGATATTGCTGAAAGCCTTATATTTGTTAGATTTATTAAGGCAAGTTTTAGCAATAGGCTTACATATCAGGGTTAGTTTCAAATGCATGGCAACATCTGGACTAGCTGAATACATGTTTTTAAATAATGTTTTTGTTTTTTGTATTTTTTTTTAATTTTCATCATTGCAGGCATAACAACCATTCCCAAATGAATCTGAATTAATTATGTAAACAGTTCAAAAGATCAAACCCTATGCGGATAGCTGTTTTATTTCATTGACAAAATACCTTTAGAAATTAGTAAAATATGGAAAGCATTGCTCAATTTTTTTGCCATATGGTATCATTTCTCAGTTTGTCTAAATCTTGATGATATTTACAGTATACTTGTTTCCACAGAGCAAGAAATACACTTTTGGTGCCTGTTCCTATTTTATTTTCTTTCTTTAAACATTTGCTTCAAAGCATAGTTCAAGCTTTGCTGTTTTCATTTGACGTTCTTACAGCTGGAGTTTTCTTACTGAACTGATCAATAGAATGTCTCTTGTTAATTTTTTTGGCATATTGTTACAGCTGTCATACAGTAACAGATGGTTCAAAATTTCATTTTTGGATTTTTATTATAATGATATAAGCTTATCAGGCTTGTCACCTTTTTCCCATTTATCCTGAGGGTTTTTTATAATCCTGTTTTTCAATCAGAGTCACCAGGACCTTGCCTAGCACGGCACAAACCAGAATCCAGTCATATATGTAATGCAGTCAAATTATATGAAATTATAGTCCCAGACTGGATCACACCAGGGCACAACTGTCTATAAACTCAAGAGCTTGCTACTTAGTGGCATGGGAGGATTCCAGCATCTCCTAAGAAACCTTGAGTTACCAGTGAAAAGGGAGTGCATACGAACTTCATTCAAATTACCATCTGGTCCTGAGCCTAATGTTAAAAATAAGCATAATGAGTTTTTTAAAACTATATGCCGAGTCAGCATTCTGCCCTAGCACAGGTCTTGATTTTCTAAATCACTTAGTCATGATGTAAACGTATAGATAGTGTTGTATGTTATTGACATTTTATTAATTAAAAGACATACAAAATAATATGAGAGAGTATTTGCACCTTATGGATTTCCACTGTGCTTAGAAATTGTTTAACACTGATGTCAGGTCTTTAACTAAAATCTAATAGACACACTGGATGAATAAATATCACACATTTTGTAGTTATTTTAACTTTCTAATGAACAAACTTAAACTCCACTAACTGGCTCTTTTCTAAAAGGTAATTGCTCCCTAATGAAATCTACCCAATTAAAGGGGTGATTAGAGTCGGCTGATTGAACAAAGCCAGGCTGGATAACAGGCACGTTACTCAGTATAATTCTCACTTACAGTATGTTAGCTCTTACCATCAGAGTCAAGTTACCATCACAAAGATTTAATAAGCACATAATGTAACAACATACTACTCCTCAAGTGACTTGGGTTTAGAAATAAAATTCAGTGCCGTAAGAACTACTGGGTCTATGATTGGGTCACCCTACCTCTTGCTTACTTAGAACGAACGTGAACATGATTTGGTGTCCGTAATGGTCTCAGTTATCTTCACAGCTCTTTTTTGTGTGCCATGTATCAGATTGTTAAATGGGATAGTCAAATATCTTCTCATAAGATCTTCAAACTTCAAGAGCCTGATGTATTAGATTGAAGGTACTTTTATGGGAAAATATGAAAGTTTTGAGACAGAAAGTAAAATAATTTCATGTCTTTTTCTACTTGCCCCCATTTTTTTCTTATCAAGAATGTTTTAGATCCCATTAAAAATATGTTTTTCTTTCATCTAATAAGGGGCTCTGTAATGATCTAAGGGAATTTGTGAAGACATCAGGGGAAAAAAAAATCATTCATCAATTGGTCTAGAAATTATAACAGAACAATTTCTCAAAGTCTGGTACCCCTCCAAAACACAGTAAACCATAATTTCCAAAGGGAAACATTGGGAACAGTAGTATCCTGGCTGCCAAAACTTAACCCAAGGGCATAACATAAAATCATCCAGGAACTTCCCAAGGAAGATCCAATGATGTTATAGTTTTTTTCTTCAGCAATGGTTAGTAATGAGTCCTCAAAGTACACTAACCAATAACAAGCCAGGAGAGCAAGGTGGAAACAACTGCTAATCAAAATGAACATAAATGCTTATTTGCCAAGAAGCACTTGATTGATCCCCAAACCTTTTAGGCAGTGGCGTAGTGTGGGTGTCAGCTGCCCGGGGTGGAGGAAAATTTCGCTGCCCCCTTATTTAGATATTTCAATTTAAAAGACTAAAGTATACAGTAATTCTTTGCCGCCCCCTAAAAGTGCCGCCCGGGGCGGGCCGACCCTGCCGTCCCCACTACGCTACGCCACTGCTTTTAGGAGAGTTTTCAATGACCAAAAGTGGAGTTTTTGGATGATATGGGTTACAAAATGTCCCGCATAAAGCAAACACAACATTCCACAGTATGAGCATCATACTGTCAATGAAACATTGTGGTGATAGAGTGTTAGTGTGAGATGTTTAGATGCCTCTGGATCTTGGCAGTTTACCATATTTGAAACGACTGTGAATTTGTGCTTAAGTGGAAAATAAGATAGAAAGATGCAATATGATGACCACGCACCATCTTCTGTGCTCCTGTCCAATCATATTATTATACTTTCAGCCTCCATGCAACAATGTAAACAAGAAAAATACACAATAGGAACGTTGTTACAGAAACAAATTAGTGATTTTCGAACAAGGGATGGCAGCAGGGTCAGCTTGTGGAAGTGGTCAATACAATTCAGGCATGCACGACTCTTGGGAATGATTCGTAAAAATTCAATGCAAAATATTCAGCATATCTCATAGTCAGACATTGTGTTTGATTTAATTTTCTAAACAGTTTTAAGCTTTATTTTACGAGGACAACAACTTTCAAACCATGAATTGGAATTAATATTAACTAGCAAGCCATGAACAAATGTTTAGTTAGGACTAAAACCTCATTTAGTTGATGTTAGACCCTCACACATTAAGCTTTTGTAAGGCCAAGAGCAGTATCTGTATTAAAGCAGAGCTGAGGAGAGGAAGGGGTACTACTGCAGGAGTAGTCTTTTTTGTATTAATCCAGAAGTTACAAGCTGCTTATTCTAAGTTTTTACTGAATGATGCAGGAATGTATGTGCCCCAGTATTCGATATTGGTGTTGGTTAATGTTTGACTGTTCATAGTAAGTAACAATTTAAGAATTATAACAAGCATTTTTGACCACAGATTTGCCTAGCGATTTTGTGCCTTGTTTTGATTTTTTTTTTGTTTTTGTTTTAAGGTTTCAGTCCATCTCCTGATCCTTATTTGTCAGTGCATTTTTGTAGAAGGGACGTTTGGGTTTGAAAAAGCAAGTGGTTTTGTCTATGTTGTGATTCAGCCAACCTTCTAGCTTTTCAGTATGGAATTTAAAGCATTTTTTTCTTTTTTGTTCTCTTTCTTAATCATCTATGGCAGAACAAAAAAGATACATTATGCTTTAGCTATAAAAAGAAAATGGTACTAATTTTATTGCTGAAAAATGTTTACAAAATCTTTAGGTAAGTAATATGCTGTTGTTAAGGTTGGTTTTAGAGACACTTAAAAAAGATGTATATTTGATTGTGAGTTTGGAAAGTAAGTTTTGGTATTTTTTTTGATTGAAGCAAAATTGTCAATATTGTAAAGTAGAAAATTGTTAATTCTCCATCAAAATGACTCCTGGAATCCCCCATCTGATCAGTATGTCACATGACAGCTGGAAGGTGAACACAGTCATCTCCAGCTGCATTTCAGTGTTGTTAACAGCCTCTTCCACCACTTTTCCATGTATGTTTATATTTGCTGCTTCATAGTTTAATCATTTGTATTTATAAAATGTGTTAGCAATTTCATTGATTTGCCATTTTATCACTTTATCAACAGTGAGTCAAACATTTTTAAGATTGAGAGGAAAAAGGTTTTTATTTTCTATTTCTAATCTCAGTCATCAGTCTGTCATTATCTAACCTGCTATATCCTAAATATAGGGTCACAAGGGTCTGCTGGAGCCAATAATTTGTAATATTCAGAATTAAATATTATTACATATTTAATAATTGCTTTATTTATTTATCCACTTTTTAGAACAATTTATTTAGGTTTTTTATTAATAGAAAACAAATACCTGAAGAAGAATCAACAATATCAGGTGTGTTCAAAAAGTTTCTCAGATTAATAATGAAATTAATAAACAACATAATAAAAACTAATTTAATTTAGCAAAAGAATATCTTTAAATCCATTCTTTCATATCTAGTAAATAATACAAAAACTGTGTTAAAAGCATTTTATTGGCATAAAGTACTATAAAAAATATATTTGCCAAATCACAGTTCATCCTTAACTACGCATTTTTCGTCTGTGTCACTGTTTATGCTACTGATTAAAGAAAGCAGGGTCTTAATAGGAGAACGGTTAAAATAAAAATGAACCAGCTTTTTTGAATTGAGTACGGTATGTGACAGCTGCATTAAATGAACACTTTCCTCTTGATGTTGCTTTGATTTCAAATTTCCTATTTAAATATATACGTTAAGTTTAGTTGTAAGGAAGAGTAGAGTATTGCTTCAGCACCCCTTCAGAAACCAGTTTTGAAATCCAGCCTTATTGCTCTTTGTGTAGAAATTGTCTCATCTCTTGGTGCCTCTTAAGTTTTTTTACCATATATGTTAAGATACCTAAACACCCCTTATCAAAACTCTAAAACTAATCCAATTTGAGTGAGAAAGTGTACTTTCTGCTTTGTACTCATTGTTGACAGGATATGCTATTGCTGTTTGTAACCCTATAAAATGGAAAAGCTTGTTAAAAACATTATAGAACAGGAGTTACCAACCAGGGGTGCCTGCATCTTCAGGGGGTTCAAGATGACATTTTAGGAGAGATAACGAGGAAGGCTGTGTCACGATTCATTAAAGTGGAGTTAGGTGCATTGTTAGACTTCTTGTTGTGCAATCAATGTCTTGCAGTGTGCCATCATGTGTAGTTTATTTATTGGTTAGTGCTCCTGTTCCATGATTTGAAAAGAATGCAGCCTTGCACACACAATTGAAACCTGTGAAAAAAACACAGAAATGTGCATTCTTTAGGGGGATATATAGCTATCTATCTATCCATCTATTTATATATATGTATATATATACATAGGTATGACTCCAGACACTGGATAAAAGTCCCAGACTTTTTATTAATTAACAATAATGTGCACAAAGCACCCTCCACACTACTCATAGATTCAATAATCACAACAATAATATTCTCTCCTCCTCGCCCAGATACTTCGCCCCTCTACCTCCCAGCTCAGTTCAGTGTCAGGGTTTCCCCACAATCCTTTTA
Organism: Polypterus senegalus; assembly: GCF_016835505.1. Lineage (NCBI taxonomy): Eukaryota > Metazoa > Chordata > Cladistia > Polypteriformes > Polypteridae > Polypterus > Polypterus senegalus. The sequence continues at coordinate 95,097,868 of NC_053162.1, forward strand.
TACACCCTGACCCGGAGGTGTTCCTGCCCAATCAGCCCCCAGTTCCTTATTCCTTCCGGGTGAGGGTAAACAGTCCTTTTCTTCAACCTGGGAGCACGTCGTTCCTTCCTGTCACGTGACTGTGACGTACTCCTGGGTTATAGGGCACATAAGAGCCCACAAGCCCCCCTACAGCGACTCCCGGTGGCCCCCAAGGTATCCAGCAGGGCTGTGTATAAACACTACATAGTCCATGAGACCCTGCTGGAACTCGGGGCACGAGCCTGCTGTCGGGAGAGCTCCTCCTGGCGGCCTGGGGGTGAGGGCCGGAACACGAAGCCGGCAGTCCTCCACAATATATATCTGTATCTATATATATATATATATATATATATATATATATATATATCTATATATATCTATATATATCTATATATATATATATATATCTATATATATATATATATATATCTATATATATATATATATATATATATATATATATATATATATATATATATATATATATATATATATATATATATATATATATATATAGCTAAATACCAGCGCTTACTGCTAAGTACTGCCTTAAAATTTTTATTAAGAAGAAAATTAAACCTTTTTAAACTGAGGGAAAATATACCAATAATTATTTGTTAAGGATCTCTTTGTGTACCACATTGTGAGTTCAGCCCTCCGGTTGTAATATGACCAAGCTGTGTGCTGAGCTTACTCTTAAGCATGCAACGTACAGTTGGCCATGTGAACAGTAATCTTGTTTCAGATCTCACAGCTTGGATTGCTGCTGTCATAATCGGTTTGAGTTTCATGGTTTGTTTCAATTACGACAGTATTTGTAGGACTTGTGTTGAAGAGACATTCGGCATATGTCAAGCGTTGTAAGTATACAAACAGTTTCATCGATAACTTCACATCCAGCTTTTGAGAGTTTAAACATTCATAAACATCAAAGTGCCCACTACTGAAATCGTCACCTGTGAATCTAAGATGTTTAAGAGGCATTGGCAGTTGTCCAAAGGTATAAAATGTTTGGCCACTTTGGTACACTTGAAAGCGACAACCTAACAATTCAGTGGCAGCCATCAACTCACATGCAGAACCATAGGTGAAGGGCTTAAGCATTTCACTCCTGTAGTGCTCCTGTGTAGTATAATTATCTCCTGTACCGTCATCAGTCCACACCTTGAACCTGTCCCAGTCATTCAATACATAAGACACAGGATTGTTCCTCCGGATAACAAGAGTGAGCCTGATATGGCCGTGCAATATATAACAAAGAGAATGGAAAAGGCAGGTGCCATCTCCGGGCATGGAAACCACTTGATAAAGAGACGGTTCTTTGATCGATGGTGATCACCTCGATAGACATGTTAATGCGAGTACGGTTGGAATGATAAAGGAAATGGGTGCAGGGAGACGTGAATCCTGTGGGAAAGCAAGGAAGGGAATGTAGAGACTGGAAGAAAAGATGGCCTTATATAGGCAGGCAGCCAACAACGTGGGAGGTGTTGGGATGGGGGACCCAACGCCGCCTCACACGGTGACCGAGCTGCAGGCTATGGACGTATATATGTACATAAGTAGGATTCAGTTAGCGTTGGGAACCCGCCTACCAAATTTCTTGAAGATGGGCCCATAAGTAACAAAGACCGTTAAAAAGTTCAATATGGCGGCCGACAGTGGCATCATACTACCGAAATAAGTACGTATATCGGTTTTGGTTAGCGCAGGGAAGCCACCTACCAAATTTCGTGAAGATGGGGTCAGCCTTCTACCTACACAGGAAGTTGGAAAATTAGTGATGTTGGAAAGTTCAATATGGCGGCCGACAGTGGCGTCATACCATCGAAATAAGTACGTACATTGGTTTCGGTTAGCGCCAGGAAGCCGCCTACCAAATTTTGTGAAGATGGGGCCATAAATAAGAAAGTTCCACATGGCAGACGTTGTTGACCGTTATGACCGTTATGTGTAGAATTTCGAAATTAAACCTGCTTAACTTTTGTAAGTAAGCTGTAAGGAACAAGCCTGCCAAATTTCAGCCTTCTACCTACACGGGAAGTTGGAACAATTAGTGATGAGTCAGTGAGGGCTTTGCCTTTTATTAGTATAGATATACCTATATCTGTATCTATATATATATATACCTATATCTGTATCTATATATATATATATATATATATATATATATATATATACCTATATCTGTATCTATATATATCTGTATCTGTATCTATATATATATATATATATATATATATATATATATATATATATATATCTGTATCGGTATCTATATATATATATATGTATCTATATCTATATATATCCATCCCTTTCCAAATGCCCCGCCTGCGTATGTGTGTATGTATATATATTTAAAGATAATAAAGTGTGGGCACATTGTGAATCTGCGTTAAAAAATGTAATGTGTGACACTTTCTTGGTTTTCTGTAATTTGCACTGTACATACTCTCATACATACATCATATATTACTTGTAGTGGGCATGTTTTGTTTTTATCATCAATGTCTTTGTCAAGTTTATAGAAACTGGAGTATCTGGATAAACCCAGCTACACACACACAGAAAATGTATACCTTAAGATCCCTGAGACTTTATATCTGACAAAACATTTCAAAAATGGATTAATGGAATTAAGGAATTTGTCAACTGTAAAAATCTTTATTTGAGTTTTTGGACTCGAAACTCATTCCTTTCTATGTTCTACTATCTGTTCTTCGATAATCATTCCAAACTATAACCAAGTCTGATCTTAATCCCTTTGTGCCTCAACTGTAAGAGGCCAACACGTTATTTCATAAAGTAATAAAATAAGAATTAATTGCTTGGTATATTTGCCTGACCAAGTTAAGCATTTTTTTATTTGTAATCACAAGTCATTATATATTGTAATATTCTAAGCAGCAAAAAAATAAACGGTTTAAAACAGAAGGTGTTTTTTTTTTTTTTCACTCCTGCTACTAAAACGCATGTCTCTATGTGAAAGCCTCCATGAATAAAAATGAATTTAACTCTTTGAAAAGAATTGCATTTTACATTTGAGAAGTAGACTTACATCCTCTCTATCAGTTGGGAAAAAAGTGTACAGTCAAACTCTGTATTACATGCTGTAGTATATTCAGCCAGATCATATACAAATCATATTCCAGTAAGCAACAAAGTCAATAAAAATGTAATTATCAGCAAATAAAAAAATATATATCAATGGAAAGAGAAGCAATTGTTGTGGATGTAAATTTAGCATGAACAATTGAGTTTTTTTTTTTTTTTAATAAGTTATTGTTTGGAAGGTTTCCTTGACAGCAACCTAATATTTGGAATAAAATAAAACCAATGTTTTAATTGAAAATATCTTGGGGTGTCAGAATCCATTTATTTTAGGATATTTGTTTTATGCAGAGGATCCATTTATTTGCAGTTGAGCTGTTTTTACAGCAGTTTAATTGCAAAGTGTGTTTTATTTGTGTGTGTGTTCATTTTTCTTTGCTTTGTCTTTAACAGATCTTTATTCTAATATGCTGTATTTTGACTAATGTATTCACGCCTTTGTCATCATAATACTACAATTGAGCATAATTTCACTTTTATTATAGTTGTGAACAAAGGCTCATCAAGGAAATATATAATTACAGTATTTTGTAATAAAACTGGCAACTTAAAGAAGGACTATAATTGCAGCACTGCAGATAATATAAAAATTCTTGACAACTTTCAAGAATAAGCATGAACTTTTTTCATTTCATTTAAAACTTCACTCATTGGACTACAACAACATACACCATTTCTCTCTTTTAATAATCTGAAAGAAAATATTGAAATACTGCTATCAAACAAAATAAATTCTTGCTTTGTTATCCTGTAACAGGTTGATTGGTTCAATGAGCACAGACTTTTACGGGTACAATGGTTTGAATTTAATTAAATGTTAGAAACTTCATGATTTTAATGAAAGCCAAAAGTATAATTCACTGGAAGCAGAAAAGTGATGAAATGTTATTTTTTCTATCATTGTTCCCGTTCTCTGTTTTGTTTTTCATGTATGCAATAGATTGGATTACTGTTGCTAGACATGATTTCCATTATAAGGCGTGACTGGATGCTAACCAAAGTAATGTGTGTTTTGTAACTTATTAATTGGTTTAAATATTGCTTTTGCAGTTCCTTAAAATGGAAATGTACCTTTACCCACATTTCTTTGATTACTAGTGTATTTTTTTAATTTTGTTATGTAAATGAACCCTTCTTCTTTTAAATATTATTTTGGATTTTGAATGTGTCCAGTTTTTTCAATATTTCCTGCTTATACCCAAGTATTTTTTGAAATTACATTATTGCCAGTAGCTACTGTACTCTATGAGCTAGTACTTTCTGATTTCTTCTGGTAGTGCCAATGATCACTGTAGGTTTTAAAGTTGTTTCTCTTATAATTCTAAACTAAGTATATTTTCTGCAACAACAGAGTCATCCTATCATTGAAATAGGTTCAGGATAATGTATACTGTAGACAAAACCATATAAAACACAGTAGTTATGCTCTTGACCAAGCACTTTTGTATTCTTAAGCGATATTTGATGACTCATTTCTCCAATTTTTTGCCGTACCCGTGTTTCTCCATTAGAATTGCAGCCTATCCTTGGCATCAAGACAAATACTTTCAGTCCCTAATGCAGGGCATAATTACTTACTGTGATCATGAAGCTTCATCTGTAAGATTTTGGGTGGGCACCTCCTGTGTAAAATGTAGATAATAGGATATGCAAATTTCATAATGCTGGTATGCCGCTATGTTATCGCTATAAGAAAACAGCTAAACAATAATTCACATTTGTAGACTCACATAATGTAAAGTTAATATTTTTTCTAGTTACTGATGTAAGTACAGTACATGATAAAGTATATTTTTGGACTGTTTTGGGTACTGTATAAGTACACCTGGATATTTTTAGATGAACATAGACTCAATATAGAGAACTTCCAATTATGGGTTTGGTTTCTCTTTCTGAATGACCTTGGCTTTAAACATACCCAGTACAATGTTCATTTTGCAAGTCCTGCAATATCAGTACATAAGGGGCTCCATTAATTTTTATGTATAGAAGCAGTTTCTGAAGATTATTTCAAAAAACAATATTCACTTAAATCTGCCCTCTCAACTTTGACCAAACAAAATAACAGTTTTCATTTTGCTTGTCACTGAAATAAAAAATAATCAAGAAATAATCAAGTAATTACATAAATATATTTCATGACAGAATTATTTATAATTGCTTGTCATATTGTTAATATTTTATGCTGCTATTTATAATCACATTTCACAGTAGTTATTTATTTTATTTTATTTCATTTTATTTTATTTTGTCCACAATATTCCACCATAGTGGAGAGAATCAGTATATGTGCAAGATGCTCTAAAGTAAATATGTTTTAGTTACCAATACAAAGTAGCTGGCATAATCAACAATATTTGTTTGCTGTAAATAATATAAAAGAAGTGAAAAGAATAGAAATTTAATTCTTTGCTGGATTTTCCTTTAACTTTGTAGATCAATTACATTGCAAACATGTTTTTCTATATATGTCTTATTCACAGTAAACCCTCTATACTAATTAAGGACTCAATGTTTGGTAAATGAGTGTGCACAGCACATCTTAATATAAAACTTCATATTTCCCATTTGGTTGTTTCAGAAACTTTCGTAAGTTGACAAGAATGACGTGTGATGGTCTGGGTTGCTCCACTATTCCTTGTCACAATCAGGAGTCACTTCAACCTGTAACAGTCGATAGTCAGTCATAAACCGACATGAGCTAAGGAAATGAGGATACATGCATTCAGCAAGGGGTTGGTGCATAAGTGTCAGTGCTTTAATTAAAAGTCCAATAACAAAAGTGCAAATAATGCAGTCTCATATGAAGCCTGGGAACAAAGACGAATGAATTAAGAATGTTTCTATTAAGCAGAATGCCCAGGTAGGACTGGGCGGTCTTTTGGCCTTGAAACTCCTGCAGATCAGTGTTCCTTCTCTGATCCCAGATGAGCCCACCACAACTCACTCTCCATTTCCCCATCTCACCCTTAACTTGCTCAGCCGGTGGAGACTCCAGCTGCTGTGATCCTCTTCACTGCCCCTTATCTTGGCTGCCTCAAACGGTGTCGGCCAGACAGCTTGGAGCTGGTTATCCTCCTCTCTTTCTTCTCACTTCCCTGGCATACCTCAGATCCCTTGGGAGGACTCCACTGAGATTGCATCCGCTCCTCCAAGAATAATCAGTGGGGGCGATCCGTCCCTACAGCGCCGATCTATCACTTCTCCACGGTGCTAACAACAATACTGCCTGTCACTCACCACCCGATAATGCTATCTCTTTTTCTCTGTTTCCGTTCTGTTTCTTTTTTCCCTCTCCCCTTTCTGCTTTGCATGCTCTTTTTATATAGCTGACTGGTGTGATATGCTGCCTCAATTGAGGTGTGAATCAGGCACCAGACTGATCCGCTAACATTTGCTTGAGTCCATAATTGGCCAAACACTCCAACCAATCCTGAAGCAAAGTATGCTCACATACACTCTCACCCTTTCAGAGCCTTCATGCTCCGGGTCGAGATTATTTAACAATTGCACTTCGTCATGGACCTCTCATCACATGATGTTAGTAATGTTTAAAAATAAATAAGTAAATAAACAAATACAACACTTTATTGAATAATCATTGATACAATACTCCACTGAATATGAAGACATCATCATCTTGTTATTATCATCTTGGCAGAGTTCTATGTTCTCTTGCTGACTCAGGCGATAGAAATATGAATGGAACTAGTTTAATAGAGAGGATTTTATAATACTCCACTGAATAATGTTGCTTTCCAACTTTGCAGTAAGTTTATCTTGAATTTCAGAGAGTTTCAAAGATTTGTCCAACTACTCCATGCAGAGTATGTCAAACTATGTTATTTGTATTTTATCAAAAAAAAAAAATCATTAGTTTGAGCTTTCTTCATTACAGACAGTGGTTAAGGCTTAGGATCCAAATCTCACTACTGGCACTTTGTGATGATGAGCAAGTCACTCTCCCTGCCTGTACTTCAATTGGAAAAACAAATTAAATCTAACCAAATCCATCTTAAATATTTTAAGTCACCTTAGATACAGTTGTTAGCCAATTAACCAAATGTAGTAAAAAAAATCTCACCGTGATGTATATAAAGACTTACAATATTCCTTTAATATGTCATGTCTTTGTGCTTCCTGATTTTTAGATCCAACTGCATTGTCAATTCCTACAGTTGCATTCTGAACTTCTTTTAATATATCCTATGATCAAGACAATTAATTCTTCTGTTATTCCACTTATATCTAGCAAGTTATATTCTGATTGTAATTGCATTTTTTTAGGAAAGCACATTAATTGGGAATCTTGTATATACTTGTATATTTCAGTTATAGTAATATTGGTAATCAACACTGATTCTCCCTAGTCATTTTATTTTTATGTGAAATGTATCAGATATTAGAAAAGCCTACAGTGTGTTCTTTAGTTTTGCTACAGACATCTCTGGAAACACATTGGTCTCTTAGAAAATATCAATTTGTACAAAAATTATTTTTATAAGGGAACTATCTGGTAGGTTTAGTGGACCCAGTCACTAATGATGAGTTGTATTAGTGGGGCATAATTTAAGCACAAGAATTAGTGCAACATTGTCTTTTAAAAGATTTAAGAAAGATCAGTAAGTTATTATCAACAAAACAAGCAGCCAGTTTTCAGGCTGATGTGATAAATTGACTGGAAGAAAGAGTAGCGTCTCGAATATCGGTATTGTTTACTTGGATCAGAAGGGGTAAACTCACTTCAGCAGTTGTAGCTGTCATGGTTTCAGTTGTACAAGTCCTATCTAATATGAAAGATCTTATTAGATATTAATGTCAAAATTTTGACCATAAATACTTTATCATCCATTTTCACTGTACATATATTTTCCAGAATTCATTACAGATTCTTCACTACAATTAATTAGAGCTTTTCAGAGCAATATACAATATCTGAGGCTACAAATTAAATTGCTTTGATCTCTGATCTTTTCTCCATAGTTAGAATTAAAGATTTGCGCAACCCAGTCTTTTTAGCTTGAGACCATTCCTTGTTTAATTGTAGCTTGCTGAGAAACACTATCTCTGCCCTCAAGAAGATAAGATTTAAAAGTACTTTTTCCCATTAAGAATGTGTTTAAGAGCTATGATGTTCCAGCTTTCAAGATTTGAGTATTCCACATTTTGCTGGTTCATGCTTTAGGAATCATTTTTCAAGATAAACTTATCAAAAGCTTTGCCTTCATCATTGCCATGCCTTGCCACCAGTAAAGTAACCAGTAAAATCTCAGAATAACAGGGAGGCATTGAAAGAAAAAAAGTAAACAATGATCTCTTTAGGTTCCCTCTCTTATTCCTTAAGATTAAAAATTGTGCATTATGTTATTAGTATGTTCTAGTAATCAGTTATTAATTATAATAGATTACATTGGTCTCTTTAATTGAGGTTACAGAAAATATCAGTGTAGCTTTTCCATTATGATATGATTCAATATCTGGTCACTTCTTCCTGAGCTTTAGGTTGAAATTTGATTTGTATCAAGTTGCTTGCTTTTAAGAAATCTAATCATGTTCGCATTTAATGTTCCAGAACCAAATGAGCTTTTAAATAATGCAAAATTTTAATAATGATAATGATGAAAATAATAAGGTATTTCTTTTGGAGGCCAATAAATATACCAAACAAGACCTTGCCATTAGTCATCGCCACTTGGGAAATCTAGTTCTTGTTTAGGCTGTTGAATGTGAATGAAAGACAAGCTTCTGCAGAGACTTGAATATCCAGTATCGTTCATGTTCTCTACTTGTTTCATATGAGGCAATCCATCTATTCTCTTGGTGAGCTTTATTTGTTACGGGGCATTGTAAAATAGTTTTACCAGAAAAACAACAGCATAGGCCAACACTGCATGTTATGTTCATCAGTCACACTGTACATGTTCCACCATAGTCACATAAATATACAGTACACACAGACATTCAACTTTTATTAAGATGGATTATTTGAGGTGGTGGGGCTGGGAGGAGTTTCCTGCACAGACATAGTTGATGTATGCAAACATGTGACAGGGTGTCTTCATGTGTTCTGGGACAACAGGTCCGTGGACTAGAATAACTAATGTGGCCATGCTTTGCTTTTTGCGTGAATCAGACTGGAGTTAAAGGTTGCCTCTTAACATTTAAATGCACTTATTATAGTTCCTAGTTTTTGATAACAGTATTATTAATCTTCTTCCTCTGTATGTCCTGGATCAACATTTTTAAGAACACTTTTCTAAGTCTCAATTAAGCATCAGTTATTATTATTATTATTATTATTATTATTATTATTTTTAGACATTTTGAATTGTAATGATAAACACCAAACAAAGAATACATTTTAAGGATTTTAATTGAGGTAACATCTTCATTTTTTGATTATCTGGAATTTTGTATAGCATGTGTGATATTTTTATTACACTTCTATAACATCAGCCTGATAAAAGCTCAATTAAATTTTTTACTTTGGACACAAATCCAGAAAGTATATACTGGCATATACAAGACTTTGCTGGGATACAGTGGTATAGTAGACTCACTGAAAGGGAAGAATTAAATGTTTTGATGATTTTCCCTGACAGCATATGCAAAACAGGAGTTTCCTGAGAAAACCTGTGAGAATACTGGAAGAACATGCATACTTTATGGTTGGGTGGTTTTATTCTTATGTTGTTAGTAAATAACCCAAAGATTTACAGAAATAACTTTGGTGATTTTGCACTTGCTTTTTTTTCAATATAAAGTGTATCATTGGGTATGCAGTTTTTTGGGTAAAGTTGTAACAAAAGACTTAACAATTATGTATTCCATTTTCTCTTTTACTTTCATCACGGGTCATGTCTCTTTTCCATGCCATATACATTGAAAGTAATGAAGTGTGCATTTTTTATTTAATGCAACCATAGCAGTTCTCTATTACTAGTTTGATATCCAATCACACACTACATTAGACTGTAATCTTTCATAGTACGCAGTGGGAAACAATATCCGACTGAAGCCAATGTCTTTCTACTTGTGTTTCTTTTCCTTGGTGCCTTAATTCAACACATGAAGAGCCATTTGTAAACTAGTGAAGCAAATGCTGAGTTATCATCTTTAACTTCCAGTTTACTGAATGATTCCCTGTATGATCGCTTTGAGCCCCAATAACAAATAATATTCTTTAGAACAGCTGTTCTCATTAATAAATTAAAACTTCTGATGTAGATAAACACATCCTCGAGAATGCCAGTTTAACGATGATTTAAACTTAACCCATAAAAAATTGATTATTCATATTGTACAATTTAAATTTAAACCTTTATTCTGTCACTGGCCTCTTCTCCTCATTTGCCACTAAGCATTTGTCCCAGCTACTAAAACTAGTCTTAAATAGCTCTAATGAGGTGAAATGTGCCAAAATTAGTCTCAGGGCTGTTTCTAAACCAAACCCAAGAATTATTTCTGAGGTCTGTGACAAGTCTGTAAAATTTAGAGGCCAACTGGTCATTTTTTCCTTTCTCATGTGAGATAGTTGAATCCTGAAAAGCACTCCAAGGGCCAGGCTTCCAGCCGACTAAATACTGTAGTTCTGTCTATACTAAGTGGGGTGCCATGACTGCCATTTGGAGCAGTTTTGACATCCAGCCTGTCCTCCATTCCCCCTTTGTCAGTGTCGTGTGTAGAACAACTAGCCTACCTTAATACAATGTACAGTGGCAAGAAAAGGTGCTCTCCATATGTGAGTGAGTGTCTTGGATTGTCTGTGGCCATGACTTGTAATAAATTTGGGTTCAACTTGTCATTCCCGACCAATCAGGCAATCCTTTAAGCTTCAGTATGCAAAGATGAGCTTTTTACATCAATTGGCAAGGATAAGTTGATCATGTGACTTTGTGGATAATTATATTATATTCCCATGAAATGTTTGGTCTTATTTTTCTTTTTTTTTTTGTTATTTGTTTATTTTGCACTACTTCTTTAATTTTGTTAATGTACTTTAAATTAAATGGATCTGTAATGTTTATCTTTATTATTCTTTCATCCAATTCTGGGGTTGGCAATCAGAGATAAGTGTAAACAGAGGAATTATATTATTTAATATACTTAGTAAGTTAAAAACACTTATTATTGTATGCCTATTGTAAAACAATGATTTAGAGACCATAATAGGTCATTTTGAATTCTTTTGATCATAATTTTGTGATCTCTAATAAATTTTGTCACCTGTTGATATAAGAAGCAGCGGTGTCTTGCTGTCATTTCAGCATCCTTTATTGGTTATGTCAGATATAAAAATCACAACAGCAACAAGACTATTTACACTGAGGCCTGATAATACTTTAGTGGATGTAGCCAGTGAAAGAAATCACAGTAGAAACATAATCTCGGGCTCAAATTAAGAAATCGATTTTCAGAAGTTAAGTAAATTAAATCCATCAGTACACTAAAAATATGTTTGTCCATCATTAATATGGTTTCATCAAGATTTATTACTGAGAGTGAGTTCAGTCAAGGAGTCCAGAAGGCTAAGTGAGGAGGCTTGACACTAGCGAGTTTGATTTATATTTTATGTACAAGAGTGCTGTCTATAAAACAAAAAAAAATGGGTTCACACAGTATGCCAGTTTGCTGTTTGTCACACTGTCACATAAAGAGCATTTCATATTTGTAAACCATATTGATTTGATACAAAGAACTGAAATGGAAATTGACAGGTTTTTTTTTCCAATTTTATTTGAATGCATCACAGAAGTACATAGCAGAGTATCATACAACTCTTTTACACCACTCTGAGGTGCTGAACTTAAACAGACCTTTTAGTAACTGATGTTTAACTAACTCTGTAAAAGTAGACATGCTATGAAGCTAGCAATACATTGCATGTGATTAAATGTTAATGAATCCAGTTACTGCTTATCATTGTTTATAATTTTTCATATTGCTGTTGTAATTGTTCTTAATTTTAAATTTTCTGTTCACTGCCCTTTTCTGCCTTGTGGGTTCAATAAATGGAGAGAGTGGTTGATGGATGTTCTCTACAATGCCTCAGTTTTATTTTTTGAAAAACAAGAACGCCATAACTTATGTGCTTAGTCAACGTAAGGGTTAAGAGCAGTTGGTTGAGGAGTAATTAAATGTGACCCAGAGTTATAAGAACTAAATCTATGGTGATGAAGCATTCAATTGTAGCTCCAGGAGGATTAGGAAACCCTTGACCATGTGACCTACTTATTAGAGTATAATAAATATATTCCTCCCTCATTCCACTGAAGTTAGAAGCAAAAAGAAACAAGTGCCCACTAAAGGGCAGAGGTGAAAATAATAAGATAAAGCAATATGACAATAAGGAGAAATAAAAATATAGTAATAAATGTACAGTACACCTTCTTACAGTGTAAAGATGGTAATAGAACCAAATACCATACTCCTGTAGCTTGTGCAATCAGAAGGATTTTTTTCTATTACTTGTTTGGTGATATCCGTCGTTTACCTTTTGAATTACCTTAGTTCTTTAAGATGGCTAAGAGACCATCCTGTTGGAAACACCTACATTTTAAATGTTTCCATAAAATCAGGTTTCTCTTTCCTTTAAATGACATTCCTAATTATTTTGACGGCCAGGAGCAATTAATACGTCCGCTTGATAATGACTCTTTCATTACTCATAAAAGACGGATCATACAGCGGATATATTTTAAAATAATTGCTTAAATCGTCCCTCTTTTTAAACAAATTATGTAAAAACAAAACTCCATATACATACTGCATGTTACAATTTAAATATGTTTTACTTCATGAAATGCCTCGTTCTTTAAAATAATGAAAAATTAGCATGAGAGATTGTTTTTCACATAAACTTGTTCATTCAATTCTTTCAGCCATTCATGCACTCGGTTGTTTCTTTATTAATTTATTTCAGCTATTCTTATTTTTATGAAGGTCCCAGTGTTTCCAAGCTGGAGTGGACAAACCAGTTTGTCCTATTCTAAGCAGCTTCTTCCAATTTTTGGATGCTTGTGTAATTTAACAGTTTAAATAATTAATATGTGAAATTAAATTGCCCAGACTTTTCCTTGTACTACCTGTTCATTTTTCTCAATATTGCAAAGGAACTTTTAATAATAACAAATGAGGGATCAGTCACCAAAAACTAGTTACTCCATAAAACAGTGACCTCCCCTATGTGATGCATGCAATGTTTAAATTACCCCATTGTTTCTTTATTTGATATACTTCACTATTCTCATTTCTCATTTGCCTATGAAGATAAAAACCATATGATTAAGGAAAGTGAAAAATTAAAAAAAGATATATTAAATAGTCTAATGTAAGAGTATTGTCAGCTTGTGATATGTTTTCCTCATGAAATCAAAATTTGTAGGATGTCTTAAGTGCTTTCTTTAATGTACTGTATATTGATTTATTGTTTCTCAGTTTATACTTTAATCAATTCAGAATACTGCATTCAGCTTAAGCTGGTCCAGGATAGGTATTCAGTGAATTAGTTACTCTGTAGAAAACTTCATTCAATTCCTAAATCTTTATATTACACAAGCTAAGTGTATATATATATATATATATATATATATATATATATATATATATATATATATATATATATATATATATATATATATATATATATATATATATATATATAATATTTTGAATGCCTTTTAGTGCTGTAAAATAATTTCATTATATGCTTAAATAATATTACAAACATGTACAATACCCATAAAATCCAGGGTCATTATAGGGTAATTCTAAGATGTGAATGCTGGTTATCAATGATAATAACTCAGCATAGTTGTCAGTCTTTACTCACCATCCGTTATCTGCATGAAAAAATGTTTTCTTTCATTTGTGCACAATATCCAATATCTGTCTGATCCCCATGGTCTTGTTGAGCATAATATTTTAAAGTAACAGCTGGCATTCACCATACTATTTCCATTCAGAATTTTGATCATTTCTATCAAGATCATCTCTAAATGTTTTCGATTGACCATGCATTTTTTTATTTTTGTAATATATGAACCAAAACCAATCATTGCAGATGAGACTGTAAACATGTTATACATCTTAGGCATAACCTTTCTTGATTTGTACTCCCCACAGAACACTAGGTAAACTAGTATTCTTTTAGACATCTTAATTGTGACTGAATATTGAATATATAGCTCAGAGAGTGTCACAGTTAGTACTTAATTAATATACTTTTGTGTTATTTTTAATGTTAAGTGTCTATCAATTAAGAAAATGTCCATAAATACATGAGGCAGTCTTGCTTATGAAGGCACAATTCACTTTCTTGTGACTATTTGGGATGATGTGTGCCTGAGACTAATGTCTACAATGAACTATGTAAGCAGCTAAAAGCACACTGAACGTGCAATTTAAAAAAGCATTTAAAACTGTAAACTTAGTATTGCTTTTTGTGGTCTAGATTTTTTACATATTGGTTATTAGAAAAGTATGCTGTAATCATTGAGTGAATCATGTTAAAGTAATAGATGTTTTGTATGGACTGTATGCATGCAGTAAAAAGTCCATTTAAAACTAAATAAACAAGAAAAAAAATATGAAAAAGATTGCATCGGTGACACAGAGTGTAGGCACCAAGTTTGATTGTTGTTCAATTAATGTCCCATCCAGGTCTGTTTCCTGTCAAGGCCTTGCACTGGAAATTTTGGGTATGGATATTGTGCATATGCCTAGCCAATGTTTGTGGGAAATGGTTGGGGGTAGAATTTACCAGTCTAGGCCTGAAGAAGAAACATTTTATAAGGTGAGCATTCACCAAATTATCTCACATAAGGCATCCTCTGATGAAACTCTGACTCTAATATAACACCCCCTTTGTCATTTAGTTGCGCAATATATTGCCTTCCATCTAAATGTACTGTATGTTGCAAGTATGGTGTTCCTTTTTAGTAATTCATATTTTGGACTGGATTTTTTTGTAAATATATACATAATTAACGATATCTCCACTACTACATTGCAAATTGCTGCAGAGTGTATGCATATCATGTTAAGAGATTGTAAGATGAATAACATGATTAGTGGTATTCCAGTTTCCACTTTCACATAATATTTTGCTACTTTGTTTTTGGTATTAGGTGTTTATAAGAGTAGATTCATAATTGCAATAAGTAGGTATTCTTCTTATTATCTGAAGATATACAGTATGTGCATGTAAATACACTCATTGTTCCACTCGTAACAATTTGCTTCTTAAAATAGTTCCATTATTATTGTTTTTTTAATTGTGCTTTTAAATCAACATATAATGAGTAAGAAAAAGATTACATTTGCACTCAATAATAGATTCCAAATATATGTTTCATATGAGATTAATTTCAAGAACACTCCCTACCCAACTTGGACAGCTATGGGAACAGAAAATCCAGAATGATATACTCCCCCATATACAGTAATCTATGTCAAGATACTAGAAACTTTAAACAAAAGCCTAAGTTGTTTATTTGTCATACATCTTGCTAATTTTAAAATTTAATCAAAAGGTCCTCTATGGTTGATTTCTATTCTTTGTTTGAGAAACTAATGGAAAGGTCCAATTCAAAATTTTGCTTTAGGAGT
Organism: Polypterus senegalus; assembly: GCF_016835505.1. NCBI lineage: Eukaryota > Metazoa > Chordata > Cladistia > Polypteriformes > Polypteridae > Polypterus > Polypterus senegalus. Next base: position 95,113,612 of record NC_053162.1, read on the forward strand.
GTCATCTTTGAGATAATTAGGCTTGAGTCTGCAAATGCTGTCTATCTCTTCATCATTACTAAATATTATACTTTCAACCATTGATATTAATGAAGAATTAGGCAGATTGGACAAGATTCTTTATCAAAGTTTCTCTCTTTCTTATAATAAAAGTAATATTTCAAATGCAATCTTGCAGTAAAATACAATTTTTAACATGTTGCATTCACTTTGTCAATATAGAGGTCTCTAAAGTTCTGGATACCAACTGACTTTTATGCTTTCTTTAAGCTCAAAGTATATATATTTATGAACTAATAATAAATTGAAGTTATGTAGTGCTTTGCCCCGACCTGCTTTAGGTCTTTGCAACACCATCTTAATTTATGCTTGGCCTTTTAAATGATCCAAATGAAGGAAATGTATAACTGTATCATTATTTTAAGATGTGTCATAATATATAAAAATATCCTAAAAAGATAAAAGAACTGAAGAAGGATGCTCATTTAAATTATAGTAATTCTCCTAGGTAATGTGAGGCAAAGAGGTCATTGTCTATTAACATCTTCTTTAATGCTTACCATCGGGTTGCAGAGACAGACTGGAACAGAACAGTCCATAAGCTTTTTTTTTTGTAAGCATCCTTTAACTCCTATGTATTTAAACAGTTTTGAGACAGTTGACAAAAACAGATCCAATATAAGCTATTGTTCACTGGGAACAATATGCTCTTATTGAAGTTAATTCCTGAAATGCGTTCAATACTTTCAGCAGTGAGGAATGTGAAGTGGTAATCTAGATCACCATGTCATCCTCATAAACAGATGCTTCTGTTCCAGTCCTATATGGCTGTTTGTGCCGGAAGATAGACAGGTGTTTAATTCCTGTTATCTAATAGTATTAATATAGTGAGCAAATATGGCTAGCCACATTTGAAAGTAAATTGATCCTTCGATTTAGTTTAGTCCATGCACATGCTTTGTGACTGAACCCAGATTTGTTCAGTACATAAGGTCCCCACTTTCACTCAATAAAAAGATGTTTTTCTGTAAGAGGTAACAGAACTTATGAAGAAGCTCAAGTGCTGCAAGAGTATGTGTGACATTAGTGTCTACCTTTAAGAAATTCATTTTGACCCTATGATGCTAAATCTTTCACCAGAACCTTAATATTATTTTTCAGTTAAATGATGGATCTTTAAGATGCATACTGTAATGTGTTTTTATTCTTCTTTATATAAAACAGCAATTGAAACCTACATAATTATTATCTTCCATAATGAGATAATTTAACAGAGATCTTTTTATATAATTTTCCTGGAAAACTGGCAAGCATTACAATTTACCCACTTGCCAGAAAATAATAGCATCTTGAATTTTGGAGAGCCTCTGCAGTTTATTCAGCTTTTTTTTGCAGTGTATCAAGCTATGGGTTGTTTTATGTTATCAAAGAAATCTTTAGCATGACCCTGGCAGTCATTACATCCATTCATTATCCAACCCGCTATATCCTAACCTACAGGGACACGGGGGTCTGCTGGAGCCAATCCCTACCGCAGTCATTACAGTTCAATGAAATATTTTAATATCTCATTCTTAGTAAAATAATTCTAAAATGTGTTACCTTTTTGTCTGAGGAATCTCAGTTCAGTCTTTTCTTATTCATTTTTTTAATGGTGTAATCAACTTCCTTCATATACATGTTGTGTGTTCATAATTCCTTTTTGGTCCAAAAACTATCTTCTGTTTGTAATGACCCTTTTTTTCGCATTCAGTTATGAGTGATACTGCATATTACCAATCAATTATAGAAATATCAGTAATTAATGTATTTCCATTCTGTCCTTAGTTTACTTTTTTGTGAAACAATTTGTCCCCTGAAATACTGGTTGTGTTTCGTAAAGTATTCGTGCATATCTCAGATTAAGAGTAATTATGATGAACTTGTGGTGTAAACAGAAATATTGTCTCAGTTACAGGTGGGAAAAAAAATCTTGTCCAAAACATTTTGCATACTCCACTTTACATTTTCACATTGCTGCCTGCTTTGCTTCTTAAATGTGTGATGTTCCAATCTGTACTCCAGCTAGACTGGGACAGCCCCTGAGTATATAATGCAGATGCCTCAAATCATAGGGTTTACAAGTCCTCCAAAGCTCAAACAGAGAAGTGGCAGTATGGGTTAAGACAGTAGCTCAAACCGATCTTTGAGTTCTGGTGGCTGAAATCCCAGCCTGCTCACTGGGTCTATGTAAGGTAAGTGGATGCAGTTTGAATGCTTGTGCAATTAGCCATGTTGGGTAGCAACAATGAAAACAAATTTTAAGTAAGTTAGAAAACACTTGAAGCTCCATGAAATAATAATTCCATAGATTTATTATGATTCAATCTATTATCGTGATGGAAGAAAAAAGTGCAAAGCATCGACATTTATAGATCGTAAGCAAGAAAGACACGTTAGCTGGAACAAGCTAGTCCCACACTGCTGCGTATCAGCACAACCAACTACTGCCCCAAAGCTTGGAACTCTGCAAGCAAGATACTATATATAGTTTTAAACTTATTGCTAATTTGGAGGCCATTTGTTGCTTTGTGTTTGTAGTTAGAATTTCGTCACGTTCATGCAGCAGTTAGCACTGCTGCTTTACAGTTTGGGTCACATTTCTGGCCATAGTAATCCAGCAAACATTGTGAGCAGATGGCTCCCTAGGCCTCAGGGACACACAAAAGACCATTGTACCATTATAATATACCCAAAACTACTTCAGTTACTCCTTACCTATTGACTTCAATGAATTTCAGCAGGTTTAGTGAAGTTTTCAAAAATTTCTGCAGTTTGACAAATATCACAGCGAAGCAAACCCCATGGAATTTGCTGACCATTAGTGTCCATGTATCATTTAATTGAAAGAAAGGTTAATTCAATGCACTTTCTTCAGGAGAGATATACTGTACAAGAAGAAAATACATTTTTCTACAGGATATTCAATGGACAGCATTTTTTAACGTTTTATTAAAATAATTACAATGATTTCATTGAATATTTTCATGGACTTTTACCAGCCTAATATAACATCTTTATGGAAGAAAAATATTTAATAGCTTAAAGTTATTTAAAGAATTGGTTTGTGGGAATCATATACAGTATACTGCCATGATACTAAATTATTTACATATTTGTGCAAATTTAAGGTCCTCTCAATGATGCACATAGTTTCTTACTGTTTGTTCCTTTTCCCCCATTCTAAATTATTATTATAAGGCATTAGAAAATGTTTAAGGTGAATAAATCTCTCAACTTGTTCCAGTAAAATCAAATGCTAATACTGTAACTAAAGATTTTCTGCTTTTGATTGGTTTTTGGTACAATTGTTAGCAGAAGATTTTTGTGAGTGCATTCAGTGTCTCTTTTGTCTGAACAACCAATGGTGTCAGTGTTGGCAGTATGGTATTTGTAATGAATTATAGCTTAAATCCTTACTTTTTGTTAAAGGGTAGAGAAATAGAGAAAAATGAATCTGTGCAGTAATATGTGTCCACATTACAATCACATATCTGAGTAGTATTGTAGTTGACTAAAATAATACAGTATTTGGCTTGCAATATTTTGTATAACTATAGAAAACAGATATAAACTGTTGTCCAGTAGCTGAGGAAGACAAAATGTCAATTATTGTTCAGGGCTAGAATGTTAAGAAATGTGTTTTAAGTTGCTGATGTACTGTAGACTATTAAAATGCCAGCTATCCTTGCATTCATACTTATAAAATGTATGCTTACTGTAAATGAAAAATGTCTTATCTCTCACAGTAATTTTGTCCAGATTATTCATACTGGTAAGCTGCTGCTTTATTTATCACTTAGTACACATTCTCAGGAGGCGAATAAAATAATTATAACCACAAGTGCGGACAATACTGTAAACAATTAAATGTTATATGTGCAATGCATAATAACCACAACCATTTTACATTCAACAAAAAAAATAGCTTATTAAAAGTCTGTGTATGGTACAGCTTTCCACTTTCATTTTCATTGAAAAGCAAGTCTTTTGCATGGGTAAATTCACTTTATGCTCTCAACTCTTTCTGCATGATAAAGACTGTGTAATAAAAGTATTAAAGCTGGTGAGAAATAAAAAATCACTTTTAATTAATTCTTACTCATCAAACAATTTTTTTATTGTTTAAAGAATTATGAAACCATCCATCCATTTACAAAACTGCTTAATTTCCCATCAGGGTTCTGGAGCTTATTGTGGCAGCATTGGTTACAAAGCAAGAACTAGCCCTAGTAGTACTGTACTTTGTAAAATAAATAAATATGTAAATTAATAATACATACTATTTGTGCTTCAATGAATGCAGTGTGAAAGTCTTGTATACATATAAAGCAGTATTAATTTAAACCTTTAAAGGGAAATCTATTACAACATTAAAAATTTTGCATATATGTTATTTTGTTTTGTTGCTTGCACCAATATACAAGGCTGATGCTCAGTAACTTCACATTTGCAAAAAAAGTTTAACATATTTATACCTTTACTAACCAAACCAATTTATTACATTTCACTGTTACGGGAAAGCCAAGACCAGCATCAGGCACAAGGCATAATCCAAAATTACATGGGAATTTAGCATCAACTTAAAATCTTTTGTTAAGGGCAAGGATCCTAAACTCACAAAGTTATAGGTCCAGTATAGTTTTGACTTCTTCCTTACTTGACAGGTCTTTAGAATCATAGCTTAAGTCAGCGTACATTTATTGGGTGTTGAACAGAAGGTAAGTGTAATTATGATATACTGTGCATCTGCAGTGAACTTAAACAGTGGATTCAGAATATTTTCAGACCCCTTCACTTTGTGCACATTTTCCTGTGTTATAGATTTTATTTTATATGGATACATTTGCCATTTTTCACATCAAATGATACTCAATAACCCAGAATGACAAAGTGAAAACCTGTTTCCAGAAAGGTTTGAAAATATATTAAAAATTAAAAATTGAAATATCTCACATTTATATAAGAATTCTCACCCTTTTGCTACGGCATTCTAAGTTGTGGTCAGGTGCATCCTGTTTCTTTAATTATTTTGAGATATGTCTAGATCTTGATTGGAGGCCACCTCTGGCAAGCTGAAATGATTGGAGATAGTTTAGATGGATGGATATAATTTATCTTTATATTGATAATAATAGGTTAGCCATTTTTGATCAGCTGTGTTATAAATATGGAATTTTCTCTTTACAATTTTAGGAACTTTGTAAACAAGAATTTGTCTAGCTTCTCTAATACACCGCCAACATTCATATGCAAATATCTTAACTAGTAAGAAAAAGAAAGTTGGCTGACTTTATTAAATATTGTCACAGTGCTCACCGCTACACCACCATCACCAATGCTGGGAATGTGATCTCTCTATCAATATCAATAATAGACAAGGTGAGGAATTAGGTAATTCACATATTATCATCTTCAGTTTGTGCAAAACATGCTGTAACTCAAAGGGAAATTGAATGCTGGACACACCTCTTCAAATTAAAACATAAGGGGGAATAGACTGAAATGGTCAATGATGCCAGGTAGCTTTGCCCTTGCTCAGGCATATATTTTGAGACTATTCAAAATTAAAGCCTCTTTGGGAAAAATATTTTTTGTTATCTATTAGACAGTATAGGATGTACGATCATTGCAAATCCTCAAACAGCAGTGTCTGGAATTATTTCAGACAAGTTTAGACTATATGGTTATAAACTGACCATTATTTTGTACGCTAATTGTAATGCACCCTACATAACCTAATGGGTATATGATATTTTATATTACTGTATAAAATACTGAATGTATTTTCCTCACATGAAACTATGCAGAGATTCTTTAGAATTTGGAAATATTTCATTAATTCTATTCATGTGTTTCTATGCATGTCTTTCTGATTAACTCGTATAGCTTTAATAAATATGAGGTTATATAACACAGTGAGCCTCTTTTTTTATTAATAATTAGCTCTCTGTTGTGGTTCAGGTTGGGGTTTTAGTGTGGCTTATGATTACAGCTCTTAATTGTTTCTGTGATATATGAGATCAATTTCGTGACATTTAAAAATGTTGTAATCTCTCGCCATTCGTCTCCTTCTTTAAATAATGATCTGACAAAAGTCTGTACTCTTTAGTTTTGACCTTTTTCAGGTGTTGCTCTGGAATCTTTCATCTCCTGCCATGTTCTTTTGGACCAACCTTTCCATTCTTTACCTGAAAAGAGAACAGAACATGCTTTACATATCTAGTGCCCCTCGTTTGTTTCCTCAACAAGTTTTTCTGCACTCCTACCTTGGGAGAGAAGCAATCTGTGACTATATATAGTATAGAGAGTCTGGGTCTCAATCTTTAAGTTAGTGTCTCAAGCAGTTGGATATAATCTGTAGCCAAATATAAGTGGCTTGATGTGGCAATTGTGATTTTTGGAACAATTTGTTATGTTGTGAAAAGATTGTATACTGTATTAAGTCAGTGTAGGAATTGGTAAAAGGCACATCAGTCAGTTATAGTAGGTATGATGGTAAAGAGTTGAAAGTACGAAGAAGATGGACACAGGCTTGGACAGATGTGTTTTTTTTCAAAGTGAAGCCAGGAAGGTGAATGTTGGGAGGTCTAATGCATCTCCTGGTCAGCCAGTGGGTAATTCTTGAATGATTCTGCTGTTAGGCAGTGAAACAGACAGAGTATAGGAGTCAGGTGGAGAACATTGTTTCATCGTGCAAAGACAGCTGTCTGCATCTTAACATAAGCAGAACCAAAGAATTGGTTATTGACTTTTGCCTCGCCAAGCAGCCTCTACACCAAGTCACTATTCAGGGAATGGATGTTGAGGTGATGTGCTGTTACATGTGCTTGGGGAGGTCCACATCAATGACAGCTTGGGCTGGTTTTGGATGACAGAGGAACTATGTAAGAAAGGTCCGAGCTGGCTCTTTATCCTTGAGGGACTGTGTTCCTTTAATGTGGGTAGTAACATCCTTCACTTTGTGATGGTCAGTTCAGTTTACTATACTGTGTTGTGCTGGCCCACTAACATCACTTCAAGAGAGGCCCACTGGATCAAAAAGCTAATTAAAAGGTCAGGGTCAGTTATGGATGCACTCTGAATCCCCTGGAGCTCATAACAAAGAAGATAATTAAAAACAAAACTGATTGCCAGTATGAACAATGCTTCACGTGCTCTCTCAGACACACTAACACTGAGTACTATCAGCCAACAAATTATTCAGCATAAATGTCTCAAGAAACACCACTGGGGCTCCTTTATACCAACAGTAATATACCTGCATGATGCCTCACTGTGACTGCCAAGTCAGAAGTTTTCTTTTTTCTTAAAACTTTTTTTTTAGTCATTCTGATGTGTGTTCAGACCACAGTATGTGTGTGAATAGCTATCATTTATCTATCTATTTATGTTTGTATTTGTTTCCCCAATGGGGACAAAATTTGTTGTATACTATCTATGTTTGTCTATAGGCATGATGATATAGTCAGGGAGGGAGACAATCTCATCTGACCTTTTCAGGATTAGAGTTGAATGCTGGATAATTAGTCTCTGATTCCAGAGGAACAAAGAAATAAATCTGGATAAAAGAGGAAGCATAGAGCTTACAAAATTCACTCTGAGAAGCATGTTTATTTTAGTAATTGCCAAACTATCCTGGAAAGAAAGGGGGAGGTAGGAGTAAATGCAAATACAGCCTCTGATAACCTTCAGTACACTGAAAAAGTTGGCAGCAGTAAGCTCCTAGAGTGTGGCATAGATATTCAGTCCTAGGCATCTGATAGACCTTACTGGAATAATGAAACGAGGAAATGAAAAAACAAGAAGGATTCATTGGGAAGATAGCAGATTTAGACTATGTAATCTCATAGCTAGACTGGTCACTTAGTTTTCACATTCCAGAAGACATTGCGACCTGCGCCACCACCACCTAATCAAAGCACCATGATGTTCCTAATTTGATGGATTAAAGGTCAGAAGTCCACGTGACCGTCATCATCACGCCCTTCCATGAGAACCCTGAATACAAAGAGGACTGTTTCATTTATGTTAGGTAGATTGCCCAGAGGGGGCTTGGGCGGTCTCATGGTCTGGAACCCCTATAGATTTTATTTTTTTCTCTCCAGCCGTCTTGAGTTTTTTTTTTTGTTTTTTTCTGTCCTCCCTGGTCATCAGACCTTACTTTTATTCAATGTTAGTTAGTGTTGTCTTATTTCAATTCTGATTTTGTCTTTTTTTTCTCTTCAGCATGTAAAGCACTTTGAGCTACATTATTTGTATGAAAATGTGCTATATAAATAAATGTTGTTGTTGTTGTTGTATTTCATTTCTCTTTTCAATTCATTTACATTCTATATGCACATCATAAGTTTGTGGTTGTGTAAAATATGGAGCCAGAGAGAGAGAGAAAGTCAATTTATCCTTACTAAGTACACTTCCATTCATGGGCCCAGCATGCAATGCAATAATTATAAATATGGTTATACAAAAGTATAACAAATGTTAGTGCTAAATACCCGCAAAACACAATAATAATAAAATGTATATATCTACATACTGAAACTTGCATTCTGTTCTTTACCAGCTTCAGGAATTATTCACTCATGGATGGATGTATTCGAGCATGAACTATTATTGTCTTGTTTCCACTGAAGGTTACCTCTTTTATTAGGTCAAATGTTTTAATTTTAGTGGTTTGTTGAAAATTAATTAACCTTAGATCTGTTTTTATATCATTTTTGTTTGCCTGCTTCAGTTTTGTTTAAGTAATCAATATACACCAAAGAGATTGGTTGCCATGATATGATCCAGGTTGACTATTATAATCAAGGAACTTGTATTCTATAAATAAATAACTGCATAAGATAATTTTCTTCTAACGGTAAAAGGTAATTGTCTTTTAACAATATAAGGTAATTTTCTTCTTTTCAGATCTCTAATGATAATGTAAGATAATAGGTCTTGGATAAATCTTAGTTCATTAGACACAATTTTCTGTCTCATAAGCAATGCGCATCTAATGGAAAATAGTTCAACTACCTGCTCTGTTATTGAAAGTTAACTTTGATTGGTATGTATTTTAGCAACGTCTGATACATGAAAAACATTATTTTTAACAAAAACAAGCTACTTTCAAAGAAGCTGAGAGTAGTTAAAAAATGGAAAGGCAAAAAATTGGCACTTTTAACATTTATTACCTTGGGCAATACTAATGCAGAAAGATAAAGTATTACTGTTTGTAATACGTCAAATTCACAGTGGAACAGATGAGAGGCAAGTTTTGGCTTTGCTCTAAATCCTGTGGGGGGAAAAAAACGATGTACTGATAATGGTATTGTCTTTATCCCACACTGTATGATGAATAAAAACAAAAAGTCGCATTGCTTGAATCTGTTAGCAACATAGCAAGTGTTTAATTAAACTTTTCAAGAGTTACAAACACTACTCTTAGTAAATAAAGAGTTGTGATTACCACAATCCATGATTCATTTGTTCATTATCCCTTCAGTCCATAACATTCAAATCTAAAGCACAAGTGTATTCTTTTATTTATTCATTTATTTATTTACACATATACATACTGTATGTATATATGTACAGTATATATGTTTGTATATGTTTCTATCTGATTTTTGCCATCAAACATTTTCATGTTCACTACTCACAATTATAATGTTAAATTAAGGATAAACATGTCATCCATAGTTTTACTGTATTTACAGACCTAACTGTGTTATTAGGAGTTCATTTGTATTTGGAACTTAACTCTTTTAAGACAGTCACATGACAGATACCAACCCTGGATGGGATGTCAATCAATCACTGGGAAACACTCACATACAGTTATGGATATGATAGATTTTTCAAAGAAACATGCTTTGTTTTTAAAATACTAACTACTTAGACAGGCAGTAACCACAAAATTAATTATTCTTATAACTGGAATACTAAGACTGTATTTAAATGCTGGATGGGTTTCATCAGACTGAAAGGAAAAAGAAGGAGGAGGAGTGGAGATTTTTGTGAATGTAAACTAAATAGGATCCAGGTATTGAATTGCGGACTGAATCCGTCCATGTTACTGCCCAGGAAAGTAAGCTGACTGATTCAACAACAGAAATGATTCACTCTGTACCAATATCTTTTTGATGTATCATTCTTAATGCTGGTGTTTTTAAAGAAGGAATCAAGGCCTATATGTATGTAAATATATACAATATATACAGGTGCACTAGAGGGGCAACAATGAGACAACCCCCAAAACAGGTGGAGGCCACTGACATTTTTTCCCTCCATCTTTTCTGACTGTTTTTTCACTGGTATTGCATTTGACTATGGTCAGTGTCGCTACTGGTAGCATTGGTCGATACCTGGACCCTGCAGAGGTTGCACAGGTAGTCCAACTTCTCCAGGACAGCACATCAATACATGCCATTGTCAGAAGGTTTCTTGTGTCTCCCAGTGGTGCTGCGGGTCCGTGCCTATGAAAGAATTGTGGCTTTTTAAATGATCCATTTGGCTGTGTCAGTCTCAGTGGGCGCAATCATGCAGCTGCAGTTAGTTGATGGAGTAATTGGGGCGAGTCGCACCTGCATGTGAGGGTGTGATCATTCCCAATTGCTTAATTGGCTTTCTGTGGTGCATGATTGAGGCTCTTACACCCACGGAGCCATAGAAGAACGGGCCGGCACAAAGAACAGGGGAACAGAAAGGAAACTGAAGGAAAGTCTTACCCACATTTGGGGGCAGAAGAAAGAGGACCAGCCAGCCAGTCAGCAATAATGAGAGAGGTCAGCGTGGTCAGGGGTCCCAGATGGAGCAAAGGATCGGTGCTCAAGGAACCGGTCGCTCCCACTGAATAGAAGAGTGGGTATGATCGTGGAGGGGTCTGCCGTAGAGATCTGAGGGACGACTACGAGTGGGAGAAAGAAGATGGGAGGACAACCGACCCTGAACAGTCTGGCAGACACTGACAGAGGCAGCCAAGACAGAGGTCGATAGTGTGAGGAACTTGGTGACTGAAGTCTCTCCCACTGAGCATGCCTTGGGTGAGCTGGAGAGACTGGGAAGGAGCTATGTTTGGCTGGTATATATATATATATATGTATATATATGTATATATATATATGTGTGTATATATGTGTATATATATATGTGTATATATATATGTGTATATATATATGTATATATATATATATATATATATGTGTATGTATATATATATATATATATATATATATATATATATATATATATATATATGCCTTGGTGAGCTGGAGAGACTGGGAAGGAGCTATGTTTGGCTGGTATATATATATATATATATATGTATATATATATATATATGTATATATATATATATATATATATATATATATATATATATATATATATATATATATATATATATATATATATATATATATATATATATATATATATATATATATATATATATATATATATATATATATATATATATATATATGTATATATATATATATATATATGTATATATATATATATATATATATATATATATATATATATATATGTATATATATATATATATATATATATGTGTGTGTATATATATATATATATATATGTATATTTATATGTATATGTATATATATATGTATTGTGGAGCCGACCCGGACACAGACAGGCGGACATGTTGTTCTTCACCACCACACGTATTTTATTTACAATATTTACACTATATATGGCCACTAAAACCCACTGTCCACAAGTGCACAAACCCCAACACAGTCCTGGCCACTCAAATACCTTTCTTCAGGCCGCCTCCACTCTCCTCTCTTGCCTCGTCCTCCTTCCACCCGACCCTAGCCTCGAATGAAGGGAGACGGCCCCTTTTATACATGACCCGGATGAGCTCCAGGTGCTTCCGACACTCCCCCAGGTGTCGTCCAAAGTCTTCCCCCCAGCACTTCCTGGTGTGGCAGAAGTGCTGGGGCAACAGGTCCCCAAGGCATTGGGGCACCTCCTGGCGGTGACCACGGGCCCCTACAGGGTAGGGCTTCCATGCCCTCAACCCGTGGCCCCCAGAGCAACCAGGAAGGCGGCCCCCACGTGATCCAGGGTGGGCTTTGACCCTCTTCTGGTCCTTCATGGCGTCCCGGCCGGGTCATTGCCCCTGGCATCCCTGACAGTGCCCCACAGCCAGCGAAGACCACTCGGGGGGGAAAGAGCGACCCGTCCCGCGAGGGCAGCATAGCCCCGAAGCGGATCCTACTCTAGGACAGCCGGGGTCCAGTCCCGCTCTCCAAGCAGGGACAGGGCGGAGACGCGGCCTGAGCACCACCACTTGGTGCTCCCCTGCGCCTCGCACAGGTTGCGCTCCCCCCTCTTACCGGCACCCCGGGGCCCCCTTGTTCGGCACCCCCTCCGAGGCCTCCGCGCCCCTTTGGTCGGAGTCACTCGCTCCCTTGCAGCCTCCTCCAGCCGTGGTGGCACCCACATACCAGCAGAGAGATCCTTCAGCAGACGGTCCGACATCTGAGGGCAGGTCCCCAACGAAGGGAGTCCTACTGCTCAACTGGGGTCCGTCCCTGCAAAAGAGAACACGGGCAGAACCGCTGCCAAGGCACCCTTCCTGTGCCACGCACTGGCAGCATCCCCCCCTCCAATCGGCACCCTCTCCGCGGCTTCCATGTCCCTCTTAATGGTGGAATCGCCGGAACCACCTGCGCTCTCTCCGCCGGCCTCAGGGATTCCCTCTGCCCGCGCAGAGGACGGCCAGCACCCGGACGCGTGCACCCAGCATCGCGTCCCAACCTATTGGAGGAATCGGCCCAGCCTCTCATTCCTCCTTTCACTCTGGGACACAATGACGGTTTGAGACTCCTTATTACAAAGAAAGAGCCTCTTTCCCGTCTGCGTCCCTACAGTGCGGCACGAGACTGCGGCCGACTCGGGGCAGAGGGCACTAGGACCCGGGGCACTTAGCAGCCGGTGTTCATTTAGCATCCTCACGGACTCCCCCCTCGCCGTGCATACAGCCCGCGGCGCCGCACCTCCTGTCGGAGGGCTGCTTACTTGAAGCTGATCTTTGGCATCACAGCCATGTTCAGCAGACCCTTCTGCATGCTGTACGGAGTCGGCTGTACTCACCGTCTCCGCCGTACCGCTTCGACTGGAGATTCCAGCGTTGCGCCGTCTCGTTGTTGCTAACGTCTTCAGCGCCACGAGCGCCTTCCTCTCCAGTACCAGCACTTCAGCCCGGATGGCACGTAGTATCTGCAATACACGCTGCTCCGCGGGCTGAAGGCACGCCTCCAGCTCCGCCAGAGCAGCCAGCAAAGACAGGAAGTTAACCGACGCGGAGCCTACCTGTCTGTCAGCCTCCGACGCCGGCCACTTCCTGTGGGCTTTCTCCTCTGGCCCAATCGGGTCTCCCCCCTGCCCGTGATGGAAATGCCTTGGTCCCGCCTCTTTGCAGTCATCGGCAGGCACACAAGACACACCGTCCAATGGCGTACCTATCAGGGGGAGGGACTTCTGGTCCGCGGCCATCTTGCCTCCCCTTCTGCGGTGGCAACGTGCTTGCCGGCAGCCCTGTTGTTGCCGGCGCCCATCGAGCTACAGCGTCTCCTTCTCCGCAGCCCTCACGGCTGCCGCCGTGCTGCTGGAGCCCGCAGACCGGCATGCGCCCGCCACTGACGTGGATCCAGGAAGTCCCTGCCTGTAAAGAAAAAAACACGCCCGGCCCCCACGGGCCGGCTGCCACTAGGCAGGGAACTCACCTCCCTGGACTCGTCAAACCGAGGACACCTCCTCGGCGTGGCCTTTCTTGACGCCATGCCGTCCCGGGCGCCTCTAGCAATGGCGCGGTCCTCGGAGCCTGCTGCACTCCTGGTAGGCACGCTGCCCGCCCGCATCAGGGAAATATGGCCTTCATGCGGACCCCTGGCGGTCCGTGGGGTTCCTTTACCCTGCAGGGCTGTGTGCACACAGCCCCCGCGGTACGTGGGTGGGATCCCCTGCTGCGCCGGGCCGTCCATAACAAAATTGTTTTTATCAGGTCCCCGCCTTGAAACAGGCGGAGCATCCTGCCGACTATGCCAGATGTGGAGCCGACCTGGACACAGACAGGCGGACATGTTGTTCTTCACCACCACACGTATTTTATTTACAATATTTACACTATATATGGTCACTAAGACCCACTGTCCACAAGTGCACAAACCCCAACACAGTCCTGGCCACTCAAATGCCTTTCTTCAGGCTGCCTCCACTCTCCTCTCTTGCCTCGTCCTCCTTCCACACGACTCTAGCCTCGAATGAAGGGAGACGGCCACTTTTATACATGACCCGGACGAGCTCCAGGTGCTTCTGACACTCCCCTATACACTACACACACTACACAATATTTTTGGATGGGCTATACATTGTTTTCTTGTATTCTTCTATAATGTTCGTATTGTTATTAATGGTATATGAAAGTGCTGTTTCATTATATTTGGATTTATAATTTAGAGGTTTTTCTCTCACTGTAGATGAGAAAGTGCAGAATATATAGAATTTTTGCCACAATCTCTTTGACTTTCTAAACTTTCCTTAGATGCACAATTGGCACGGTACAGCACCTGGACTATAATTTTATTCCCATGTGGAGAGTTGAGTAGTGGCAGCTGGCTCCATTTATAGGGCACCTGGAAGTCCTGCCATTTATTATTCTGGGGGAATTAGTGAGCTAAAAAGGCTCCCTTCCCCCATTGTTCAATTCCTTGGGCATATATGTATATACTTTATCAAGGTGTTGATTTATTGAAATATAATTAATTCAGCAATACACATGCCATTCATCAGCTTTAAGTGGTATTGTCAGAGAGACAACTCAAGTTAGTCCTCGAGTGCTTAAAGCCTGTGATGACAAACTTTACGGAATCCTCTGTCACTAATGCTCCAGAAGGTGCTGCTGCTGTCAAGCATCCTCTGTTCTTCCAGTTCATCTTCACCTAATAAATACAGACTATTCTTTACATCCCACATCATGAAAACTTTCAAGAGGCTGGTCCTGGACTATTTGAGTCCCTTTGTGGAAGACCACTTGGACCCACTGCAGTTTGCTTATCGGACAAAGCTTGGAATGAAATGTGCAATTATCTGCTCCACAATGCTTATTCCCTTCTGTACAAAAGGGAACTGTGAGGAATGTTTTTAGATTTATCCACTGCCTTCAATAGTAATCTGTTAAGGAGTAAACTCCAAGGTATGCAGGTGGATGAGCTTATGATATTCTAGATAATGGACTGTCTGTCTGACAAGACACAGATTGTGAGGTTTAAGGACAGTGTCTCTTTTATGGATTGGGATGTGATAAAGTGTTGGAGATCTGTGGCATTGTGCCAGTTTTAAATAAAAACAGTGTCACTCAGGACATGTGGGAGCCAGTACTACTGAGGAGCTGTGCTGCCATGGGATGTTTCGTGTGGAGGCGCATTGATTAATTGGTCAGCTCTTCCACATTAGCACTCTGCTAATTGTAATTAGTAGGCACCAGACCCACATGAGTATACAGAGAGCCCAACTAGAATTAAAATGGAAGAAATGTAACAAAAAGACTCTGCAATCACTCTGAGAGGTAAAGCTGGGAGAGAGATGAGCTTCGAGGCATCTGTCTTGGTGATTAATTGTAGAGAGCACAATGGAGGGCTTTTAGTGAAAGCTCTAAGCGAGGAGGACTTGGAGCTCAGAAGCCCAGGCGAAAGGTGAGCTGACGAGAAGGAGCAAGGCCACAGGAGATGATGAAAGGAAGGGATTCCAACAAGAAGGCACCCAAGGATAGTCTGGGAGCTGTGGGTACCAGCAGAAATGGCACTTCAAGTTTGCGGATACCAGAAGAGACAGTGGATCATGGGGATGTTGTAGGCTGCGTGTTAGGAATACCCAATGTTCTGATGAGGATGAGGAAAAAAATGGAAGGAATCACACAGAATTTACTGCTCTCTCTAATGGATTTTAATTTCTTTTTTTGGATTATTGCATATTGTATTCCTTATGATGGACAGAAATCATTATTCTTGTTATGTATAGTGTATTTATTTGTAGAACTGCTCTAAACTTTGTTTTGGATTTGAAATGCTTTGTGAAAATAAAAGCACTTAACACTCTGCGCCACTGTGTCCACATTGCAAGCTAATCCTCAGATATGTCTATAATGAACCAGGTTTAAGGGAGTTATGTCAGCTATGATAATGAACATTTGAGCACTACAAGGAACTGTCCTGTCAACTTTTATGTTCAAACTGTAAGTTTCATATTAAAAATATAACACCAGGTTACATCACTTACAAAAAGTCACAGATAATTCTAAACTAATGGGGTTCATGATGAGATGGATGAGCCAGATTATAGAAGATATGTAGAGAACATTTCTGGATACAAAGATAATTGTCTGAAATCAACATCAGGAAAACCTAGGAACTGGTTATTAACTTTTGATTATGTAGAGAGATATGGAAATAGTACAAGTACTTGGAAGTCCACACCATTGACTAATCTTGAAACACAGATGAACTATTTATGAAATGATAGAGATGACTCTTTTTTTTTCCTTGGGAGACTTTGTACATTTAACGTAGATAGTAACATTCTTTACATCTTCTGTAACTCTATAACTGTAAAAGCCAGTATGATTTTCTAGGTTGCAGTGTGCTGCACCAGTAACTTCACTGTAAGAGAGGCCCACTGAATCAACAAGCTATTTACAAAGGTTGGTTCAGCTATGGCGTGCACTCTCGGCCCACTGGAGGTAATAGTGAAATGAGTATGAAGACAAAACTAATGGCCATTATGCACACTCCTGCATATTTTCTCGATGACAGACTACTTTTTTTTTTTGAGTACTTTTAAACGTCAAATTATTCATATGTTAAGAAACACATGCCTCACTGTAACTGCTTTCTTATTTAGCTACAGTAAATCAGAAGCTTTCTTTTTTTCTTCTTTTTTGTCATTCTTGTTTGAGTTTGGGACAGGTGGTGGCAATTTTTTTTAAATAATATTTCCATATTACTTGAGCTTCTCTAAAAGCTAAATTTTCCCTTGGGACAAATAATGTTCTGCCTGTCTGTATATGTATTCTCGTAATGAGCCTTTTATATAAATTTTTTTCTTATACTCAATTTTGTGTATAGTTTTAGAAGGCAAAATAATTCAGATTCAGAACCTGAATTAATTCCATAACTTGCTCTAAATATTAACATATGCTTTAACTGTTCTTATACTTAAACTTATTCCAGTGCATGATCATGGGGAGCAGGAGCATATTCTTTAGGTTGTATGGGAGTCCATTATAGGACCCACCCATGCATGCACACACACACTTGTGCCAGTTTATAGTCATCTATTACCTTGCACCTCTTTGTAATGTGGGAGAAAAAAACAATACTACCCAGAAAAAAATTAAATCGACAGCAGGAGAACAGATAGCGACAGAGCTAACAACTGCACCACTATCTCACCTTTCAGTTCTTTTGTTAATTCTCCATGTGAATCCTGGTATGAATGATCCATAAATCTATCCTTAAGTTTTAATTAATAGTCCAAGCTTTTGTACTTATTTGTATTTATTTTCTCATTCTCTGCATTGAAATGTAACTGTAATGAATAAAGCTATAACCTTCGCTTCAAGAGTGTCCTTTAATTCAAAAGAAAGGCAGACTTAAAAAATGCAAGCTTTCAGCTTTCCTTGCCAGTCTTGTTTAACCATAGGCAATTTGCAGTTCCAGTACATGCCAATGGATATTACTGTCAAAATTGTTGTACTGCAGAGTTCATGCTATTAGACAGATGGTGAAGTTTCTTTTCAAACACCCTTCATCCTAATCCCGCCAGAAAAGCCAATGGTATGCCTAAAGTTTGTACACATTGATCAACTTTCTCTATGCAACTGAATGCACCCTTAGTACAAGTTACAGACTTCGAGTTCTAATCTGCCAGGATATGTCACGTGGAGGGAGATGGTCATTTCACACTTTTTAGCAGTACAAGAATGCAGAAATACAGCTTTGCATATACACTTGCATTCCATTCCAGCATGGGAATTTTAATGTTTTCAGTTTGGTGATTAGGTGTTCATTTTAATGATGACACTGATAAGAATTTTTCTCAGTAAACTGAATGGCATGTAAAATGTCTGGTTTTTGTTTTTTAATTTAGACCTTTGCAATAGAGAAACCCCCTCACTATGTGTGTGTGTGTCTTTTGTCTTTTCAGTAATTAAAACACAGTCATCAAGTTTTCACATATGGAAATATTTAAATGAGCCATTAGTTTGATGTACTTTGCAAGTTCTTACTTTATTAACAAGTTTGACAGTGAAACTCATTCTTTTTAGGCAAGCAAATTGAATAGCAGCCTTTTATGATAGTGTTAAAAAAATACATTTTATATATTCTAATTCTAGAAAAATTGGGATAATATGGAAAATGATAATAAAATCAAAAATGAATGATTTGTAGTTCTATTCACGTTGTACTATATTAGAAACTACAAAAGCACATTACTTGATGTTTTATCCTGTGAATTTAGTTATTATTTTGAAAATCTTCATTTAAGTCAAATGTGATGACTGTTACATACTCTAAAAAAAAGTTGGGACAGTCAAATAGTTACCACTGTGCAACATCACCATTTCTTCTAATAAGAATTAATAGGCATTTGGTCCCTGAGGACACAAGTTCCCCCCATTCATCCATTATTAAGGTAATCAACTGTTTAATTGTATGATGCCTTGGTTACTGTATTTTGTGCTTCATTATACTCCATCCATCCATCCATTATCCAGCCCGCTATATCTAAACTACAGGGTCACGGGGGTCTGCTGGAGCCAATCCCAGCCCACACAAGGTGCAAGGCAGGAAACAAAGCCCGGGCAGGGCGCCAGCCCATGGCAGCATTATACTCCACATATTTTAATATATTTCAAAGTGAAAAAATATATATGTACATATTAAAAAATATATTGTAGCAAGACTGGAAAAATTAGACTTGTACAGCAGTATAAGGGCTGCTGATGTGATGTGTTTTCTATATACAGTACTTGATTCTGTCTTGCTGTGGCAATGTTGGTTGTTACAGTATGTCACCTGACAGCCTTAAACACGACATGCTGTGTTGCTTAACCGTGTACACACACGCGCGCGCACACACACACACGCACAGGCCAGCTGGTTTGGGATCATTTTTTGTCTCAAAGCCATATGCATTTTGAATAATGGGGTCAATCTTGTCATTCATATTTTATTGCTGCTCTGTGTACTGCAAATTTTATGTGTTGTGTATTTTGTCTTCACTTTTTAATATATTACTTTTTTCATTGTATTGTTATTTTGAGGATTAAACATGAACAGCAGTTTCAAACTGCTAGTTACCTACAGCAATAAATGCTTGAACTTTAACTTCTATAGCAACCTTGGGAAGTCAACAGAAATTTATAGAAACACCCACTAGTTTGCACACCATTTTATTCTTATAGCAGTGTCTCACTTATTTCCTTGATAGCTCTGTACTAATAAAAAGACTACAATGAATGCTTTAACAGATAAAAAAGGTATTGTAAAATTGATAAGGTGGTGGAATTGGAAAATGTCATTTTGAATATGTCTTTAAATCAAAGAAACAATGTCTAAGTACACAAATGTTTTTGTTACTGAGGTAGGATACATGCTTGCAGGAGTTAAGCATGCAATCAATTATTATTTGTGAGGCTTCTGTCCTCTTTGAGAAAAAGGTAATGCACATTACCAAAATGGCCACTTTGGATCTGTAAATTCATTGCAAAAAAGAATTTGTTTTAATGAGTTAGGGATGTAAGAAGGAAGTCTAAAATATGTGACAACAAAGTACTATAAAGCAGAAAAGCAGATAAAGCAGGCAGATGATCAGAATATCTTGATTAATAAGTACAAGGGCGGTAAAGTCCACTGAAAAGTGATAAAGAAGCAAAGTGAATAATTAAATCCACAGAAGCTGTCAAGATAAGAGCTTTTTTTTCACAATTTAGATTTTAAAGGTGGGGCCTCATGTGAGGTTCTTAAGACATCATCTTAACAAAAAAAATGTCTGACTTTAAAGTCTGTGATAGAAGCTTCTGTAGCAGAACATAAAGGGCAAGTAACATGATCAAAGGCATTCACAGAGGAAACTAACATGAGAGGGCAATATTTATAGACAGGAGGGGTTGGCTAAAGTTCCTCCCTTACCATAAAGGCACAGCAGTGCTCTTTATTGTTTTTTCTTCCAAATACTGAAATACAGCACTGTGTTTTTCATGTAAATTGCATCATTATTACCTTTCTACCATGGTTATTAATTCATTTTAATGAGTAGTTAATGGCTTTTAGCAGCAGAGCTATTTCCTAGAATAAGCAAGTTAAGTAACCACATAGGACCCCTTAAACTCTAGGGGACCCTCAAATCACACAGAACAAAAAGGGTTTGAAGAGGGACAATGGCCCCAAGATTCATTTAAGGCTGAGGATACTAAAGAATCTAGACACAGCCTTGGATGAAAGTGACCACCAAACTAGCAAAACTGTACATTGATGCTTTACACCTAATATGTTTAAAAAGTAATGAATTTAGACACCAAAATCCTAGCAATAAATAAGGGGAGAGAGCATAAGTGGAATAAATAGGTGGAATTATCAGCTTCACTCTATTTTATATTGTGTACTATATAAATCTCTACTTTTGCCATCTCTGTATTTAACCTCAAATTTTAGTTAGACTGCATTCAGCTGCACAGTTTCATTCAGTTGAAGGGCTTTGGAAAGTATTGTAGCATCACTAAGTGCAAATCAGGCACCAGCCCTGAGCTGCATTTGACACCAGCCCATTGTGGGGTACACTCAAGTGCTAAATATGCTCCATTTGCATTGCACTAGAGATCTTGTTATGGATGTGTTGAATCATTGGATACAAGATCAGTCCGCCGATGTATACTTCTTACTGATGGCATTGTTTCGTGTAGCACCAGAAAAGAGGCAAAGGAGAGGAAGTTGGAAGAATGGACGCAAACTTTGGAAGATAGAAGGTTGAAGATAAATAGGAAGAAAGCAGAATATATGAGGTTTAATAAAGTTCAGGATTCCGATGTTAGCCTGCAGGGAGAGCTATTGGAAAGAGTGGACAAATTTAAATATCTAGGATCAGTGGTAGCTTGAAATGGAAAACTAGATGAAGAGATAATCCATAAAGTGCAGTGTGGATGGAACATTTTGAGAAAGCTATCAGGAGCATTGTGTGACTGATAAGGTTAAAGGTATGGGTATTAAGACCAGGGTAAGACCAGAAATTATGTATGGAGCTGAGACATGGGTAGTAAAGGGAACACTGGAAAGAGTGGATAAACTGAAATATCGGAAATAAAAATGTGGGGTTACAATAAAAAAGGCAGAATAAGAAATGAGACAATCAGAGGTACTACAAAAGTTGTAGAGATTTCTAAGAATATACAGGAAAGCAGGTTGAAGTGGTATGGACATGTGATGAGGAGGGACAATGAATATGAAGGCAAAAGAGTAATGGAAGTATAGGGGACAAGAAAACAGGAAAGGCCAAATCAGAGGAGGATGGATAAAGTAAAAGAAGATCTGAACAAAATGAGCCAAGTTTCAAGGTTTTTGGAGACAATTGATCAAGCACTTCGACCCCACAAAGAAGTGAGAAAAGATGATGATGAAGAAGATGATTGCCATGTGATTTGTATGAAACAAATCACCTCTTCAACTGTAGCCTGCCTCCTCCACTTACACTGAAAAGGGAATGTAACATGACAGTACAGATGCAGTCAATATATTGTCTTATGTAGTTCTGCTACAACCATACCATTGCAAATCTTTGCAGAAAGCTAACATACATTTGCAATGATTAGGACAGTAGCAGTTATAATTAAGATATTTAAGTTTCTCGCTGCAGACTTTACTCAGTGATTTTACTATGAGCCTACAGCAAAAGGTAATTCCCAAAATGATTAACAAAGTATGCTAATATGTTTGTATTATGATTTAAAGTGTGTGCCTAAGACTTTCTGACAATAGGTCAGGAGTTTAAAAATATGCATAACTTCATTTGGTGTCTGTTTTTAACTCTGTGAATCTGTTCTGGTTTGATATGTTTTTAACTGCAACTTTTCAATTGTGACATTAAATCTATAGATATAAATCATCATGGCACACTATTATATCATAACTGTCAGCAGTATTTCTTTGTGGATGAATGGGACATTAAACAGTTTTACTAGAAAATACATCATAGTCTGACTCAACAAGGACAATAAACTTTAAATAATAAGTTTAAAAAGCAATTGAATCTGGTCTCTTGAGCATTAAATTGTTAAATACATGTATGTGTTTACATAGATCAAAGGAATGATGATTACAGTTTTGAGATTGCAAGCAGCAATAGCGAATGCAATGAAAATTGTGTATTCGGAGTATTAATATTACTATATAAAATTTTTGAGAAGCATTCATTTTATTCATTCATTCGTCTTCTTATCACATTATTTAATTAGTGTAGGCTGAAGCCTATGCCAGCTTTGTACTCTGTACTCTTTGTATTCTGCTATACTGGGGGTTTCAGTCCATCATAACACACACTCACACAGGTACAGTTCACAAGTGCTAATGACAAATTCAATTGAATTAAAATAAAATACATTATATATTTTAATACATATGTAAGCATTAACAAATTAATATACTTTGCTGCCAACACTGATAAGTAGAATAAGTTAAGTTGTGATGAGTTGGTAGACAATGAGGGCAAACTAAACTTCCTGGATCTAACTGAAATACACCATCTGGCTGCCCCACTTGCTCTCATTTTGCATTCCAAAAGCACTGCAAAGCAGACTAGGGTCCATAACTAGGGTAGTGTGTATGATAGTCTGATAATGTCCTATTTTTCTGGCTGTTCAATCATGCAGTTGAAAAGTAAGGAAGACTATCTTGGTCAAGACAGCAACAAAATTCAGGGCCATTATAGCACATTGCGACAAAAAAAAAAAAATCCAGGGAAAGAGTTGGGAATACTCAAAAGTTTCCACCACAAAATTTCTCTTCTCACCTGAGTGACAGCCTGCATAATTATATCAGTAACTCTGAAAGGTACAACCAGTGCTAAAATCTTGCATTAAACAATTTCATTTCATTTTTTTCACGTGTACCTGCATGTTATTGCCTTTACGTGTTGTTAAAATCCCCTTGGAGTTGTCAAAAAGAAATAAAAGTATTTTAGTAACCTTAAATACTGATTCTCTAAAAATCTATTTTTCTTAGATTTCATCTGGAATACAATTTAATTTTAAATGAAAGCTTTCTTTACAAATAAAAGATTATCAGCTGGTCTCAATCAGTTGGCATTTGTTTTGGAGCTATGTTTATTGATTATACTATCAACAGACATGAAAATTTCATTTAAGATGTAAAGCTGAAAATCTTTTAAATTTTCCAATATCCTATGTGTTCCTAACATGCCAGTGATAGATCAACAATAATTACTAAAGGTTGTAATTTTGTTTTTCATTTATGGACTTATGATTTTAAAGAATAACCATTATTAAAGATCCTCTAATGCCCAATATTGAAGTATTTTATTTCTTTTCCTTAACCATATTATTCCATTTGGTGCCATCTCTACTTTTTTCTGACAATACTAAGCCTAAGGCAGCAACATTACTTTTGTACTAATATAAAGATAAATACCCAATGCATTTCATTTTGAAATTAGCCCTCAAGTCAATTAAATAACAGTAACAACCCAACTTAATTTCAGTAATTGGATCAAAGCTCCAAGAGACAGTTCAAATTCCAGTACTCTCACTGTTTGCATATGTAGGGTTTATTTTCTCGGTAGTCTAGTACCATACAAGTTTCCAAAGAGTTATAGTTATTTATTTCTAGACTTAAATATGGTCCTTGTTATTAACAGTTGTCTGGTATCTCATCCAGGGTTAATACGTACTTTGTGTCCAAAGTTGCCACTGCTGAGTTGTTTTAAACATATTTAAAAATTAACAAGTAGATCTACTAAATCTTGTTTACAGAATTTCACTAATGTATGTCATCATGTCGTTATCATAATTGTTCCAATTTAAATATTACCTAAACCAAATGTCAAAGCAAACAGGGCCTTTTTCTGCTCTATTAAGTAAATGTTCTATATTCTTGCTATACCATTTTTTTAATAACCAACTTTGAACTTTGCCTTTTTCCCATTCCAAACTGAAATATACCATAAATAGCTCATATATTACATGCTTGTTTTTTCTTTATTTAAGATTCTAAAGTATCAGGAATTTTTTGCAGTAAAATTCGTCTACACTTTACTCAAGTATAGCTGTGGCACATGGCTTCCATTCGAATTGCCTGGAGTCCAATTTCCAGTTGCTAAGTTACACAAGCTCATGCTTTTATTTGAGCCATATTCATACTATAAGTGTGGAATCTTAAAGACAAACATATATATATATATATATATATATATATATATATATATATATATATATATATATATATATATATATATATATATATTGCATATAAAGTGTGTAGTAAAATATTGGTGATATCTACAGTAGACGATCCTTTAAAGGTTAGTGAGTTTAACACATACTTTACCTTGGACTTGTACACAGGAGACATACGTTATAAGTGTCATCTTCAAAATTCAAAAAATAAAGCAATGTGTTTGTTTGCATTATACTGAAGAGCAAATGTCATTACTCAGTTTGATTACATAGTGAATTAAAAGAAATTAACTGAAAAGCTTTAAGTCACAGATCAAGGTTTACCATAATATTTTGAAAACTAAAATGTATTTATTTAATGCAATGCTTTACACTTTAAGTATCTTGTTTCACTTGTGGATTTAAATATAAGAATTTGCATTGCTTGTGTGATCATGCATAACACAATGATGACAAATAGATATTAATTACTCCTTGTGATAATAATACAGTGGCTTGTGAACAAAATTAGAAGTCATTATCAAGCAAACCCAGCTCATTTTTTGATCTTCTCAAATTAAAAACCTTCTGAAGAACATCTCTTTACTCTTTGTAGGACCTGATTATAGAATCCTAGCTGCAATTTTGTATTCTGTTTCTTTTTCTTTAGAAACATTTTCTTAAAAAAAAGAAAGAAGAAGAAATTTAGAACACAATGCTATAAACATTTCAGCTTAAGATCATTGTACATTGGAGCTAATTATCAAAAATAACTGAATTCCACTCCCCAAGTGTCCCCTTTGACAATCCAAATAGTCTTACTTTCTTTATTGGCTTGAATAACTAATCTGTAGAAAAAAAGAGAAAATGATCCCTTCAATTTTATCAGCATCTCACAATGTAGGCATGTATGTATGAATATTTGATGTATAACTGATGCATAGACTGCATTGCCACTTACTGCTGCAGCATATTAGATGCTTGTTTCTGTGTGTGATTTCATGTCCTATAAAGCAATATTTAGCATAGGCTGAGGCCATTTGGCTCATAAAAGCTCTTTTATTGTTTAAATGACACAGAGTTATAATTCTCCTCTATTAAACTGGCACAAAAAATCTAGCTATAATAGCTACAGTGCATATAATAGTATCAAGGAATAGCTTAGCTTCTGTTTCTTGAAAGCTTTAAATGAATAGTGAAAATATGAAAATATTGTGTTTAACAGTCTATTAACTATTTTTTAGAGTTTCGTAGTGAATCTTAAATATTGCCTGCTTTCCACCTGACACCTACAATATATTTGTTCAGGTTTGGTGGAATTTGTCAATCAAGTGAGATAAACTACATATTTATTTATAAACATCTCTTAGGTGGAGTTATGCAAGCCATTAAAGGTGAAAATTGTGATAGACTTTTAAATTGTACTAAAATTTAGCTTTTTAGGTACTAATAGGTCACCTGCAGGCAGACTACTAAAAATTAAATACATTGAAAAAGCTGATTCGGTGGCCATTTTGTTGAGGTCAGCCCATTTCACATAACATGCATCATCTATCACCTGCAAGACTTTATTACAGCTAATTGTACATCCACTTCTAAAACACACTTACATCACATATTAATTATGAAGAAGAAAAAAATGGCAGTGGAGGATTGTTATTTGCATTTTTAATATGTGATCTCTGAACTCTCCCAGTTTAAGTTTGAAGTTAGTAGGAAGTTCCCTATTATGTGCCCACTTTCTCTTGTTTCGCCATTGCAGGGTAATAAATAAACAAAGCATTTCTTCTTCTTCTTTTGGCTGCTCCCATTAGGGGTTGCCACAGCGGACCATCTTCTTCCATATCTTTCTGTCCTCTGCATCTTGTTCTGTTACACCCATCACCTGCATGTTCTCTGTCACCACATCCATAAACCTTCGCTTAGGCCTTCTTCTTTTCCTCTTCCCTGGCAGCTCTATCCTTAGCATCCTTCTCCCAATATACCCAGCATTTCTCCTCTGCACATGTCCAAACCAACACAATCTCGCCTCTCTGACTTTGTCTCCCAACCATCCAACTTGAGCTGACCCTCTAATGTACTCATTTCTAATCTTATCCATCCTCGTCACACCCAATGCAAATCTTAGCATCTTTAACTCTGCCACCTCCAGCAAGGTCTCCTACTTTCTGGTCAGTGCCACCGTCTCCAACCCATATAACATAGCTGGTCTCATTACCGTCCTGTAGACCTTGCCTTTCACTCTTGCTGATACCCGTCTGTCACAAATTACTCCTGACACTCATTCCACCCTGCCTGCACTCTCTTTTTCACCTCTCTTCCACAGTCCCCATTACTCAGTACTACTCAGAACAAGACAAAATACATGTGTGTAAATGAGAGGGAGGTCGGTGGAATGGTGAAGATGCAAGGAGTAGAGTTGGTGAAGGTGGATGAGTTTACATACTTGGGATCAACAGTACAGAATCCCAAGTATTTAAACTCATCCACCTTCACCAACTCTACTCCTTGCATCTTCACCATTCCACTGACCTCCCTCTCATTTACACACATGTATTCTGTCTTGTTCTGAGTAGTACTGAGTAATGGGGATTGTGGAAGAGAGGTGAAAAAGAGTGCAGGCAGGTTGGAATGGGTGGAGAAGAGTGTCAGGAGTGATTTGTGACAGATGGACAGCAAGAGTGAAAGAGAAGGTCTACAGGATGGTAGGGGTGTGACGAGGATGGACAGGATTAGAAATGAGTATGTTAGAGGGTCAGCTCAGGTTGGATGGTTGGGAGACAAAGACAAAGAGGCAAGATTGTGTTGGTTTGGACATGTGCAGAGGAGAGATGCTGAGTATATTGGGAGAAGGATGCTAAGGATAGAGCTGCCAAGCAAGAGAAAAAGAGGAAGGCCTAAGAGAAGGATTATGGATGTGGTGAGAGAGGACATGCAGGTGATGGGTGTAACAGAACAAGATGCAGAGGACAGGAAGATATGGAAGATGATCCGCCATGGCAACCCCTAACGGGAGCAGCCGAAAGAAGAAGATCCGCAATATATAATATCAAGAGAAATGTGTCTCAGATAAGCTACCTAAGACCACTACAAAGTAAAATTTTGTTAGTAGGTCACATTGCAGAGATGAATAAACACTTTGCTGTTGCTTTGTAAGTGTTATGAAGACCCTAAGAAGTGTATGTTAAGGTCTTCTTACATAAGAGTAAATGAGTAATGCATGCATTTTTGCAGTGCCTAAAGTAAAGTGTTACCAATTATTGTAATATCACTTACACCAGTAACGGCACACTGCACGATAACATGCAGTGAATACACTTGACTTGTGCATTCATAGTTTTCAAACTCTTTCCCTATTTGTTTAACATTCATTTGCTCAGAGGTTGATGCGCTTGCTGCTTCTTGAGTAGCTCTTCTTTTCACCACCGTATCGGCCCGCTTCTTCTCTTCTTTTGTCTGTATCTTTTCATGTTAAAACTAATTAAGTCAGTGTTTGTGTTGCAATTACTTAATGCGTTGTCCTTAATTTTTCACTTAAGCTGGCACTTAAGTCTTGAATCTACCTCAAGAATGATTTAAGATATGAAGAGGTAGGGGAAGTGACTGCGAAGGTGGTAGGGATGAGAATGGAGGCCACGCAGCACACGTGTGGTGGTTGCTGGCGAGAGTTGATTCTATAATAAAATAAAATAAAAATAAAAAGAGGAATAACCTTGGAGGTTAATCATCACCCAAAAATGGATACTTGATGTCATGCAGTATATGTGTACCAAATTTCAGGTCAATAGGTCAAACGGTTTGCAAGCTACAGGCAATCTAAAATCCTGGACAGACAAATGAACAGCCACGGTAGCGTGTTATATAATAAGATGGTACTCAACAGTTGTTAATTAATACAGTTACACAAGTAACAACAGTTTTGATTTTGTTAAAGAATACATTAAAGGAAAAAACAGATTTGGGCAAACCATGTTTTTTTTGTCAGTTTTCTCAGTATCCAATAACCAGTGCTTAACATTTTGCTTTTAAGAAGTCTTAAATATATCAAATTTCTATAATATTGACTTGAGTTGAATATGACTTATCAAAGGTACTGCATATTGTTTCTGCCTGGTCTCATCCTACCTTACCATAGCCAAATTAGAGAACAGAAAAAGCTATGAGTAACTAGGAGAATGCATCATTTTCCAAAACAATTTAACAATTTCCAAACACATTTAGTGAAGAGTTGTTGTATTATGCAAGGTAATAAACTTTACATTTTCTTATTTCTTTGCAAGTTGTTTCTTTTCTGTTCCATATTTTAAAATAGTTTTGTTGCATTAAGACAAAGAGAAAGGGAGAGGTACTGTATTAAAGCTCTGATATAACATCGCATTTATGTTATCCCTGAACATAGGTGTTTCATTTTTGCACTATTAACAGGACCTAGTCAGTAATGCCATCCCCTAAGTTTCATAGTACTGACCTTGATCAAAAAGTAGCTCATTTGCCATGCTCCAATTTAAGTGATATCCTCAAGGACTTTGAAGTTTGGTCAGAAACTGTATTATAATTGGTAGAAGTGAGGAGACTGTTCACAAGATTATCTATATCTGTCACCCTGAACTCAATTAGGTTTTTTCACCATAGTACTTTCTCTCATCTGATACAAGGTCTCCATTCTTTCTCTGAATTAATCCTTCCCACATTCTCTGCTTGCCCAGTTATTATTAAAATCACACTTTTGGTACATTTCCCATCATATAAGAGATTATCAATCTATATTTACTGGATAATTTACCAGAGCAATTCAAAAGAAAGAGCTGTATGAAATTAGTCAATTAAATAAGTCTCAGCTATTTAAACTTGGCAAAAACCGCTCCATCTCCTTTCACATTTTCATCATGTTTAACTATGTCTGATCACCACATTGTGACACATCAGCCTTTTGGGTTGTTGGGGATCTACCAAACATCCTCATGAAGAACTTTTTTGGACTTGGCCACTCCCCACCTTTCTGTTAAACAAAATAAGAAGTTTTCAGCTTCTTTCTTAATAATTTGAAGGGCAGTGTTTTCAGGAAAGATCTGAACATTGTGACTTGTAGTGTCTTTATATGTTAACACTATTTAAATATGAACTACATTTAGGTAGAAGTAATGGTGACAAAGAGTAAACTTAATTTTCAGAATGTTTTTGAGGGACATGTTAGGTGGGACCAGAAATATTTGTACATATAAGAAGAAAAGCAACAAATATTATACTATGTCTACTATTTTAATAAAAAGAGAATTTGTAACAGGACTGATATATTTAGCATGTACTATTCAAGGAAGCAGCCACTTGAGGACCTGATAGGTCTCTGTTTCACACACTACAGACTCTGATGTATTTATGATGAGAAGTTTTTTCTCCTGCTTCCCTTATCTCCTGGTTAGATGCAGTTTGTCCTTTTCTCTCAAGGCGGTTCTGGGCATCTTTGTTTAAAATCATCAGTTGTTTTTTTGGCAATCTGTCACACTGAATAACGGGTTTTTATTAGTTAGAAAGGTGTTTTGTTTTGACCATTTTTAGCCTATAATTTAGTATTGGGGATTTCAGTATCTTGCAACTCAAGGAAAAACAATTTACTTGCTTTATTAAGAGAAAAACAGGTTTCAGCTATGCTAACACTATATATATATTTTATTATAATAACCAATTAGTATTAATTAATTAATAGCATTATAGTATTAGAATAATCTAAGAGTTTATCATTAGGCTATTGGAACAGCAGCTGCTAAAATGTGGATTTGCAGTAATTTGTCAAGGCTCAATACAAAACTATAAATTAATAATTTAAGGCATTAGAAGTTATTAGTTTAGAAGCTTTTGACACACTTAAAGCTATTCACTTATTAGTACACTAAACAAACATAACAGTCCATACCTCCATGTTTAGCACTAGTACTTCCCACAAAGCACACATACACTGACTTCAGCATGGTTGCAGAGGTATTATACAGGCAGTAAATCAATAAAACCCTATTAAAAGAAGTAAGCATAAGTAAGAGTTAGGCCTGTCTTCTACCACTTGTTTTCACAATATCGGCATGTGGGAATAGCAGTTAGCTGCACCCTTTAGAACTCAATTCAGCTTCTACGATGTTTCTCCCTCAGCACTCAATTATTAAGGCCCACGAAGCAGGAAAAACATCTTGCTACCTGCATATGTTGTTGAAGGTATTGACTGTAAATCATTAGCTACATTGTTTTCTTATTTGGGGAAGGGACAATACTAAGTTATATTTACATGACCAGTTTTTTTTCCCCAATACCATTCAAATATTTTATCCAATCTTTCTCTGTTATGTACATTTTAAAAAGTGAAGTGGAACTAGATTCTTGAATCAAAAATGAGATTCATACCCATATGAGGATCTAAATTCTGACTCTCAATATTCAAATGACAAGTACAGGATTGGGTACATTATTTATCCCTATCCTTCTCTGTGGCATAAACTGGTACTTAAAACGAACATT
Organism: Polypterus senegalus; assembly: GCF_016835505.1. Classification (NCBI taxonomy): domain Eukaryota; kingdom Metazoa; phylum Chordata; class Cladistia; order Polypteriformes; family Polypteridae; genus Polypterus; species Polypterus senegalus. The sequence continues at coordinate 95,144,618 of NC_053162.1, forward strand.
GATTGATGAAGAGGGTCTGAAAATAGGTCATTTAGTCTTCAGGGACTTACTTAATTTCACATGGTACCAAGGGTAAGTACAGGTAAAAAGTGACGCTTGTTAAAGACATAAAAAGGACGGTAAAAAAAAAAATCTCTTTGCCTTTGGTTGGATGGTCATGGTCTTGAATTTTTTCCATTTCCTAATTATCTTTTTGACATGGAATGGTGAACTACATAATGTTTGTAAGTGAACAATGGTATTTTTGACCTGACTGGTACAGAGCTCTTCTGATGTGTTGACATAAACCAAGTCCTAAAGAGCATGCACACTAGATATATTATTTAATATGAATCATACAGTATGTAGTGCCACAATCTAGTGATCAGCTAATCATTTATAAATGTTTTGGTGTACCAAGCTCTAATGATATTCTTAAAAATGGAAAATACCTAAACAATTAAGAATACTACCAAAAATAGTGGCTGATGTCATTTGTTGGTGTTACCTTGAATAACACCAACTATATAAACATTTTTAGTATGTCTCTTGCCAAATTATTGTATCGCCCGCTACTTTTAGAACTTGATGTTGAGAAGATAACGTTCAAATACAAACAAATATGCTATACTACAACATGTGTTGGTTTAACTATCTTTTTCAGTGGACTGCATTTTAAAATAACCCTTTTTACAGTATTAAGCATGTGGTACTCACTCTAAAAGAATCATTATCACTTTCCAGTGTTCCTTTTTTTGTAAGAAGATAAAGGTTCTAACATAGTTTTAGTGTACCTAAAAGTACTTCAGCTTAAGATATAACTACTGTATTTTACTCTTTATATTATGATCTTATTCATTTGAACAAAGCATTTTAGTATTTTCTTTTCAGCTAATATCTATTGTTTTGTATTTTAATGTTTGCTGTTCTGCTAGAAATCAGCATCTTCTTCAAAGTGATAAACAATACACTTTATGTAGAAATTACCAGCTTTGGAGAAATTAAAGACTATATATTTTTTTCATTGCCTTATCATTCTTTTTTATTATTATATATATGAATAGTAATTGCTGTGTGGTGTTTTCTTGACAATGTGGTTCAGTGTTTAAGATTCATCATGTGTAATCACCTTTGTTAGTGGAATCACAGATATAATGAAGTCACAGCTGTTCTAAGCAACTGGTTTCTGTTACCCTAAGGACTCAAACTGTCTTTTAAGGTGTAAATCACTGAAGCAATTTTCTATCACATGCATTTCATTCCTAGAATATATTAGTCATTTATTTGTGACTAATTAGCAGCTACAACAATGTAACAAATTATCAGCATTGTACCTAGAGTTTGCTTTTAACTGTTGGGAAGCATACATTTTAAGAGGTAAATGGTAATATAAACTTTGGGCTTTAAGTGCTGCAGTGGTACCAGAGTTTTATTCTAACGTAGCCTTATTTCCCGTGTTGAGTCCAGCCTGTACTACTACTTTTTTTCGCTAAATGAACCTGCTAGTCCTGACTCTCTGTCTAGTTGCAGCAATGACATGTACAATTTATAATGATACCTATTATCGTTACAGCCGTTTGGCAATTGATTTTCTGTGCTTTTGCTTCATTGTAGTATGTAGATGTAATTTATTTTACTACTTTGAGTGTTTTTTTTTTCTCTTAACCAGTAGTAATTTAATAGTGAAATGCATATAATATTATAGCCAGCATACTTACAAGCTATCAAATGCACCTTTATGGGTTCTTGATGAAGTTTTACATTGAATGAAATGTTCAAAAAGAAAAAAGTCTAAACTAGCGTAAGCCACCTTAATTTGGGTTGCTCATATGAAATGTAATGATTTAAGGTCAAAGGACATAATAAACAAGTATGTTTGTACTGGATATTTGAAATATTAAAATGTGTGCTTCAATTTAAGTGATCAAAGTCTAAATAACCTCCACTGTCATAGAAATGTGTCCTGTGTAGCATAAAAGGCTATATCTCTAATAAAGGATCAAAAATCAAAAATAACATCATTTTTGTATTCACCGACCTTGAAATGGACTAAAATGACACCCCACATGCTTGTTTGTGAAATGGGTCATTTTTAACATTCTGGGTGTGACTCTTAGAGGCTATACACCAGAAATATTATTATATTTTTGATCAGCAACTTGAAATAGCATATTTTATTGTATTATGTTACACTTATCAAGGAGGACCATCATCCCTAATGAGTTTAGTTTAACACTACAAGCCAATACAACAACATCACTTCCTAACTTTAGCCATATAGCTTCGGTTTTTCTGTTCCTACTAGTTTATTAATCATGCTTTAATTACAATTATTTTATGCAATTACCATAAATATTTCTATATTAACCATCAAAAAAGATGCAACATATTTTTTCACATACTGGTTTTTTTGGAATAAATTAGGAAGAAAGTAAAAAAGAATGATTGTAAAATGAATGATATCATTCCAGAAATATACTGTATAATTCTTAGTTCTCAGAAGTTTATAAAACACATTTGGGCGGACTATCTGAATGAAAACACCCCAAATGCCTATTTTAATAATACACATTATTCCAAAGTATTGTTGAAAGCAGTAATTTTGACCCATTCTTTCCTCTTAGGGGGTAAACCCCTGGGGTTGATTGTCTGGCACGCTCAGCTCATTTTTGCTGAAGAAACCTATTGGATTAGCCTTTATTATTTGGGTGTAATTTCCGGCACAGAAATTGCCTAAAATGAGGGGTTTTCAGGTTTAGAAGGCCAAAAACAGGGAGGGACCCCAAAAAGCTACACTTTTGACTTTTAAACTAGTCATCGGGCGGTGCGGTGGCGCAGTGGTAGCGCTGCTGCCTCGCAGTTAGGAGACCCGGGTTTGCTTCCCGGGTCCTCCCTGTGTGGAGTTTGCATGTTCTCCCCGTGTCTGCGTGGGTTTCCTCCGGGCGCTCCGGTTTCCTCCCACAAAGACATGCAGGTTAGGTGGATTGGCGATTGTAAATTGGCCCGTGTTTGTGTGTGTCCTTCGGTGGGTTGGCACCCTGCCCAGGATTGGTTCCTGCCTTGAGCCCTGTGTTGGCTGGGATTGGCTCCAGCAGACCCCCGTGACCCTATTCGGATTCAGCGGGTTAGAAAATGGATGGATGGAAACTAGTCATCAAGATGCGTTGAATGGTATACTTATATGGTAGTTTTCATGTACTGGTGATTCAAGAGGTGAGGATCCAAAAATGGAAACAAGAAAAACTAGAGTGATTTCAAAGCATTTATAAGTAAGTCTTCCACTTGTTCATAACTGAAGAAAATAGGATAATTCAACATTATTAATTACAATTTTATTGAACCCAGGCACTTGAAAAATGCTAGCTTATCTCTGAGACAAACAGCTTTTTGAGTGTTAAAAGCTTACTTTCACATGTAAGCTTTCCGAGACTATGGGAACGCTTAATATTCACAGTTAGCTCAGAATATGCTCTATACAGAAGTATTCACAGAGTTTCATTTAAATCCTGCTTCTAAGAAATGCCTTTATGCAGCTGTTTTTACTCAGTCTTTTTAAATCCTAAATTGGCAGGAGTGAAAAACAGCAGCCATATGGCTAAAGTTAGGAACTGATGTTGTACTGAATTGTAGTGTTAATCTAAATTCATTTAGGATGATAGTCCTTCTTGACAAGTGCAGCATAAAAAATAAATAAAGGACATAAATATAAAATAAATAAAGGATTATGAAGCCATACCGAAAGCAGGTCTATTATTAAAGATTTTACTTAAATAAAATATGAAATATTGCATTGTGTTGAACTTGTCACATGCGTTTAAAACATACAAGTGGCAGGATGACAGAGTAGTAGATTGTATATTTTAGATGCTTTGGCAGATGTGAATGAATACCAGTTGTCAGTATTTCAAGTCTAAAAGTATTCTAAGTGTTTCAGTGAAAAGTGATGTATTACTTAATTAATAGTATACATTCAAATATGAAATATCTCTTTAAACAAATACTCTATGGCAGTTAGCTACTTTGGCTAATCCTGGAAATGGTTAAATTCTGGTGCAAAATTGAGGTTCTATCATTAACATTTTATTAACTGAAGTGACACTTATTAGTGTGACCATTTCTAAAAATTTAAATATTTTTGTAGTCTCAGGTATGCGATTGATATGTCATTCTGTTTTTCAAAGATCAATTTCAAAACCATATTATGGTGCACAAGCCTTCCAGTATAATATTTTCCAAAATATGATCTAGTATTCTCCAGAAGTATAGTTTTTAATGCCTTAAGGGATATAAAACTAGTGACATAGAAAAGCAAAATGATATTACCGTTTTCCTTCTGTGTGCTTATTGGTTTAGAGGAAGAGAGAATTGCTGTAATTGACTCCACTGAATCTAATACACTGGGCTCCTACGGAAATTTTAATTTGCAATGATTCTGCGAAAATTGCATCGCAGGTTTACTTCTGTGCACTAAGGAAGTCCCTGAAGTGTGTTTGACTGCTGATCATGAATATATTATTGTATATGCTGAAAATGGAAGCTAATTTATTGCAGCTTCTTTACTTTTAAGCTTTATTGTTAAATCAAAAATAATAACAGCAATCAATTCTTAATCCTGTGTTCTAGGCTTAAGGCAGGATCAATCAAGATAAATGCCGTTGTTTTAATACTATAACAATCTAAATTAAGCTAGGTGGCCTGATTTTTTTTTAAGTTTTTAAAATTGCCAAAAATGATCTACTCAAGGTAGTTTCTGCAGTACTTTTCTCATCAAAGTTATATGCAGTATGGTGAGAATATGTACACTGAGGATGTTTTTGTACGCATTCAAACCCTCCAATGTAATATATAACATAGAGAAAATATGGAGATATTTTAGGAGTTTAAACATCAACACTGCAGGTTCTGTGCTGCTTATCCCCTCCCTGAAAATTACTGATAAAAATAATGGGAAGGGTGATATTTTTTTTTGCACTGTGTAAAGCAACTTATATATTTGCAGCTGGCAGAAACACTAACAGTGTGCTTTCAAAATTTTCAGCCCACACATGATTTTAAGTAGAGCAGTGGCTGTCTTAAAGGGCATCCTATTCCAAAGTGTTCATCTGTTTTTTGTAAAGTGCCCATCCACTGAACAGTACTTCAAATACATTTTGACTTTTTCAGCTCAATATGTACTGCATCCTTCTTGGTAGGTATTTTGGTGGCCAGGACAGTACAAGATTTTGATCTTCTAGGAGAAACATTATATGTATTCAGAAATATTTCTGATTTCCTTTCATTTTTCATTATTTTTCTTATATTTTAACCATATATTACATTGCTTAGAAATGATGGAAATATATTTGCAGTTAAAAATGCCATCAATGACTGATTTATCAAACAAATGTGTTTTTCATCCTGCCTGTAATAAGCAGTTCCTTACCTGGTAGGACATGCCATATTTTTCCAAATATATTTGGAGGATACAATAATTCTGGTGTATGAACAAAATTACAGTTGGCTGACCTAATCCATTAATTTTGCATTTGAAAACATGTAAAAAATAAATAAATAATCCAGAATATCTTGAGAAAGGAACAATTGAAATTCCTGCATGCAGCGCTGCCCACCAAATATACACAGGAAACAGCATATGTAGCCTGATGCTGCTGAGTCACGGCATTCCCAAGCCCAGCTGGCCCTCAAGTCCAACCTATATCAGCCTTTGTGTTTGCTTTTTGTGCACAGTCTATACACTTTTACATAACTCCTGAGCATTCATAGTTTTTGAATATCCACAGGGGGCCCTGGAACTATACACCCACAGATAACTCAGCCAACATGTACTACTTATAGTAAGAAAGGGTATGGACATGGGCAACAAATAGGAGCTTAACATTAGTAAAATGAAAATAGAGTTGGAACTGATTTTGTCTGAAGTGTTTTGAAGAAATATTTTTTGCACACATTAAATAAATGACTTTCATGTCATTGATGTATAAACAGAACTATATTTTTGTATATATGAGGGGGAGTCAAGTTAAAGATAGTAAATGGAATTTATCAGAAAATGGAACGATCCTTAACAAAAATTTCTCAATGTAGTCTCCACCTTTCTCAATGCACTTATGCCAACTGCCTGGAAGTGCCAGGATTCCAGCAGAATAAAAGGTTTTGTCTTGTCCTCACAACCACTCGTGCACTGCTTTCTTCATGTCGTCATCTGTCTTGAATCGACGACCACCCAAATGTTTTTTTAGCGGTCCAAAAAGGTGGAAATCACATAGTGGCAAATCTAGTGAATAAGGAGGATGTGGCAATACCTCAAACTTCAGTTTCTCCAGATAAGCCTTGGTGTTCTTAGCAGTATATGGTCGGGCGCACCTTGTCTTGCCGCAAAAGGACTCTTTGAGAAAGCAGTCCCTGTTGCTTGGATCGAATAGCAGGCTTCACATTGGTCTCCAGCAAGTCACAGTAACTTGCACTAGTGGCTGTAGTACCCATCGGCATGTTGTGTTCAAAAATAACTCGAGTGCTGAATGCTTGAGAGGACAAGACAAAACAAAACCTTTTATTTTGCTGGAATCCAGGCATTTCCAGGCAGGTGGAGCAAGTGCATTGAGAAGGGTGGAGACTCCATTGAGAAATGACATAATCAGCTCTGTTAAATTTTGCTTATCCTTTTCTAATAAATCCCATTTTCTAACTTTAGCGTGACTCTGCCTTGTAGTAAACAGAGCATATATAAAGCATTACTGATCATGGGTGTTCTTGATATAGTGAGATCAAACATGAGTATCATGGAAGTTTATAAACTCTTGATCAACAAGGTCCTGTAATTATGTACTGTATCTTTTTTTTTTTTGTAAAAACCCAGGTTCATTCAAATTAGTGGAGGAATTGTGATAGTGAGTGAGAACTTTGAAGAGTTTTTTTTCTGGTACTATGCCAATATACTATAGTGATATAATTGGTTGATGCAGTTTAGAAACATCACCAATGCAGATGCTTATACTCTGGCTTCAGAGCATCTTCATGCAACTTTAAAAAAAAAACAAAAGCTTGCCTTGCATGCTGTAATACTACTTTTGATGCTACTGCCTTCATTTCTGATTAGCATGTTCCTGACTGTATTTGATGACTTCTGGTTCAAGCTGCAGATTCACACTTGGAAGGAATGAATGTAGTCAGTGATAGCATTTGTTCTGGAAACCTGATATTGTCAGTGAGGATTTTAATTTGTTTTTATAGAGTATGGTAAAAGTTTCACTAGTTCATGCTACCTCTTTTCCAAATTCTGCCTATTTTCCATATTTTGTGGATATTGTGGGCTTTTTGAAATATTTTACAAACTCTTAATTGCTGAGTATTCAAAATCTTCTTATGTCTTTTAGGAGTTGAGATGATAGCATAGAGTATGTTAAAGTGTTTCTGATAAAGGTTTTTATTTTCACGATTTAACAGACAAGATGCACAAAATCTTCATGAATAGTAATAGTTATTTCAATAGAGTAGTCTATATTCATGTTGGCACATCTCCCACCGCCAGTGATCTGATGGCTTAGAGTTGGTACTTTAGCATTTGAAGGTCAAGTAAGTGGACAAGTGGAAAACATTTTGGTCATATTCTCAACCTGGTTGCACTTCAGAGGGCAAAACCTTATTTTGGTGTTTCTCAGTTTTTTGTTTTTTTTAAATTTTAAAATAATGCAAATAGATATAAATAGTTAATAACTTACTATTCATTTATCAGTTTTCCAAACCTACTTATTGCGAGCAGAATCACAGACAAGCAGAAGCCTATGTCAACGAACATAGTATGCAAGGCATAAACTATTCTTGGACAGGGTGAACACCCACTCTGGACCACTTAAGCACTGGCAGTCCACCTAACCTGTGTGAGAAAACCAGAGACCCTGGAGGAAGCCCACAGAGACATGTAGAGAGCATTCAAACTTCACACCGGGAGTACCCGGGACTTATCACTCCAGTCTTCTTGTTGGAAAGCATCACTGCTACCACTGTACTGCCATGCCACCCCTAAATATCTTAGAGAGCTTCTGACTTATTTATTGCAATTTTTATCCATAATTTCAGAATTCTGGTATGATCTTAGTTCTTTTTCATTTTTTAGACTAGGCTTTTTGTTTGATTTTCAAGATTTTAGAACTCATGCTGATGGATAGTGAGCACAAATGGTGTTACCTCTGACCCCAAGTGCAAAACAAGTACTGAAAAGTAAAATGTTGTTAAGGGATGAGAATCAGAGGATGCTGTAGTCCTTCCCATACTAAACAGAAAGGATATTCTCCCCATATTCTTTGAACACTTACAAATGTCATAAAGAAAAATGTTCTTCTTAAGATCAAGGACAACCCTCCCAAGTACAACAATTATTGATTAAATGATGTCACAAGGAAATAGTAGCCTAATGAGTGCAATTTGAATCCTGGATTTGAACAAATAAATTCATTAGCTTTACAGTCAATGTGATACAGTATTAGCATAGAACAGCTTTACTGTTTCTAACTTGTAATGTATAGTAGGGACATCTATAGAAGGTGAAAATAGCTTTAATTCTTCCTAAATTTAAAAGATTTGAGTTTTCAGGCTTTAAAATGGTTGAATGAAATTGCAGTTAAGATTTCAAGACAATTGGTGCAGGTTTTATGAGTAAACACTACCTAGTGCTACATTTTACCTCTGTGATGCAACATTTCATTTTTTGGAGGAAAAACAATTAGGAAAGCTCCCTACTCTGAGTCCAGAGATGAATCTGGATGTGGGAACTGAAGTTTATATGTCAAGAGCTTAGCTAAAAGGCAACATGAGATTGGACTTCAGAAGAATGACAACTGTGATTTATTTACTAGTAGACAACTTCAGTCTGCAGGGAAGGCAAAATAAGTGTTGAGTTCAACTACTAAAGGACACGGATTGTGACCTTTTATATATTGGTACCACTAAAGTCTCTCACATGTAAAATGACACTTTTAGGCAATCTTGCATTTCCTGAAGTCTTATTTGTTAAGATTTTATTTTAATTTTCATATGCTTAAATGATCTACTTGTAAAGATACAATCTGAAGACTGTGCATTCAGGTATAACAAACTCATTTTGAAAAAATGATTATATCATTTTGCTTCTTTTCTACTTGGGTGAGTCACTGATTTCTCTGCAGAAAAAAAACTACTTTAACAGAACTTAAAAATGTAACGGAAGAACCACTCAAGTCTCACGTGGTTGATCAAGTCTACAGATATTATATAGGGGTAGTTGGAATTACAATTAAATGAATGATAGCACATGAATCAACTGCAATGCCTTTGCATTTTGTTTTTTTAATAAGAATCTCACCGACCTTTAAAAAAAAAAAAGAATGAAAAAAATGCACTTTAAACATATGCCATAGGCATACTAACTAATGTTACTTTTAGCCAGCACTGCTGTTTTGCTGTCATTCACTAGAGTGAGAGAGTAGATACATCTTGATGAGTTATTCATCTACTGCAATATGCAAATGAATGCAATTAAAAATCCACATATATGGGATGCTGATATGTATATCAAGTTTTAAGCCCCACTACAAAGTGCTTTAAACACAAACCTGCCTGGTACTAATAGATTTTATGCTGGCTATCACTTACAAAGAAGTTAATGACATAAATGGCTGCACTAACTCAAAAAGGTTTCTTGATCTGCATCTGATTCTTGGATAATACATATATCTGTTTATCAGCAATGAAAAAAGCATTAACATCTGAATGATTCATTCATATGAAACAACTCAAAATGTTCATATGCTGTTGCCTTCAGAAGATGATGTAGTAAACCATCCATTAATTTCCTGATCCTGCTGTTATTTTTATATTAAAATGTGACAACACTCTTGCATAATATGTGCATGTGTTATCTTGTGTTTGCATGAGCATGTGAAGAATTTATCGGCAACAAAAAAGGACAATTATTTTTGCAGGGTTTTGTGAGGGAAATCGATGCCAAAAGATTGATTGAATGTTTTAGCCTAGTATTTTTGGCTATGGAACGTTTTACACTAACCATTATTTCCAGTTATGAACACAATGATTAATGATTAACATACTAATATTTAATTTTATTGCCTCAGTCTGGGTGACTGTAAAATCAACTCCAAAGAAACAGGCTTAATTGGTAAGCCTTGAGGCACCTGTCTATTGTAGGATACAAATACTGTTACACTCACATGAGAGTCAAGTTACCAGCATGTGTCTGGACTCTCGGAAGGTACTAGAGTGTCTGGAGTAAAAATGAAGAAATACTGTATATGGGGAACAGTTGTACTCCTCACAGATTTATTCCAGTCCCCAGGGGCAGTTTAATGTTGTGACGAAGACATGTTATCGATTGTGTCGCCATTGTGTAAATCAACAAATTTTATGGTGTATGGAAGTTTGAATATTTGCAATACAAGAAAAGACACATTGGCAAAAGTAGATTTATATATATATATATATATATATATATATATATATATATATATATATATATATATATATATATATATATATATATTTCCACAGGTGATCACTAGTGTTATGTGAAGATGATGTGACTTATGTCCTGTTTTTGTTAAAGAAGTATCTTGGAGTTTAATTGTCTTATCAGTAACAGCCTATTTTTAATGATCTTTGTAAAGCAATAAAGCTGATAATATGTTTGCTAACTAAGGTTCACCAAAAAGTCACCAGACATGACCTAACTCTTGTTTGATATGATCTAAGCAGTTTTAGGGATTGATTTATGATGTAGCTAAGAGAAGGGAGGGTGATTTTCAAGCTGTATAGACCATGCACTGTGTTAATTGGGTATTCAGGACTTTAATGTTAAAGTTCTGAAGCAGCATTAATGCTAATAAAGACTTCCATTTGCTAAATTAAAATATTGTAGGTTATTTCTTCCCCACTGGACTGGTAGGGGATATTTTGTCCCAGTAATGCTCTAATTTCATACACCTTTCATATTCTAAAAAATCTATCTATCACTGTGCATTTATAGTGTGTATTGCAGTATATACTGTATATGGTAGTAGTTATGTTACACAATTTTAAGCCTCATAGTACTGTTTAGTTTTGAAGAGCAGGATATGTATATGGTGTTTGATTATGTCAGGCTAATCTGTCCATCAGTTTTACCTAACCACCTAATCCCAGTTGTGTGAGGTCTAGAGCCTGTTCTTGGAGTAATCAGCGCAAAGCACAATTCGTTCTCTACTGCAAGGACCATGCAAACACAGTTTCCCATACATCAGGTTAATTTAGTGTGACTAATCATCTTGATAGCAATGCCCTGAAATGTGGTAATAAACCCAGACAATCACACTTAAACACACAATGTGCACACAAAGGAAATCCCTTTCCATGCTCAATTGCTGTGATGTAGTGGTCTTTCCTGCTCATCACCATTCAGCTTACATGCAGAGTCATTTTTGGGGATGATAGGTAGATACAGAGGTTAGATAGGAACTTAATAAATCCTGCAGGAAATTAATTGTGTCATTGAAAGGTGCAAGATTCTGGTCAGGTTGTTAATCTTAAGGATATAAGGCTATTTTTATTTACTTTCTCTCACATGCCATTGGCATTTTATAAATGTATTGTGTTTTTAAAAATGAAAATGAGTTCCAATATTCAAACAGGTAGGTGTCTTTCAGAGGTACAGTTTATTTTTTCTCATTCTGTTTTGGTAGAAGTAAACATGATTGCTGCTAGCTTCATCTAATTCTTCTCACAGATGTGAGGAGGTTCATGTCTTTAGAATTTTAGTTACTGACAATTTTATTAAAAAAACATACAGCAGGGTAATAATACACAATTAGTGTTTTTTAAAATTACTCTAAAAATGTTTTTGAAATGAACTGCAATTTGTCTGGTGTAATTAATTATGGTCTGCCATCTCTCCATTCTCTTCTAAAGGCTAGTTACTGCTCTAGGCCCCTTTGAATGATGGATTCAAAAACTGAGATTGACTGAGGCAGCTACAGAATGTTCTCATTTGTTTAACTGGCTGTCAGTTTTTAAGACATGATGTGAATTTACACATTAATTTACTAACATAGCTTTCTTCTATCTCTCAATAAATATATTATAGTAACATAAAGTCAAATCTCTAGTATTTTCTTTAAGTCATAAATAAAACATAAAATCTTAAAGGACCCTCTTTTAAATGTTTCTTTTTAACTTACTCAGTTTGAAATTTGAAAGGTCTGTCTGTCTGTCTAATATCCATTTTTGCAGCTGGGCTGAATTACCGTTTCAGGCTTATTGAATTTTAACAGGGTCACAGTTATCATTCAACTGAATGACAGGTGCTTTTGTCAGCACAGCAGTTAACAGTATCTTTTGCACATTTCAGGACTAAAGAAATGCACTCTGGCATATGTAAATTTGGGTGTACGATGTATGCATTTACATGTATTTCAAAGTCTAAAATTCAAGACTTTTGCTGCTTCTGTGAAATACTGCCTTGCAGATTGAGGAGAGTGAATTCAAATCTTAAACTGGTCAGTTTCTGTGTTGTGTTATCCTTGTGTCTATGTGGGCTTTTATGCAAGTACTCCAAGCTCCTCTCACATTCCAAGGAAGTCCACGTTAGGACAATTTGCAAGTCTTAAATGGCATTGTATAAATCAGTGTGGATGTGTGAATCTGTACTCTAAATGTGATGCCAGTTATTACTAGGGCACACATATACAATCATAACCTTTACTAGGATAGGTCACAGACTCTGTTCATTTAATTGTTTTAGAATATGAAAAGAAACTATAGAAAACCTATGAAAAATAATCTCTTTGGCATCTTATTTTTAAAATTAAGCAAAAAGAAGATGAAAGTACAAAGTTTTTGACATTCTTTTTGCACAGCATTGTTTCCTATCCCATCCTTAAAAGACTTTGTTTATTGTTGGCTATAAAATATCATAGTGTGAGAGGTGTCTTGTTATTGACAGACCCTCCAACCCAGGATGATTCCTTCATTGTACCTGTTGTCTCAGCACAGTCTGCCACCTTGCAGTACTATTGAACTAAGAGAGTTAGGAAAATAGTTGGCTGACGTTAGGACAACTGAAGCATCATAAACAAACTTAGATTTCAGCCAATTGTCAACAAGTTGAATATGAATATGAATTGGTAGTAGTCATCGTCTTCTTTCGGCTGATCCTATTAGGGGTTGCCATCATCTATTCAGAAGTAAAAATATGCACTGAATTATGTTACTATGATAGGCTATAGCTCGTAGTTACAATTTAATTGAATAGGCAGATTCTGCAAATGGATGAAAGAAAGACATAACAACATATGATTAAAATGCATTCTGTTTGTTAGTTATAATCTAATATTCTGTCTAGCCAACAAATGAGAACTATGGTGTCAGTAAAAATGGACTTCTGAAATGTCTACTATTAAGCTGGGTCCTGTGAAATGGGATTAGTTTCACAAAGTTTGATGAAGTACAGAGCTGGGGAAAGTCAGATGTTAGAAACATGTTCAAACTGCACTTCTTATTGACTTAAAACATTTTAAAAGGGAAACATGCATGTATTTACATATTACAATACTATGTACATACTGCCCCTTGGTCATGATGATAATTAGAACAGTATAGACGTATTATGTTTTACAAGAGGAAAACTCGGGTCAAAGTAGACTGAAATTGCCTGTCAGTCAATACAGTCATTTTCTGGCATTTTCTTTTCAGGTGTAGTATTTTGTTTTTCTTCATCCCTACTGTATGCTTTATTAATAATGTCTGTAATAATGACTGGCAAAAGCTGGGCATTTACTGTAAATTATTTAACATTATTTTCCCATGTAATTGCTGTGTAATCTGATTTATTAACATACTGGACAGCAGATGTAAATATTTTCCGATGTGGATATGGAAAGATTTACATTATTTGTCTCAAATGTCACTAGATATTTCAAGAAGACATTTTCTTCCTTTGAATACAGGTCAGTATTCTCCTATTATACTTTTCTTTGCACGGGCCACCTATTAATAAGAGTTTAGTAAAAACAAGGTACTATTGTGACATTCTCGGAATGAGGGTGGCAACCCTGATTTTCAGGAGCACAGTTCCTTGTAATAAAAAGCACTTATTTACTAGAGGTTAACAGTGTGCTGAATGGAGCCAATGGAGAGGTTGAAATTACTACCTTTAAGCTATTTGAGAAGTTCAGGTACAGTTAATGTTCCTTATCAAAATAGCAAGAGTCACATGTTGCCCTGCAAAATGTCCACTTAAGTGCACCTTTTTGGAATTTGTTCTAACAAGGTCAGCAACAACTTTCCATACTCTGAACCCAAATTTTCACTTGTTTGTTACTAACTGGCAATAAAGAGTTAGAGAGTCTTGTTTTGAAGGTTGACAGGCTTTCCAGGTCCATTCAAGTACAAAATGACCTAAATGCTGTATTTAAAACTCTCCATAAAGATACTGACATCTGAGCTCTGCATGACTTTGTGAAAAGGTATTAAGCTGAAACACACCATTTATTAAACGAATACAGTACAAGTTGCTTTTGTTCAAACATTGAAAGACTGACTGGGGGTTAGAAATGCAACATTTTTACATTTATCATGTAGTACAGAAACATCACTGTAGTGTGTACTCTATGTCCTGATGTTCTGTCATTTTTAGAGTACCAGCTCCCATTCCATCCCAAGGAAAATCCAGTTGGCAATGCTTTAACCTAAACCTTAGTAAGAGGCTGGTACCTACCAGTAATGACAATTTTTGCATCCTTTCTTCAATGACACCATATTCTTTGCATTTTTAAGACATGAAACAGCACTAATACTGTAAACACATCTTTATCATGTATAACTCATTATGTAAAATAAAAGATTTTTTCCCATTGAGTTATACTCCGAGGCTAAGCTACCTTCTTTGTGGAGTTTTGTAAGCATGCACTCCTTTTATTTGTCAGGATTTTCTTTGGAATCTGAAGATATGATGCTTGATTGATTGATTGATTATGAATTGCCCAAGTATGTTTTTTGGGACAACATGTATGACTGAGCACTGCAAACATCCATCATTCTGTCCAGTTCTCTAAATACCCTGTGGCTGTTATTCTCACTGAAGTTTCCAATAGCCCTGTGGGTTTACTAAATGTATGAATGAACTTCATTGTGTAAAGTGGAATGTCTGTGACTGACTGACAGACAAGTGCTTCAGTAGAATCAGTGTGGAGAATAACTCTTCCCAATTATGAACATGCAAAATAAACACATTTTTAAAATTCAGTTAACCACAGCAAATTGAATGTAATTGGAGCATGCCGGACAATATCTCTTATGCCTAACTAGTTAACCAACTTGGGCTTCATTCACATCTTGGTCATGCTTCCTGTGAAACCTGTGTGTTCTCCTTGTGTAAGAATGGGTTTTCTCATAGTACTCCCTTTATTTCGGCATCCTTGACATTCAGATGTTTTTGCGAATGTGACTCTATACTGTGATGGAAAAAATGTTAGAACAAGAACTTTTTTTTCTATAGCAAGATTTCCTACAAAGGACGTAATTTAGAGAGCTTTACAAGAAATCACATTTAAACAAATGAATTACAGATAAGAAAAATAATAAATGGCAAATCTAAAATAGTACTGTAATCAAAAATAAATCAATAAAACAGACCTTCAAGTAACAGATAACATTGAATTCTTATTTAGAGATTTGTTTTCGTATCTCTAAGTCCTATACTATGGTCAATATGGGAGGTATTTTCTGCAAAAAAGGAAATGAAAATTAAAATAGTAAAATGTAGTACTAGCTTGTTGTACCATGTTAGCCATTATGAATATAATGGGAAGTCAAGCAAAATGACACCTTTCATTGGCTAACTAAAAAGATTACAATATGCAAGCTTTCGAGGCAACTCAGGCCCCTTCTTCAGGCAAGATGTAATCACAATGAAATGAAATAACACCCTTTGCAATTTCATTTTTAGCCTGAACAGCAATGGAACTGCAAAAATGAAAAGTAAATCTCAAATAAGCATTAGCAATACCTGCTGCTCAATGAATTTTCATTTTTCACTTTGCATTTTCATTTTCAAGTTTTCAACATGCAAATAGCACTTGTCGGTGGGTGAGGTTTTGCACCTTTTTGTCCCACAATTCTTTGTCCTTCTTAACTGTGGCCACTTTGATCGGTAGAATACTTCTCACTTCGACTGTGTTTATTTGACATGAGTTTGATCTTTTGACCATGTACTGTGAGCTTCATAGGCAAACCTTCTGACAAAATGTGAAGGCCATGCATAATTGTAGTTCTGAAGTAATTAATGCACTGTTTAATTAAAATATTTAACACGGCAAACATTAGGAAGGGGCAAGATTACAATCATTAATAATATTTTAAAATCAAAGCTAAAGGACATCGGTAACCAATGTACCAAAGTTAAAATGGTTGAGATATACTCACATTTTCTTTTCCTCATTAAGATTCATGATTCTGCATTCTGAACTAACTGCAACCGAATAATGTCTTTCTTAGGTAGTCCTGCTTAAGAGTGCATAATGATAATCTAGCTGACTAAAAACAAAAGAGTTAGTTTTCTCCACATTGTCAAGTGTTATAAAACGTCTAACCTTTGCAATGCTCCTTAAATGAAAGAATACATTCCTAATAATATGGATAATGTGTGATTTAAAGTTCAGGTCACAGTTCTTAACTTATTCAGCCTTGACTTTTATTACTAAGGGATCAAGTTTATTTTTAAGACCATCATTATTTCCATTTTGGCCAATAACTAAGATTTCTTTTTTTCCCCCCTTATTAAGCTTGGAGAAATTACTACTCATTCATTCAGAAATACAAGAAAGACATTAGATCAGAGGGTTGAGAACATAAAGGTCATCAGGCGCAATAGATCAATAAAGATGCATGTCATCTGCATCTGTTAAAAAACAAAAATGGATGGATATGCTAAAGGCTCAAGTAATGTGTTTTTAATAGTGCATGTCTTACTGTTTTAATTTTAGATTTATGTATTTAATTTTCTGAAAACTAGGCTATGAAATTTTAATATGGAAAAGATGATGTCTGTGGTCCCCTTGGCCGTTTCACATGTTTTGGAGAAATCTCCAGTTTGTTTTTTTCCCCATATTAGGAATATGTAAAGCAAATGTCCGATTAATTATCTTAGGCTATTACACCACTCAAGTGCATGCATGGCATTGTGATGACTTTTAAAGCAACCAACTGTTTTGTTTAATTAAGTGTGCTTTCACATGATCCATTGAGTTCCCAAAGTATGTGATTTTTATTTCCAAATCTGCACTAAATTACATTAAACACAATGCCCTCAAGTCTCATAATGAGCATGCTCAACACTCAGATAGATTTCAAATGCTGGTGAGGTGTGTGGGATGATGACTCTTCTGTTGCCAAGATAGGTTCATGCAGGGGCATTGTTGTAGTTCTACTTGTCCTTTGTTGAATGATTGTGTTGAGCTTTGAGGGTGACCTTTACTAAATTAAACCCACAATGAAACAAATATGCATGGAACAAATTGGTCTTTGCAGCTGCCTTTTCACATCTTCATAAAACATATTTAAATGAAAGACACCACTTTTATTCCTGCTTCCAGAGCTTCATTGTTAGTACATATTTAATACTTTAAGATTTACCTTGCAGGCATATTTCTTCCCTTGTTCTGGTTTTTCGCTCCTTTTTTTTCTTGCTACTTTTTGTGAGTGATGTGTTCTTGTGGCAATCAACATGCCTTATGACACCCACTTAAAAGAAGATTTGAAAAGCATTAAAAGTGACATGTCTTTAGTTGCCATAGCCTTTCTTTTGCTTTATTTAAAATTCCTCTTTTTTATCCTTGACATATTCACCATCTTATTTTGATAGTTACTTTATTGGAGCCTTAGCCTGGAAAAATGAGTAGGTGTCCTCGGATTGTCATAAACAGTGATGCTTATTATAATTTTTTCTCTGTCTTTAGTTGAACTCTAGAAGAGATATTGTTATTCAATGATCAATTTTACATTTGCTTTTCAAATGAGACCTTGTGATTGGAGTTTGTCATTGATATTAACATTAGAAAAAAGAGGTTATTGAACTGGAAAACAAAGGACTTTATTTCAAATACTAGGTGCTCGTTCCTAAAGACACTCTTACAGTTCAGAACGGTTGAGGTCTCTATACATGGATGCTGCTTTCACAGTACCTTCACTGACCTCAAGACTAATCTGTCTACTGTACACCTTAAAGACCATCCTCTATTCAACATAAGTATTTGTTTGAATCCCTTTCATGTTTCTTTCAATTCTGTGTGTCTTGAACAAGGATCAAGATTTCATTACATTTAAAATATAAACTCAGCTTTTGTGGGTTAATTGCAATTTAATTTTCCTGATGACCTGCAAACGTCTCCAAAATATTTGCTATTCCAAATAGTTTTGTTTCAGCTCATCAAATGTTAAAATGTAATGAGATTTCTCAGAATATATGACAAATAAATGCCTATTCCAGCACTGTAAATGTTATAGTCCAGACAAGGTGATACGTAGCAGTATGGTCTTCTGGAATAAGGCTTGTGATGAGCTAGCATCCTGCCTATTTTCTATGTTGTGCCCACTTTTGCCACAATATATTCTGCCTCTCAGTTGGATTAAATGGATTTAACAATGTTATGTTATAGCAAAAGCCAAGTGAAGCAGAGTTTTTGATAGTGACAGAGAAATTTCAAAATTTAAAATATGAACACTAAGGCACAAAATCATACTTGGTTGAGTTTTAAACAGTAAATAAACAACTGTATTCAGTCTTAAAATAAGGTTTCAGTGGATTTTGTTCTCATTGTGTTCTCATGGCTTTGACTCCGGATAGTTTAGCCTATTTTTATTCTTAAGTTTGTTGTTGTGTTAATAAATTGTACCTGCAGTAGTCTGATCAGCATAGGTTTTATATAACCTTTTGAGAGTTCCATGAGTAGTTATTGTGCTGCAGTTTACTGAACACTAAAATACCCTGCTATTTTGCTCTATCTGAGTTTTCTTTATAAACTTTTTAGTATTTTCTGCATAGCCAGACAGTGTATATACAATTTACCACCTTAGTCTTGTTGGATAATATTTCAACAACACTGTGGCTGTTTGTTATAGAGTGAAACTGGCAACATGTGGCTGTGCTTGTCTTCTCTTCTGCTTGTCCTGTTCTACAACATCTTAGCATTTAGCACAGCCTGAATAAGTTGTTAGGTTTTTGGTCTTCTGATGTCCTTGTAGATCATTAAGTGAATGAATAAAGAAAATTGTGCATACAGGAAAGACAACATCTCCTACTTTTTTTGTCGTTCACTTTTTTTAGTAATTAGGCACTTTAAAAGTACTTAATACAAGGACTGGTGTTCACACTCCTTTGGCCAAATGGTGGCTTTCAAAACAGCAGGTTACCATGTACTTGCACAATTAGCATGATTCTTTTCTCTGTTATTTTGAATTGAGTGTCAGATTAATTACGCCATATTAATAAACCTGCCTAATCCACAACAGAGAACATACTATATAAGAAAAATGTATAAAATAAGTGTACCCATACTGTACATACATTATTACGTTTTTTCCTCCACATGCTAGTTTTAGTCTATATCTCAAATGCATTTATGCTTGGTGCAATGTTGCCTCAAAATCGCCCTTTAGTTCAAATGTGTGAGAGGGAATGTAGTTGAGTTTATTCTGTTCTATGATGATTTCTAACTCAGTGATGATGCAAGTGACTCCGGTCTCCCTTAGTACTATAGTGTAGCAATGGAAACCCACCCTGTAGGCAGAACTTAACAACCACAAGAGAAAGGCATAGTAGGGAAAATGACCCAGACCTAGTCTGAATGAAGTTAATGTACATCAGAAGAGGATGTTCCTTTTCTACCTGATGTTTCTGTTATCTGAAACCGGAGGTCCTTAAAAGTACTCCATTTGGGAAGTAAGAACATAAAAACGGGGATAGTATATGCAACATTAAGACTGAATATTATTTTGTGTGAGCTTATTCATGCACACTAACAGAGGGCTGTTAATCTTTCAGTGTTCTCCCACTTTGACAAGTTTTCAGGGGAAAAAAAAATAAAAATCTGCTAATCAGTTAGTATTGCAGCAGTACTGGTAATTTGAAGTGTAACCTGTGATGGGGGTGCAGTTACAACACTGGTATTTTGGGTTAACCTTGGACTCAACAAGTAAGGTAAAATTCAGTAAGATGAAGTTGAGCTTTAATCAGATAAGGAAGAAAGGTCCCTGTTTTATTAAACTGAAACCCAGGAGAGTATACGATAGATAGATAGATAGATAGATAGATAGATAGATAGATAGATAGATAGATAGATAGATAGATAGATAGATAGATAGATACTTTATTAATCCCAAGGACTAATAACTTGTGCAGTAATAACATTTCACCATGATTTCAAGATTTTTTTAATAATGTACTAGGGGGCTTTACCCGCGTCTCTGCCACTTGTGTACTGTATTTGAATTTCACTTTCACTAAACAACAAATCTTTTAATTCTTGCGGATATGCCTCTTCATAGGGAAGAAACACTACAGGGTGGTCCAGATCTAATTATGCAGGTCCAGGTCGTCTGGATGACTTTGATTTATGCGGATACGATTCCAGTTCAGTGTGAAGGCGATTCTTCATGTCGTCAGTTTGCACACTTCTCAATGGTCTGGGATTTTTCAGGTGATTTTCTATGTAATAAACTTAAGTTATAGCGTAATGAAAATTGCATAATTAGATCTTGACCACTCTATACTTTTCCCTGATGGCAACACTAATTAGACGATCTACAAGTCTCCGACTTAAAGTTTAAATCCGAACAATATATTCAATCTCTTTTTGCTGTTCCATTATTTCACCAAGTAATAATTTCCATTTGTTTGCACTATTGCGATCTTTACTATCATTTTTTTGAGCCTTTCAAATTTTAGTACTTTCATTATCTTTAACCAGCTGTGCATGTGTATCATGCCAACGTTTTTGAATTCTTTACAACTTTCCGGGCATGGGTAAATCTCTTGGCACAAAGTCTCATCTCACGGGAAGTGAAAGTATCTCTCTGAAAAAGTCATGTGTCGTCCCAGGCTAAAAAGTCTCACCTTGTCCCAGGATTTTTTTACGTAATAGAGAGAAATAAATTGAATATTCTTAAGTGCCTTCTGTGTAATTGCAATGAATAAATCATACAAGGGGAGTGTCAGATTCCACTCTAGTGGAAGCTAAAAATGTAATTTTTAGTTGAACATGTTAATTTCAGGATTAACCTGTTTTCTGAGAATTTAGTCACAAAACAAGAGAGTTAAGACAACTTCTTGGCTTTCATCTTTTTTTTTTATTAATATATTTTTTATAATGTTTTGGCTTCTTATTGCATTTTTTTACCTATTGCTTTACCATAGTCCTTGAAGGGGTAGTGAAATGTTTCCTGTGCAAGGAGGTGACAGTGTTGTCATTATGACATATAGAAAAATCTATCTAATGACACATTTGTCACTTCTATAGTGTAATTTTTTTTATAAAAGCAGTTAATCACAGATTCTTTTACAGCTCATCATTTTATTTTCATTGGGCTATTTTGACAGCATTTATAAAATCTAGATTGTGTCTCCTGCAGTTCTCTTAATTACAAAAAGCAGCTTCACTATGTGAAGCAGTTTATGAAATATTCACCAAGTAAACATTCCTAATTCATATTTAAATGTATTAAAGGAACTGGTATGACTGGGGGAGCAATGCACATCTGGAAAGAAAGTATAGTGTATACTGCACTGTATTAGAGCAACACCAGGAGCAATTCTGTCAAGCAGTATAAATATTGGAATTTCAACTGAAAAATATGCGTTATATTTTTCTTATTCCCTATATAAAAAACATAATCCAAGGAGACCTCTGTGGTATCTGAAGCTGAAGTACTTTGCAAAACAGGTACAGTATAAATGAAATGTCATTTAAACAATATGGGCCTTTTTTTAAGTTGTTAAAAGTGTACACAAATGAAAGAAGGAAATTTTCAATCAAATGCTTTAATGTTGCCAAAAAAGATGTTTTTCAATAAAACTTTCCCTTGGTCATTAAATTTGTCCAACCAAAAGTATATTTGTCTAAGCTGGCAGCATTGCAGGTGGGTTTGAATTATACACTGATTTTTTTTATGAGAAATTAGATTTGTTATGAGCAGTTTGATAGGCAGTAATTTTAATGTTCATTCTGTCTTAACTGTCACATCTGACTACTTTAACTTTAAATTAAATATTGTGTGTATTTCTCCTGTAAAGTACAGTTTAATTTGTAGTTAAGTGCACTACTGTTAAGTAAGACAAGTGCTTTAATGAAACGATTTATCTTGCAAGCAGTCATCCTTATTAAATGCCTTTTACTGTATCATTACTCTTGGCTTCCTTTAAGACAGTTTCTGTAGCTGAGAAGCACAGATGCCTGTCCAATACTTTAATGACAGGAAATGTGAGTAATAATTTTAGGGTAAGTTGTTTAAATTACTGATTAGAAAGATTAGGGTAAACCCCAGACCATGGTTGTAGTACAGTAGATGATCAGTGGAAGTTTCAGCCAAATGATGTCAGGGGAAGATCAGAATATCCTCTTAATTTCTTTCATTTTGATTTTTTTGTCAGGCAATACAGGGGATCCAATAACTATGTTTTGTTTATTTTTATTTTTTATTTTTTTGATACAAAAAGGAATTATGTTTATCACTTACTAGGCTTCATAATGATTAACGAAGTTCCTTATATAACAAAATAATTTGATTACATATAATTACTGCTGGGCGGAACAGTGGTGCAGTGGGTAGCACTGCTGCCTCGCAGTAAGGAGACCTGGGTTCACTTCCCGGGTCCTCCCTGTGTGGAGTCTGCATGTTCTCCACGTGTCTGTGTAAGTTTCCTCCGGGTTCTCTGGTTTCCTCCCACAGTCCAAAGACATGCAGGTCAGGTGCCTTGGTGATTCTAAATTGTGTGTGTGTGTGCACACCATGCAGTGGGCTGGCATTTTGTTTCCTGCCTTGCACCCTGTGTTGGCTGGAATTGGCTTCAGCAGACCCCCGTGACCCTGTAGTTAGGATATAGTGGGTTGGATAATGGATGGATGGATAATTACTGCTTGAAATACTTTAACAGTATGTTGTTTCATTATTTACTATGGTTAAAAACATCACAACCATAGTTTTGAAAATAAATA
Source organism: Polypterus senegalus (assembly GCF_016835505.1). NCBI lineage: Eukaryota > Metazoa > Chordata > Cladistia > Polypteriformes > Polypteridae > Polypterus > Polypterus senegalus. The sequence continues at coordinate 95,167,825 of NC_053162.1, forward strand.
GTGGGATGTATAAGCATGTCATGTAGGAAATAAACTCAGAAATCAAAAACTATTTTGTCATATGGACAATACATATATCATTCATTTGTAAATTTATTTGTATTTGCAATCACTGAATGTTTTGCATTTTGAAAGTATGTATTTTTTAATTGCTAAGCTAACATGCATAATCTCAGTATAGAAATATGGCTTTTTTACAGCACATTGTACGGCTTTTTTTCCTTCTTTTGCAAGCGCTTTTGTTTACTTTCTATTTATATAATTTTATTGAAACCTATGCATTTTTTGAAAGTTACCTGATTTTGCTAAAAGATAAAATTAACTATTCAGATTGTTTTATGAGGCTGATATCAATATTTGTTAAAAAAAAAATCTTTAGCTATGATTTATTAGAACAGTGTTTCCCAACCTCGGTCCTGGGGGCACACTGTGGCTGCAGGTTTTTGTTCCAACCAGCTTCTCTTTTTAATTTGACTCCTGGGCTAATTAAGTGATGTGTCATTTCCCAAGTTCTGTGTTTTGGGAACAATATAGAAATTAGAAAGTTAGGCAGAAGTTTGGTAATAAAACAAAAAACAAAAAACAAAAAAAAACAACTATATATATATATATATATATATATATATATATATATATATATATATATATATATATATATATATATATATATATATATATATATATATATATATAGATAGTGGAGGATTGCCAGCTTTCCATGCCAGTCCACACCCCCAGGCCGCTAGGAGGAACTCTCCCGACAGCAGGATCGTGCCCCGAGGTCCAGCAGGGCCTTATGGACCTTGTAGTGTTTATACACAGCCCTGCTGGATACCTTGGGGGCCACCGGGAGTCACTGTGGGGGGGCTTATGGGCTCTTTTGTGCCCTATGACCCAGGAGTAAGTCACGGTCACGTGATAGGAAGGAACAACGTGCTCCTGGGTTGAAGAAAAGGACTGTTTGCCCTGACCCGGAAGGAATAAGGAACTGTGGACTGTTGGGACAGGAACACCTCCGGGTCAGGGGCTATAAAAGGACAGTGCCTCAGTCCAGACGCTGAGCTGGAAGGTAGAGGAGCAAGTGTCTGGGCGAGGAGGAGAGAGAAAGAGAGATTATAGTGTTGTGTGGAAAAGAGTGTATTGTATATGAGTAGTGTGGAGGGTGCTTTGTGCACATTGTGTAAAGAAATAAAAAAGCATTGGACTTTTACCTGGTGTTGGGAATTCTACCTTAGGGTTCAAGTGAGCACTAGCGCCCCCTACTGCCACAATATATTAAAATGTACCAAACAGTTATATGGGAATAATGTATTTTTTTCTTTTTAACAATAGTTTCATCTTGATTTTCATTCTGCTTTTCTAGGTGTTCTAATGGTTTAATTAATTCATTATTTACTAATTAGTGGGTCTGATGCTAAAGTACTTTCAGCCTTTGATTATTCAGTGTTGTTTGCCAGCATGTCTGCTTTGCTGATTTTTAATTGTCATTAATAAGATACAACAAAAGGGGAAAACTGCACAGGGAAAGTGCAAAATACAATGAAATCAACAAAAGAGAGTAAAGCATTTAAATCAATAGCAAAAGCAGAAATATTTCTAAATGTCTTATAATTGTAAAAATCATGCTGCTGTGCTTTTCTGAATGTAGAATAAAAGAAAAATAATACCAGCTAATTAAATGAGATCAGTGTTGTCAGGTCTTGTCACTGATTAGGAATCTGGTTGGAACAAAAACCTACAGTCACAGTCTGCCTTAGGACCGAGGTTGGGAAACACTGTATTATTATACATTGCCATATCTACTCCAAAAACTAAAGATAGCCTCATTAATCTAATATACTCAAACTTGCTTGAAAACAGTTTCACAGTTTGTTGAATGGCTATAGATTTAGGAACAATATAAAAAGAAAAAAAAAGTTATTTTTGACAGCTAATGTAGATCCTGAAAATATTGCATTCTACATCATGTGTTAAGTTTACTTTTACCTTTTATGCTAAACACTGAACTTTATGGCATATCTTATATTTCTGTGTTTTGCCCATTTTTGTCAAAGGGGAAGAACACAACAGCGGTGACTAAGTCAACTTCTGGATAAAACAGCACAGCACATTTGTCTTTGGTGTCCAGTATATTGTAGCTGTAATGACTTATTTTTCTTCATTTTTTTTTTTTAAACAATCAATACCCCAGATGCAGTTTTACTCTTACTTAACTGTTGGCTTTAAGTAAAATGGCAGTTGTAAGTTAAACATAGCAAGCAACACAGGGAAGGGTTCAAAATGAAATAGTACCAGTAGGGACTTGGTACTGTGAAATGATGCAACTGGAACTACTTTCTGTAATACTAAATGAGTGAGCAGTTTGGAAATGATCCGGATATACACCATACAGTATGTTTTGGTATGATCAAAAAATATAGCAAGGGCAATAACTAGCATCATGAGAAAAAGCCTGCTTGGAAACAAAATGAAAATGTGTTCTTGGCCCCATCATTGCAAGTGCAAGCTGTTGGTTTTCTACCAAGTACTCTAATTTTTGCCCAAAGGTAGAATATGTTCATGTTACTTTTTAGGATAACATGAGAGAGTGAGACAATATTTCAAGCTATAACAGTGCTAATATTACCAGGTATAGTGTACTTTCAAGGATGTATTCTTGCTAGTGATGGTTTTAACTTCACACTCACTCAATATCTCTACATCTACGTACATCTTTCCTGAGTAGTTGTTTTGACAAACATGTGATGACATTATCATGACTTAAAAAAAATCCTTAAAATTTGATTTGATATTATTTGCAAAAAACAGCATATATACGGTATACTGTACCTTTCTCTGTGAATTCCTGAATTGAGACACAAAAACTTAAGAGGTGACAATGTTCTCTGAGCATAATTGTCAAATAATTGTTGGTGTTTTTTTTTTTTTTTCCACCTCTCACACAACCCCCAACCAAGTTGGTCTGGTGGTGTATATCTACAGCACCTTAGTTTACTTCATATCCTATTTCATTCTCCATGGTTTCAACTCACATCACAAAAATTTACAATCCTCTTGGTTAAGGTACTTTATGAGGGGTTGGCTCCTGTCTTGTGACTAATTCTGCATCGGGAGGCTTCAATTCCCTGTGAGCCTAAAATGGAAAATTGTATCCAGAAAACAAATGAATGCATGGCCAAGAGTAAAGTATGCACAGATGTTTTTGGTTCACATTCCATGAGGTGTGAATTACCAATCACATACTTTTCATATTTTTCAGGATAACTATAAATGATGTTCCTAGACAGTGTTTAAGGATGAGTGAACTGGTGTTAGAGATATTAAGTTTTCATTAACCACTGTGTATCAACCAGAATCAGCATTAATGTAATTAGAGAAAAACTGGTACCTATGGTAGGAAGTAGATTTTCATAATTTATTTTTTTTGGTAACACTTTAGTATAGGTACTGCAAAAATGCATCTATCACTCATTTACTATTATGTCATAAGACCTTAATATACAATTTTTCTGTGTCTTCATAACACTTTCAAAGCAACAGTAAAGTGTTTATTCATCTCTACGGTGTAGCCTGCTAACAAAACATCACTTTGTTGTGCTCTGAGGTGGCTTGACTGAGACGCATTTCCCTCGTGATTACATATTTAGTATAAGACCTGTAAATTCTTCATATTAACTAATAATTTTGCCATCATGTCAATATGCACAGTGATGATTTATAAGCGGTTATGAAGACCAAAAGAACCCTTTATGGTCTTGTTAGTAAGTAATTAAATAAGTAACGTATATACTCATGTATAAGTTTGGTCTTTTAAACATCTTCTTGCCTCCTCCAATCTAGCATCAGTTTCTCAGACGCATCGAATTTTGTTGTAGCAGCACAGTTACCAATTTCTTTTGCTACTTCAACAACGTTTAATTTAAAACCAGCTTCATAATTTCTTCTGATGGAACGACCTATAGTAGATAAGAGATGCTCTTACGATAAAGGTGTATGAAGGTGTGAGATACAAAAAACACAAATCACTGCAATAGTTGCTTTGTAATAGTTTGGGTATTACTGTGTGGTCACGTAGGCGCAATACAGAGAGAGAGAGGTTAGGAGCATGCACTGATACAGCATATTGCTGCACCCACATAGAAACAAAAAGCAGTGTTCTTCGTGGTTACTCTCTCAGGTGGGCGTTAGCATATCATAATCTTTTGGACCAATTGTGTGAGTTTTCCGCATTCGACTTATACGACCAACATTATAAAATATCAGAAATGAAACTGTAAAATCAAGCCCAGACTTATCCGTGAATATATATTTTATATTTTATATATTATTTGAATGACAAATTGGACTGGACTGCCAATACTGATGCTCTATGTAAGAAAGCTCAGAGCAGAATATACTTTCTGAGAAGGTTGGCATCCTTCAACATCTGCAGTAAGATGCTGCAGATGTTCTACCAGATGGTTGTGGCGAGTGCCCTCTTCTACGCGGTGGTGTGCTGGGGTGGCAGCATAAAGATGAAAGACGCCTCACGCCTGGACAAACTTGTTAAGAAGGCAGGCTCCATTGTAGGATTAAAGTTGGACAGTTTAACATCTGTGGCAGAGCGACGGGCACTAAGCAAACTCCTGTCAATCATGAATAATCCACTGCATCCACTTAACAGTGTCATCTCCAGACAGAAGAGTAGCTTCAGTGACAGACTTTTGTCACTGTCCTGCTCCACTGACAGACTAAAGAGATCGTTCCTCCCCCACACTATGCGACTCTTCAATTCCACCCGGGGGAGTAAATGCGAACATTAATTTTATTTTAATTCTTTTCATTTTTATTACTATTTAATTTAATATTGTTTCTTTGTATCAGTATACTGCTGCTGGATTATGTGAATTTCCCCTTGGGATTAATAAAGTATCTATCTATCTATCTATCTATCTATCTATCTATCTATCTATCTATCTATCTATCTATCTATCTATCTATCTATCTATCTATCTATCTATCTATCTATCTATCTATCTATCTATCTATTTATATATGGTAATTGATGCATTTTTTGTAGTGCCTAAACCAGTGTTACCTTTTCTTTAAATTCTGCAAAAGGAAAAAGGACAACTAAGTTATTCTTCTTGTGGCATGTGATGCCATTGTTCATATTTCCTATAGATATCAAAGCAAGACTTGTGTTCTGTTCTTCTGACAGAGGACATGTAATCCAGACATTTCAAGTCTTTTACATTGCTTCTCCAATTTATGGAGAAATACAGTATACCACACTATACAATAATGCAGATTGATAAAAAAGAATAATTTTGCTCCATCATTCACATCACTAATCAGTATTGTACTGGTTCTGAAAAAAGGCCATTTATTTACCTTAAACAATTTTCTTATTTTTCTAACACGGAAGAAGACTATCAAAACATTATGCACATTCTGTAAATAAGCTTGTCCCTCACACAGCTTCTTATAAGTTCTTTTCTACAAAATGCTATTAAAAACAGCAGTAATTATATGGCTACCTACCCTATAGCAATTGGTCACCTTTCTGTCTGCCCCCTTAATTACACACTGAATAGAGAACATCACACTGCCCTCTGGAGATCATGACTCACGATTTACTTTTGTCACCATTGCTCCTTTCTAACCAAAGTAAAAACAAAAAGTAAAAAGAACAGCAGACAATTTATGATTTTAACTGTTTTTAAATTGCATAGTCCAGCACAGGCTTACTAGGCTTGTGAGATTGGCATGATTGCCTCTGGAGCAGGTTAGGAAACAAACCCCTGACATGATATCAGGTCATCACTGAGTTTAATCAAAATCTTGTCCACTTTAGCTCACATTGCATGAGTATAATTAAACAAATACAGTGGTGTGAAAAACTATTTGCCCACTTCCTGATTTCTTATTCTTTTGCATGTTTGTCACACAAAATGTTTCTGATCATCAAACACATTTAACCATTAGTCAAATACAACACAAGTAAACACAAAATGCAGTTTTTAAATGATGGTTTTATTATTTAGGAGAAAAAATCCAAACCTACATAGCCCTGTGTGAAAAGTAATTGCCCCTTGTTAAAAATAACCTAACGGTGGTGTATCACACCGGAGTTCAATTTCCCGTAGCCACTCCCAGGCCTAATTACTGCCACACCTGTTTCAATCAAGAAATCACTTAAATAGGAGCTGCCTGACACAGAGAAGTAGACCAAAAGCACCTCAAAAGCTAGACATCATGCCAAGATCCAAAGAAATTCAGGAACAAATGAGAACAGAAGTAATTGAGATCTATCAGTCTGGTAAAGGTTATAAAGCCATTTCTAAAGCTTTGGGACTCCAGCGAACCACAGTGAGAGCCATTATCCACAAATGGCAAAAACATGGAACAGTGGTGAACCTTCCCAGGAGTGGGCGGCCGACCAAAATTACCCCAAGAGCGCAGAGACGACTCATCCGAGAGGTCACAAAAGACCCCAGGACAACGTCTAAAGAACTGCAGGCCTCACTTGCCTCAATTAAGGTCAGTGTTCACGACTCCACCATAAGAAAGAGACTGGACAAAAACGGCCTGCATGGCAGATTTCCAAGACGCAAACCACTGTGAAGCAAAAAGAACATTAGGGCTCGTCTCAATTTTGCTAAGAAACATCTCAATGATTGCCAAGACTTTTGGGAAAATACCTTGTGGACTGATGAGACAAAAGTTGAACTTTTGGAAGGCAAATGTCCTGTTACATCTGGCGTAAAAGGAACACAGCATTTCAGAAAAAGAACATCATACCAACAGTAAAATATGGTGGTGGTAGTGTGATGGTCTGGGGTTGTTTTGCTGCTTCAGGACCTGGAAGGCTTGTTGTGATAGATGGAACCATGAATTCTACTGTCTACCAAAAAATCCTGAAGGAGAATGTCCGGCCATCTGTTCGTCAACTCAAGCTGAAGCGATCTTGGGTGCTGCAACAGGACAATGATCCAAAACACACCAGCAAATCCACCTCTGAATGGCTGAAGAAAAACAAAATGAAGACTTTGGAGTGGCCTAGTCAAAGTCCTGACCTAAATCCAATTGAGATGCTATGGCATGACCTTAAAAAGGCGGTTCATGCTAGAAAACCCTCAAATATAGCTGAATTACAACAATTCTGCAAAGATGAGTGGGCCACAATTCCTCCAGAGCTCTGTAAAAGACTCATTGCAAGTTATCGCAAACGCTTGATTGCAGTTATTGCTGCTAAGGGTGGCCCAACCAGTTATTAGGTTCAGGGGGCAATTACTTTTTCACACAGGGCCATGTAGGTTTGGATTTTTTTTTCTCCCTAAATAATAAAAACCATCATTTAAAAACTGCATTTTGTGTTTACTTGTGTTATATTTGACTAATGGTTAAATGTGTTTGATGATCAGAAACATTTTGTGTGACAAACATGCAAAAGAATAAGAAATCAGGAAGGGGGCAAATAGTTTTTCACACCACTGTATCTATACCTTCATATATATTTAATAACATCCCACAGCATTTACTGATCCAAAGATACAGTACAATTGTATACATACTCCATGTTTAAAATTGGCACATAATTGTTGTTTAAATAGAGAGATGACTGTAATTTTGTTTAAGGCTAAAATTTCACCAGCAGAATGTTTAGTGTCCCCCTTCTCTAAAGCCCAACCAAAGCTGTACATGTTGACTTTTAAAAATTTTGTAATATAACCTGATTTTATTTAAAACAAATCTTTTTTGGATAAAGTTACCCACTTGATATGTAATAGATAAATGTATTATTATTTTTAGGAACAACTGTGATGCGCATGACAGCTCACGATGCTGATGATTCAAACACTGACAATGCAGCTCTTCGATACAACATTGTGAAGCAGACCCCTGACAAGCCTTCACCAAATATGTTCTATATTGATCCTGAAAAGGGAGATATTGTCACAGTAGTATCACCTTCATTACTCGACAGGGAGGTAAGCTACAGTTATAAATATTAAACTTTGTTGACTGAGTTTTACTTAAAATATGCAAATTGTTCAGTGTATAAGAAATTTATATTATGTATATGTGGATTTTGCCAAATTGTGTTTTGAATTTAGTACACTTTTGTTTTCAAAGAAAGTCACAGAAAAATATTTTGCACTGCTAATTGAGATGTTTATTGATGTTAATTGCAGCAATGAAATTATCTATCGGCCGATTGGATGTCTACATCTGATTGCTACCTCCTTTTTCAAAAGATATTACGTGTATGACAACAAATTTTGCCTTTACTAAGCATTAGCACTACTAATTCCCTTCTGCATGTTACAATATTATGATATAAAGTTAAATTGCTTTTTTCCTTTTAAAATAACATTATCATAGAAATCTTTTAATTTTGCCTGAGGGAATGACAATGATAATAGACATAAGTGCTGGGGCAAAAAGTATTTGACAGAGAACAGAAAGATCGAATTAAGTGTAATGCAGCAGGATTATGTGGGTTGCATTTACAAATGTGTTTAATGGTGTGATGGACACTATTTATCACTGACATGCACACACAAGCTTTTAAAGTACATGCATGCTCATGTGACAATCAATCTAATTAGAATCAAGGTTATACCTTTCAGCATATTAAGTACCTAGAGGATTTTTATACATAACTGTTTACCTATCAACTGAAATGTCATGTATAACATGTACTTTTATCAATTTGTAATTGTTTTTAAGCATAAATAACATTCTTATCAGTAGTGATAAAAGATTAAGTTTCTTTTTCCTTTGTTGTTTTGGGTATATTTTACCATACTGACATGAATGTTGGTTTGGTAAACCAAATTACTCTTTAAATGAAACTAAAATGATAGGCATTTTGTAGAATTAATGAGATTTAACAATTCTGAATACATTCCATGTTTGAATGGAAAAGAAGTGGTCTGAATATTAACTCCTACAGCTTTCATTTATTTAGCTTTTTTTACACAATGCTTGAAATGTATGCATTTTAGCATTTGTGTCAGTGTTGCGTACGTCTACATGTATGTGCACTTTTCTGTTCTATGTTATAATAAAACTAACGGGCAAACAAAACTAAACAAGAAATGTGTTTGCTGAAAGGCAGTCAGGACACTGCACAGCATGCTTTCTTTTAATGGAACTGGCAGTTGTTAGCACCTGTGACATGTCACCAGATGGCTCCACACCATCCTTTTCATTAAATTATAATAACACTGTGTAGTTGGATGTCTATGTAAATATGATGTCTTTTATTACTACTAGCTATGTTTTCTATAATTTAGGCTAATATTCGTTTACTAGAACTCCTTACTCTTGAACATTCAACATACATTAGAATGCCCATCAGTAAAACATTCCAACCTCATGTCATATCATTGCTTCCTACTGACTGACCTTGGCTTTTGTTGATGGTCATTGCAAAACATCAGTTTTCGCAGAAAAATGTGTGGTTTTGATTTGAAACAGCTAATTAGTAGCAATAATAGGAATTTGTTGGTATAATCTTAATTTAATGTTTTAATTTGTAATCTTGCACCATTAAAATGTTTTGGTGGGATTAGATCAAAATCAATATACACTGAAATGTGTTTTTTTGTAACATATTACATACAGCATTGGCATTTTCAGGCTGCACATTAACTTGGCCCATGCATTAAATTGAACATTATGCGTATTGTACAGAAACGAAAAGGTGAAAAGAATTCATTTTGTGAACTGTGTGCAAGTTCCACCTTCGCTATGTTCCATCTGTAGGTGGCCTCTTTTACTGAGCTTCGCATGTGTTTAAACTGAACAAGGCATGCTGTTGCTCCTTGCTTGTGTTGTACACAGGGCTTGAAGTTGTTCCGGTTCATCACCTTCTCTCTTATATTAAAGGGGACAACCCAGTTCTCTACAATGTTGCATGTATTTTACCACCAAGGTTGAAATCCACCCCCCCATGCCCTTTCTCCCTCCTCATACCCTTCCTTTCTTCAAAATATAGGTGTATTATTGCATTTGATAATCCAAGGAGGACATTGGCACCCCCAGGGGGGAATTTGTATGTTACGTATATAATATTGAAAGGAGTAAGAAGCCAACGGAATAGGGAGTACTGCGTTTTGATCCTTCCACTTCACTTCTGCTGCCTGCCTTAGTTTGCCTTAATTTGTAAGCCCCATTTCTCTACGCAATTCCTTCTCAGTGCTCACTGGAAACAAGGATGTGACACCTTATGAAAGCATACTTACTACAGTATTATTATCAAGAAATATTGAGTAATAAAACAGGGAGGCTAATTCTCTATAGCCTCGTAAAATATCAATGAAATCCGTCAAAAAACATGAGTGTGCCTCTGTTTTCAAGTCCTTGACATTGCCTCTTCTTCAGCCATTTGTGCACCTTATTTTTTTAGAGCAGCTGTTCGTGTGGCCTGTCAATCGCTTCTGCTAGGGCATTTGTTTGCAGAAAAGTGCAATGCAGTGCAGATTCTTACCGATCAGCATGCTATTAATGAATATTAACAATGAAAAAAAAAAAAACAATCGACAAATAAACACTGGTCGGTGTTTCAATCTTCAATCAAATCAGCCAAAGCATTTTTGAGATTTTTCAATTATTTTGTTTTTCTGTTTTGTGGGAGGGGATTTACCCCTAAATACTGATATATTGAAATATCCTATTTTATAAGATACCTACTGCTAAATTTCAGTTATTTAACTAAACAGGAAATAGTGCTTTTGTTGATGAGTGGGTGAGTTAATATTGCTGTTTATATATATATATATATATATATATATATATATATATATATACACATATATTCATATATATATGCATATATATAAAGAGCAATAAGTATATAAGTTATGTGTATATACTTATATATACAGTATACTGTATATACAGTGTATATATATATATATATATATATATATATATATATATATATATATATATATATATATATATATATATATATATATATATATATATATATATATATAATGTGTGTGTGTGTGTGTTTATGGGGGAGCAAGCGTGGCCGGAACGTTACCTCCCCCGGGATGCTAGATGGCAACCCCCTGGATTACAGCGGTGCCTTGGACTCCCGCAGGGCTTCATGGGAGTTGGAGTTTGGTGCAGCCCTGATGGAATCTGCAGGTGCTGTCAGGGGGTGCTGCAGTAGAAGCTGCTGAGCCCTTATGGGCAGTTTTTCTGACACACCCTGAAGTACTGCTGGAAATGAGTCATCAAGCACCTGGAGCACTTCTAGGTGCTTTATAATTTGAGTCACTACTCGTGGAGCCAGAATCGGGAGGAGGAACAATGAAGCTTGACCTGAAGATTGGAGGAGAAAGGAGAAAGGAGAAAAGAGAAAACAAAGAGTTTCCCACAAGGAAATAAAATTAAAAAAAAAAATAAAAATATATATATATATATATATATGTTACAGGTAAAGTTCATGCTATCCAACAGACCTAGGTAAAGCTGGAATTGGAAATAACATTTTGTTAAAAATGGGCTTTTCCGGGTGGATAAACCTAAGATTACCCAGGCAAAGTTAGAAACTTATGTTTTATTCCAACTTTACCCAGGTCTTTTGAATAATGCAAGTGTTACCTGAGTAATGCTAGATTTATCCAATTTTTTTTCTTTATGGGTAACTATATATATATATATATATATATATATATATATATATATATGTGTGTGTATAGATATCATTTCCGGCGCCGCATCCGAGTGGCAGCCTTTCCAGCAGCTCCGTATACGACTTTATCTTTTTACCTTTTTATCTCTATTTTCTCTATTTCACTGATCACTTCTACCACTTTCTTTTATGTGGAATTGCTCCCTGGACACTTTTTACACATTTTTACTATTTTACTATTTTTTTTGTGAATTTCCCCTTGGGATTAATAAAGTATCTATCTATCTATCTATCTATCTATCTATCTATCTATCTATCTATCTATCTATCTATCTATCTATCTATCTATCTATCTATCTATCTATCTATCTATCTATCTATCTATCTATATATATATATATATAGTATGTGAATTTCCCCTTGGGGATTAATAAAGTATCTGTCTGTCTGTCTGTCTATGAGAGAGATTTACATTGCCTTTGCTTGTGTAGCAATCTTTCAAGTAACTAAAAAGTACAAGCAGCATTCATAAAATAAAAAATAACGAAATATTCTCAATAGTTTTTTCTCTGTGCTCTGTTGCACTCACTTTCACACAGCTTCCCAAAATCTCAACTGTCACACAGAACTGACCTCAATTCCATTTTCATTGCATTTGCAGTTTCAATTAAAATGGTTGTGACCTCTAGTGAGAGACTGACATTTTTACGGTTTTAAGTGTGCGAATAACATACTGCTTGGCAAACTTACTAATCCACCCAAAGTAAAGGAGATGACAAATAGAAGGGCAAACAGATTCTGTACTTAGATTCTTTGCTTTTGACATGTGAAGTAGCATTTTTCCATTTTAGTATGTCCTTAATATAAAGTTATTTATTTAATAGAAAATGTTATTTTAAAATTCAATTTGTTCATGATACACTTTGTATATACAGAGTTTGATAATACTTTCTGTTCACTTAGCATAATGAATATATATCAGATGCTGGTTATTGTTATAAAAATTAATCTAGAAATGATATTAATCAAATAAATATTGCAATGTAAGTAAGTGCTTGCAGTTTAAAATCTACAAGCAGAGAGACTGAGAAATTATGGGTTTATTTATAGTAGACAACTACATAGTTTTCTTGGTCTTTTAGGAATATTTTCAGTATTTTAGGGTGAGATGCATAGACCACAGATTGTGTAAATTTGAAATACTTTTAATTAGAGCTGCTGATTAATCATTGTTTACACATGCAAATAACGCACACAAATTCTGCAGTTACATTTTTTAAACAATCCCTAGATGTGTTATTGAATCTGATTAATTTGAATGCACTTCACACTGTGTTAGTGAACCAGCACCAAATATATCCAAGTCTATAAAAAGTAGTAGTGAGCCACCAGCGCTTGATCAGTTCCTGTGTTGTTTCTTAATAATCTTCATTCACACACACGCCAGTAATGTTGATAGACCTCCCTTATAGCACAGGATTGTCCTATACTGGAATCAATAAAATGCTGCATACCATATATAATCAATAGAGAAATGATTTCTCACATATTTTCACAAACACCATTTAATATATATACTAGCTCTTCAAACTGCTGAGATTAACATAAGAACATTTAATATCAAAAAGGTTAAACAAGCAGAGTAAATGAGTTTCATTTTTGTATTGTATCAACATTGCAGATGTACAAGCACTGCTTGCTAAGAGAGAGTGTGCATTAGCATCAAATTTGCTTTTATGCTGCATTCATACATACATCACCAGTTTAAATATATATATATTGGAACATCCACAACTAAGACAGTACATACGGTGTAAGCATTACTATGATGATGTCTGTTATTCCAAGTCTGCCTATAAAAGAGGCTGTAGAGGTATAGAATGTCAGTGGATCAGCCCTGTCACTGGCGACGTATTCAGCTGCCCATGAATGGATATCTGGCCTGAATCAGCATGGTGCAGGTGTTAACCATGTCTGAGCGGCTAAAGAACAGATGACATGGAGAGAAATCGCTTGATTCCTGATATCTCACTCAGACATCTCCAAAAGCAGACATGGCATATTGTTGTTTAATTATTCTTTTATAATTCATAAATGATACATTCCATGACAATGTGCAATTTTAAAAAATTCTAAATAAATAACTTTATCAGATACATATTGAGATGTCTTTTTCAGTCTAATTTTTACTATTTAAAATCCTAATCTATACACATTTTCAATGTAATTAATGACGACTTCTCTCCAGGTCATGGCTGTAGAGCTGGCTCACGTGTATCATGCAGTTAAGCCTAATCTGAGCTCTAACAGTGACAATTGTGCACAAAAGCTGAACCATGATTATATTTTTTTATTAATATTGTTTTGTATGTTCTCTTGCAACAGAGCAGTTCGACCCATACACATTTGCAAGTGATTATTAAAATTGTTTTGCATTAGAATTTAATGACAGAACTATTTCTGAATTACAGAAGAAATATTAATATGCTTGATGGAAATACAATAAATTGTGAATAATGTGCAGTTAGTTTTGATTAAAACATTTAATTGCATTTAATTTTTTTAACTGAATAGCTGCCTTACTTTTAATTAATGGACAATTTAATAGTTTTGGAATTTTCTGGTCTTTTCCATTTTTTGTACAATTCATTTATTTGGTTAGATAGTGTTTCTATAAAGATTGTGTTTAGTCATAAAATCCATTGGCGTTATGTTTATCTTGCTCTATTTGCACTTTTCCAAGAGTTTTTCTCACCTTCCTGCCAGGTTTATGATTCCACAGATCAATTCTATGTCTTGACCTTTGGAAGGCTTTATGTGAGACTGGATTTTTCCTGATAAATTAAAATTCATTTGAGGTGGTCTGTGCTTGATCCTCTCTAGGGAAGAGATAAAGTTTGTGGATGACGTTACCAAATGCTTCCTGCTGTTGCCTTTCGGTTCCTTCTGACAGTAAAACAAAAGTCAGCGAAATTCTCAAGTAGTGGAATATATCTCATCATATGCTACCTTTTGGACAACATTCACATGACCTGAAACCTGTTGATAACCTTTCTGCTCTCGGGATAGTGAAACAATTTAACTATGAAAAAAATCATAAACTCAACGTGTGGATCAACATAAGATAAGAAGGTAAAGGTTGATTTGCCACAGAGACCTGACCTTGTTTATAACCTGTAACTGATATTTAGTTCACTTTAAAAAAAAATTGTGTTAATGTTTCTTTAAAAAAACATCTTTATTCACAACCAAATAATTTTTTTGTTAATAAATAATTTGTAATGACAGGATTCTACAGTTATATAATTGTTTCATACAGTATGTGTTTATAATTCATGGTCTTTAAAATTAAAATAAAACACTCTACAGGATGGTAGTGAGACCAGCTGTGTTATATGGGTTGGAGACTGTGGCACTCACCAAAAAATAGGAGACAGAGCTGAAGATGACAGACTTAAAGATGTTCAGATTTGCATTGGGTGTGACAATAATGGACAGGATTAGAAATGAGTACATTAGAGGATTAGCTCAGGTTGGACAAAGCTAGAGAGGTGAGATTTCGTTGGTTTGGACATGTGCAAACGAGAGATGGAGGATTTAGGGATGGAGTTGCCAGGCAAGAGAAAAAGAGGAAGGCCTAAGCGAATGTTTATGGATGTGGTGAGAGGGACATGCAGGTGATGAGTGTAACAGAGTAAGATGCAGAGGACAGAAAGATATGGAAAAAGATGATCCGCTGTGGCAAACCCTAACAGGAGCAGCTGAAAGTAGAAGAATTATACTGTAAAAAATGTAATTGTCATTTAGTTTATATATCACACTGAATGCCATTTTTAGTATAATAACTTGTCTGCTGATGTGCATGTTGTGGGTGTCCCATAGTATAGTTAGGAAAACTTTAACACATGAGGAAAACTGAAAGAGTTGCTCTGCCACTCTGTTTCTTAATAAAGTACAATTATTTGCAATAATTTTATTGTAATCATATAGTTCACAATGTACACATACTGGAAAGAATATTCAATGTGAACTGTACAAGTATAAACAAATTGAACAAAAATCTGGCAGATTGGTGCACCATATTGTCCACAGGAGTCAGGTGTCCAGCTGAACTGGCCATCTATCCAGAGTATCACCTTACCAGGGCCATCTTAACATATGGCCGCAATGGGCACTGGCCGGGGACCCCAGGAAAATAGAGGCCCACAATGTTTCTGATGCCTATCTGTGTTTCTGTTTTGCTATCAAGACAGGGGACCCAGCACACTACTTTTCCCGGGGACCTGTGACACTCTTAAGACAGCTCTGAATATACACTCTCACTTTGATGGTCCTTCATTTTTTTAGGCACCTTCCCACCATTTATTTCAGTAAGATCAAATGGTGTTCAGAAATTAATTTTAATTGCAACTAGGTATTCTACATTTAGACCTACTAAATCATTTAAAAGTCCAAAAGTGATTCTATAGTTATGTTTCTTTGTGTGTTGCACCTATAAACATCCATTATTTCAAACATTTTATCAACTATCTATATCACCTTTTCATGTCACAGTCTTAACTGTTCTCAAAAATGAACAAATTTAATATTTGTCAACACTTCAAACATTTTTATTAACACTGTTGTGTCACTAAGGAAATGAGGGGAAATGTTAATCACATGTAAAAACCTAAATAAGGGAAAATATATTACTAAAATGCATATACAGACAAAAAGAAGTGCTGATTAAAGCAGCAGTTTGCCATTCTAAGAAAAGTTATCACTCAGCTCCTGTAGTAACTTTAGTAACTTTATCGTACAGGTAATTACTATGCATAATGTTGTGAAATTATGCTAAAATCGATAAATATGATCTTCACATTAGAATGCTTGGTTTGGTTTGTAGGGAAAAATGCTTGCATGTAGACAAGGTACTCAGACATGTCAGAAAATTGATTTTTCACCATAATCTTCTTCATTTGTTCCTTTGGAAGAAAAGTCAATGCAGTGTGACTGAAACATTTGACGATCAATTCCATATAGAAAAATTATCTGGACAGCTCAATGAAGTTGTAAATAAGGGAGTGGCTAACATGTCTGCACAGAATTTGAGAGTTCTTTGGTTCTGGGCTTTGCATGGTCTGAGTAATGGTCTTACTTCATCATTTAACATTTATTATTGTCATTATCATAACATTTATTCTGGCATTTGTTTAAAACAACCTGTGTGTTCCTGATAAACTAGATACTACTTTTTCTTCACTTATGATACATGTTTTAGTCTCATAGAACGGTTACTAATTATTATGGTGAACATGCCTATGTGCAATAATCACCTCAAACCTAAATGCTGACAAAATGCCCTGATTAAGTTTTAGGCAGCTGTTCTCAAAATGAAATAAACTCAGCAGTTAAAATGGTGCATTTTATGAAACATCTAAAGATTTTATAGAATAGTGGAATTATTTTTTTTTAGAATTTCTCCCCTCAAGTCTAGTAAATAGATATTTACTAACATTTTGGCCTTGTGTTTAAAACTATATTACACCATTTGGTGTATGTAAATGCAAGCTTTTGAGGCAATGAAGATGTAATCATTACATTACATCTTCCTTGAAGAAGGGACCTTCGTTGCCTCAAAAGCTTGCATATTGTAAGCTTTTTAGTTAGCCAATAAAAGGTGTCATTTTGCTTGACTTCTCATTACATCCATAATGGTTAACACATTACAACAGCTTAGTATTAAAGTAATAAGTTAAAGCTTTTTAAAAGCTGAAGTAGATAGATAGATAGGTAGATAGGTAGATAGATAGGTAGGTAGGTAGATAGATAGGTAGGTAGATAAATAGATAGATTAGATACTTTATTAATCCCAAGGGGAAATTCATATAATCCAGCAGCATCATACTGATACAAAAAACAAAACAAAAAAAAAAAAACCAATATTAAAGAGTAAAACAGACAACAACTTTGAATAATGTTAGTATTTACTCCCCCAGGTGGAAGTGAAGAGTCGCATAGTGTAGGGGAGGAACGATCTCCTCAGTCTGTCAGTGTCAGTATGTCTGCAGGGTAATATAACTTCATGGTCCAATCTGTACAAGGTCACAGTTTTTGTGTGATAGGACTAGAATTATTTCTGCTCTTAGATCATCAAAAAGTCTTTTTGAAAATGTGACTTCTCAAAAAAACAAAAAAGATTAACATCAATTGTTTGCTCTGGTATTGGTAGCAAAAAAAAACCTACAGTAATAATACGTTAAGTTTGGTTAATCCACACAACTATATGCACAGTGACAAATGCAACACTACATGGATTCAGCAACCAAGATATTTAGTAACTCTCATGCCAGTCTGTGAATCCTCCTCCTCTTTTCTGGTTTGGGTGAGTTTGGAGGTGCAATTAGTGTTGCATCATTGCAGTCTCTTTGTTGATCTCTGCTAATTATTTCAAAACCTGCACTTGATACAAGGCATTTTAACTGATGGCTGAGAGAACTAGGGATCCAAGCAACACAATTTAAGAAACATTGGCTTAGAGAATATTCATTTACCTATGCGTTTAGGAACCCATTTTTAGCATTACATGATTTTTGGGAGCTAGATGGTTATTTCTGCACTAACATCCAGAGATTGATAAAGGCCAGCATAGGATGGAATGACATTCCATCACATGGCACACTCTCATACATGCTGAGGTACCATCAAATTGGGCATAATTAGATGTCAAAAGCAAGAGACAACTTTATGCAAAAATCATAAACATTATAAATAATATATAGCTTAAATAGAGAATTACATGATTTATCTCAGTTTTTAACTTAGTAGTTTTTTTTTTATAAAAATATTATGAGAATATGTTACATCAACATGTAGTTTTAGGCAGCAGCATTGATATTTAGTGTAAGGAAAGTGCTGACAATAGCATCTACTTTGTATGAGAGATTTAAAATATTCAGATTTTGATTGGTCAAACCAGATCACTCTACCTATAGCAGCATTATTACGGTCAGCTAAGAAAGAGATTGGATTCTAACAGCATGTATCAGGTGTTTTATCAGTGGCTTGTATTTATGATATTGTAGGAGTCCTGTTTACTTCAGTGACTCTTCTGGATCTGCCAGACAAAGTATATATATTTTGTAACTTCATAATTGTTAATAGGTGGCTGATTTCTAAATTAGTGTATGTATTATATCATGCATAGTAGTTTATAGCTATGGGGTGTTGTTTCCATCTGAAGCATGCAAATATGTTGTAATAGTAATGACTGGATTCAATAGACTGAATTAATCAGGGTTTTCACTGACTCAAATGTATTAGCTCTAATCTGTATGTACCATAACAATAAATTTAAGCAAATTCGAATAAAATGCTTGACTAAGTATACTGCAATTTTACAGATTCTTTATATTGATGGTGTGTAATTTACTATGCATTTTTGGTCAGAAGTGAAAATCATGAGATGATTTAAACTATACCATGCATTATTTGGTGAAAGTAGCTCTTGAACTCTAGATTTTATTATAAATTTGCTTCTGATGCAACTATTTTTGTGTGCCTGGCAACTGCTGAGAACTCTCTCTCCACAAAGTTTTCTTTGGCTGTGATAACTGCTCTTCAGACAGAAAACCCAGATTACTGCAGATCTAACCAGGATAAATGGGGTGGAGAAAATGGAAGAATAAAGAAAGCAAAATTTGATTATGCCTAAGTTACTTATTTTATTACTTTGAAAATTATATTGTAATTCCGTCCATTTCTTTAGCTAACAACTAAGTCTGAATCATTTTGTCAGTTGCTATATGGTATAGCCCAGTATGCAAATAGCTGCTAAAACTGATATGAAAAGTGCAAATCTAAGAGAAGTTAAACAAAATAATTGTATGTTGCTGTTATTATGCAATATGTCCTCATTCCAGTAATTAGTATATTACTTTTATTTAAACTGTCTTTTTTGGATTGGATGCCATCCTGACTATGTGACCACTAGTAAAAATTGTAGAATCACAAATAATATATTACATGAAAAACTGGCATAAAGAATATCTGTGATAAATTTTAATATTTTTAAATGTTTTATTGTTAATATCTTTTTCTGTGCTTTTATTCCTATTATATCATGAACATTTATGGAGCACTTTGAACACAGGAAAGTTACAGAGGAACTATGACGAACAACTCTGTAAATGTGATAGCCAGTGCAACTTTCTATGCTGTGGTGTACTGGGCTGGCAACATCACTTTAAGAGAAGCACACCAAATCAACAAACTAATTAAGAAGACAGGCTCAGTTATGGTTCAGTCTCAAACAGCTGGGCATAGTAATGAAGGACATGGCCATTAAGCTCATCCTCTCTGTGACACACCACCATTGAGTACTTTTAGACAACAAATTACTCACCAGAAGTGTGTCAAGGAATGAATCTGAAACTCATTTTAATATCTATCTATCTTGTCTGTGTGTGTGTGTGTATATGTATATGTATGTATATATACAAATGCACACATATCATATACACACATGCCACTAAAATCAGAATAATTTTATATTTCTTCAACAGGTGACTTTTGTGATTGCCATGTATTCAATTTTCTACGAGTAATTTAAAACCTGTCACAGGTAACACTTGACAATTGATTTATATAGAAACTGCTTTTCCACTCTTGGCTAGAAAATTATATAGGGGTAAAATTGCTGTCTTGAAACAAGTGTTTCTACCTAAGGATCCTTTATTCTCTTTCGCGTGTTTATATTTTGGCTGTCAGTCAATTTAGCTTTTATTCAACCCCACGTGCATGCAAAAATCTTGCCTATTTGTGTTTAGCAAAAAATATGTGAGGTGTGATCAAATGCTCAAAAAGGAGTGAGACAAATGAATGCATACATATTAATTACTGTTCTAAAATGAATTAGCCCTTATGTTTCTGTGTTCCTACAAGTGTGGTTTAAAGTAATCATTTATATTTCCTTAGCAATAAAATAATGCCAAACAATGAATAATAGATAAACCATGCCAGGTGTGATGGTGTGTACAGTACAAGTATTACAACATTGACATACATTGAATTCAGAAAGTTTTCAGAGCCTGTCACTTTCCGCACACTTTTTTGTGTTATGTCATTTTAAATGGATAAATTTGTTGTTTCTGACCATCACAAAATCATAATGACAAATTGAAAACATGTTTTCAGAAAAGTTTGAAAAATTATTAAAAATCAAAAATAGAAATATCTCATTTATATTAGTATTCAGAATCATTGCTGTGGCACTCTAAATTGAGGGCTTGTGCTTCCCGTTTGACTTAATTATCCTTGATGTGTCTAGAACTTGATTGGAGTCCACTTGTGGCAAATTGAATTGAATGAACATCATTGAGAAAAGCACAAAACTGTGTATATAATTGGTGTATAGAAGCTAGTCAAAAACAAAATGTTAGGATATTGTAAAAACTGTTGAATGTAAATTGAGGAATGTTATGCTCTGACTATATGAAACACTAGAGAGGCAGCATTTGGAATACTGTATGCAGTTCTGGACCCCACGCTACAAGAAAGATATAGAAGTGCTTGAAGCTGTGCAGAGAAGAACAACCAAGTGCTTCTCTGAACTTAAGTACATGTCCTACTCTGACAATATATATATATAGTGGCATACGGCTGCCCAGCCGGGACACCCAAGAGGACCAGAGGAGGGCTTGCGCCTCCTCCAGACCACAAGGGGGTGACCCCCCAGTTGCGTTGGGGTGCAGAGCTTGGAAGCTCAACTCTGTAGGGTCCCGTGGTCACCTCCAGGGGATGCCCTGGTGCCTGGAGAGCCCTGGACCTCAGCACTTCCGCCACACCCGGAAGTGCTGGGGGGAAGAAGACTGGGTACACACGGAGTGCTTCCAGGTGTGCAGCCGGCACTTTTGCCACACAGGGGAGTGTCCGCGGAGGAGTGTCGGGAAGCACCTGGAGCCCATCCGGGCTTGTATAAAAGGGGCCGCCTCCCTTAAGACGATGACTGGAATCGGGCGAGGAGTGGATGAAGTCTTGCTGGAGAAGAGTGGAGGCGGCCTGAAGAAGGCAGGCACTGTAGAGAGAGGCTTGGACTTTGGGGAATTGGTGCTGGAGGCACTGGGTTGTGCACGTGACTGTAAATATTGTTGTAAATAAATGTGTGTGTTGAATGACCAAATGATGTCCGTCTGTCTGTGTCTGGGGCTCGTTCTACAATATATATATTTTAAGAAGAACTTGTGAGGCAGAAATTGTCCTGGACAACATGGATGGAACTCATTTCTTTAGCAAACCTCAGTGTGAGGATCAAGGTTGGATCAGTTAAGCAAATAAATACTGTAAATAATCAAAAATGCATAAATAGGCATACAATTATAAATTAATAAAAAATAATTAGAAATAATTGATTTGGAATATTGTTGGTAAAAATAACTGAAACAGTTCAAAGAAACAATCTATTTTGTTTATTTTGAACTTACCTAATTGTATTACAGGTTTGAACTATAAATCACACTTTTTTGCCTAAACAAATTAAATTAACTGCAAATAAGAGTATAATGATACTTAGTAAAGTTTATTTTAAAATGAGTTTGTAGTCTTGAGTTTTTCACTGAACCATGCAAGAATGGCTTTTTCACAGCGAGGTCTCTCATCCCCACAAGGTTTTTGTAGAACCGCATTCTGAATGTCATTTACACTAGGCTATCACTGTTCCTAACCGTTACTGGACATTTTTTATGTAATCTTTTTTTGTATGTTGAAAAGCATGGAGAAACTTTACTGTGGTTCAGAGCATTGAAATGCAGATAGAGAGCACAAACCTGCACACATTTTGGGGGTGCTTCTTCTCTCCAGAAGGATCCTAGCTTGGATTGGCTTACAAAGTTAGGTAAGATGAGTGCAGATATTTCTTATGACCTGAAATGAATAGTGTGAACTCGGTGCACTTGGAAGCACCAAGAATTATAAGTCTCAACAGTAAAATTAACATTAGGAAAAAATATCTGCAGGGCTATTGTTAAACACTTTCCAAAGAGATGAGAACCTTATTTTTCTTTTCTTGTTTTTCTTTTTCGATTTTAAGGATTATTTGCTGGATAAACAAACTCTGAAACAGGAGGCTGTGGCATGCATGATCCCATATGTGTCCTCTTTAATGCTGCTGTTCAGCTGATTAATGTGCCTGCTCAGAACCTCATTCCTCATTTGCTTAGAGTTGGTACTAGAGACTTTCCAGGTGTGAAGTTTACAGAGAATCTGTCAACTTTACAAAAAACACTGCCTTACCTAGAACAGTAACATCCCAATAAGTAATCTTGTTATTATCCAATAGATCCTACTTGATAAAATGGCCATCTTGCTAATCTTGATATTTTCAGTAGGAGAAATACAGTCTAATGAAGGTGCATGGGACTTTTAAAAGCCTTAGATTCAAAAGTGCTAGTCTCAAAGGTTTGCCAAATATTACAAGAAGAAACAAAAATTCCTTATTTAAATATGTTATAATAAAGAATCTGTTTGATTTGATTTGGCCATTTGATTTGAAGTATTCAGTGAGCATTTCCAATATTACATTTAGTAATACCAGTACTTTACTGAAGTGCACCTGAATTTATGTGAAGCAGGAATGCCTTTTGCCATGTCATGAAATTATGCAAGGACTTTCAAAGAAGATGGTTATGTGTCTGCGGTAGGTTGGCACCCTGCCCGGGATTGGTTCCTGCCTTGTGCCCTGTGTTGGCTGGGATTGGCTCCAGCAGACCCCAGTGACCCTGTGTTCGGATTCAGCGGGTTGGAAAATGGATGGATGGATGGTTATGTGTACATATGGCATGAACTCATTGCAAGATTTAGATGGGGAAAGCTGTCAATTTTAAACAGTGTAACAGCTTGAAGAAAAGTGAGTTTAAATATTTGCATACCTCCCTAGTTCAGGTTAACCAAAGCACCATCAAAGCAAAATCTAAAACAAAGAGAGGAATTAATCTCCTTTGGCATTAAAACCTGCACTATTTTTTCTGATATTCCATTAGAAGTCATGTTTACTGTCTGTGGAAATCCAGCTGCCCTTTCTTATATCTACATTAAAATAGTAAATGCGTACTGAAGCAAGTTTGAGTTTAGATTTTATTTTCATTGGTCAAGATAGATAGCGTAAAATGTAGAAGTTCATACAATTCAGCTTTTATTTGTTTATTTGTTTATTTTAACAGACCCCAAACTTCATGTTCCCCTATTCTGCAACTTTAATCATATTAGTATTTTTTGGGCGTCTCCAAAACCTGGGAAATACTTCGTAAAAAAGTTATATTTGTTACTTTTCAGTTTCTCCATGGTCGCAGATTGGGTGGAATATTCTGCCCTGTGCACATCTAGCCAATGTTTAATAAAGCATTCATATTCTGGCAATTTTTCTCGCTGTAGGTTAAATGTTAGCAGTCCCAATGCAGTTGATTTAGCATTGTTCCAAGACTGTGTGGGGAATGCCACATATGCTTCTACTCTAGGATGCTGCTTACTGTTCTCAAATGTTGAACAGGTCTGTCTTAAATAGTTCCAATTTTTAAATCCTTTTCCACTGAACACCTGTTCTGTATGCATTTCTGGGTAGGGTGTGCAGACCTTGCAGTTGTTTGATCTCCTCCAAACACCAAAAAAAAAGTAAAAAAATAAAGAATAAGCATGTAGTGTTCATAAAATACCCTTTACGTTTTATGTAAAAATATCAAATATACAAATGAAATATTTACATTAACAAAGTTATGCATACATGCAGAAAAATGTGTAGGCAGCATGCATCAGCTTCTTTACCCGTGATGGTACCTTAGAAGATAAATGGTAGTTTTTAAAGTGGGGCAAAAGGATTGAGAAAAAAACTGAAACTATTTTTCCAGAATATAGAACAGCTATTCGGAAAATCAAGAATACAAGGCAGAGCGTAAGCCAGTTGCATTGGGTTGCTAAAAGTCAAGGAAGCTTTTATCTAACATCTGGTAATATTTTCGTTGTTAACATGAACTCACTACTGTTATGGTTTTGTCAGTTGATAAAATGTGGTTGTGTGTCATTTGTGATTCAAAAGGACCATTGGAATTTCGGAGTTTAGGCTGAAATCAGGCTGGTAATGTTGATCTGTGAGATTATACGAAATAGCATTTGTGCCAAAATGAGATAAATAACTATCAAAATTAATCAAAAAACTGAAACACTGCAGTGAAGCATGCAAATGGCATTAAATTCTGAAAAAACTGCAACAATGTATGCAAAAGATTGACTGGTAGATGACAAAACAAGCTTGAACAGAGAACTTTAAAAATATGCAATAAGCTGTTTTAAAATGTGCCATCTGGCAAAGTCACAGTATGAAATATAAACAGACTTTAAAAATAAGGTAATTGTTAAATAAACCCTGCAGTAGTTAAATTGAATACAACATTGAAATTGAATAAACTCACATGTAGCATTTCTTGATAGTATTTAGTATTTTCAAACATTGTGTTCTATTTTACAGTTATTTTACAAGATTTGTTCATTTATTTTGGTCAGCTGTAAGCAAAAACATTGAGTGCATTTTGCTTTGAAAGTCACACTATTTTGATCCACTTAAGAATTAGTAGGAGAGACAAAGCTATGCACTGAACAATAAATGTCCTTGTTTTGATATCAAAGTCTATCTTATATCTGTTGTCACAAACTCAACTCAGAGTCATAGAAGGTTTTGGGGCAGCCACCCGTATATTTGGTTTCCTGGCTGCAAAGTCGTAAAGTGTATACAGTACTGATGTGCACAGACTGAGTCCAGAACGGAACTGAAGGAATAGGGAGAAGGGGAAGACAGGAAGTGAGATCAATGGGGTCGGGCTCATGAATGTCTTCAGCCATAGGTTTGAGCCCGGATGTGACATCACAGGGGCCGGTGCTGGCAAGGTCTCCTTCCATAGGCTCGGTCCCAGAAGTGACGTCAAGAGGGCCAGGTGGAACCTCCTGTGAATGGTCTGTAGGAAAGGGAGAAAAAGAGTCAGTGCACTCTGCCACATCCCGGTATGACTTGGAACTGTCCTTACTCAAGCCCTTTAGCTGCCTCCTATGCGCACATGTGTGACACTATGTTTATGTGAACCTTCACACAAGGAGCCCTTTTGCCACGGATGTATATAACATACAGTAAAAATTAAATAAATGTCTTTTTTACAAAAGACCCAACCCACCTTGGAAGCTGGCTGTGCTCCCGACTATATTCTAGTCTTTTAAATCGTTGTTGCCACTTTTTTAAAAAACAGCAAGATTTGTTGTGGTTAGGAATGATTCGAGCTTGCATCTAGTGGCTTTTTCAACAATGGCAGACAAATATGTTTGGTTTGTGATCCACCTATCACCATAGAGCCATGCTTTGAGGCTGAAGATAGACTGACCTTAGATGAAGAAACTACAGCCATATGGTTACCCCTCTCATCTCTGAAGCTGCCTTCGCATCTAATGTCTTATTTGGAGATGCTCTGCCCCAGTTGTCTAGCACCAGGTTCTGGTTTGGTCATCAAAGTAAGTTCAACATTTGTTTTGCCAGCGTGTCTAATAAATCACAGTACTAGATAATTTTAAGTGTGTCTAACAGTAAAGATGATAGCCAGTTAGACTATGCAGTATGCACGCACCGCTTCATGGACCTTGGTGTATACATCATATAGTACCTTGAATCGTACAACATCATGTTGTTAAAAGTTAACCTAATTGCATTTGGTGCTGTTTTAAAAACTTGTTTCAGAGTCATGTAAAATATTAACTCATTGAACTACTGACTGATTGGATAGGCCTACAATCAATTAGGGTGGCGACACCTCTTACTACAAGCAGTTGAACAATTTGCTTCCTCGCTTCTAAAGGAAAGATTGTGTAGAGACATGGTAAGAACGGAATGAAAATGTTCTTAGGGGGAGTTGTTTATATTATTATTGCTTTAATTTCTCACTTTACTGCTCCTTAGTTTTTTTGTTCATAATGCTGAGACTTTTGTCCAGTCAAGATGAATAACTATTGATTTACAACACTGGACTTAGAGGTGGGTGTAATATTGCATTGCCATTTAAATTTTAAATTGAACATAGTGTTCCTGATGAAGTGCACAGTAAAGTAAAGTCTTATTTTAAGCTACATTACATTGCAAAATTTCCTTGTGCAAGTAACATGAGGAGAGAATCAATCAATTGATAGAAAACAAGGCAATAATTAATGCATTAAACTGAGATCAATGACAAGTATTGGTATTTTTGTTCCTTCCTGCTATAAGGGTTAGTGTGATCCAAACTGTTTTTGTGCTTACCAGGCCAGTGACAGCTATCACAATGCAAAACAGTGTAACATTAAAGAATTTTGTGATGGTTCCTGTGATATTATTTTTAAATGTGGTGGCATTGTGGCAAAAATCAGTATTCAGATCTGGAAGGGAATGCTTTTATCTATTTTGTCAAATATATAATGTCACATCTTCCTTCATGTTTATGATGCATCCTTTCACATCAGCACAACTTGCTGTGTAGTTTAAACTTTCATTTGTAAGCCAAAGCAGAGCTACTAAGCAGTAGTATGCTTTCTGAGCACAGCCCCTTCATCAGAACTGACAGACATTCTAAGCATTACCTGTTGGAGATGCAAAGTGCAGAGACCTCTTGTATTATGCTTGTCATGAAATCACTAGAAGAAAGTGCTCCTCCTGTGGGAATGCAAGATACTCTATGTGCAATGTTCTATACATACAGAGTAAACTTAGCTATAAATGTTAGAGACTCCAGTATGTATGGGATGGCAAACAAGTGGATAAAGGTAATTGTTTACTTCTAAATTGCTCAGTCATCCTCTCCTGATGATAACTCAAATTTCTCGAATAGAAGTGGAAACATTTTGGCTTGTAAAGCTTCATGGTTGGTCAAAGGTGATCAAGAAATAGAACCCCACTACCATTTCAGCGTAGACATATTTAATGATAAACCTACATCTGTCAAAATGAGTTTCCCAAAAAATCTTGTTGATGTTTTGAAGCAACTACACTAAAAACTGAATATCCTGCTCCACACTCACTTGCCTAATTTTAAGTCTGTTGCACCGTTAACAGCTGCATACAATTTGCCGAACATTTCTGTTTAGTGTTGCCTTATTGGTATAGTTTTGAATTTGTCTGTTGCCGGTATGTTAAGGCAGGAGTGGTACTTATTACCAGTGCTGCCCAGATGGTAACACATCCTCTCTTTCTCCAGTACTTTCCATTTCCTTTGCTGAGAAGCAGGAATCAGTGACTGCTGTAATATGACTACATCATCACCTGTTATAAATTCAGCAGATCTTTTTTTAAAAGTTGTGAAACAGAAATGCAGACACCGTTTGGGTCCCACTTTTCCTAGACACTTATTAAGATAGACTACACGTGTTTGTGAAATGTACAGTACATAAGAGTTGGCTTTGCAATTTATGCTGAATAAATATGAATTCTGCATCAGTTTCTTTATTTTTTTTACTTTAATTTCTTTGTCATCTCTGCTTTCATTACACTTCTTAATAGCATTATTTGTTCTGGGTCATTCATATTCAATTTGAAATCACATGTGTACCTTGACATTTACTAAAATGGATCTCTAACTTTACAAAGCAGTTAGACAGCAAACTAAAATGTTATATACAGTTACAGGAAACAGAAAATCATTTTCATTGACATTCATCATTAAAAGAATGAAAGGGAAATGACAGCCATGACATGTACTCTTACTCCTTCTTACCTTTAAACATGTCAGCTGAGACTTTACATTACACAGTACAAGATGTTAAAAGAGAATACTGTTTTATTCCAATTCCCATTTTTCTTAGATGACAAAATTAAACATGAGTGGAAATGAGCGCCCAGTACAGAAAAAAAAATATTGAGAAGATATATACTGTATATTCACAGTTTATGTTCATTAATGGTTATAAATCCCATACCCATAAATAGCAGTAGTAAATAATTTGTCTATGTTTAGCAACAGATGACATGGTGGATTTGATCTTCATGCCTCTAAACCTGCTAAATATATTTTAGATTTAGTCCATGTAATGAAAATAAAATGTCATGCTTATTTGAACCAAAACAAGATTTAGAGCAAAATATGTTATTCACATGTGAATGGTTTAAAAATGCAAAATGAGAAAAATAAAATTATCAAAATGCAAACACTCTACATTAAATTGGATAGTTACAGCAGAAAGAGCCTTCATAGATTTCATATTTTTCATCTGTTCATGCTCGTATATTGCTTTTTTCATTACTTTGCTCATTATGTTGAATTTCAAAAAGATACTGCTCCCATGTATTGCTTTATAGGCTATACTGATAATATGACTTTTAGCATATTTAAAAAAATCCTTTTACCTCAAAATCTTTTGAACCACAGATGTACATTTCTTCTGATCTGAGCCCTTCTTTTTAAATCAGCACTAAATAGTATATTACACACATGGTACATGTAACTATCAGGACACTGTAGCCTGTTTGGAAATGGGGAAGAAATCATTTTAGCACATCATTCCAGACACTGGTGAGAATTTGTACCTAAACCTAAGTACACCCATTTACACCTGCATTAATGTGTGTCATGATTGGATGGCACTTGACAAAGTTAAAAAAAAACAAAAAACAACAGTGTAAACATAATTGCAGTGAATCACACAGACCACGTTTAGAGTTGATCCAGAATACATAACAATTACACTTAACATAAGGGGAAAGGTGGGCGGCACGGTGGCGCAGTGGTAGCGCTGCTGCCTTGCAGTTAGGGGACCTGGGTTTGCTTCCCAGGTCTTCCCTGCGTGGAGTTTGCATGTTCTCCCCGTGTCTGCGTGGGTTTCCTCCGGGCGCTCCGGTTTCCTCCCACAGTCCAAAGACATGCCAGTTAGGTGGATTGGCGATTCTAAATTGGCCCTAGTGTGTGCTTGGTGTGTGGGTGTGTTTGTGTGTGTCCTGTGGTGGGTTGGCACCCTGCCCAGGATTGGTTCCTGCCTTGTGCCCTGTGTTGGCTGGGATTGGCTCCAGCAGACCCCCGTGACCCTGTGTTCGGATTAACCGGGTTGGAAAATGGATGGATGGATGGATGGATAAGGGGAAAGGCAAATGTGTTTTTTTCGTCCACATACAACAATGAAGTGCACAGAAAAGATAAAACAATCAAGTAGGGTGGTGGCAGCAGTCAGGTAAGCTTCAGAAAAGCGAACAGCCCCGACACATGTGATGCTTTAACAAATGAGCAGGGAGGCGGCATTGATATATAGAAAGTGAAGCTACTATCTGCTTTATGTCACATCTTCAACATTATACTAACGTACTAAAATTCTTTACGTCAGTTTGGAATATGTTGCACTCTTTCCACTTTTTCTTGTTGAGCCATTTTCTGTTCTAAATACTGGCTCGTAGTTGTGGTGCACTGTGCTGTGCAGATAATCACAAGCAGATACAGAAAATGTCTTTAATTCCAAGTGTAAATGTAATCCACCAATGGCACCTGTCAAGCTATATTATATTGAACCTGTGGGCTATATTTGACAGTCAGCTCTTGAAGGTGACATTGAAAGTAGGAAAAATGTACTTTGACAAGGGTCAAATTGTGATGGCTAAACAACTGGGGCAGCGCATCTCCAAAACGGCAGGTCTTCCAGTATACATTGGTTAGTATCTACCAAAAGTGGTCCAAGGAAGGACAACTGGTGAACCAGCAACAGGGGGTCATGGGTACCTAAGGCTTGTTAATGCGTGTGAGGAGTGAAGGCTAGCACGTCTGGTCTGATTCTACAGAAGAGGAACTGTAGCACAAATTGCTGAAATACGTAATGTTGGCCTTGTGAGAAAGTTGTCAGAACATATAGTGCATCACACCTTGCTGTGTATGGGTCTGCTTAGCTGCTGACCCCTGTCCACTGCCAAAAGTGCCTACAATGGACATATTAGTGTCAAAACTAGACCATGGAGAAATGGAAGAAGGTGGCCTGGTCTGATGAATCATATTTCCCTTTAGAAAATATGGACAGCCAGATGAGTGTGCATCATTTACCTGTGGAGGAGCTAGCAGCAGGATGTACTATGGGAAGAATGCATGCTAGTGGAGGCAGTGTGATGATCTGGACACTTTTCTGCAAGGAAACCTTGGATCCTGGCATTCATGTGGATGTTGCTCTGACATGTACCACCTACTTGAAGATTGTTGCAGACCACATACTCTCCTTCAAGGCAATCTGAACAAGCTTCTGTAGGATGTGCTCATATTAAAAGTGGGTGTTTTGATAAAATCAACAGTCATCCTGGGCTTTATTTATCATGTATTGAGTACTGATGAAGGCATGTGGGCCTTGAGTTTGACACCTCTGATATAAGTGAATGAAGCAGTCTGTTTGAGTTTTGCCCTTTTATATATTTATTCATTCATTCATTTTCCACCACCTATCTGAGACCTGTTCATAGGGACAGTTATAGCAATAAGGCCCAAGCGTCCCTTTCCCCTGATACCTTTGCTAACTCATACTGTGGGATCTCAAGGTGTTCCCAGCCCATCTGGGAGACACAGTAATCCCAGCAAACTCTAGATCTTAGCCAGGGTCTCCTCCCAGCTGGTTGTGCCTGTCAAATCTTCACATGGAGGTGTCGGGGAGGCATCTGTATAGATGTCAGAACCACCTTAGTTAGCTCCTCTAGATCTGGGGAGCGTCAGTGGCTTTACTAAGAGCCACACCCGAATGTCTATTCTTCCCACCCATCTCTAAGGGATACCCTAATACTCTGCAGAGAAAGCTAATTTTGGCCACTGGTAACCATAATCTCATTCTTTCAGTCATTACCCAAAGCTCATGACTATAGATCGACTGGTAAATTGAGACTTTTACTTCCTGGCTCAGCTCCTTCTTCACAACTATGGATCAGCATACTGGCCATAAAACTGTGCTCGCCACCCCTATCTGTCTGTCAAACTTACCCTTTTTCCACTCACTTGCGAACAAGACCCTGCGGCACTTAAACTTCTCCACTTGAGGCAGTAACTCACTTCCTTCTTGAAGAAGACAGACCGCCTTTTTCCTACTGAGGACCACAGCCTCCGATTTGGAAGTGCTGATTCTTAGCCCTGCTGCTTCACACTTGGTCGCAAACTATCTCAATGTATAGTGGTGTAAACAGCCCAAAGAAGCGAACAGGACCATGCCTTTTGCAAAAAGTAATGATGCAATTCTAAGGCCACCAAGCTGGACACTCTCTTGTCCCCGAGAGTGCCTTGATATCCTGGCCATGAAAATCACATACAGGATTGGAGACAAAGTTCAATGCTGGCGGAGTCCCACACCCTCTGGGAATGTCTTTACGAATTTGCAGACACAACTCTCTTTTTGATTATACTGGGACACCTGAGTGTCCAGAACATATGAATAGCCCTTATTAAGGGACCCCAGAACCCCATACTCTCCATGCATCCTCCACAGAATCCCTTGAGAAACATGGTAATATTCCTTCTCTAAATACACAAAACACAAGAAGACCAATTGATTGTAATACCGTGGCCCCTCCAAAATCCTTACAAGGGTATATAGATGGTCCACTGTTCTGAATGACTCCACATAACTCCTTCTGGATTGAAAGTTCCATAACAGGGAGATGTCTCCTTTCCAGTACCCAGGCATAAGCTTTTATAATGAGGCTAAGGAATGTGATCATTCCATAGTTGGAATGCAGCTCACATTTGTGAACCCGACATTTGCGCGATAGACATATGCGCGCCGACAAAATAGCGTCGATTAAAACGCGCCGACAAAATCGCCCCTACAAAATTGCGAAAGTTTCATTAAATATGAATTACTAGTTTAAAGCATATATAATAATGTTTATTTTAGAAGTCAATATTATGAGACGCGGCATGCCATCAGCACGGCACGCAGATAGTCCTTAAGATCACGCCCTGCATATGTAGGAAGAATTGCAGCAAGGGCGTCCCACTCTCTTGGCCTCTCTCGCGATTTTGTTGGGGTGATTTTGTCGGCGCGCATTTGTTGAAAACCAGTTAGCGGGTTTGTCGGCGCTCATTTGTCTAGCGCAGTTTTGTCGGGACACATACAGTGGTGTGAAAAACTATTTGCCCCCTTCCTGATTTCTTATTCTTTTGCATGTTTGTCACACAAAATGTTTCTGATCATCAAACACATTTAACCATTAGTCAAATATAACACAAGTAAACACAAAATGCAGTTTTTAAATGATGGTTTTTATTATTTAGGGAGAAAAAATCCAAACCTACATGGCCCTGTGTGAAAAGTAATTGCCCCTGAACCTAATAACTGGTTGGGCCACCCTTAGCAGCAATAACTGCAATCAAGCGTTTGCGATAACTTGCAATGAGTCTTTTACGGCGCTCTGGAGGAATTTTGGCCCACTCATCTTTGCAGAATTGTTGTAATTCAGCCATATTTGAGGGTTTTCAAAAGAATAAGAAATCAGGAAGGGGGCAAATAGTTTTTCACACCACTGTATGTCTATCGCGCTTTTGACGGTGAACCCTCACATTGACCATGCAATATTGAAAAGGAATGTCAGCCATGACAGCCCAGCAATGTTCACAGCCTTCAGAATTTCTGGGCTGATCTTATTGACCCCTAGGAGCTTGTCACTGGATATCTGCTTAACTACCTTAGTGACCTCCCTCAGGTAAATGGGAGGTAATTCCTCCATCAGCTTGTGGCTCTGCCTCCTCTATAGAGTGTGTGTTTATTGGGTTCAGAAGATCTTCAAAGTGATTCTTGCAGTGCCAGACTACATCCTTAGTCTGGGTCAGCACTTCTCCACCCTTGCTGAGAACAGCCTGGGTGAAGCCCTGTCCTCCCCTTCTGAGTCACCTAACAGTTTGCCAGAACCTCTTTGAGCCTGATCAATAGTTGCTTTCTTTGTTTTCTTCGAACTCCTCCCACATGTGCGTTTTTGCTTTCCTAACTGCTGTGGCCGCAGCCCTTTTTGCCTGTCAATACCACTCTGCTGCTTAGGGAGTTTCCTGTGCTAACCATACATGAAAGGCCTCCTTCTTCAGCCTAATGACATCCCTCACCTCTGGTGTCCATCATTGTGTCCTTGGATTTCTACCTTGCAAGGCACCTATGGCATTCAGGCCACACCTCTTGGCAGCCACTACCACAATGGAGGCTTTCATCAAGGCCCATTCAGACTCCATGTCCCCAGCTTTCCCTGACATGCAGGAAAAAGCTATTTCAGAGACTGAAGTTGAAAGCATTCCGGAAAGGGGCCTTCCCTAGACATTCCCAGTGCACCCTCACTACTCACTTAGGCTTTCCAGGTCTCTCCAAGTGTCTCTCCCACCATCTGACCCAGCTCTCAACAAGATAGTCAGTTGACAGCTCTGCCCCTCTCTTCACCTGAGTGTCCAGAACATACAACCTTAAATCTGGTGATTTAAGTATAAAATTGATCATAAATGTTTGGCCTAAGGTGTTCTGGTATAAGAAAGCATATGTTCGAACATGGTGTTCATTATGGACAAACCATGTCTATCACAGAAGTCCAATAACAAAACATTCAAGTTTACATCAAGGAGGTTGTTTTTCCCAATCATACCTTACCAGGTATCTCCATTGTTGTCCACGTGGGTGTTGAAGTTGCCCAGCAGAACTTTCCAGGATTCCCTCCAGGCACACCAAGAAGGCTTGGTACTCCAAACTACCATTTGGCGTATAAGCACAGATGGCATTTGGAGTTCTCCCCTCTGTGAAACTTAGCTGTGCTGAGACAGCCCTCTCATTCTCAGGGGCAAACTCCAAAATGGCATCGACCAGGTAGTGGCTCAATAAGAAGCCCATTCCCGCCCTATGACATTCCCCAGAGCAACTCCAGAGTAAAGGAGAGTCCAGCCTCTTTTGAGAGGTTTGATTCCAGAACCAAGCGAGTAGGTAAACATGAGCCCACTTATATCTAGTCTGTAGCACTCAACTGGTGCCCAGGTCACATCGTTCCCAGGCCCTGTTCCTTCTGGAGGAGGTGGGCCCACAGGAGGGTTTTCTTATTTCATAATTTTTGGTTCTACCTGACCAAGCACTGTGGCAGCCCTGGCTGCCAGGTGCTATCCAGTGGGTACTCTCCCCAGGCCTAGCTTCGGGAGGAAGTCCCGGTAACTCCATACCAGGCAGGATATTCTTTTTAAATTTGTGTGATCAGGTTTAAGGTAGACTAAGTGAAGCTAAATTCTAATTATCATATAATTTAAAATTAGTGGGATTAAGGTCTTATTGAAAGAATGATTAATAAATTAAGATCATTGAGTGTTTCTCACAAAGGTTTTAAAGCTAGTTGGAAATACATTAATTTTATCTGGTGGTATGTTTTTAGGCAGGTTATATGTTTTTAGAGACTATGTGTTTTCTGGGGATTGCTAGGATTGGAGAATTGAATCAGATTCACTCACCCTACAAAGATCTAATTTTTGTATATTCTCTCTATCAATCATATATCAACTGCCCTTTTTCATGATCATATTTTTTCTAATTTTATCAAGTATGGATGCAACAGACAAATGCAGCAACTAATGAAGATATAAATTCCAAAGCCAGCCCTAAAGAGATTAATGTTTGAGTTTCTTTTTTCATGTTCATATAGGTTAAATAACTAAAATCAATTAATATAATACACCCTTGGTTTTCAAATTAGAAAGAAATCACGGGTCACATTTTTATAAATATACTTTATTTAAAATATCACAATTTAAGAAAGCTGAACAATTTAACATGCGATTCACATTTACATTTCTTACTGCAAATTAAAATTCGGGGTGAGAATGCTGAGAAAGGATTAATATTAACTGGTGACAGATTTCATGCAAGACTTAAAATATGAGGTATTGTGTTTTACACACTACACAATTCAAGTTAAAAGGCAGAATTTCACTTAGAGCTTTGGTGTGGAAAATCACCATGCTCTGCATAACCATTGTTAGTTCTGCCTGGCTAGCTAAACCCTTAGTTTTCATCCCTACCCTTTACATGTCTAATAAAGCTGATACCAATGCAGTCAGACTAACAAAATCCAAGCATGCTACTGCTCTGGGATAACAGATTTACAGTAGAATCTCAAAGGAAAAAAGCAAAGACTTTCAGATTTATCATTAATGTATACTGCAATACCCCTAGCATTATGGTTTATTTACATATCCCAAGGGTGGAACTTTCCTACAATATGCTGCTCATAGTGCAGAACTTTACATTGACATTGAAAAGTGCCAGCTATGAATCAGCCTCAAGCTTCTTGTTTTAGTTTTAAGGCCATGGTACTTCAGTGGACTAAAAATGTATTTATATTTAATCTTCAGCCAAAAAAAATGTTGATGCCTTACTGAATAAGAAGCATTCTGTTTGCTATCACAGGATCCTCCTCTTTATTTGTATCAATAATCTACTTTATATGTATGAATATGCATGACTATGATTATGGAAGTAACACATTTCACTGGTTTTATGCAAAATGAGGGAAATTATGACTATAAACCTTCTGTTTTATAGCTTCTTGAAATTGAAAGGTAAAGGCTTACAGACTAACAAATATGTATTACATGTGTGAGAAGCCATAGAACTTTAATTTAAATTAAATTCACGTGCAAGTTCAGGAGCAGTGCAGCCTCTGTTCTACAGGGAGAATGGTCCAGTTACTATCATTGTCCATATCATGTATTTATTTGTTATTTTGTCACCCATTTGATATTTCTTCAAAGGGTGTATTAGCCCAGTGTGACTGCATGCCAATGTGTGTGTGACTGCAAGCTGGTCCTGGGCTGCTGTTTCATTCAGCCTTGGTTCTGTCCTCATTTTCATGTTTCTAGTATGAATTCTCACTTTTTCAGAGCCTGTAACAGTGGGAATGAATATTCAGCATTGGTTCAGCTGCCACGCCACCTTTCCCTTCAAAGCAAGTCATCCACCTGAAGCTAAGCATGTTTGAGCCCAGCCAGTACTTGAATGGGAGATCATTTAGAAAAAAAACTTGGGTTGCTGCTGGAAGAGGTGTTGATGAGGCCAGCAGAGGGCACTTACTTTGGGGTCTGTGTGTGGATCCCAATGCTTTGGTGCAGTGGCAAGAAAACAGTGCTTTAAAAATGGCTCTGTTCTTTGTATGAGATGTAAAGCCTAGGTCCTGACTCTCTGTGGTCATTATAGATACCTGGGCATCTTTCGAAAAGACCATGGTTTATCCTGATGTCACGGCTAAATTACCCACCATGGCCTGGTCAGTCAAGCCCCCTATTCAACCCCTGTCTTTAATTTACTATTTTTCTCATCTCATTTCACCACCTAATAGCTAATGTGTGGTGAGTGTACTGGCACATTAGTGTTGGATTAAAGTGGTTCCCATCTGTCTATGGAAAGTGTTTTGAGTAGTTAGAAAATATATATACATGTAATGTAATGTATTATTATTTGTGTTCATGTTTTATATGCCATGTTTTAGAATGTTTGTTTGTATTAGTAGCAATCAAAATATTAAAGTAAATACAGTTATCCCCTACAGTTTGCAGGGGTTAGGGGTGGAAGACCCTGTGAATGCAAAAATCCACAAATATGTTTTGGTTCCAATGTTACTGTATATTCTAAGTTTATTGCAATGCATAAGATGCAAACAGTTGTGAGAAACATATGAGAGAATGATCACTGTGTAAGAAAATCATGTGTTTGAAGCTGGCTGCCGAGACTAAGATGTGTGGAGTCTCCCAGACAAAATGTGTACTTCAGCAGGTCTTTAGTGAACTATAAATTTTTCAAAACTTTAACTTATTGTAATAAATGTGTTTAGATTTGTTAGTAAATGACTAAAATTATTAATATTACAGATACAAAAGAAACTGAACAAAGCACTAATTACGAAATGATTAACACTCACAACACAGTCCAATTTCGCAGATGTAGATGATGGTGGTGTAGTTTTGCAATTATATTCCTTGTGTGCAGAGTCCTGGAAGTTTTGTTAAATTTGTCCTATCATGATGACGTTGTATGTGAGGATTTGTAGAAGTTGGGAGTGTTCCCAGACAAAGATATTTTCTTAACCAGATGACATCACACAAACAAGTGGGCACAGAACATTTATATACTGTAAATCAAGAAAAAACTGTAATCCAATGGGTGTAATTGTAATCCAGTTGTGCAGTGAAACAAAAAACATCAGTCTGTGATACTGCCAGCTTCTTAAGGCTCACTTTTAAAATCAGCGCCTTCATCTCTTACCCTGCAGCCCTCACAGTAACCAAAGAAGCTGCCCAATGATGCAGTACTCATAGTTGCTAGGATTTGCAGTGCATGTAGGTAGCACAGCTACAGTGCAGTATTTGGTTTTCCATAATAGGTCTCAAAACTATTAAAATAATTTCCTTTTAATGTCAGACCTGTGAATATTTTGATGCGTGAATAGGAAACCTGCAAACCGCAAGGGTAATGTTAAAGGAGAGTTGAGCTCTACAATATAGTCACCTACTAAAAATATATGAGCAAAGTGTAAGCAACAGTATATACAGCAATATATGTGTCTATTATTAAGTGAGAAAAAAATCGATTGGTTGAGAATTAATGAGTAATAGTCATACAATAAGAAAGGCAAAATGTTTTATGAAAAAAATAATCCAATTCGTATTTTTGTACCGTTTTGACAAGCTTTGTACATTTCTCTGGTTTGAGATGAAAGAAATAACTTTTAAGGGTGAGATCACCTTGGATATAAAAAGTCACGTTTCTGCATTTTTTTGTTCATTATTTGTCAAATTGTCAATCCGAAATATCCCCATACAGATTTTGCATGAGGTAGTGCATATATATATAGATGTACAGCACTTTACTAAGTTATTGTGTATAGGCCATATTTGCTTAAACAATATACAGTTTAGAAAATGTTTGTATGCACTCCAGTTATTAAAATTAAGATTTAAAGTACATCAGCTTTTTACCATGTTAAATGTCAGTGCGTCATTATCCAACCTGGAATATCCTAATACAGGGTCATGGTGGTCTGCTTGAGCCAAACCCAGCCAACACAGGGTGCAAGGCAGGAACAAATCCTGGGCAGGGTACCAGACCACCGCAGAGCACATACACACACACACACACACACCAAGCACACGCGCACACATGCTCACACACACACACCCACACACCAAGCATACACTAGAGACAATTTAGGATCGGCAATGCACCTAACCTGCATGTCTTTGGACTGTGGGAGGAACCAGACCACCCAGAGGAACCATGTCAAATGTATATAACATTTTTTTATCTAAAGCATCAAAAAACATTTTTTTTTATATATTTCTGCAGTTGAAGAATTGGTTGATTAAGTGACTTGCTTTGGGTTACATACTCAGACAGACATACATTAACCCAGACATTTCATGGTTTACATGTTAGCTATTTAGCCACTAGATGACACTGTCCACAGTGTAATAGTGGGATTATATGCAAGTACAATTAGTTGCTCACTCTGTCTCCTTATTCCATCCATTTTTTTCTTGGCTCCATTATCTCACATTTGATTTCTAATAGCTAAATGACCATCCAGGGTCAGTGTTTGTAGGTAGTGGATGAAGTGGGCTGATACAATTTGTCTTTCTGAGGATGGAATGTTTAGATTGAAAGGATTGGCTGTTTTTATCAACATTTACTTTGCTTTGTCCAATGCGTAAGAGTTTGTGATAGATTTGTTGTCCTTGCCATATTAGTATTTCTATAAAATACTTGTTCGAGAAAATTCCAAAAAGAAATTGTGATAGTAATCATTTTATGTCATTTTATGGATATCCAGGTTATGAGGAAGGAAAGCATCAATCCTCTTGGATTCAAGGAGTTGACTTTGGCATGGAATGATGCAGAAAAACATTTTGGGTTTGTTGTTAACCTTCATTCCTCAGCACCTCAGTGCTATGTCTCTTTTCAAAGCTGTGTTTTGTGATACGAGATGGAGGGTTATGTGGGTGATTTTGTCTAACCCTAATAGTCCTGCACTCTTCAAATGGCATGTGATTTCTTCTTCTCTGATTATAACTTGTAAAAGGAATTGCATTGAAAGCAGACATTGTTTAGGCTTGAGCTCTGTTCCAGTATTTCATGACATTTAAAACATTTTTTATGATATATTACATGTTTAGCTTTTTTTTTTTGTTCTGTTTGGCCTTTTATTAGCTGCCAGTCACATGAGGACTTCCTTTGATTCATTTATTCAGCTGTGATCTTCAAGCAAATGAATACACAGTCTTAGCAATAAGCTGTTTTGCAACATTCCTATTTGATTATGTACCTAACTAATTCCCTAAAACTAATTGAATGTCAGCAACATATCAACATTTTTTTCAGTCTTCAATTAGCAGATCGCGGGCAAGGCTGTCTGTGCACCGACAGCCAAGTGAGAGAGAGAGTATTTACTTCAGCAGTTAAGAGAGTCATTGTATTGTTTCATCTAAATGCAAATAATAAAGAAAGAAGCTGTCAGTTGACTTGATAAAATCATATTATTCTGCACAACTTTAACTTCACAGAATGAAGATGTGCTTTAGTGTATATCGTTCCATTCTGCTATCACCGCCCAGAGATTACTGCAGTTTATTTGAAAATGGATTTAGATTCTTTAGGAAATTTGCATGGTATTTGAGTACCAATTGATCTGAAAATGTGAATAAGGATCCGTATTGGAAAAGGTAAATTGCCTACCACGTAGGGAACCTTTTTCAAGTAGTCTTTTAGTATTATTTTTAATCATTGTTATCAGCATTAAAGGTAGGGCTTTGCACTTATCCATGAGGTTTTCCTGATTGATTCTGACACACTAAAATCACATAATAATAACCACTAGTAGCCAGCTTTTAAACTCTTGAGTTATGAAGGTCTTGTGACTCAGCTGAGCATATCATCATTAAAAATGATGCTTATTTTTCAAGTTGAATATATTTGTGAATTGTGTAAAATGAACATTAAGTACAAAGCAGTATCAATTCAGTATTGATTATTTAGTCAAAAAATATGCTTCTACCTCGATACGCGAACTCAGTTTCCAGCCTTTGGCAATGAAGTAGGTTAACGGAAAATGTGACATTTTAGAAAAGCAATCAAATATACATTTGTTTCATTGTACAACAATAATGGTATTAAGGACTTGTTTTCAAAGGATACATAGATGATAGTCTCAAGGAGCAACACTAATTTTTACAGCTATTTTTGTCATAATCAGACTGTTTAAATACTGTACCTAATGTGAGAGAACCACATCTGTCTTTAAAAAGTCCCTGTATTTAGATAATCGCAGTCAGCCAAACAAAAAATATTATTCTTTGAAGTTTAGCAGTCAAGCCTCTCCTGCCACTTCCTCTCCGTTTTCTGTTTTCTCCGTAAAATAGAGTAGAACTGACACAGAGTAGACAGTGGAAAGACAGTAACGGAAGATAAAAGATGAGGCAAGGCCGTTACCATTTACAAACTGTTTAATGTAATTTAGAAGGAGCAGATTGCATGCTTTTCTCGCCATCAGTTTTACCTGTTGGTTGCAATTCCATTGAATTGCATTTTAAATTAAGGTGTTGAATTTTGGACAAGAAGGATTAATTAACACTAAAAGAAGCACTTGAGCTGTCCCTGTCACTCTAGTCCATCCAGGTCAAGTGATCAGGACCCCCAATCCAGAAGCTGCTGGGTCAAAAAACTATGCAAAGGTAGGGGTTTGGAAAATAGAGAAACAAGTTATGTAGCAAACAGAGCAGGTGTGTATTTTTTCCTTTAGAAACAAAGTAACTTTTTGATTGAATTTATTAACATTTTTAATGCTAGAAAGTAAAATATTTTTAGTAAAGTACAAAGTATCTGTATCTACACTATAACTGCATGATGTTTATAAAAGAAACCTATGGACTTAGACAGTAAGCACTTCAACAAATGTTTTATGAAGAATATGCACCAAGGCTGTCTTACTCCTAATTTGCATTGGTGCTTTTTGGACAAGAACATGTTAAAATGGGTTTGATGCATAAGGTTGTGGAGTCAAATTATTTTTTCACTCCATAACAAAATAGTTCAAAATTGACGAGGAATCTTTAAACAGACTTAGAAAGAGGCACATTTGAAATGCAGTTTATTGTCATGCTTAACACCACTTGCAGCTCTTATTATAGGAACCCATCCATTATGTTGTTTGTGTTTCTTTCAGCATGCTTTAAAGTTTGATAAATGTATTTAATTTGTTGGTGCATTCAGAAATTAGACATGTTTCATTAACTAGATCTCTCTCAAGGAAGATGACAAAGCTCACATTCTTTCATTTATTTATATATCAAAATATTTAAATAAGGGTTAAGGATGTCAATCAATAAATGACAGGTAGTGTAATTTCATTTAAACTGAAACCCACCAGGAACTACCTAAAGCCTCACATATTTGGCAGACTCTTCTAAACAGGACTGTCACATTAAATAATACCCACTGAGAGAACTCACATATTTGCCAACCTGTCAAAATGCTGCATGAGACCATTGTCTGGTTGCCTCACCCCATGTGCTGGCCCTGTTTCCAAAGTATCTTTCCTGATTGCTATAGGTCACAATGAAACATCTGAAAATCATA
The DNA here is from genome assembly GCF_016835505.1 of Polypterus senegalus. Lineage (NCBI taxonomy): Eukaryota > Metazoa > Chordata > Cladistia > Polypteriformes > Polypteridae > Polypterus > Polypterus senegalus. The sequence continues at coordinate 95,210,072 of NC_053162.1, forward strand.
ATGTTCCACCATATTTGCTAGAAAACAATACATCAGAGAGCATTTAAATTAGAATATGCTACTTTAGTTAGTTACATGGCAGTGCCTAAGCACAGCTTTTATCTTACAGGCATGTCTGATCTTCTTGTGTTACTACTGTAGTTTGTACGGTTTGACATAATACAAACATCAAAGTCACACATTTTCTAAAGAGGCATTTGTGTTTAAGATGGTAGTGAAGTGATCTACATGAATTTTGTTAAATACTGTCTTTGCAACACACCAATATAGCAAGTTATTCTCCTGAAAAAGGGCACAGCCTTTCACGCCCTGGTTCTTGCTTATATGCTCTATTTTGAAGAATGTTGTAAATTATAAAATACAGCGTAATACTGTGATAATTTATACACTGGTGTTAGTGATGGGTACCAGACTACAGAAAGTCCTCAAGTAAGTGCTAGCATGCTTATTTATCTTTGCTTATTTGTTGATTTATTTGACATAAACAATGATAACAAGTTAATAAGAATATTCAAGAAACAAACACAGTGCATTAAAGAAAACCTCCAAGGGTAACCACCTCCAACAACAGTAAGTGTTTTGGATTTATTATAAAAATTTGGAATCTTATCAAAAACAGAAAACATCAATCCATTGTCAAACCTGGTTAATCTATTATATCTTCATTATGAAAATGGAAAACATGCCCAAATACATTCCTGATTTCTGTACACTTCTTTCTCACCTCTATTTGCCCTCTTTCTGCTCTTGCCAACCTGTTCCCACTAGGTAGCTTTTGCAATAAATTCCTACTGTAAATTCAGTGAGTCCTGATACCACTTTATACCTGAAGTCTGCATTTTGTTTTTAAAGGATCAAAATGTTTTTAAATTTATCAAAAGTGACTCCTGGGCTGATTGGCCTTTGCTGTAGGTAGCAAGAAACATTTCCCATCAGCCTGAGCGTAAGTGTTTAGGTATCTATTAGTCCTTCAGGTCACCTCTTACTTTGCTGCATCTGATGAAGTTTGCCTACTGGCAAGAATCATTATGTACAGTATGGCCATTTGCAAAGGGGCCACACCTTTTACTGGCCTAGTGCATTGTATTAAAAATGGCACAAGTACAGTATCAAATACTGGGAATTGACTGATGTTGGCTAGTATAAACTTGTTCTATTAAATAATATATATACCTACTGTTCTGTTTTCAAAAGTTGGTGCTTTCAGACATGCACTTGCCACTTCACCCACAGATGCATCTTCACCTGACTAACAAAGACACAAAAATCCTTGCCCTATTGCTAACGAATTGGAACTAAATACACAAGTAGGATTTGAGTTTGCAAGATAAAACATGAGCTCCCATCTGTATCCTTTAGTGAAGGATTCAAAAGTAAGGGAGAGACAGACAATTACAATCAATGCTAGTTTATCTGAGCAAAAGCAAATGAGGAAGGTTGGAAAAATGAAAACTGGGCAAAAGGCTTGAAGCATGTGACTACAAAACCGAAAAACTACAAACCAAAGTGGTTGTTGGTAACCGGAAAAAAGATATTGACTTTAATTGCACTGGTAAAATTGCATGTTAAGTGGTAGCTAATAGACTCAAAACAGTGACAGCTCTAGTCATTAAGACACAGAAGGTGTGTCCGGTGGTATGGCATAATGTTGACTGGAGAATGTTAAATTCAAAAAATTTCAGTAACTTATAATAATTAATAATAGGTCCATAGGGTCAATATAGTCACATATAATAGCAACCTTACAAGAACATTTTTGTTTTTATAAACAACACTAATAAATTTATATGACCAACAAACCAGCAAACCATATGTGTTATAACTGTTTTTTTATATGTGTTTTTGTAAACAATATATAGAATACACATTAAAATGTCATTGTTATATGTTAGCTTAACAATCCTTTTTAACTACAGGTGCAGAGAGAAGTATCACAAGTAGTTTTTACTGAGTATCTGTAACAGAGCTATTATTTTTAAAATTACATCAGTCATGTCTTGTTTTCTCCACTTTCTGTTAAGGGTAGAAGGGTGAGATCAATTTCAATATGTACAAATATATCAGGAAACCATAGAAAGCAGACTGAAGTCTAGCTTAAAAAATAGCAATCCATATAAAAATGTGAATAGCAATGGAAGAAGAAGAAAGGAGACTTAGAGAAGAGGCACTTTCTCATTTTGGTGCTTTAGAGGTGGCAGGGAAGGGAACAGCTGGAAAAATTGTGTTATTTTTTGATGTGGGATCTAACATTTCATTCCAAATTTAATTCAGCTGTTATCCAGGGACATAGAGCAGAGAAAATGCACTTCCTGCAGCAAATATGTTAGGTATATCCAAATAGAAGCAGATTGGTTTGTGTCAACAATTGTAACTAAACCCGTAAAAGAAAATATCTAATCTACTGTGAAATAACTGTAAAAGCTAGCTCTCAAGTACTATCTCTGTTACTTTGTCCTGGTTATGATCATGTCTAATAAAAGAGAGGCTTAATTACAATACAAGTACAAATTCAAAACCAAATGCTTCTAACTAAATTAAATACTAAACAATAATTTTTAAATTGTCATATTTTTAAGTCCTTGGGCAGTGCACCATTCTGTAATTGGCAAAAATATATTTTTTTAAATGCAAGAGAGCTTTTTATAAATTTAAGGTTTTATTTGATCATTATAAACTTGATAACAAATCACAAGAATCATTAGCTCATGGTGAAAGTAGGGATCCCATTTATGTAATAAAGCTTGAACATTTTTTGGGATGGAGGGAAAAGAACAAAGTAGTATTACCACTCTACTCGGTCTGTTTCTGCAAGCATTACATACTGTAATTATTTTATGCTGAGTAAATTAAATTCAATTAAATGGTCTGTGTTTGAGCATGGATATGTTTTTTTTATTTTAAAACAAAAGGACATTTTAAACTTCTTTGCAAATTTAACAGATAGGTGGTCACATTTCCAAAGAAAACATCTTCTTTTTTCAAAGAAGCATGCATGGAGAGAAAAAAAACTGCCTTCAAGTGGGGGAGAGGATAAGACTGTGGTTCTCCATATGTCTTAGCTGGATTACAAAGAAGAAAAAATGAATGGTTGGACAACCTAGATGGCAGCAACAGGAACTTTCAAAGCCCTAAGCCATCAAAAATATCTCCACATATAACTTGATAATTTTTTTTTTTTTTTAGAAAATTGGAGTATGGAAGCTCCAACCAAGAGTATAAGAAAAAATTAGTCTAAAGTTGGTGAACTGAGATTTCATTTTTAGGTAGGTGAATGGAAGAACAGAGAGAAGTACCAAAGTACACTCAATAGTGAGCAGGGATAGCAAGTATGTAGGAGTATTAAAACAAACTTTTATTACCCTAGAACAGATAAACTGTGTGCACCTAATGGAATAATTTTAAGTTAAATAAAGAATGCTTGCTAGTATGACTTTCTGCTTTCCAGAGGAAATGGGAGAAAAGGAATCTGACAATCAGCCAGTATCTAATGAAGGAGAGGGGGGAACACTATTCATTTTAATAATGGCCAATCACGTATGAAAAAACATGATTAGAGCAAATAGGAAAAGTACTCCTTGATATGATTCACAACACAGCACTAATGGGAGACAGCAATGTTCAGCAGTAATCTTGCAAAACCTCTGCCAAAATATCTGAATGAATTTACCAGTGGGAGGAACAGAGAGAGAATGTTTAAAGAAAGTGTTTTAAGAGATGTAAGGCAGATTTAGACAAGTTCGTTTTATGGTTAGACAAGGTTTCATAAGAATTAAACAGGTTGAGGATGTGTGGGAGATCTAAAGGGGGATTTCCCAGTAATATCAAAATATCGCTGGAATACAGTTAACTTTTGTGGGAGGCATCATGTATAGTAATAGAGGTAATCAAGTTCATTTAACAGAGGACAACATAAGAAGCTTGCGGGAGAAATTAAAAAAATAAATAAAAAGGTGAGGGGGCAGTTTTGTAGGCATCTCTGTTAAAAGGAAAATGTAGGAGATATCCATGTGTGTATTTCTCGCTACTGAAGGAATAAGGTATTAATAAACTCTGCAGCAAGGCTTACTTACTAGTTAATTGTAAAGCTTATCAGATATATTTATTCAGTTGTTCCAGCATGGTAATGAAAAAGAACATGTCCAATAATTTCTTTTAATTTTTATTTAAGGTGCACATTGAAAACGAATTACAAAAATGGAACATAGAAATAAGCAACCCCATAAACAGACAAAAATATTTTTCCCTTCAGACAAAAATATTAATTAGGGAAGGTCTTTTGAAATGTGTTGAGCAGAAAGTCCATCTTTTCTTTATTTTCTTCTTTAGGAGTTCTCTCTCTTGTTTGTGTATTTGCCTTACTCTTAAGTATCATTTCTTACCCTGTGATTATTTCCATGCCAGGGTCACGGCTAATCCAACAATTCTCCTAATACAAAATTCATGCAGCACTCTCTCTTGGTTGCTGCTATGACTAGTATGACCCAGAGCACAAACAAATGGGCATCCACGAAGACTAGCGTGCTGCCACTCATTAGTTGTGGACTCCAGTACCCAAACTTAAAATCTGCAAGCGGTAAAATTGGTGAGGACTTTAAATGAGTACATGTTGTTAAAGAGTTGTCTTTAATATATCCTACTGTACTTGGTTACAGTTTTATACCTTTGGTCCTTGTGTTTGGTCTCACTATGGCTCGCCACAATCCCTGTCACACGATAAATGTCATTAAGGCATTAAGTTTTAGATACTGAATATGTACCAGTAAACAAGAAGAAACATAACATGCATTTCTTGTAAATCTGTTTTGAGATTATCCCTGGGTATATCACAGTATGATAATTTGGGAATTAAAAGTTAAAGAATCACAGAGGTCTAGCTACAGATGTGTACAACAGTGATCTCCCAGCATGATATGCAATGAGTCAATAATGTTTCTTGAGATTTTCTCACAAGCACACCTCAGCATCAGTCACAGCTCTTCCTGTGGTGAAACTCAGCTTTCTGCCTTGTATTTACTTTGCTGAGAAAAAAAGATCCCAAAAGGAATTATTGATTTGTTTCCATTAAACATTCTGGAGGAAAATGTTTGCCAACTACACTGTTCATGTCTAACAGTGCAAGTACTGGAACAAAGTGAAGTTCTCTTCCATCTGAAAGAGACTTTTCAATTTTAAAGACAACTGTTTGTCGATAAAAATCAAATCTCGGCCTTTTTTCATTTTGCCAAGTCCTATACAGTGAAGCATCAGATAAATATTAACTACAACATCCAATGCGATTTTTTATTTTTCAGTACAAATATTGTATGTCTGTAGGAAAACCTTTTAGCTATAATTCACATATGTATGTATTCAACTCCTCCTATTGGGCTTTGTGACCGCAGCCTATGCCATGCAGTTATTTTCTTCCTGCTAGGGTGATTTTAACTGTGAGACATCTATTGTGCCACTGCTGCTTTATGTGGCATGATTTTGTCTGCTTCTGTTGATACCCACTTACTGCCCTGCAGTTTGTGAAGACGCTGGTTGTGTGCTTCATTACTCTTCATTCATGGAAGTAGCCTCTCTCCTTGCTGATTTCACTGCTTCTTTCATTGGGGCACAACTTTACACACATTAATTGTGGTAGGTTGCATTCATCCTTATTTGATAGGACTGGCTTCCTGTCTTCTGATAGTGGCATTTTGCCATCTTTCCTGCATAAGAACACAGCCTGTGTTTCAGCAGTGATGTACTACTGCTTCTGTTTTACTCCATTATTACTGCCATAACATGCTGCTCTTCTCCCATGAGCACAAAATAACTCTGCTGATGTTGGACTTCATCTTTCATAAGGGTTTAACAATCTAAATCTGTGGCTCACAATGTCTGTGCACCATGAACTGAGAGCCCAGTTCCTGTGTTTTAACACAGGTTTTTGCCTTTGCATTTTCTTATGGCAGAACCTGCCAACTTCTGAGACTTGGTACCTTTAATTTCCATACCATTTCTAGTAGTTATTACTAAATGAAGTGTGTGCAGTTATCCTGATAGGTTAGTTTATCTGCACACCATATTTCGGTAGGACATTATATGACTCTAATGAAGATAAACAATGCCACATGTTAGAATCCTTTGAGTATTACTACTAGAATGCTTTTAGTTATGCACTTCCAGTTAAGAGTCTTTACACATTCACAAATGTTCATGTTTGATAACTGTTTGGGTCTATATACCATTAAATTGATTTTAAATATAGCCAAGACATTATCAATGTTTCTAATGACTATTTCTTCTTGAAATGACAGTTGTCTAATGTATGATTCAGATTTGATTGCCAAGCCCCATTTCAGTAGCCACCCCTTTAGTGTGTAATGGTGAAATCCTTTAGCTTATCCTTAATTAGTCATTTCGAAATACTAATTAGTTATTAGAGAAACCTCTGCATTTGGGTTGCAAAGTACTGTCATTCCTAAAGTTTAGTTCTGGGTTCAGAAATGGCCACAGCTTTCTCAAGAAACATGTCAGACTATTGTGTTTTTTTTTTTTTTGTTTTTTTTTTGTTGTGCAGAATGAAGTTTATTCCAGATCGGCAAGAAACTGAAAATATCATATAAAGGTGTCTATTACTGTCTTAAGAGAAGAAGACAAACTGAATCTAACCAGGATAGAAAGACGGGGACAGCCCACATACACAACAGAAAAAGAGATTAAGTACTTCAGTCTGTGGTTTGAGAAACTAACACCTTTCAGGTCCTCAGCTGGCTTCTTCCTCTAACACAAGCTAAATGCCAGTATCCTCTGCAACAGAGAAAAGATGATTCCAGGATACTGACCATAATACACTTTTCCAGTCATTTTTCACTCAATGTCAGTGTTCTTTTTCCCCATTTTTTGCCATTTTCAAAAGAATCCTATTCTTTGAAACTCTGTCTTCTAAGGCCAGCATCCCAGAAACATCTTTGCTCTGTTGTGGATGTTTTTTCTGTGTATTTCAGGAAGAAGCCAACTAAGAACCTGTAATGTTTTTGCTTCTCAGATGTCCTTATTCTCTTATTCAGTTGTGTATCTGGGCCTGTGTATCTCCTGTAGCACCAATACCTGTAGTATTTTTTCTGATATTCAGTTAGAAGTCATGTTTACTAGCTGTAGAAATCCAGCTGCCCTTTCTTTGATTATATCTACATTAAAATAGTAAATGCTTACTGAAGCATGTTTGAGTTTAATTTTATTTTCATCAGCCAAGATAGCGCAAAATATAGATGTTCGAACAATTCAGCTTTTATTTATTTACCAGTAACAGTTTACTACCCGATAACGTCCAGTGAATACACTTGACTTGAGCATTCATATTTTTCATACTCTTTCTTTGTATAGCATTCATTTGCTCAGAGATTGATGTGCGTGCTGCTTTGTGAGCAGCTCTTCTTTTCTGCACTCGAGCAACCCGCTTCTTCTCTTCTTTCGTTGGCATCTTTTCATGTTAAAAGTGAATAAGTCAGTGTTTGTGTTGCAATTACTTAGTATGTTTTCCTTAATTTTTTACTTAATCTGGCACTTAAATCATTCTGGAGGCAGATTCAAGACTTAAGATATGAAGAGGTAGGGGAAGTGACAGAAAAGGTGGTAGGGATGTGAACGTCGCCTGTACACATGCTCCGCACAGCCTCCCTGCTGGCCACTGCCGAGAGTTGATTCTGCAATAAAATAAAATAAAAATAAAAAGAGGAATAACCTCTGAGGTCAATCATCACCCAGAAAGCAGATAGTAGACGTCACGCAGTACAGTATATGTTTACCAAATTTCAGGTCAATAGGTCAAACAGTTTGTGAGCTACATGTGATTTAAATTCCTACACAGACAAACTGACAACCACAGTAGCATATTATATAAGAAGATTTTTTAAACAGATCCAAAACTTCATGTTCCCCTATTCCGCAATTTTAATCATATTAGTATTTTTTGGAATTTGTTTGTACCTCTCCAAAATCTTCCTTCTTTTTTTATCCTGGTTAAATCCAGTTTGCCTTCATCACTCAAGTTTTGTTTTGGACATTTTTCAGTCCTGAAATTTTGGAATGCTAGTTACTTGCAACCCAAGTAAAAACAGGTTTTAGCAGTTCTACTGAAATAGCAAACTCTTCTCTAATAACCAACTAACATTTACAAAGACTAATTAAGAATAATGTAGCTACATTTGTCATTGACATAAAAGAATGCTATAGATGGAGACGGATGATCTGCTTTGATGATTCCCTAAATGGGAGCAACCGAAAGAACAATCTGCATTTGTCATAGGTTTCCAAATATTTCCAGAAAGGCATTCCAACAATAGTATGATTTGTGTGTTTAAAAAAAAAAAAACAGCCCTCCACAGTCCAAGCGTCTTCATTTAGAAGATTTTAGTGAAATTTAAAGCAAACAATTAATGCAAAAAATAATAATTATAATTCTTTGCATTTATATAGCGCTTTTCTCACTACTCAAAGCGCTCAGCAATTGTAGGATAAGGGCCTTGCTTAAGGGCCCAACAGAGCAGAGTCCCTTTTTTTGGCATTTACGGGATTCAAACCGGCAATCTTCCGATTGCCAGTGCAGATCCCTATAAGGTGAAAGGCTGATGATACATACAATAAAGAGAAAAAGGAAAACGTCTTGTCTATGGTCATTATCTAGGTTACATTTTGTAGGATTTCTATCTGTTGTGACATGCACTAGGACCTATGTTTGACCTACAAACATAAAGTACATAATGCCTGCTATTTGCCTTTAATGCCTGTCTTGACTAAGCGTTCATGTTTCTCTATAGTTGTCTAACTTCAGTCTAAGGGTTGTTCTATTTTTACACAAAACTAACATTAAGAAAATTTTATTACCTTTAACTTTTAGGAGGTGGAACTAAATATGTCATTATCTGTTCTAAAGCTACATTATATTCAAGATCATACTAAGGGAAATCTAAGGTAAACTTACCATTAACTTAAGCGAATTGGCTCTTACTGATAAGCTAAGGGAATTTACTATTAGGACACTGAAGCAGTGGCTACTGAAAATGGAACTTTGAACTCATTTTTGAAAAATAAAGTAAGAACCAGTCAATTCAAGCAGTAATCACCATTACTCACAGTATTAATGCCTTGGCTATATTTTTAAATCAATTTAATGTCAAAAACATGAAAATTAGTATGTCTATACCAGGCGTCTCCAATTCCAGTCCTGGAGAGCTACTGTGGCTGGGCTGCAAATTTTCATTCTAATTATTTTCTTAATTAGTGACCAGTTTTTGCTGCTAATTAACTATTTCCCTTTATTTTAATTGACTTTTCTTGAGACTCTGACTGCTGAATTGATTTTTTTTTTCCTTAAACGGCACCTAAACATAAATTTGATGTGAAGTGAGCCAACAGATGACCAACTAAGTTGGGGCCTCAAACTCCAAACTTCATTCAGTTTCTTAACTTGAAGCCACTTCTCATTGCTAATTAAACCCGTTGTTTAATTCCATGGTGCTCATTCTGCCATGGCAGACATTTCCAAAACTGTTGATTTTCTTTTTTAAGAGTGTTTTGTGGACCTGAGCAGGGGGGTATTGCACAAAACCAAGATAAGGAATTAAGCTGGGATTTTCTGGTTATCCGGGCTGAATTTAGCCCTGACTCGGTTGCATGAAGGGAGGCTAAATTAATCTACATTAAGTTACTATGGAGATTTACACTTTGCAGCTAGCCTGCTCCAGAGCAGGCTAACAACCAGGCTAAGATTAATCTTAGTGATTTATCGGCTAGTTCCTCCCTAAATCCTACTAGATATTAATGTGTTTTAGTCATTTCATGGTCCTGCATTAAAAAACTAGATATACTGTCATTCATCTATTTATGCGTACTGTCATTTTAGTTATTATTGAAAACTGCTGTTCATTTCACTGTCAGAGGTTTGATGAAAATATATATTATTCGAGATTTAAAGAGATTTAAAACACCCAGTGAGGAAAGCACATTTTCCTGAGCAATTATTACTTTGCTGTCCACAATGAATGCCAACACAGTGCAAAAGAACTATACTATACAATATGAGAAATAGAATATAGACTATGTATATCTATATATGCAAGTATACAGTAGAAATGTATTGTTGAATGATAAAAAATATCAATATATTTTATTGCAGTTGATGAGATAATAAGAAATGGCTCCTCAATTTGCAAATGTGGTTTCAATTAAGTCCGTAACGAGGTCAATACGTAGTATATATAGACTAAAGATTTGTGTGTTTCCTATCCACAATGGCTTGCCCTTTGTTGAATGATGTAGTTGATGAGGAAGTTTTAATACTCAGACGAGCATTCAGGCATGAAAGAGTCTTCCGAGATAGGGCAGACCCATTGGCCTTTTCAGACGAATATCTGACTGAGAGGTACAGATTCTCAAGTGATGGCATCAGATATTTGTGTAGGCTGCTGGGTCCAAACATACAGCACAGGACCGCACTGAGCCATGCTCTCACTGTCCCACAGATGGTCTGCATAGCACTGCGATTCTTTGCAAGTGGCATGTTTCTGTATTCTGTCGGTGATGCAGAAAACCTCAATAAAGCCACTATTTGCCGCACAATAAGAAAAGTAAGTCTGGCATTGAAATCTCTTGTGCACATATTTATCACCTTCCTGGCCACAGAAGATTCATCCACATCAAGGAGGAGTTCTACAAGATTGCAGGTAACATGAATAATAACAGATTACTACAAAATGTTACATTAGCACAGTCACAGTATGACAGTCATTGTTTTGTGTTATAGCTTTTCCTAATGTAATTGGTACAGTGGATTGCACCCATATTCAGTATCCAACGCCCCTCAGGGGCACATGAGGGAGATTATGTGAACAGGAAATCCTTCCACAGTGTCAATGTTCAGGTAAGAATAAGTAATGGTTACTGTCAGCTACATAATTATTCTGTGCATTAAATTATTTTAATAGGCTATATATTGTTACAGATGATCTGTGATGCTGACTGCCTTATCACAAATTTAGAGGCAAAGTGGCCTGGCTCAGTCCACGACTCCAGAATCTTTCGGGCCAGTAGAATTTACCAGAGACTCTCTCTAGGTAAACCACCCCATTTTTTAAGCACCTTGAACAGCAAGAGTACAGTACTTGTAAGAATTATGTTTTGTATTCACAGGTGAGTTCTCTGGTGTGCTGCTGGGGACAAAGGTTATGCCTGTGAGACATTTCTGATGACTCCCTTACAGACCCCCAAACCCCAGCACAGCAAGCTTACAACCATGCCCATGCCAAAACCAGGGCTCGAATTGAAATGACCTTCGCCTCCTGAAATCCCGATTTCAGTGCCTGCACCACCTGAGGGTCTTCCCAGACAGAGCATGCGACGTGACTGTTGCCTGCACAGTGCTGCACAATATTGCCAGCCTAAGAAAAGAAAGGGCTCCCAGAGTTGCTTTGGATGTTGATTGGGACAATGCTGCCATATTCCCAGATAACAGAAATGGTAGACTTGTTAGAGAACAATACATTGCAAATTATTTCAGTTAATTTAGTTTTGATTTAGCCCATCCCTTAATAAAGGATAATGTAGGCTATATAACTTTTCATGTGTACATGCATTTTATTTGGCATCAGTAGCACACACTGTGGTTATCTTCCCAAATTCTAGTTCCACTTCACTGGATCGATCACTATAAAGTGTACCTGACAGTCATAAAAAAATTGTAGAAGACCACAATGGTTTTGGAATATTTTTCTTTTATTATTTTGCTGTTATCACTTGTCAGCTTGGAGCTGTGGACAGAACAAATTATGATGATTAATACATTGGGTTACAGTCATGGTTACAGTATGAACTGAAGTCACTTACTTCTGTTTGTAGTTTCTGGATTTCCAGTTCTAGTTTCCTCAGTGTCTTGCGTTTAATTTGCATGTCAAGGTCCATGTCCTGCAGCTTTCTTTTGTTCACATCAATCTTGACTTCTGAAAGCTCGATCTGTCTCTTAAGATGTGTTGTGTAGAGATGTCTGACAGTTTGTGAATTCTGTGAACACCTTTTTGTTAGCATAGCACAATTTTTGCATAATGTAAATTTACTTTAGGCAATACTCACTATGTTACCAGGCTGCTTATCAGACTGCCCAATGTCAGGATCCTTTGACAAATGATATTTTCTATTAGTACCACTTCCCTGACTTCTTATCTATTATAAACTTAAAAATGTGTCCATTTCCACAAAATTGACATGATACCTCGAGCCTTCTAGAGTCCAACGACACGGTCTCATCATCGGCAGAAGTGCACTCCACTGCTGTAGATGTGGCTTCCCTCTGCCATATTCATTACTGGTATTGATATTTTTGACAGAACACGCAAAGCCAATGATTTAATAAAGAATACTCACAGCAAATCATAGTCTGGGGATCCAAAAGTGTAAGAGTGTTCCCAGCCACTGCAAGGTAAAGCAAAGTCACACAGTCCACATAACAAAATATAAATGGATTTTAATATTTTCCATGCGCAGTAGTATGGCAATAATGTACATTGTATGAAGAGGCCAGTATCCCTTGCTGGGCCAGAGTCAGTGGCTGTCCCTCCCTGGATCCCTTCAATCACTGGCTTCCCTTTATTTGAGTCCAGGGCCAGCTCCTCTGCTGGGGTGAAGTCTTGGGTTGGAGGGCCACCCCGTACCAGTAATATGACTTTTCTTTTTATGGCTAAAACAGCACAGATAATAAAATGTCAGCAAACATGTCACCTATGTTCTCAGCAAACAAGTCACTTACCAGCCTGCAAAATATTCTTGTATTTAATCTTGACTTGCTGCCAAGTCCTTTTTTGGCCAGACATGTTTGTTCTTTAAGAGGAATAGAAAGATACAAATGATAAAATAGATTAGATGGATAAAAATAGAGCAAATTATCTGATTATAGATTACATCAAATTAATTAGAAACAAAACCTACATACAAATAGATAAGAGTAAAAGGATTAAACACATTAGAGACATAAAATAAACTAAATATATCAAATAGATGCATATAGTGGGTAAGTGTTTGCAATTATTCTTCATGTTAAATGCATGTCCACTGGACACATTTAAGGCAAAGTATACAATTATTTTTGAAAATGACAAGTAACTCCTTGAATTGTAATTATGAGGGTTTCAGTGGAGCACTGGTTATTTGGACTACTTACGCATTCAATCGGTCCGCTATTGTTTGCCAGGCATTCTCTCTTTGCTTTATTACAGCAGCTGTATTGCCTTTTTTACATATTATATGTTTCACTTCTTCATACGTTTCCATAAGAAGCTGTTGCTCATTAGGCGAAAAGTATGCCGCACGGGTTTTGTCCATTTTTGCATCGGTGATTCTGTGATCGATTTCGTGATCTTTTTAAGAATACCATGAACGCGCATTTATCCAAACTATATACACCTGGCTTAACATATCCGCGCGTTCTCATCCTGGCTCAGCAAACGTGCAACGGATTAAGCCAGGATGCACTGATTAAACTAGGTCAAGCCGCGACTGTTCTGTTATCCTGGCTTTCTTAATTCTACTTTTGTGCAATACCCCTCAGATCAACATTACTGAGGCCTTCACCTTTCTTTATTTTCAGTTATTGTGTGATGGATGCAGGTTGTTGTTTATGTGTTAGTTCGTTTTGTGTCCTAATATTGTTTGATTGCTTATTATGGAAAAAAGAAATAATTAAGGGGTCTGAGTCTTAAGTTGTGCATCAATTCAAATTAAGGCAAAGCGTTAATTAGCAGCAAAATCTGGTCACTAATTAAGAAAAGGGTTAGAATGAAAAGCTGCAGCCATAGTAGCTCTCCAGGACTAGAGTTCGAGATCCCTGGTCTATTCTTTTGACTGGTAGTGTTGCTCCAAAAGTACATATGCATTTTATTCAACTTCTATAACAGGCAACAGACTGCTGTTGTCTTCCAAGTTGCATTGTGCACTAGCATGTTTAGTACAAACCATGTGTGCAAGGATTTGCCATGTATAGACTTGACTGACCCAAGCCTTTAGTGACCCTAAGCAGCTTTTTAATTTGCCATGACATTGCAACAGAATTTGTAAGATTATTGAACAATGAATTTACTAGGGACCTCTGGGAGACATAAGACACTAAGCAGCTGCACTTGTTTGGTAAGGCTGGCTCCGCTTGTAGGTATTAGAAAGTTTTTCCTGTTGCTTTATAGTGTGCAGCAGTTTATAGGAAAATGGGAGCTAGGAGCATTTAAACAGTTACCCATAACTTTTGTACCATGTGAGAAGCAAAGAACTAGCAATGCACAGTATTCTTCTGCAGGACAATGATTGGTTTTACAATTTAATATAATGAAACATTGTATGTGTACAAATGAAAAGGCAGTTCAGTTATTTCAGAAAAATTAGTAGAGCAATGGAAAGCTGCAGGTAGGATAAATAAAGAATATTTTCATTGCTGTTTTTATGTGCCATTATAAGGATCAATATACTGTATACTTAAAGAAAAGGAAGCAGAATCCAAAAATATTAAATGACCTAGACATGCATTAGGCAGTCACTATAGAGGTGAATGTGTATGTTTACCTGGATCTCTATAGCAGCATTGTGTAACTTTATGAAGGGTGATGGTGGGCACTAATCCAGATCTTGTCCTAGGCTGCAACGAGCACAATGTGCTCACCTTATGGGTCAATGGCAATGTAATGTTTTGAGAGGGGGTCTTCTTATTTTGCAATGCAGTTGGAAAATAAGACATTGCAAGCATTAATTGCAGGGAAGATGAGATTTATTTCATGCAAGCAGTTTTCTTGTGATATTAAGATTGCTTTAGATAAGATCATCAGATAATTAAGTTAACCGATTCATGTTTTTAAGGACAGTAAGTAGGGATGCCTTTGACCCTGAAAAGAATTTTAGTACAGATGACAGGCTATTTTTATTTTATGAATGTGTGTGTCTGTGACAGCACTACCTTTTTGCTCAGAAAGAGTGATTCTGAGGCTAAGTGAATTATATGAGGTGGTTTTGCCCAATAATAAAATTGCTCCCTGCAGGAGAAATTATTCTACAAATATTTCATTGTGTCATATAAATCTATATTGGTCCATTATGTCACTTCCTAATGGATTTCCTAAAATACAAAATTGATATGTATGATATGGTAATTTCTATCATTTTGATCATTAAGTTATTTTCCCAGACATACATCTACATATTTTGTGAATTCTCCTTCAGTTGAGTTGCAGATCTGAGTGCATGGTAATAAGCTTTCATTCACTATATCATGTAATTCTTATAAATTTGTTTATTTTGCTACAGTATGTTCCCTTGGAAACTAGAACCATCTATATTGTCTTTGTCTATAATGTAAATGTACATAACAGTATTTCCCCCCCTTTGGGAAAGAGTCACTTAGGGTGATATGCTAAATAAAACCTCAAATTTTGGTTTATTTTCATTATTTTTTTTAGTCTGATTTGAGTGTTATAAACTTACCCTTGTCTGCTGTTACAACACTGTCTCAAGGAAATAGGAGAGTGATTTATCTTTTTTTATTTCCTTTCCTGACAAACCTGCTAGAGCGCAACAAAATCGTATTTTTGAAAATTACAGCTGTTCGCAGTCATTTCCACAATCAAAAAGGGTCTCCTTGGGCTGATCACTGGAGTTCTTGACGACAGAAATTGTTGATGATTTATAGCTTGTTGAAAGTTGTCATTATAGGTTGCCTTGTTGAAATGATTATGCTAAGCAATTTTCCAGTAGCAAGAAGAAAAAAAAAACTCAAAAAATGTATTCATGCTTAATTAAACGCAATTATTTTTTGTAAAACAAAAGGAGTTCATGGATAGGTTATTAAAAAAGGTAGGTGTTTTTATTTTTTTCTACGTTTGTTTTTTGTAACTCTTTAATATTGATTCTTAGATGTTTGCTTTTATTTAAGTAAGTACTATACCAAATAGCCTTTGCTGTATTCATAAACAGTATCTTTGACACTTCTTTTAAATTATTGCCTTAAGGTCCATTGCCTATCATTGCAAAATGCAGTATTATGTCCTTATATTTTTTCAAAGAATTACTTCTTTATTTTGAAATAATACTTATTATTCTGCATGGTATTCTACTTTCCCACTTAGTATGTTGTGCTTTCTAGCAGATGAACAGGAGAGTACCTGTCACCTTCTAGCCTTCCAACCAACACATACCATAACTGGACACATACTTTCACCTAGTCAGCAGTCTCTGTTAAACGGTCAGTTATAGTTTCAATTTAGTGGGCTCTCTCCCCTCTTGCATCATCGCAATATTATATACTTTTGCTCAGGCTGTTTTCAGCATACTCTCCTTTACCAGTGCCCCTGGTTACTGCTGTTCCTGGGCACCTACTGCTCCTAAATGTTATTCCACCCTTGGGCCTGTATCTCTAGGTAAATCGTGTCATATGTTTTACACCTGTTCAATACTATTCTTACTTATTCAATAAATTGTTTGATGAGATCTTCCTTTTTTTTTTTTTTTACAGCCATCGTTTAGAATATTATTTTCATTCATGCAGTTGGCTAGCTGCGTTTGCATGACTACTCATGCAGTTAGCATGGCACTGTCTGACTCTTGGGTTTTCTTGTGGAACTTTAGAGGAGTTTAACCATACTAGGGGTGCCCTTGCAGCTGACAAACTCTTGCCAGCCAGATGCTCCTATTCAATTTTCAGGTGTTTTGTATAAAGAAATGCTTCCTGATTTCATTCTTGAATGCACTCTTGATTTACAATGGTATCTTCTATGGAACATTACTTGTGCCAAAATTAAATGCAATCCAATGTGTTAACTACATTACAGTGCAATTCATATGCAAGAGGTGTGTTTAATTTTGGCACGATTTTCTTGTCATAATTAAAAACATATTAGCCAAATGATCAATTGTTTTTCACTGCAACACACAATTTTTGTGCAATATAAAATGCAAAACAAAAGCATTTTATTTCATGTCCATATAGTGTAAGTCATAGCTTAAAACAATGTAAACATTGCATTTTGCTTAGAGGCTACTTTAAGTATATTGCATTTTGATATAAGACCATGTGTTCATCATGCCAAAACGGAAATTATTTAAATGACCAATCTACGCCAAAAGGTGGGACAAGCAGCATCAAAAGCTGAAACAAGAGACATTCCAATCACATGTGTCTACACTAAAGATGGTGAACAGGGAATTCATATAGCAGGGAATCCACTATCTTATCAAATAGGTGGAAGTTGAAGATGTAAATGATTTCATTCTCATCCGTGTTGCCTGGTTGCTGGAAAGGTAGCAAAATAATCTCAAACTGCTACAGCAGCAACCTTTGAATGCATTCAAGCTAATGTTCCAAACAGCTGCAGCTTACGGTTATGTAGATCATCAATCGGGGCGTCCATACACCAATATTCCCCTAAATATGGTTTGTAAATACCTGCAGATAGGGATGACAGTACCGGCTATTGCTAAATTTCTTGACGTAATGGTCAGGTCTATAATAAGAATAGTACAGTATAGTATCAGGGAGCGTTTCTGGGCAACCTTGAACACCTGAGATTTGAGAAAAGACATCTTTTGGTATATGTAAAAAACAAATATGGCAAACTCAGAGAGAGATGCAAAAAACATTCTGGATTCAGACAAGCATTTTGCCCACCGAGACACCACCAGGTTCAGTCTGTGTACATAGCAGTGTACAGTACAAATATTGCATTGGGGGCCATTGCTTTAATTTTAGCCTGAAGTCCATTCAGATAGGAAGCCATGACAGCAGCCCCATCATTGGTGTGAGCCACAAGTTGGTTTTTTTTTGTACTTGTAGCCCTGCAAGTTTTCATTTAAAACATCAAAGACAGACTGGGCATCTCACCCCCTAAACCATCAAAAAATTTGAACACATCTTCCTTGAATTTGGCCTGCAGTATTGACAAACCGAACTACTGTATGACAGATAGTTGTGCATGGCATGAAATGTCAGTTGTCTCATCTACTTGCTATGCAAAACAGGGAGCAGTTTGAACTTGACCTTTGATTTCATCAACAGCAGTGACTGCAATAGCAGAAATCAAATCATTTTGAATGGAATGGGACCTGCCAGAAAGCACAGAAGATGACTGGACGTGTGTGGCCAAGACACAATCACATTTGGATAATGTTCCAGTGAATTCTCTGGAATTCCCCTTGTTAGCAGACCTTCATCATCATCATACCTTGAAAATTGTGGGCTATATCACTAGCAAATAACAGACTATGAGCAGCAGCTTGTCTCATGACTTCACTTGCCAGAAATCTGCATGGGACTGAACTTGAAATGCTCCGATGCCAAAACGCTGTCAATCAAAAAGAGGTCCTATCCCCTTTGACAGTTCCTCCAATCATCATGCAGCAGCCCAGTGCCCTGGTCAGCCCAATGCCCTGGACCTTCCCTAGAAATGGCGTATTGAAGCATTTGTTCAGTAAACGTCCAGCTTTGCTACACTGAAAACAAAACATACTCTGCAGTGCCATTGAAGTCCAGTGACGCTGCATTTCAGTGTGTTTTAATCCTGCCACGGGAATGAGAGAAAAAAAATCACATTAGACAACGTACAAGAAATTATTGCTGTTTCTAAATGAAGTAGCCATGAAGTTCAACGTGTTCTAGCACATTCTTTGTATTAGTAATGTAAATACAACGGACCTATTTGAACTTTTTCTTATGACATATTAGAGGAGGCTGATCCATAAGCATCAGAATGTTTGACCACAACAGGACTGCTGCACTTTGTAAACACTGCTTCTTAAGCAGCAGGGAGATGACCACCTCCACAATCTTAGTTCTTATTCTCAAAGGGTTTTGAAAAAAATGCTTTCAGTATAATTGCTATAGTTGCGCTCCTTTTTTCTTTTAGGTAGTCTTGTGTTATAAACCTGCTATTTTTTATCAGTCTAAAGTCATCTTTACACTTTCTCCAAAACAAATCTTATTAGGTCCTTCTCCATTACTTCATTGCAGTGTTGTAAAATAAAGGGAAAAAAAATTGTCTGCCTGTAAAGCCATGTTCTTCGTAAAAAAAAATCCCCCAAATGCATGTTTTAGGACAGTGACAGCCAGTGTCTCCAATTAAAGCAAAAATGAAACAAACAATATAACCAGCATATGTTAAGTAACAAGCAGAAAGGAAAACAAAAGTGAGTTTCACACCTTAATTGTATAATACACAAAACAATTTTATAAAGGAAAGGAAGAAAAGGCAACCAAATAATTATCATGAAATGTGTATTTCAGACCATGAACACTGCCAAAATATTCAGTGTGAGAAAAAAATCAAGGTGAAATAGACTACTCTAGACATTCTTCGACCTTAGGTTCACGTTTAAATGAGCCTGTGTCAGCCTGACATGCTGCTTAATAAAATAATTTCTGTAAGACTGATCCAACATGGCTTTAATCTTAATATATTTTGATCTGATATTTATAAGCATAGAAGCAATGAAGTCAAACCGTAATATCCTGTACATACCAAAGGTAACTAAAGAATGTAGACCACTGATGATAATGTTGATAATAACAATCATCAACTCTACATGTACTATATGTATTTAGTTTTCTTCTCTTTCACTCTTCACATTGTGTTATAATATAGCCTGACTTTTCTGTTCACTCCCTGGAGAATTCAGATTGAAGATTCTGAATGAGTTCACAGTTTAGGTCTTGTTTTTCTGGCTTTCATTGCCCTGACCTCTGTTCAAAAACTTTAGTTCACAGCAAGAAGCAACACCAACACACCCCTTTAGTAAGTTTCATAACTCTCTGTTAATTTCAAATTCACAGTGCCAGTGTGAAAACGGACAACGTCAATTTAACAGTGGAGTCTAAATGCAACCAAGAATTGGCCTTTGATTCACAGATTTGTTATGACAAAAAAAAAAAACTGTTGTAAAATAGTTATCTGTGGTTTGAAGTTCAGTAGTTCTCCAATGTCATATCTTACTTCATTGTGATTTTTATGCAATGAATTCAAAACCTAGGTCTAGTTTTCAGTGGATAATTCATGAGCACTCCATAACACAGTGTCCAGGTAGTGTCTGTATCACGAGGCCCTGCACAAAAAAGATTTAACTGTGTAGTCAGCCGATTCCTAGTTACAAATGGACTCAATAGATGCTCCATTTTTCTGTGATGCAAACAACTCCACAAGGATCAGGGTGTAAAAGTACAACAATGAGTTATTTATCTTTTTACCTTTTTATCTCTATTTTTCTCTATTTCACTGATCACTTCTACCACTTTCTTTTAATTACTATTTAATTTAATATTGTTTCTTTGTATCAGTATACTGCTGCTGGATTATGTGAATTTCCCCTTGGGATTAATAAAGTATCTATCTATCTATCTATCTATCTATCTATCTATCTATCTATCTATCTATCTATCTATCTATCTATCTATCTATCTATCTATCTATCTATCTATCTATCTATCTATCTATCTATCTATCTATCTATCTATCTATCTATCTATCTATCTATCTATCTATCTATCCAGGAGATTAGATAAGGGGACTTTGACCTAGAAGCAAGAAACCAGTCCTGATCTGTGCTTTAATTGGTAATGCAAACTGGACTATTTTTCTTGCCAGACTTTTATTTTGCAAATAGATTTAGCTTCCATTTACATACACATATAAAACTAATTAACTATAGAAAGAATTAGATTCTATATGAAACATTTAACAATGTCTTTTGAAATGTAAATAAGCAATAAGAAAATAAAATTATAGCTGCAACCCTACAAATTGCCAGAATATTCTGGGTACTGTAAGAAAAAATAGCAAAAGGAGCATATATGGAGTTGTCTTATTATTGGGCAAATGTTATAAATAATATTTGCATAAGATGACAAAAGAGGGAAGATGCTTTACACCTGTTATCTATTGTGTCGTCATGAGTTGACAACTCATTGCCTTTTTGGCATTTTGCCATCCAGTCTTTGGACCTTTTCTCAGAATTGTCTCATGAGGACACTGATGAAGAACTAAAAAACCTCAATGACCAATGCTAAACTGGCCTTTTTCCTGGTGTAGTAGAAAGTAATTTTATGATGTTGCGCTGCCTTCACAGCTGTTTGTTGAAAAAAATAATTCAATATTAAAAGCTAAGTGTTATGTGATGTGTACTCTGCTGCCCATTGTATGGTATGTGAGTGCGTTGGACTAAAATTAGGTGTGAGATAAAATCTACTTCTCAGTGAGCATACGCTCTTGATAAAATACATTGAGACACAGAACATCAAACAACATTATGCTGTTTGACCACAAAGGGGCGCCAGACAGTTCCAAACCACAGACACAATAATACTGCACATGTTTATAGGAACAAAATAAAGGATTCTGTTCACACAAGGCACTTTTCCAAAATCACCTCTTCAAAGACCAGTTGCACAATCACGATGAATTCACAATTATGCAATAAATTTTCCTTCTTCCATCCTATGAGTGTTGCCTACTGCCTCCTGACTACGACTCATCCATGCATGGAGTCATGGGGTTCCTTTTATGCCAGTGGGTTCCTTTTATGCCAGACCTGAGAATGCTTCTGGGGCCATTCCACATCATCCAGGAAGCACTTCAAGGCCATAACAAAAGTAGGTAGATTCTCTACCGAGAGTACCTTCTGTCTGAACGTAGGGAACCTGACATAGCTGCACTTCTGGATTCTATATCTTGTCCCAACTGAGCTCTCATGTGAGGACCACTGCCACCTGATGTATGGGGCATTGAACTGCTCCTGACTATTGGCTTCTGCTGGTCCATCTGTTATTTTTATACCAGACTGGCACAAAGTTATTTTCTCATCCCACCAGTCAATCCACCTGTCTTTCCACTCTGGTTTTCCAACCAGATAATAAACCATAGTCCTCTTAAGCTGGGTTGCACATACTTATCCTACAACTACCATCTGCAGTTCTTGTGGCATGCGCTGTCCAAAGTGTGCTTACTATTTTTTCCAGCAAATGCATTTATTTTAATGTTTTCATATAAAGTATTTTTTTAATCCTGTGTGGGTTTCTCCAATCTTAGTTGTAGAACACTTTACTTGTTTAATTTTGACACAGACACATTGTTGAGGCATGTAACTAGTCACCTTCTCATCTGGATACTCCATATTTTAAGACAATTATTTTTTTTTTTCTTCTTTTTTTCAGTTGTGCATTTTAATATGTTTTGTAAGGATATCACTTCTTTGGCAATGTGTTGATATTGCTCCTCTGGTGTTTTTCAAAAACTTTATCTGGGAATAGATTTGAATTCTCTTTTGTCTTCATAAAGAAGTTTTTGTTAGAAGCTATAAAGTACTAAACAACTGTGAGCTGACATGCTATAGGTGTATTTAACCTGCAGTAATGTAAAACATATCAATTGTTGAACTTCAAATAATTATATCTGTATGTTTAAAATAGAATATCTGTTTTTTTTTGCATGTTACCTATACATTCCTACACCCTTTGACTGATCTAGACCAAATTTTACATAGCTGCTCTTTAGGACCATACTTTGGAACCCAAAATTTTGACTCTTTGGCTCTAGAGGGTCCAGCAGGCTTTCCTGTGTGCTACATTTTTCACACCAGTGTTACCTGCTAGTTTCAAACAAGTGAAACATCTGAACAGACTGCATCCAGATTAGCAGAAAAAAAATGACCGGAGCTTTACATAGTTTACCCAGGCAATGCCACACACTCCTATCTCCTGTAATATAAAATGGTGTTTTGCATGCTTTTTGTAGGGTGTGTCGGGTGAGGCTTGACTGAGAGTGGAAGTGCAGCACAAGACATAGGAAAATGAAAGTTGTTATTTAACTCCTGTGTTGTCAGCATTTCTTCATTATTTAAGCACTGCAAACTGTCTACCTTGAACTCAGAGGACATGACAGTGTTCATGGTTACAACCCAGCAAGAAGATTCTGGAAACTAATTGGACCCAAAAAGAACACATTCTCGACTCTCAGAGTAGAGACATTGATAAAGAGGCCATGTGGATGATGGATGGGACAGCTAGCAATAACAGTGGGGTCAACAATACAAAAAACGAATAAACATTTGCTTTCTTTCCTCAACCCATTCTAAAGATATACCGGGGCAACTCCGGTTAGTTAGGCAAGTCACTTATAAAGATAGTTCGTTGCAAGAGACTATTCATTTTAGGGCAATCATAGTTAAAGGGGGATTAAAACTAGAGTCGTCATTTCAATTCAAGTTTATATTTTCAATTGTTATTTCAACATTCCCTGTACAATAGGGAAATAATATGAAAAAACAAAGGAGGTCAATACATTGTATAACTAAAACATCCACCTTTTTCCTGAACCTTGTTTTTACAGTTTTGGGTCAGGTGAAGTCAGAGCCTACGTGAACTCCAACTACATTATGGATCATAAGTAATTTGTAAACCAGTTATGTGAATCTCAAAGTTTGAAAGGTTAAGGAAGTTCCTTATATATGAGGTACGACCCAGAAACTCAGTAACTAATATTTTTTTTAGTTAGTAAAATAATCATTTACTTTAGCAACATATTATGGACTACTTGAACTTTCATGTTTCTACTGCTAGCAATGCACTGACCCCCATCTTTTGAAATGTCATCCAAATACTGCAGTTCTCTGAATCTTTTTATGCCATAAAATTCTCACAAGTCATGCTTGTCTTATAGAACTATATGTTTCTTATAGAACTCTAATTTAAACAAAGAAGATTTATAAACTGAGTCATATAAGAAGGCAGCCAGAAAATAAAATGTTTTCGGAGATCCCTAGTGCAGTTATTATAATCTTACTTGACAGCTATTTGTATACTATGCACATGGATCAAAAAGGCGCTTGTGCTGCTGAAACCGTATGAAATTTATCCCCAATGACTAATAAAAATGAATTCTGTAATCCAAACTAATCCTCTTCTTTACCCAGTGTGGTATACAAACATTGTTTCTCTAAAATAAAGCTGACACAATTTCAGACACACCATTGTAAAGAATAGTTTACATTTCACCAGAAATATTACCTTTATTAATCACCTCACTGGGAAAAACCAGTGTATATTTTGGCAATATTTTAAACTACATGCCTAGCATATTTAGAGCAGTGGCTGCTTTTCCAGTTTTTGTTTCCATAATAAAAAGTGGTTGTTTATCACAGATTCGGAGAGTAGTTGCATAGTATTTTAAATCCTTCTACATGCTAATTTGGACATAATCCTTAAAGTTTATTCTTCATGAAATGGATCTGTAATTGATCCTTGCCAATGATTAGGATCATACACATTTGCTCTGTGTACTATTTTAAGTAATTTGTTTTCCCATTAAAATAACTAGAAACAATGCAACACTAAAGGCTAAATACATTAATAAGTATCTTGGTATCACTCCCAGCATGATTGTCTTACTGCATTTTCCTGAGAGTCTTAGATTATTATGCTTTTTATCAGGGACATACATAGAAAATATCTTCCTAAGACAGAGTTGGATTAACATTTTCCATCCATTGGTGAGCATGAATACCCAGGGCAAAGGAGGTACGAAAGCTAATGTTGGTGGCATTGAGCAAAAGGCAGGAAACAGAACCACTTGTGTACACCCACACTCACACATCCTTAAAGGGGCCAATTTGGAAATTGACAGTTAACCTAACCTGTACATATCTGAGAATCTGGAATGAAAACTCTGGTACCCAGAAAGGCATGGGAAGATCAAAGAAATGCCACAAAGACAATGTCCAGGCACAAAGACTCTGGATCAACGAGGCAGCTCTCTTTTTTTTTTATTGCAAAATTAACAATCACTTACTATATGTTAGTTATATGCTGGTAACACTTGTGAGCACTCAGAATAATTGTCTCCACATAATGATGCCTTTCACCTCCTCTGCAATCTTGGCTACTCTAAGCACATGTCACTACAGTAAAAACTTGTGTCACAGACAAAATACCTGGATTTTTAACCTTTCATTCTTCTATGGAAGCTATTCACTGAAGTAACAGTCTGCCAGCTTGGGCATTGACACCTCTGCAGTTCTTTTTTTTTTGCCTTCCCATGCTGCTGCTAGGGTCAGTACTATTACACAGCATCCCCTCCAATAGATCAGTTGTACTCCATGTAAAGGCACACAGACTCATAGAAACGGCAGAATGGTCTTGTCTTTCATTACAGTTTTGTTTTGTGACCAGGGATAAGAACATGGCTACAGGTGGTGAAAGTGGCAGTAGCACAGAAAAGGTGTTTAGGTGTTGAGTGGTGCGGCAGGGGTGTTGGGAAATACCCAGTACAGCCAACTCTCAAAGGTGGCAAATGAAACTCTACCTCAGACAACTGGAACACAAGGATGCATGGATTGTGCCAGCTTTTAGTTAATTTAGGGCAGACACCCTTTTATTGTTGTGGGGTGTTAAACCTCATAACATCACTAGTGTTAGAATCCTTCTGATGGCTCAAAGTTAGTGCCTGAACAATCTTCAGACTTGTCCCAAATTCTGGATGTTTTAGGCCTCAAAAGCATACTGATATAATTATGCAGTGACATGTACCTGTAGTTGGGAAGTACCAGAGGGTGTTCAAAACCATCTGTTCCATCGGAGTCCTAAATGAACAGACTGGAGAAGGAATATGATCGAGGGGGTGAAGATGGGGAAAATCATTCCCTTGCAGTTCTAAAATCTACCTTGTCACTTGCCCTTCCAGCTCTTCAAAATTCACAAGCCAGATAACCAAGGTCTTTACAAGATGAAGTGGTTTCCATAGAGGTAGGGCTGGAATTAACACTGACTTGAGACTGGTTCACCACAAGGAATTCTGCGCATGTGACACAGTAATTCCATTTTCGTCTTACTCAAACAGTGACCGTATTACACAATTATCCTTACTGTCTCTGCCTCCACTTGGGACAGGATTGTTCTGATAACCTTTTTGCTGACGTTTTTGTTCCAAGACAAATTTGAGGGGCAAGCACCAAGAGGTCATTTAAAAAGATCATACAGTAGTTTAGTCAAATGCTGATCAGAACTTGAGCTCAATGAGGAGTTCATTGGTGACTGGGGTGTTTCCAAAAGGCATGTCCACAAAGTGCCACAACCCATACCCAATGGAAAAGGTGGTCTTTTCCTCATGCCTCAGAATCTAAAGCAAGTTCTTAGTAGTCACTACATGAATCTTGGGAGCTGAATCAGCTATAGATGCTTCCATGGACCAAGATGTCATCGATCTGAATTAGCAGGTAATAGTCCGGCTTACTGACAGTGGTCAACCACCTGCAGTCCACACAGAAGTACCATCTATGATCCATTTTCTTGACTGGAAGAGCTGGTTCTGCCCAGTCATACTTGCCACTGCTTTTTCTCTGATTGTCATTTTCACTATCTGGCATTTAGTGAGCAGCAGTCAATGTAGATGCAATGGAACTGGGGAAGTCATTTTGGTGTTCATGTAATGGTGAACTAGATTTGTTGTACTGCAGTTCTCATCACAAGCAGTAAAGAAGTCTCATTTCCCCTGTTAAAAAATTGTTGAATCTGTTGGTGTTCTGCCAAATCATATGAGTTCTACAAAGCCCTGAGAGTCACCTGAGAATCACTTGCATTTGCAGTATTGTGATATCACAGATAACCTGGCTTCATGGCCTTCAGGTGGATCCAGGATTGAAGCCTCATGATGTTTGCTACTTGGCTGCATATTAAAACATCTTAATGTTACCAATGGCTTTTTGAGTGTCCATTATTCTGGGTTCTAGTACCCTAAATCTGATATGCTTTGTATTTATGTGTGTATTGCATATACTGTAAGTAAGAAGATACTCTTTTAGTATCCATTGAGTTCTGCAGTATATTCACTAAATTCACATTCTGCCCCACGTGTTCTACAGCAATACAGAATGAGGTCTTATTCACTTTCCAAAGATTACTGTACAATGGCAAAAAAAAGGACTGACAATACTTGTGCAATAAAGAGCATGCACTTTGGATGTCAAGATATGCCAAGATTAATTTCTTTAATATTAAAAACTCAGTGTATTAAATTTTTAAAATATATTTGGTGTAAAGACTTTACTAAATATTTAATCATGGTGCATGTTTTATACCTACTACATAAATCAGCTTGTCAGGATAACCTAGAAGAAAAAGTGTACCATTAATGGCAATTGAGTATCCTTTACATGTGTACAAGTGCACTGCATTAAGTCATTGCTCTGGTTTCTTAAGAACTAAAATCAAAATTCTGTAGTGTTATTTATGCTGTATGTCCTCTGTGCTCTGTTTTAAGATGTCACTAGCTATTGCTATAGTATATTTTTACTTTAGGTTTAATGTTCCCAAAAGCTGCTAAAGCAGAGCTCTATATGATTAACTGTACTAACCATTTGCTATAGTCAAAATTATAACTAAGGTATTTTCAAATACCTGATGAATAAATAAAAAATTATAAAATACCAGAATCTCATTCATTGAACTTTGACTTGTTTGAATATATATAATTACAAATTGAAATAAACTGGTTTAAATTAAAATATGCTCTTTGTATTTGCAAAATATAGTACTTACAGTATAGTACATACAACATATTAGTATGAACTAGTATTCAACACAATATTAAAAATGTAAATTCCCCCTTATTTTCACAGTATTATATGATCATTTTAAAGTAAAAAATCTAAATGAGACATCACACTGCTCAAAGGAGTCTGAGTGAGCTTGTTTGTATTTGGCTAATATATGTCAATAAAAATAAATAAATAAACACAAAAATAGGTTTATATGTTCCTATGTTTACATCATACCTAGCATACTTATTGTCACATGTACTGAGTACAGTGAAATTTGTATTTCCATGTGCTACTAACAGAATTAAAAACAGAATTTGGGAATATATATATAGATATATAGATAGATGATATATATATATATATAGATATATATATATAGAGAGAGAGAGAGAGAGAGAGAGAGAGAGAGAGAGAGAGAGAGAGAGAGAGAGAGAGAGAGAGAGAGAGAGAGAGAGAGAGAGAGAGAGAGAGAGAGAGAGAGAGAGAGAGAGAGAGAGAGAGAGAGAGAGAGAGAGAGAGAGAGAGAGAGAGAAATGGGACTGTAAACACTGCTTAGATACCAAAACTTATTCCTAATCAGAATGCCACAACACACATGAATAAATGGATAACAATATAAAGACATATTCCACAAATGGGGCAAATTATGCCCAGAGGGGACTGGGCGGTCTCATGGTCTGGAATCCCTACAGATTTTATTTTTTCTCTAGCCGTCTGGAGTTTTTTTTTTTGTTTTTTCTGTCCCCCCTGGCCATTGGACCTTACTCTTATTCAAAGTTAATCAATGTTGATTTATTTTGTTTTCTTATTGTGTCTTTTATTTTTCTATTCTTTATTATGTAAAGCACTTTGTGCTACTGTTTGTATGAAAATGTGCTATATAAATAAATGTTGTTGTTGGTGTGAAAAAACTCCACCCAGCTTAAATGGTTAATAGTTGAAGCAATTTCTATTTTATTTGCAATGCCAACATAATATTAGGCTCACAAAATTCAAAAGAAGGCTTCACCCTCAAAACTAGCGCAGACCAGCCTTACATCTCAAAAACTCTTTTCAGCCTACATACTCAATAATCCTAAAAAGGTAGAAGAGATCCAAAAACACCTAGCTCAAACCAACAAAACATAAATAAAAGATTTTATTGTCAATTTATCCAGTGATTTTCAAGCTAGGTCAGACCATAAGTAAGCCTGTTTTATCCATAACCATAAGTAAGACAGGGTTGGGTGATCAAAACCCTTACCTGACCAATGTGTACATTTGAAAGATCTGGGCTTAACATTAATGAGACTTTCGGCACCTGAATTTTCACTATTTCCTGAAGTTCGACATTTGTGCAGAATGAACATTGCCCAAGCTGCTTCACCATTGCGGTTTTACTGCTACAAGAATGGACTGTTTTTTCGCTGGTAGGAAATGCTACAAATTTTCCAAGGTTGAAACAGCTGTGATGGCATACTGCATTGGCCTTTAGAGGAGCTAACGAAGTTTAAATATTTGTTT
Source organism: Polypterus senegalus (assembly GCF_016835505.1). Classification (NCBI taxonomy): domain Eukaryota; kingdom Metazoa; phylum Chordata; class Cladistia; order Polypteriformes; family Polypteridae; genus Polypterus; species Polypterus senegalus. The sequence goes on from NC_053162.1 coordinate 95,239,139, forward strand.
TTAAACTGGATGGACAATGTCCCATTCCTTTCAGAACCTACTCAATTTTTTCATGTTATGCAGAAATAAACTTACTGTATGTGGAACAATTAAAATGCTTCATTTTATATGCCATTGCCTAAGTCTCTTCAGGTGACATACTCTTTTGAAAATTCAAGCAATTTTATAACCATTGTAATACTGTGTGTGCTTCACAAGGTTTGAATATCACATGAAAAAAGTCAGGGGAATAGAATCTGAAAGATAACTTTTGCAAATCTCAGTAGTAGTAGCTGCTTAAAAGAGATGTGAAAAATAGGTTTCAGTGCTTGTTTCATACATAGCTATGTACATGCCCACAGTAGGGTTTAGAGTAGTCTTTTAAAATAACATTCATATCTTTAAGATGTGAAAGGAAAACTGGAGTCCTGGACCAATGAAAAAAAATTCCACTCAAATGAGTAGGCTGGGATTCAGATCCATTCTACTGTAGCTGTAAAGGCAGCATTAACTGCTGGGCCACTATACCACTGTGTTCTCATTTCCACTCATATGAATGCAATAGCTCACATGTTTCCTATCTGTGCCTGCAGATAGTAAGATGAGGGTGGAGTCACTCTTTCCCAGACTGTTAAATGCAATACATATTTGATTTCATTTCAGTATTCAGCAGAATACTTATTACTGGAACCTATTATATCTAGCATAGCAGGGTGGAATAGTCACTGATTTTTATGAAAACACTCAAGTGAAATATCTATAAACAAAATTATTAAATGAGAATGTTTAAAGAGGCACGAGTGGCAATGTCATGTATAATGTGAATAAAGAGAACACAAAATATGTTTTCTAATTTACAGTGTGGATTAATATTGACTAATTCACTACTAACTTACCAAATACTTAACAAATGCCAATAGCTAATATAATGTATGTCAGAAGTTTCTAAAATTACTATTAATACAGTTTGAAAGTAGTTTTTTGTCACCTTATTATAAAGTACAGTTTATTATGATATACTTTATTTTTTTGTCCATTGTATTTCTATTTGCAGAGTATTTCTTATCTACTGCATACAACTTTCTCTATCTTTGTGCTAAAGTGTATGTGAAGTAATGATCAATATTTTGCAGTGTTGCTTCCAGGAATTTCTAAAAAGTGTGATATTTTAAAAATTGATAGGCACTACAGTTAATTTGTATTAGTAGAACTGAAATAAATGAAAGAGTACTTTTCACAAAAGTTGCCAGTGTAAAAGTCAAATTCACTGAACCGCTTTAGGATGAGAACACTTTTATTGATACACGTGTGGAGTCACCGTAGCACTATTAAAGAGATTACTGAATTACAACTGTTGATTACACTTCTTAGATATACAGTTAATTACTGGAGTACATGATTAATAGGCATTTCTCAAGTTACTGATAAACAGACCCTCGGAGTCTGAAGACTGCTACTCTGGATTGCATTGATTTCTTATTGACAATTACTGTAAACTTGTAGAAGCATAACAGCATGCCTGGGTCACCAATCAAAATCCTTTAATTAAAATGCTTTATATGCATGCTAAGGACACAATTAAAGAGATAATTAATATGCAACGAAGTATTGGAAATCATGTTTAACAGTAAAAATCAACTCTGATACTAGCCCCAGTCTCCTCATGGCTTAAGACACAAAAGACAACATCTGTTTAGGTTCCTGGATGTTGCAGTCAAGTTTGCAAGAGTAATTGTTGCATTTTCATTTGTGTTGTTCATTGTATCTCATCAAAAAGACAAGGTTTTATACACTTCTATTATTTTCAATTTAGTGTTTCTACTAGAGCCTTAGTAAGATGTGCTGCATGTACCCACATCTTAACAGTACTTTGCTGTCTACCTTGTTTTATATTTCTGGAAAATATTTAAAGAAATTTCCTACTAATTCAGAAACATTCAAGTTTTTACTTGTCAGAGGTACATATAAATGATTTTATCTGGTAGATTAAAAATATTTCACTTCATTTAACTGGCATTGTTATTGTTGCTGTTATTTACATTATAACTGTGCTGATTGTTGTGCATTTTTTCTGAGCTTTATAATCTGTAAGCTTACATAACCTTTATAGTAGTTTCAATCATGGAAAATTCAAATACACTTTCGTTTTCTCATGATATTTTCTTCATAGCACACATTTCTTCACAAATTTGAAATAAGCCATTTTGTGTTTTTACTTATTTATTTCTTTTATTTTTTCTACAATGGGCACTGCCATTTTGGTTAATCGTTTCTATGATGTAATGATCATTGTCCTGAGGTACAGACCTGGAAGTCAGTCCACATAGTTAAGCCACCGTCATATCCGAGATTGTGGATAACATTTTAAAATCTCGTTTACGTACTTTTTATAAAGATCTTCTGGCTACTGGCTTTTTCTAGTGAATTATGACTTATTAATTTGGCATTCGTCATGGCTTTGATGCAAGTTATTTATTTGTTTTGACTTTAGCCATTGCTTTGTTTTTAAGGTCATATTTTATCTCCTAAACCCTTGTTTTTTCAAGCAGTCTGCCCCAGACATAAATCTGTGGCAGTACAATAATAGCATCTAAATGAAAACCTTTAACAAAAAATGATATTCTCTGCATTGTCTTTAGCATAAATATGTCCCCCGTGTCAACTACCACTGAATAATTACTCACCATTTTGTGTCTTTAATGAGTTATCTTACTTTTACCTGGTATTTTAATGTCATTTTATGTTGTTTTTTTTTCTTTTTTTTATTATTTTTATTAATTTTATTGCGTTCCATACAACTCAATCAAGTTTTACATAAAGAAAATTTGAGTTAAGAACAATTCGATCCCCACCCCTGATTTAATGTCATTTTATGTTTTTTAATCTTTGGCTTCAAAATTGTACCATTTTTGCAATTATCCTTATTTTTCTATTTAGCTGAATTAAAAGTCAAATCTAAAATTGGAAGTTGCCAAATAGCCAAATTGTACTATTTGAAGATTTTTGCCAGATATAACAGTATGAATTGTAAAAGTAGGTACTATATCCATTTTCACAACATTATTTTTGTTTTGGGGTGCTATCTTCTTGAGTACTGTATTTTTTACACAGTTTAGTTGGAGAGTCTGGATTTTGTTGGATTTCAGCATATCCTTGATTGACTTAATGGACAGTATTCATGTTGCTTTCTTATTTTCCGAATGATATGTCAGTGCTTTGATATTTGTAATAGTCTAGGTGATACATTGATATGTACTGTGTCTACTTTAACAGCCATGCTAACAAATTTAATTCATTTTTAGTACACATATTCTACACATTCTATAGCAAATTGTGTTCAGTTATCTTAGTAATAGTTTTTAAATAATGCGCTATGACCAAAAAAAAAAGAGCTAATGACCTTGATTGATTCCACAGAGGATGACTACAGTAGCACTATTGTCAGGTTTTCATTCTTTAACAAGTAGATACTTCATGGCTGCAGTTGGAAACTTTTTCAGTCTTAAATTTTTTTCTACTATTGAATTTAATATAAACCAGAGCTACTGGTGGAAAATTAAAACGGAATGTATATATTATCTTCAACAAATTGGTCTAGATGTATTTTGACTTACTCTTGGGGATCATTAGTGATTTAGTATTAATTCTTAAACCACCTGTAATTCAAACTGCATAGATTTAGGTGTGAGTGATAATGAATACACAGCCGCTCTGCAGGGCAGACTACATGCTGTTTCCCTATTGGTTTATTAAATATATTAAAAATATTTATTATTTATTATTACCAGTGGTGCGACTCAAACCACTTACACCTGAACACCAGCAAGACCAAGGAACTGGTGGTGGATTTTAGGAGGCCCAGGCCCCTCATGGACCCTGTGATCATCAGAGGTGACTGTGTGCAGAGGGTGCAGACCTATAAATATCTGGGAGTGCAGCTAGATGACAAATTGGACTGCCAATACTGATGCTCTGTGTAAGAAAAGAGAGAGCCGACTATACTTTCTTAGAAGGTTGGCGTCCTTCAACATCTGCAATAAGATGCTGCAGATGTTCTACCAGACGGTTGTGGCGAGTGCCCTCTTCTACGCGGTGGTGTGCTGGGGAGGCAGCATAAAGATGAAGGACATCTCACACCTGGATAAACTTGTTAAGAAGGCAGGCTCTATTGTAGGAGTAAAGTTGGACAGTTTAACATCTGTAGCAGAGCAACGGGCATTAAGCAAACTCCTGTCAATCATGAAGAATCCACTGCATCAACTTAACAGTGTCATCTCCAGACAGAGGAGTAGCTTCAGTGACAGACTTTTGTCACTGTCCTGCTCCACTGACAGACTGAGGAGATCGTTCCTCCCCCACACTATGCGACTCTTCAATTCCACCCGGGGGAGTAAATACTAACATTATTCAAAGTTATTGTCTGCTTTTACATGCATTTTTTATTACTCTTTAATTTAATTGTGTTTTTTGTATCAGTATACTGTTGCTGGATTATGCGAATTTCCCCTTTGGATTAATAAAGTATCTATCTATCTATCTATCTATCTATCTATCTATCTATCTATCTGTCTATCTATCTATCTGTCTGTCTGTCTAACTCAAATTTCCTATTTGAAAGCTTTTTAAGCAGATACAGTAAGGAGACTGTTAAAGGGGTAAAATATTCTTATGACGTTAATTATTAAATAAAACTTAGGTTTACTATACAGTGTTTTAAAAGTTAGTAAAACAACACGCGGAACTGACAAGTGACGTATACCACCTTAATCTGATTCATATTCATAAATAAAGGATGAGATTGGAAAGAGTGAATTAAAAAATAAAATGGACCTCTTGTTGTTAAACAGCTTATGCAAGTATTTCAACTGCTAGCCAAGAAGTGTTTTTTAAAGAAATCCTGCCACTTATTATTAATTTATTATACCCAAAGAGGCTGTAGAAATAGAACAATCAACCTGTTCCCTTCCACATTGTTAATTTACAAATAGAATTGCAGTTTGCCCTGGTACCCGAAACCAGTCATGGTTACAAATTAATTTAGAATTTTAATTGGAGTAACTTAAAAAGTTTAAGTATAAAGATACCTAAATTATATGCACAAAGTATATTTAAAATTCAGACGTGAGCATCAGTAGGCTTTGCGCCCTAGGAATGAAGTTGCTTGAACTATTCTATAACATCTCAGTAATTATTTACCGCTTTGATGCTTATCTTTCTGATTATGAAATAGGTCATTACGATAACAATAGATGAGAAGCATTCATAATTAATTGCAGAATTACAGTATTTGAGGGTTCCTCTAGACCAGGGGTGGGCAAAGTCATTCCTGGAGGGCCGCAGTGGCTGCAGGTTTTTGCTCCAACGCAATTTCTTAATAAGAGGCACTTATTGCTCAAGTAACACTTCTGCTTCACTTTAGTTGTCTCACTTGTTAAGATTTTGAACCCTTATTGCTTATTTTAGTCTTATACAGCTGTATTCATTGTTTTTAATTCCCCCTTATTAGCAATAACATGCAAATGACAAAAGAGACCAGCATTTCTCCATTTAGCTTGTTACCATTTACCCCTCTGTGTATTTATCATGCACTACTGGGTTTAATTAAATACTTGGAAGGAAAGTGAAGAGAGAAAAGTGAAGGACTGAGAATTGCTCATCCATTTTAGCCTTCAAATCATTTGGATGATATCCTTAGAAAGGGGAAAAAGGTCTAGGATATGAGAATTACCTGACATGGCAGAGTTAAAGCACTAACAAGCCATGAAATTAAATTATTGGCAAGAATTGCTTTCTAATTAAGCAACTGGGTTAGAACAAAAACCTGCAGCCACTGCGGCCCTCCAGGACTGACTTTGCCCACCCCTGCTCTAGACTGTATCATTCTCTTGCATGATTTGACTCAAAAAATAATCAGCACATCATCTCATAACAGGTTTAAATTTTGAGTTTGATATTTTTCCATTTAGCCAAGAAACTGTGACATACAGACATATACACCAATCATCGAGATATCGATGTTGTAGGTATTAGGGGACCCAAAAACTGGAGATCGAAATTTTTGACAAATGTAAAGCTTTCACTCCTCCCGCATAGATAATAGGAGGGTACAAAGCAAAAAATCAAGTACCTTAAGATATTATTGTTTATATGCATAAATTGTTTTCAATAGATATAATTCACATCAATAAGTAAAAATTTTCAAGTTATGCTTTCTTTCAATTATTCATTTTCTGATCCTGCTTTGTTTTATTACCTGGTCTTAGAGAACTAGAGCCTTTATCATTAGTCAATTGCATACACATACACCTACTGTATGCTCACACATCCACCTGGCCTTCCTGTTTAATCCAATTGCACAACGCCAGAGAGATGAAGGCTAACATAACAGCACTGGGTTCAAGGCAGTCACTGCGCACATTTCAGCTGTCATGCATGCCAGAAAATTTCAGAATCACTAGGTGAACTACCACCAAGAACATGAACACAAGAGAAAATCCCAAAAGGCAGTGAGAGAACATACAACTTTGTAAAGATAGTGTCTGATTCAGCAATCAAAACTTATATTCCTGAAAGCTTTGTCACCAATAACCACTGTTTCTTAATTTTAAAGGATTGCTGATATCTCTTTGGACTCATCAACTTTGTTGTTTCCGTACATTTAATTTTTTTTTTTTTTTTTGATAACATCTGTGTATCTTGGTATGTCTTAAGACTTTTAGAAACTCTACAAGAATGTTTTCTTCTATAGAAAATTGGAAAACAGCATTCTCAAAACATAATCTATATATATATATTCATACTGAGAAATATAAAGCTTAGTTCCATTCAGAAAAATGCTTTTATGTCAAAGTATCTGAAAATCCAAGATTGGTTTCTTCCAAGGTTTAAGATTAGTCAAGGGAACTTGCCTTTCAAGGAGCAGTTTAAATAGAATTCTTTATCAAACCCATGACTACACTGTTGACCTAGAATGTGAAAAAAATTAAAGGTTAGGTAATTCTCCAACCTTGGGAGTAATGTTCCAGATAAGTACATTTGCACTTTATGTGGAGGGATAAAATCTTAAAATGTCAAGTATCAGTGGAAAAAAATAAACTCTTAACTTTGAAATGGTACATTGATTGCATTTAATTTAAAGATTTCATCTTTCCTTCACAGGCATCAAACTTTACATTATCATTCTACATGGAACAAACTCAGGTTCAAAATGCCACCATAGAGTTTTGACTGATAGATCTAGTGGTATTTGAACACTGCGACTTGACTAAGATTTGAAATTGCTTTGTGTAGGTCTCTTGAAGATCTTCAGGATCTTATTTAAGGTTTTAAAGCCTGTGAAGTTTGCTCATTCACTCTGACTGTACACTCTTAAAGCTGCCACAAGTCATTTCTAAGTATGTTCTTTTTAGTCTTCCTAGCCAGATTAGAATAATGAAAAACAATGTCTCTCTTTTCTTCGCTTCATCAAATGAACCACTTTTCTTAAATCAAAGGTTCCAGCATTGCGCCATAAGCATGCATTTAGGTTTACATGACTCACTTCCTAAAGAGTTTTTCTTCATTTAATATTGTATTAGTATTCTATTTCTCATACTCACTAATGCTATGGTCTTTGATCTCTCTTTCTTTTAAGTAGGTTTTAACCTAAACAGGCATAAGCCAAGCAACAAAACTCTTGTTTGTCTTCAGGAAATCAAAGAATTAAGAGAGAGAAGCCAAGTAAAAATGTGTGGCAGTTTAGAAAAATAATTAAAGTTTATTATAAAAAACAAAGTGAAATCTATAAACTAGAAATCAGACATCAAAAACAAAAGAAAAAAACGCATTTTCAGAAAAATCAATAAAAATATGACCCAAATTAAACTTTCCAAAAATGTAATGTGAAGCTGGAAGACTTATCCTTCTGCCTTGGTTTTTATAGGCAGAGTATAGTGCTCCAGCGTTTACGTTATAGTGGTCCCACACATAATAAGCACATAAAATAATAATCAACATATAATAAACAAAAAATAGCAAACCATGAAGTTTACCTGAGCCTGGCTAAACTATAACAGTATGATTGTACATTTCCCCATCTTGCAGGAAATGTTGGCCTATCTGAAGATAGAATTATAAATATCACAAGTAAAGAGAATAATGGCGTATGAGCCTTTAAGTAGACCTAACATCCATCTGGGATGTAGCCTCATTGAGCCTTACTATGATATTGAATATTTTTAAGGATATGCACATGTCTCCTTTTATTAACCTTTCTGTGAAACTAAAGTATATTTTAAGCACTATGTTTGCTGTATTTTTGTCAAGATCTGCATTTTTTGTAAAGAAAAATTTTGATAAGTATAGTAAGTGATGTTGTGGTGGCACATAACTTGTTGAATGTTAGTTGGCTCTTAACATAAGCATCATTGTTCTCAAGAAGTAATCACCTCTCTTAACTCTGTTTCCTGTGGATGGGTTCCCTCTTTGCCTTTACTGTTTTTTTATTTGCTCAGAATTTTCCTTTCTATCATTTTTAAGCATTAAGATATTTTTTTTCTAGCTGGCTTATTAATCCAAAAAATTAATAGAAAATTGCATATATACTTTGGTAATAATGTGTATACTGTTGCACTGCATAATTAATTCTTACTCACAGATAAGACTATATAAAGATTAAATATTGATAATAGTTGGGGCACAATGGTCATAATGAAAAGTGAGCAATAGTACCATGTGTCAAATTAAACAAACAGAATAGAAGATGTATTCATTGCCTCCTATTCAGTAAACCTTGTTTCCTCTGTTAAGACACTATACTCTGCACTGTTTTCACTTAAATACTCTTTATTTAAATAGTTAGTGACTTGTTAACTCAAATTAATACATGATTGAAGCAATACTGGAAACAAAACTCTGCCAGTGGAAGAGAAAAAAAATCCAAACTACTTTGGGTTTGATAAATTAAAGTTATTTACACTTACAAGTTGGGCGGCGTGGTGGCGCAGTGGTATTGCTGCTGCTGTTTCACAGTAAGGAGATCTGGGTTCGCTTCCCGGGTCTCCCTGCGTAGAGTTTGCATGTTCTCCCTGTTTATGCTCTAATTTCCTCCCACAGTCTAAAGACATATAGGTTAGGTGCATTGGCAACCCTAAATTGTCCCTAGTGTGTGCTTAGTGTGTGGGGGTTTGCCTTGTGGTGGGCTGGAGCCCTGCCTGGGGATTTGTTCCTGCCTTGCGCCCTGTGTTGGCTGGGATTGGCTCCAGCAGACCCCCGTGACCCTGTAGTTGGGATATAGCAGATATAAACATTCTGACTGCTTGTTTTTTCAGAGTGGAAGTGTCTTTATGTGTACTGCCAATAGGCGCTGAATATCTCCGTATCCCAGTTCAGCAGATTAGTAGTTTGTGGTATGCTTGAAATGCCCTTGTGATTTTGTTAAAATTCACAAGATTCAATGTTGGGCATTTGAGTGGTTTTATTTCAGGATCTGTCTGTGAGTATAAATGGAATAATAAGGCATGTATCTGGATCAGTCATAACATAAGACCCAAGAATTTGCATTTAGTCAATTGATTCCAGGTTAAGAATTACATACTTGGCATTTGCAAACAAAAGGAGTTAAGTGTGTTTAATAAGAGATGTAGACACCTTCATACATCATTAAAGTTCTCTTTTCTTCTCTTTAGATAGCCTACATTAAAATTTCAAATGCAGGACTTATCAGTGAAACACAAACTGTTGGCATTGTCCCATTATTTCATCTGCTTCCTGTCCTTTTGTTTTTTGGTATTGCTTCTGTCTAGTCAACTTCTTAAGTTATTCTTGCTAGTTCAGCAATAACAGAACAAGACAAAATTGCTTTTATTCTTGTCAATACTACAGAAAACACCTAGTGATTTTGTTGTTAATTAGTTTTTCAATTAATTTCAAACCCTCTGATCAAGAGTGCTTTGGTTTTGTAGGTGAAAAACAACTTGATTAAAATAACATGCCTTGTGATGCTTGCTATTCAATATTCTGTCCATTTTATTTTTTATATATTCACTTAATGTTGTTTGAGTACAGCAGAAATTAGAAATCCGGCACAGTAAAACCTATTTTGAAGTTGAAAATTAATTATGTAACATATTTTTAACTTAGTAAGCCATATCTGTTATCTAAGTGGTGTCACAAAAGCCACAAACAGCCATAGCAAGGTTTGGGGCAGCCACCCGTATATTTGTTTCCTGGCTGCAAATTGTCATTTTAAATGATAACACTGCTGTGCACAAAACTGAGTCCAAAACAAAACTGAGGGAATAGGGAAAAGGTGGAGGCTTTTAAAGGGGAAGACAGGAAGTGAGATCAAAAGGGTTGGGCTCAGGATGGTCTTCAGTCATAGGTTCAAGCCCAGGTGTGGCATCACAGGGGCCGGAGCCAGCAAGGTCTTCTTCCATAGGCTCGGTCCCAGAAGTGACGTCAGGAGGGCCAGGTGGAATCTCCCGTGAATCGACTGCAGGCAAGGGAGAAAAAGAGTCAATGCACTCTGCCACATCCTGGTATGATTCGAAACTGCCCTTCCTCAAGCTCTTTAGCTGCCTTCCATGCACACATGTGTAACAATGGAAATATACAAGCTGTAGTAAATCAAAAAGCACATGTTATACCTGGACAGGAAACTGGAGCGTTCTACTATTTGGGATGAGAGACAAAATCGACAACCTTGTGTAAAACCCAAGCAGGCATAGAGAGAACATGCAACATCCACGTGCATAGTTTGGTGAGAGTAACTAGTGTGTCGGCTCTGATAAACAGCAGTGCCGGCCACTTTGCCATTCTGTGCCTTTAAGGTTCAGAAATGTGGTTTTACACAAACTATATTAAATTAAAAATGAAGAAGAAATACATTCACAGTGGAAGCCAGAAATCAGTATTTTTTCCCATAAATCTTAACATGCATTTTTAATAAAAATCTGGTAAAAGCTCGCAAGCCATGTAGCTGAGTTGAGTGGACACCCTGATGACTTTTAAAGAATGTCTGCATGTCATATTAGGACAACTTAGCTATTACTGGGTGATCTCCTTTTTACGTATGTGGGCTAATGGATCACCAGGATTAAAAGAGGGGTTTGAAAATTGTCTGTGTTGCAGTAAACGTATCAACATTCAGCAATATCCCATGCCATATTACATTCTGAATCTCTGATCCTGAACCCTCTATATGCTTAATTGCTCGCTTCAGGCAATGACTTTTATAAATTTCAGTGGTTTTCCAGCTGGCATTCAGAGTTCAGTTACATCTAAATTAATTAAATATTGACTTATCTGTCTAAGGCATGTTTATTTTTTGTTTAAACTTCAATATTTTCAAACTTAATTTACCTTTTAATTTTTTTTTTACTTATACTTTTGGCAGCACATCATTTAAGTTCATATATGACAAAACCGCAGTATTTGTTCTTGTTATTAGTGTAGAAAGCTTTCTTCCATTACTATTAGTAGTTTAAACTTCCATCCATCCATTTTCTAACCCGCTGAATCCGAATAGGGTCACGGGGGTCTGCTGGAGCCAATCCCAGCCAACACAGGGCACAAGGCAAGGCAGGAACCAATCCTGGGCAGGGTGCCAACCCACCGCAGGACACACACAAACACACCCACACACCAAGCACACACTAGGGCCAAATGAGAATCGCCAATCCTCCTAACCTGCATGTCTTTGGATTGTGGGAGGAAACCGGAGCGCCCGGAGGAAACCCACGCAGACACGGGGAGAACATGCAAACTCCACGCAGGGAGGACCCGGGAAGTGAACCCGGGTCTCCTAACTGCGAGGCAGCAGCGCTACCACTGCGCCACCGTGCCGCCCTAGTTTAAACTTTATCCTTGTTTTGTTCAATTAATATATTGTCTTGAATGTCATTGAAGAAGCATGTTTTTTTTTGACAGTAAGTTTTAATAGATGCATATTTAGCTGATATCATTTAACAAGTGGAATTTATTAATCTCAGCCGCTTATTTATTTATTTCAAACACTTGCAGACTATGAAGTGTCTTATTAAGGGGTTACACAGTGAACCAGTAGTGCTGGTTAATCTGGCAGCCTTATCTTCATTTTTTTGCCTTTTGTAGATCGAGCTCTAGACTTCAAGCGGCATTGATGCAGTTCTTATCTGCAGTCTGTATCTGAATCTTATGGTTCTTACACCATTATGGTATTGTATACATGTCAATACTAAAGATTTTACACTTTGAAGCTCTGAATTTCTAAATCGGTCTTGTATATTTTCAATATTATGGTTTCATTTGATTTTTAGGGTAAGGAAAAGTAGCAGATCAGCATTATCTAATATTCACTTTTTAGCAACTTATAAACTAGAGATGTTTCAATATTGTTGGTACTGGATCCTTTGTCTGAATTATTTTACTATAACATCTTTGAAAATCATAGTACTTGGAGGAAATGAAAAGAAGACATAGAGAAAAGAGGTAGGCAGGTAGGCAGCTGACTGCTCTCAAAAGCAGAGTAATAGAAGCTCTAACCACTGCCACCCAGTCTTGTATCTGTTTTAACAATTATTTCAGGAAATACCATTTTTCTTCACAGAAGGACTTAATTATAATTAAATGAGATTGAAATACTTTGTTACGATCTATTCAATCCTTTGGTGAGCCTGCTTTAAATACTATAGGGTCACAGGGAACAGGAGCTAATTCCATCAGCATCCAAAGCAAAGCAGGATCAGGACACCAATCCAGCATAAAGCACACTTTCATCAAGGTAGAAGTTGGAGTGCCTGCTGGAAATGGAAAAAGGTTTTTTTATAATCTGCCCTGACAGGGAAGGGAACTGAGCCTATGTTCATGGAGTCATGAGGCAGTAGTGCTAATGACTGGGCCACTCTGTCTGCTTATAAGTTTATGATGCTTTACATATATTTTGCTATTGTCTTTTTTTTCTGTAGGCAACATAGAGCACATCTTTCAGAGAATATAACAGGCAGGTTTTTCTTAGTTGTATCTCGAAGTTAACACTTAATATAACTGATAAATAATAGTAGCATCTGTTCATTTTACTGTTAATTCAAACACCATTATTGAAAAAAACTCTTACCTTTGGCCTTGATTTTGAACTAGGCATTGTTAAGCAGTGGATCATAGCAGTGGTTACACACTTCTGTGCACCATAGCATACTGGTATGTGCAAGAGGAATGAAAAGAGCTGTCTTTTTTTTAACATTGTGCTTCAAATGGCTTGTGAATTTGCTGAATTAGAGTGAAAGATGATAATTGGGTTTGCATAGCTGAATAATCTATTACCCTTTTGTGGTTTCTTGAAGTACAGTGCGAAGAAAAGTTTAAAATGGGCTTAACAATACAGATATTGAATGGTGAGTTTCTGGATGATTTTAAACTTTTAACACTGGTAGCAAAATTCACCTCACCATTTTTCACAGCAAATATGCTGTTTTGCCAGTGACTTTGGTCACCAAATATTTTTCTGGAAATTCGCCGTGAAGGTAGCTTAGACCAGTGTTTCCCAACCTCGGTCCTAAGGGCAGACTGTGGCTGCAGGTTTTTGCACCAACCTGATTCCTAATCAGTGACAACACCTGATAACACTGATCTCATTTAATTAGCTGGTATTATTTTTCTTTTATTCTACATTCAGAAAAGCATAGCAGCATGATTGTTTACATTTATAAGACTTTTAGAAATATTTCTGCTTTTGCTTCAGATTTAAATGCTTAACTCTCTTTTGTTGATTCCATTATATTTTGCCCTTTCTCTGTGCTGCTTTTCCCCTTATTTGTATCTTATTAATGACAATTAAAAATGAGCAGAGCAGACACACCAGCAAATAACCCAGAATAATCAAAGGGTGCAACTACTTTAACATCAGACCCACTAATTAGTAAACAATTATGTCAGAAGGGGACCTTGTTTTTCAATTTCCTGGATAATCCAGTTACTGATTGTGTCATGGCTGTCTGCAGGATGTAAGTATTTGCTGTCTTGCAAAGGAGTTGCCATTTTGAAGTTTATGGCTGGTTGAGATACAAACAAACAAACCATACAAACAATACCACGTGTATAACAGAACTGCTGCTTCCTTGGAGGGGCCTGGATAATCCAGTTACTGATTGTGTCAGGATTGTTTGTGTAAGTATTAGTTGTCTTGCAAAGGAGTCGCCGCTTTGAAGTCTTGCCTTGGAGGATTTCTGTATTTACCTGACTTGGCAATTAACATTTTTGACAATATTGGTTTCTAAACAGCAGATCTGTACTCATTAATGGTTGGTAACAATACATTTTGTTAACTCGTGTTTTCATTATTTGTTAAACCCAGGAAATTTAGCTGTGCCACTTGTTTAATCTGGTTGTCCAGAACTGATAATTGCAGGGACTGAAGGAGATTTAAGCTCTGGCCAGGAGAAGGCAAGAGGAGGGGACGGTCCACTGAGAACGCTGCCAAGACACCCGGACAGAGCACAGAGGCTCGCAGGCTGACAAGGGTACGTGGCTGGCACGACGTGAGGCACAAGGACGGCAATACTTCCAGGGAGGAAGAGACAGCTCTACAAGGAGACGCCGGTTGTGGGTCCAGCGAGAGAGGGAAGCCGCATGAAAGGACCGAGCAAAGCTGGCAGACAAGAAATAAGGCGTGCCGAGGTCACAGCAATACAAGGAGCCCAGAGTGGACAAAAAAAAGGAACAGCGAAGAGACACCAACAGGGATTCCACGATTCTCTTGGAAACAAGTGTCCGGTGAACAGAGTGCATCCGTGGACAGTTGAACAATTAAGTGTTGGGGTAACACTGAGAACAAACAGGACTTTGCACCACTACAGGTTGTATCATCCAATTCATGTTTTTAATGGACTTTTAGAGTGTGGACTGGGGGCTTTCCTTTCTAAGATAAGAAATTTTCTTCATGATACTGTTAGATTTGGTTTATGTTCATTTATCTTTTTCATGTACTTATTATCGTCTAGTGTAATAGAAGTTACTTCCTGAAATTGCTGTTGTGTCTTTCATTGTGTGTTTACTCACCGCCCAATTTAAAGAAACCTGTGTGCTATCATTGGTAAATTTCAGGAGTTCCCAGTCTCTTAATAAAACTGGGTGGCGTAGTCGGATATTTGGATGGTGTCTAGTTAGAGCACCTGAAAGTGTGACCAGACACCTGTTACAATTAATTAATTAAACAATTAGAAAACCTAGAAAAGTAGAATGAAAATCAAGATGAAAATATTGTTAAAAAGAAAAAAATGCATTATTCCCATATAACTGCTTGGTACATTTTAATATATATATTTTTTTTTTACCAAACTTCGTTTTCTAATTTCTATATTGTTCCCAAAACACAGAACTTGGGAAATAACACATCACTTAATTAGCCCAGGAGTCCAATTAAAAACAGAAGTTGGTTGGAACAAAAACCTGCAGCCACAGTGGGCCCCCAGGACCGAGGTTGGGAAATGCTGGCTTAGACAGTCATTTTTTTTTCATGCACCCTATGATGCTTTCTAAGGTCAGTGCGACATCACAGAGCTGTTGCCGCCATGCACAGAACTTTAATGCATGCTTAATGTAGGATTGCTGCCCAGTGTACTTCAGGCATGCATAACACTATATCAGTACCCTATGCAGCCAGATTTGCACTTGCATGTAATTAACACTAGAATTACCAGAGCCTACGAAAAAACTCATAGATCCATCCCACCTTAAATCACTTCTCACCTCTCTGTCAGCGTCTTTTGTCCTGTATATGTATGAATAAACAGCAAGCAGCCTGCTATCACATCCCCTCATCCCGCACAGTTTTCTCAGCTCAAGTCTGTTTACCTGCGTGTCAGTTGCTTAGAGTTGTATAGAGTGAGAAGTCAAGCAAAATGACACATTTTATAAATACCATTTCATTATTTGGAACACTTGCATTTCATATGTGTTCAGTGTCTACAACGATCAATGTAAACATATTGTTAAAACAGAAACGTTTTTCATGTTTTAGTAATAATTGACAAAATGTAGACATAAAGTGTATAATGTGTGAAGCCTGAATTCCAAATATCAAAGAAACACTTTCACAAAAGGTACAAATATAACCGAAGAAATGCACTTCTATTCAAGAATATAACTGCAGAAAAAGAACCCGGGTTAGGGTGCAACATTGACACACATTTGCTACGATCGCTTCGGTGGTGCAACGGTATCATCTGTTGACTGGTAATCAAAACTTCACAGGTTTGATCCCGGACCAGTCCGTTTTGAGAAGTGAGCTGCACATATTCTTACTATTTTAGAATAAAAACATACATTTGATTCCTTTCTGTAAAAGCTGGTGTAATTTATGATACTTGTAAAGGTCAGCTTTTTTTTTTTTAAATTCAGTTTTATTCTCTCAGCCGCATTCACGATCCCAACACCAAGCGCATTTGATACTGCTGTTTTCACATAGATGCGCTATAAAAATATTTCCACTTTGAGAGATACATTAGCTGGCACTGGATATATTGCACTGATCCTGGTAAGCTGGCAGTGCAGCATCTCATTGGCTAACTTGCATAATTAGCCATGTACTGCTCTAATGAGTCAAAACAAGCCTTAAAGGACCCCCCCTTCCCATTCTCAAGTCAAAATTCAGAAGGTGTCTAATAATACTAATAATTATTAAAGATTTATTACAATTTATAAGGTATTTCTACGTTTTTAATGAAAGAAACAAGTGCAAAGTTTCTACACAGATACTGTAGATCATAAAAAAGTAGACTTTAGTCTCTCAAAGTCCTCCACTACAATCTTCTTTTCCTGCCACCTCCACTCCTCTCTTGCAAAGCTCCGTCACACTACCTCCCAACTCCGGTTCCTGGAATGGAGTAAGGCGGCCCCTTTTATCCAGTACACGAATGTGCTCCAGGTGCTTCCTGACAAGCTTCCTGCAGCACTTCTGGGTGTGGCTTTGCTGCCTTTTGTTGTATCTGTGCCTTTTGTTACATGAGGCATGGTGTTCTAGTGGTTACCACTGCTGCCTCACAGCTCAGGTCACATTTGTGGCCATAATAATTGGTCCTACATAGTTGGCAGATGCTTTCCTAGCATTTAGGGATACTTAAAAGATGATTATAATACACTCAAAAGCAGTCCAGTTCCTCCTTTTACCCTGACTCAAATGCATTTTTATTGGAGCTCAGTGCAGTTCCTGAACATTTCAAGAGCAGCAAACTCCTGGGTGTTCATTCATCTCTATCTATGACATACAGCATGTGCAACAAGTAGAAATACGGTATGCTGAATGCCGATCTCAAAATACATCACAACTATCCAATGCTGCAATCTTTTTTTGTGCTTATCAGATTAAACAATAATATTTACGTTACTTCTATATTGTAAAGGATGGTTTTATTGGATTTGCAAACCCGTATATGCAATATCTCTTGCATAACAGTCTTTATAATACAGGTTTGCCAGGATGTTATGATGTGCAAGACATATGGAATCCTCAGTTGACTGGGTGTGAAAATTTGCAAATTGGAGGCTGTAAAAAGTATCTGAAATATTATATTTAATATGTCCTAGCATTGGTCTGTTAAATCATTTCATCACAATGCAAGAGAGTGCCACTGGTTTATAGTCCTTGAGGCAGTCCACGTTTGTTTTCTTTGGCATCAGGGCAATTGTCATTTTGAAGCAGCTCTGAATTATTGATTCTCTGAGTGAAGCATTAACTATGCCAGTTAAAATGCCAGGTATCCTGTATTTCCAGGTTTTTAACAGCTAACCTGAAGTTCTGTCTAAAGCTTGTACTTTTTGAGCTTTAAAAATATGCTTCATGTCATCTACAGAAAAGAATGAATCATACAGTGCTATAGGCAGTTGAATGAGATAAACTTTACCCCCATGATTAAAGAAAGCATAGAAAGCTTTTAAAAATGTGTAATACCTTTGATAATTATATGGAGTGTTGCATAATTACGAAACATGTGAAAATGGTTGCTTCACTAAATAATATTTCAGGTCATTCCATTCACCCATTTCATGACGTTGCATTATTTTGTGATCAATTCTATTTTAATTAAAACTAAAAATTTATTGATGACTTCCTTAACCAATATATTGTATTGGTGTGGTGAAGGGGATGACTGAAACACAGGCTCAATCAGCTGTTTATAGCCTTTTGAAGGAGTTTTTATTTTTTTATTTATTTTTTTAAATGGAAAACAGAACAGAAAGCAGAAGATGTTGCAACCCAGTAATGTTTCTTACTGCAACAGCTGGCATCAGCAGCTAGCATGCAGGACTCCTGAATTAAAACCACATCAACATGATGATGATGGAGAAGTTTTAGCACTCATGATGAGTTCAGAGCCCTGATAACACATAATACACATAATATTAAGCTTAGGCACAATTTGTTATTTAAAAAAAAAAAAAAATACTAGACGCACAAAAAACTAGATGGCAATGTGAAAAATAGGTACAATGTGGTGCAGGGATCAATGATCTAAGAAATATAAAAACCTAAGGATCCCCTAGCTCAGGCACCCAACCTAAAAGACTCCATATTTTCTCTCTATACCCCCAACCCCAACCAATCCACCACCTTTCTCCACCCTGCAATATGTTCTTCCATGAATTATCCAACCCCCTATATCCCAATTACAGGGTCACAGAAGTCTGCTGGAGCCAATCCCAGCCAACAAAGGGCGCAAGGCAGGAAACAAACCCTGGGCAAGGCCCCAGCCCACCACACCCCTGCAATATGTGAAAAATGAAAACTACCAAAACATAAGAGCAAGTAGAGTGCCCAAATCCACCTCAACTTCTGAATCCTTGCCCCCATCATCAAATGTAAACAGTAGTGAAAGATTTAAAAAATGAATGAGATCTGAGTAAATTATCTAATGAGGAGTAAAAAAATTTGGGATAAGGGTTAAATGTAGAGTCAGAATGATTTTATAGTTTAGGAGTCATAACATAGATTTAATCTGGGGACAAATTCTTCCAGAGTGAACACTATTTGGACCAGGCTGGGCAAGAACTGGCACCCCAAACCTCCTTACCTCAACAAACACTTTAATAGATATACTCCCATGTTCATTTCTGGACTTTCCCATCCAGTCCCCCACTTGTTCACATCACACATATGAAGTAAATTCAGATCTGTCAGATTTACAGCACATTTATACAACTTACTGAATTATCAAAAACAACAACATTTATTTATATAGCACATTTCATACGAAATAATGTAGCTCAAAGTGCTTTACATGATGAAGAAAGAGAAAATAAAATTAGAAACACTATCATAGAATGAAAGTAAGGTCCAATGGCCAGGGAGGACAGAAAAAAGAAAAAAAAATCTCCAGATGGCTGGAGAAAAAAAAATAAAATCTTCAGGAGTTCCGAGGCCACGAGACCGACCAGCCCCCTCTAGGCATTCTACCTAACATAAATGACCTCAATCAGTCCTCATTGTATTCAGGGTTCACATGCAAATACTTGATGATGGTCATGTGGATTTATGGCCTTTAATCTATCAATGTAGGGACATCATGGTGCTTTGATTAGGTGGTGGTAGCGCAGATCGTTACCACAGAAAACCGGAAAAAGAAGAGAAAGTAGGGGTTAGTACGGATTTCAGAGCCACCATGAATGATAATGATAACTAATTGAATATACAGAGCATCAGAATTAAACAAAAATGAAGCTATGTGAAAGCCATGTTAAAGTAATGTGGTTTTAGCAGTTTTTTTAAAGTGCTCTACCATATTAGCCTGGCGAATTTCTATTGGCAAGCTATTCCAGATTTTAGGTGTATAACAGCAGAAACATTCACGCTAAATTCATTGTCTTTTTATATTCTAAGCTCAGCAAACTTTTCATTTCACATTTTTATCTTTTTAAATTCAGAGTAGTGGTACCCAATTGTACAACCTTTACCGATTAACCAAAAAATAAATTTAGAATTAACATTGCAAGTTAGGTATGATAACAATTTAGGCAACAAAAATGTCTCTCTCAAAAAGTTTTAAGAGGAAAACCTTTGAAGAAAATTGTAATTTCAAATGCCAAATTGACTGAAAGCATGTCTTTATAATGCCATCATTCCAAAATGCTGCAATGGACCAGTTGCCATTATGAAAGAGTCCAATGTGAGGCACCACTTTTTTTTTCCAGAAGTGGCTTTTCCAGCTCAGTCTAAAGGCAGAAATGCAAAGAATAAGGCCTTAAAGGAAGCAATGACCACAACAGGAGAATAGTTCTTTACTAACTCAACGAGAACAAGCAACAAGTACATCCATCCTTCCAAACTACTGTACTGTATATGGATACTAGCTAAGCATAATGAAGCTTTCACTGATGCTGAGTTATGAAAAGACCTTGTTATAGGCAGTTCATGAAGGCTTGTTAGTAATAAATTGATGTATTGTATTTACAACATATAACTCTTTCAGCTGCACATCATGTTTGTGTTTTGATAGAGAATGTCTAAAGCTAGTTGACTGATGGCGTTAGTCATGCTGATCACATATCCCTAGTCAGTGATGAATCGACAGACAACACAGTCACAGTGCTACTTTGCATTTATGAGCAATACATTGATGGAGCAGTGGACTTGTACTTTAAGGATGTGGTTGCCTGAGCACCTGTCCCTGCACTAATTTCCTCTTGTGACCCCTGCCTCTCAATCAATCATCCCTTATAAGCACAAACTTTATAATCAAAGAGGCAAAAGTGGAGTGAATTATTTAATTTTGAGCCTTACATGAAATGATAACATTCATTCGGCATCTGCTAATACATGATTTGGCAGATGCCCGGCATGTATAGATTAATTATAATTATAACTGCATAACTTCAGGTAGAGCTGTAGGCAATGGGAACATCTATAGAGGGATGTCTGGAGCTTGTCAAGTTAGTAAAAAAAAGGATCAGGTTCCCTGTCCTGATGAAGATATCTCTTCTAGGTAATAATAAGAGATGGTGAAAATGTAAGAAACTGGGTCAGAATGTCAAGTAATGAGTAATGTATAAAGTCGGCTCAAATGAACTTGCTTTTTCTAATGTCTGATCCTGACCTGGTGAGGTACAAGATGCTGGCTAAACCCGGACATGATCCATGTAGTAGGCTTAATTTGTATGTCTGTGGCATGTCAAGGCAAACCTGATGATCTCAAGAATTATTGCGATGGCAAAGTGTTGAGTCTAAGCTGTGACCGAGTTGAAATTAAACCTTAGAGCTGTGAGAAAGCACTGTAACCACTAAATTACTATTACTTCTTCCTCTTCTTTTTCTTCTTTCGGCTGTTTACGTTAGGGGATTCCACAGTAGATCATCTTTTTCCATATCTTTTTAAACAATATATTACTATGCTGCCCAATTGAAATGTTTAAATTATAAGCATGAAATGTTATAACATGTACCTGCCACTGCCATTTTCTTTTAACAACAATAAGATTTAAGAAGTATTGTTAATTTCCTTGTTTTTATTATGCTAACAGCATATTGTCTTCATTGTCAAAGTAGTCACATCACCTTGATGAGCCTTCAGCTTTGATTGAAGCCTGGCAGGCATCTGTGTGTATTTAGTATGTGCCAATGTTTTCTTGAATACAACTTTTCCAGTTCAAAGACCCGCATGATTGATGTCATCATATAACCTGCATATGTGTGCCCATCTGTGGCTACTTCTATGTAAAGTCATTACATCAAGACAAGTTTCTGTTACCATTATTTGTAAGGTATGTGTCAATGCTCTACAACTTACAAGTGGATTGATCCGGTGTATAAACAGTAAGAGTGGCTTTATCTCAATTCCCGTTCTTTTAATCACATCCAGGTTAACATATATTATCTCACAAGTCATAATTGCATCCACTTTCTAAATGATATATCAAATAATATTCTGAGAAGTACATCATTTTTATTCCACTTGCCAAAGATTATGCTTGCGTATCTACACATTGTTGTAAGTATTTCAGGTACAATATTATCAAGGATTAAAATAACAACCTGCACAGTATCATTGTTGTCCCTGCTTTTTGTGAAAGTTATGAAATTTAGAACTAAATTTGTTTGGAAGAGACCATCTACAGATACAAACATTACGACTTTAATATGTGGTGAGCTTCCCACTGCTGGCTGCTTAAAAGGCACAACGACTAAGAAATCAAGTGTTTGTATTAATACGAAGTGGCAGAGCATAACTGCAGAAAATATCAAAAGCTGACAACTTGCATTGGTAGTATGAATCTTCACACTATTTGAGTGAATTAGGTCATTGATGCCTAATGTTTAGCAAATCTTTGCAAAAAATAAGGTTTAGTGGAGTAAAAAGCATAAATACTCAAATAATTAAAAATTGTTTCCCAATCCTGTTCTGGTTATTAGGAGTTTTGGTGACATCTTCTGGAAAACTCTTACTAAGCTCAGTTTTTTTTTTTTTTGTTTTTTTTTGCCTGCAGTGTTTTACACAAGCATATTAATTTGTTTGTGTAAAAGCATGGGTACTGTGAATGGTAATTGTTAATTTTGTCTTTTCTTTCACCTCATCTTGAATTTGTTGTGACAGGAAAAGAAACCGAAGAAATGTTGAGGTCAAAGAAGAAAAACCCCATTAATTAGTTAAAACTGGTAAAGGGGGTGCTTTAAAGAGAATAATTGCACACATTGTTTTCATTCTGTGATAGATCTTCACTCTCTTTGAGAGGTCTTCAAATGGTATAGAGAGTCCTTTTTTGTGAACAATCCTGACTCAAAATTGTTAAAGGTCAAAAATCCATTTTGTAAATTGAGATTTCAGATCCATATGCACTACATACACAACAAAGGTGCGCGGTCTGTATCCAGGATGAAATCTCTGATAAATTGATAGTCCCTGAGGTGCATGATAGTGTTTAACTTCTGTTACTCTAAAATATCTGTTTTGGGTTTAACAGGTAGTTGTGCATCTTTTAAAGTCTATTACACTGCTGCCAAACAGTATATGGTGTGCTCCCAGGTGCCGTAACACATGATAATGTCATTCAGGTACTGCAGGCTGTGAAGCTTTAGCAGTCCAGCCACCAGTGCCTTGGAGACATTGTAAGACTTAAGCAGTATCACCAACAGATAATGGGAAGCGGCGGAAGGCCTGTGTAGCCCAAATGGAAGGACCTGATACTGTCCTTACTGGTCGTGATGTATACATTTTTTTGTGTCTGCCAAGTCCGTCAAAGGAAATGGCAAATAATATTTCATCATATCTATTGTACTTAGGAAAATGCAAGGAGCGAAGTCTCTCTGTGGGATTAACAACACTTAGCATAGGGTGACATCAAAGTGAGAGAACTGCTTGTGTCATCTACAGTCAGAAGTGCCACAACCCATCCGGTTCGGAAACAATCAGGCTGGACCAGGGACTGTTGCTGGCCTTGATAATGCCTAGGTTGAGCATCTTCTGTGTTTTTTAATTTGATGTCAGCACATTTCTCCAAGGAGAGACAATAAGGGCAACACTTGGCTTTGTCATCATGATATTTTTTACTAATTTTAACACATTCATAAGCTGGAGTTGCTGTTATTGGGAAGATAAGCTACCACTAAATTGTAAGTCAGATGAGTGAGAAAAGTCAGTGCTGAAGTGGATCCCTATGGAACCTCATCACATGGCTTCCAGGGGTTTAGTAGATTAACAAGATATGTTTTTCTACCTCGACCCATCTATTTGGTTTCCTTACCATGTAATTCACTAGCCTTTTTCTTTCTTTAATTGCATGGACTTCGTGGTTGCATCTAAGAGTTAGAGTTGATATATTTTATATTTAAGATATTTTGAGTCTATATAACTTGGAATATTGTTTAAATATTTCTGAAGTAGACAAAGCCAATTGATACATGAGTGTTTCTTTGGGAATCCCTATGCATGCAAACACCTCCACTAATTCCAGATGAACTGTTTAAGAGTTTGCTACCTGAAGCAGAATGGCCTCATGATGTTGAGTAACACAGTCTATGTGAACTTATTTTAAGTATTTGTACATTGGGTGAACTAGAATATTGGGGTTATCCGAACACATTCTATAAAAAAGGTTCCTATCCCACCAGGAAAAAAGTCTGCTTGAACTGATCTGTGTTTATTAGGACTAATAGAGATTTTACTTTTAGTGTCATTATTGAGTTTAAATCTTTAGAACTAATAGGCTGACAGCAAGCCACTAAAACCAGTAAAGCGACCGCTGTGTTAAAAACTTAACTTTTTACACAGAATTTAATTACGTTGCCTGGTGATGACACTTGCTTATGAACATTTCTTTCCCCAGGCAGTACTTAGGAGCCCTCATGTGACAGCTAATTGAGTTTACAATTAGAAGATGCAGACTTGAGTTCACAAGTTTGAATAATGGTTTTACACACCGTGGAGCAGGGGATCTTGAGAAGACTGGAGTGGCAAGCAGACATTCTTGCTTAAGTCGTCACTCCTCAGTTAGTCAAATGACAATAAACTCCTTTTAAAATCACTATGCTGATTTCAGAATACTGAAAAAACTGAAAAACTGGGCACTGAGATGGACACTAAATACTGAAAGTAAAACATTTTCATTTGGAATTCATAGTATAGTGGGTCTTGCAGTAAAATTAACAAATTAATTACAAATCCCAGCCACTGATTTATCTATGAACTTGAAACAGTACCATTTTTTTAAAGGATATAAAGAAATAGAAGACAGTACAGGAACTAACTGCTTCTGCTAGAAATAACTCCATCTTTGGTCAGTCCCTTTAACACCCCTGTGTGGCCTTTCAGGAAACTGTACTTTTATTGTGGAACAACTGTTGATTACTGAGGTCTGAATTCTAAAGCACCATGGCTAGTTCCTGTTTGTCACAATGGTTTAACATTTGAGTGCTGTCTTACTGAATGTTATCAAACCGCACAATCTTTAGACATCTGTTCTCTGAACCAAGCCACCAGGCATGACTCAACAGCCAAAAAAAGACAAAGAAGAAACCTGTCCACATTCCTGCTGTTCCAAACACTCTTGTTCTGACCATTTTGATAGCCAAGTGTATATTCCAATATTAAAAGCTAAGCTAAGTGCTATTTTTTTTCTGCATTTTTCAAGTGTTTTGTCCTCCACCACCTGTTTTGTGGGATGTGTGTTTCTGGGCTAGCTTTAGACCAAATGCTAAAAGAATCTTTCTTTTTTTGTTAGTCTGTATCTTTTACCTATTCAAAATTTGTGTAATAGCTATTTTTTTTAATCTAAGGTTTCCTTAAGAGGTTGCCTATTGCATGCTTGGTGTTTGTTATAAAATTATAGAAGACTGGAGGGAGGTGATCTTGTTTGGCAAAACAACTAACAAAAAAGTCTAATACCAGGTGAAAATGTTGTAAGGGGTAGAACCCCCTACGGGGGACTGAAAAAAAATTCAATAGCTTAGACACTGACAGTTCTGTTACTAGCTTTTTCTCCCCTTGAGTGACGATTTATCTATAATTTGGATACCACAAAATGAGTCTTGTGTTGGAAAGTACTATCCGCTAAATGTTGTGCACAGCAAGGAAAACCTTATAATGACTAAAAATGTTTTAATTTGCATTCTGAATACCTAATCACATTAGGTTGTGCAAACAACCCGCTTATTATGAACTGTGTGGAAATGAGAGCCCTGCAGTTTCCATGTCCTGAGTGCTGTTTACTTTATAAATTAAAAGTTGTATAATTGGCACAGAAATACAAACTGTGTTTTACATACTGGTAGGGCGTGAAAATCTTTATTTTTAAACCCTTTGAAACTTTATAGATAAGATACTGTTTTGTCTTTGATATTTAAATAAATACTTCTACAAAAACATAAATAGAATCTCACTTTATCAAAGCTGTGGATGTGAATGTAATTTTATTGTTCAAAACAGTTATTTTCTTCACAGAATATTACATAATGCTTGTATGTATTTGTCCAGGGTAAATTTAAGAGAATATTTTCTAAAGACAACATAAGGGCTAAAGTGTTCTGTGTTAGGTTAAATTTGAAATTGAAAGGAGTTTTTCTGCTTTCTGAGTCCCAGGGTCTATCAACAGAATGATGTATAAGAAGAGGCTTGTGTGCATTGCAGCTTGACAGTGGTCCCATATCATGGAATAGTTATGAGCAATGAGTCAAATAATATTACATTTTGAGCTCAAAATACAGCATCACTTATTGTCTCAAGTAAATCATCTATAATGAAATGCAGTTCTTTTAGATTTGTGGGTAGTATTGGTACTTTGTAGCAATTTGAGCTTGGTTTAAATCCCAGCTGAAGGGTCTTCTGTGTTGAGAGTGTTAGATCTCCCTGTAATCCTCTTGACTTCCCTTAGGACTTCTTGTTTTATCCTCAACTTAATATGTTTTTAGACTGCCTGGAATCAAGTGTGTGAGTATTCCCTGTAATAAATTGATATCCTTTTAAAGGTTAGCCTTACCTTGTGCCTTAAGTGTATGAGATAACTCCATGTAATAAAAATATTAAATATAATTATGTGATGGGGCTGGATGTGAAAACTTATAAGTACATTTTTTGAAAAGGTGTCCAGTGTGAACAAGTTATTAGGAGGGTGGTACAGCACTAGAGAGACTATGCTTAAGATACCGTATACAAAGGGGGTTTCATCTTAAATATTCTATGTAGTTAATGTTGTCCGTATTAGAAAAAGTTGTAGCAGTGTCAACAAAAACTTCAGAGAATAGCTATAAGACTGTTTCCATGAATTCAGTATGAGCTGTGAGAAAGAACAGAAGGAGGTAAATCTAATTTCTAAAGCAACTGTAGATTAGAATGTGTTTTAAATTATGAAGGAAATTAGTAGGGTGAGTGCCAGGCTCTTCAACAATAGCACAGGGATACCGACAGGAGCTTGTTACAGGTAAAATTCACACAAACTTTACAAGCATTTTATTTTCACAGAAAACCTCAGACACATAATAACCTACCAATTGTTGTGGAGAAAATGTAAAACAAATTGGGAGAATGGTTGATAAATATTTTTCAATTATTCTGCAAATAATTTTTGCTTCATGTATAGGGAGAAGTAGTTATAAAAATGTTGTGCAATATTGATTTATTCTGACATATTACCAGAAAGGTTAGTGGTTCTTACTGTAAATTTCTAAGACTACTGACTGTAGTTTGTGCATCAGGTTTAAAATGTTGCAGCTAAACCAAACCAACAGTTAATAAGCAAAAGGCTATGGGAGTTACTGTATGTTATGTTACCTGCAGGCAATGGTATTGATAAAAATGTATACATTTTTTTCTCGGTTTTATTAAAAATCATCTTAAGGCAAAAAAAAATTCTTGTTCCTGTGACTGTCACTTTCAGTCTTGATTTTATTTGCACCTTATTTTTTAAGGACGTATTTTGCTTTTCTACCTTAAATAAATGAATGATATTTAATATCTTTTAAGGCTATTTCCCAGTTCTTTTCCCTGAAAGGACAGTACAAAAATGAATTAAATCTAAAGATTTTTGAGTAGAATTTTTTAAAGTGTGTTAAAATCATAAATACCAGTCAACCCTTAAATCATACATTCTTTAACCACATAGTTTGTGATTTTTATATATTCGAATACCAGAATGCAACAAATACTAGGAGGATAAAAAGAGTACGAAATGTCTTCTATTATTTTGTAATAGTCGAAACACCAGATCACAATGGTCAAATAAGTTTGTAAAGTCCTAGGATTAGTTAATTTTCATTAATATAATCTGTATTTTTTAATCTCCCAGGTAATATTTTTGACCAGCAGGTGTTCGATTATTGTAACTAAATAGATCTGTAAATAGCAAAACAAGTTTGAATTTCAAGAGCTTAATGAGCACATTTCGACATGTGAGTGAAAAGACAGGATTATTGATAGATGAATTGCATATACTAGAAGACTCAGTGAACTTTAGCTTTTAGATGTCCATAGATTACATGGCAACATGAGACAATGAGAACAAAAATACCATTTCACTGACAACTCTTTTTCAGTTTTAATGCCCAAACATACTGGAAAAAATGTGAGTAAGATTTAGCAAAAGTAAAGAGTGGAATGAAGAGTGAATTCAGTACTATTGGGGTTTTTATATAAGCACTCACAAAAAGGAGAGAGGCAGAGGCAGACTTAAAGTAATAAATTCCAAAAGTCAGTGTACTGAAGTCATTTTACATGTCACACACTATGTATTGCAGTCTTTTTATTATTTCTTCAATATCCATACTTGCATAACACTACAGCCCCCACGACCGTTCAAACTGCTTTATAATATAGTATAGGGGTGCTTTGAACAGACGTTCATTTAGGAAAGAACATCAAATGAGTTTACAAGGTTTCACTATCTAATCAGATGATAGGTTTAAGCTTAACCTGAGCTAAACATTCAATACAGGTTTAGGATTCAAATACAACACAATTAAAACATAAGCTAATTGATAAACTAAAGGAGACTATTCAAGCTCATCAAGCAGTTCTAATATATCATTCTAATATTTTTTCAAGGTTTCTGTTTGAAATACATGGTTTAGTAGTTATTTTCAAATTCCCATGTCTCTTTATTTAAAGAATATATTCCTATATTTTGTGCACTACTGCTTAATTTCCACTGGTGTTCTTCAGCGTGTGATTCATTATTTAATTGAAGGAATTCGGCTGCATCAGCTTTACTGATACTGTTGAAAACATTTGATGCCCAGGATTTGGGCCTTCTGTATTCAATACTAAATATTAATTATAATAGTAAATTTTATTTATAAAGCGCCTTTCCCACCCTCAAGGTGCTTCACAGAGTCTCATAAAGACACAGCAAGTATATGTAACATTGGATGCAGATGTTTCTTGAATAGACCATTAAAACAGATACAGGATATACAAAGGCATTAAATAGTATAAAAGACAATAAACCAGAGTAAAATACTACAGTAAATTCAGTACGAAAAGAAAGCTTAGCAAATAACATAATTTCTGATAACACACACACACGCACTATACTGAGCATCTGAACAGAGAGGAAGTCAGAGGAGGCAGAATGTCAGGTTAAGTTAAAAGCCTTCCTGTACAGATGAGTTTTAAGTTGTTTTTTAAAAAGAATGAATAGAGTCAGTTAATCAAATTAATTTGAAAAGGTCATTCCAAAGGATGGATACTATACAGATACAGTAAAGGCCCCATCACCCATAGATTGCAGGTAAGTGTGAGGCACAACAAGATTGCCAGACTCAGAGGACCTTAGTGGGTGAACAGGAGCATAGTGATGGAGAAGGTCAATGATGTAGTCTGGTGCAAGGCCATTTAAAGCGTTGTAGATTTTTAATAGAATTTTATACTCGATCCTGTAAGACACAGGGAGCCAGTGGAGCCAAAGTAAGATGGGTGTTATGTGATCGCTGTTGCTGGTCCGTGTTTGTCTTCTGCACAGCTTTCAAGTGGACCTGTGACACTCTTTTTTTTGTAGCGTGGTGACAAGGACTGCAGGCAATACTCCAAATTTCACACAAATGTTAGGAGGTTTTTCTTCACACATAGAACCACAGAAGCATAGAATAAAGTACCAAGTAGTGTAGTAAGGCTGGGGGGACTTTTCAAATCTCGACTTATGTTATTATGGAGAACCCAGGTCAATAAGATTATCACGATCAATGAGCTTAATTGCCAGTTGTCAACAAAATTGTTCTAAAGTTTTAAATTGATCTCATTAGCGCAGCATACAGTCTGAGCACAACAACTCTTGATTTATACTGAACAGTTTGTGTAATATCCTGACCTTTTATTTGTGCTTTTAATGGTTTCTGTACATTGCCTAGATGATAAGAATGATGCATCAATGCAAACCCCTAACTCTGTATGTCATCGATGCCATATTATATTTATATTTTCTTTGCAGGTCTATAATTATGTGTATTTTTCTGCATTTAATTGCCTTTTCAAAATGTTTATCCAATTTAGATTTACCGGGTCTTTTTGAATTGTTTTTGCTGCCTCCTAAGTATCTGCTATCTTCTTCAAATTTCACAAGTTTACTAGTTATTACAGTCTCAATATCATTAATATAATCTGGAAATAATAACAGTCCAAGGATAAAATCTCAGTGTTAACTCCACGGATGACCTCCTCTAATGTGGACCATTCTCCTTGTATATGTATTTTATGTCTCTTGCATTTTAACCAACTTGAAGCTTTCTTTTCCAAGTTACCTTTGCTATCAATGGCTTTTAGTTTCAAATTAATATTTTTTTATTTTATTTTCCATAATTTAGCTTTTCATTTACTTCAGTCTGAGGGATTTGATTTATTTTCTTACAAATACTTGGTAAAATAAAAACAAATCACTTTCACTTGCTTTTCATTTTGTAGTACTTGAAATAATGTTATATATCCATATATCCATCCATCCATTTTCCAACCCGCTGAATCCAAACACAGGGTCACAGGGGTCCTTCTGGAGCCAATCCCAGCCAACACAGGGCAAGGCAGGAACCAATCCCGGGCAGGGTGCCAACCCACCGCAGGACACACACATGCACACCCACGCCCCAAGGACACACTAGGGCCAATTTAGAATCGCCAATCTACCTAACCTGCATGTCTTTGGACTGTGGGAGGAAACTGGAGCACCTGGAGGAAACTCACACAGACACAAGGAGAACATGCAAACTCCACACAGGGAGGACCTGGGAAGTGTGTCTTCTTATTGTGAGGCAGCAGTGCTACCACTGCGCCACCCTCTATATATCTATCTATATATATACGTTTATTTACAATACTATTATTTACACAATAAAGTGCACACTCCCAGTGCCTCAGCACCAATCACCCTTTTCAGTCCTGGCCAACACAATGCCTTTACAGTCTTCAGACCGCCTCCACTCCTCTCCTCCGAGCTCCATCCCCGACTCTTGCTATCGAATGAAGGGAGGCAGCCCCTTTTATGCACCTCCGGAGGGGCTCCAGGTGCTTCCTGAGGAGCCTCCGCCCACACACCCCCGTTTGGTGGAAGCACCAACTGTGTAGCCGGAAGCCCTCCAGGTGTCTCTGATCCTCTTCCCCCCAGCACTTCTTGGTGTGGCAGAAGTGCTGAGGTCCAGGACTCCCAAGGCATTGGGGCGCCCCCTGGCGGTGACCACGGGCCCCTACAGGGTTGGGCTTCCAAGCCCTCTACCCGTGGCCCCCAACACAACCAGGGCGGTCGCCCCCTCGTAGTCTGGAGAAGGCTTAAGGCATCCTCCAGTCCTCCTGGGCGTCCCGGCTGGGTACCACCCCCAGCCGTCCACCACAGTATATATATATATGTGTATATGTGTATATATATGTATATATATATGTGTATGTGCATATATATATATATATATATATATATATAGTAAGAAAGGCATTATATTGTGCCCAACCCGACACAGACTTGACACGGGAGGCACATATAAAATGAAAAGACTTATTTTTCTTCAGCTGGAGGGCATGCTGTCTTCCTCGTAATCCCTCCAGCCACAACACTGTTCCAAATAAAGCACAGTTCACTAAGCACTCTTTCTCTTCTGTCTTCCACCACCACTCCTCCTCTGCAAACTTTGTCCACCTCCACCCGACTGTGGCCGCTGAGTGGTAGTTGCTGGCTCCCTTTTATCAGGCACCCAGAAGTGCTCCAGGTGCTTGATTATCGACATCTGGCTGCACTTCCGGGTAAGGTGAAACTAGTGTCCAAAAGAGGCCAGTCGCTTCTGTTGCAGCACCCCCTGGCGGCGCCTGCAGAATCCCACAGAGCTGCACAGAACTCCAACCCCCATGAAGCCCTAGGGGAGTCTTAGGCACCGCTGAAACCCAGAGATGCTACCATCTAGTGTCCAGGCGGAGATACTGGGCTTCCCACCCTTGTCCCCCTGGCAGATGTGGTGAAGGGGCGTCCCGGCTGGGCATGGGCCCCGGCCATCTGTCACAATATATATACAGTATATATATAGATATATATATCGATACTAATAAAAGGCAAAGCCCTCACTCACTCACTCACTCACTCACTCACTCACTCATCACTAATGCTCCAACTTCCCGTGTAGGTAGAAGGCTGAAATTTGGCAGGCTTATTCCTTACAGCTTACTTACAAAAGTTAAGCAGGTTTCATTTCAAAATTCTACGCGTAACGGTCATAACGGTCGACAACGTCCGCCATGTTGAACTTTCTTATTTATGGCCCCATCTTCATGAAATTTGGTAGGCGGCTTCCTTGCACTGACCGAAACCAATGTATGTACTTATTTCGGTGGTATGATGCCACTGTTGGCCTCCATATTGAACTTTTCAACGGTCTTTGTTACTTATGGGCCCATCTTCAAGAAATTTGGCACGCGGGTTCCCAAAGCTAACTGAATCCTACTTACGTACATATATACGTCCATAGCCTGTAGCTCAGTCACTGTGTGAGGCGGCGTTGGGTCCCCCATCCCAACACCTCCCACGTTGTTGGCTGCCTGCCTATATAAGGCCGTCCGTCGCTCCAGTCTCTACATTCCCTTCCTTGCTACACCACGGGATTCACGTCTCCCTGATGATAACTACAGCCTTTTAATTTAATCCACGGCTTCTCCGCTGTTTTATTGTTCATTTATTACGATTATAGTTATTGTGTAGGTATTTTAGACTTACTTTACATTGTTTAGGTACCCATTTCCTTTATCATTCCAACCGTAACCCCATTAACATGTCTATCAAGGTGATCACCATCGATCAAAGAACTGTCACTTACCGAGTGGTTTCCATGCCCGGAGATGGCACCTGCCTTTTCCATTCTCTTTGTTACATATTGCACAGCCGTATCAGGCTCACTCTTGATATCCGGAGGAACATTGTGTCTTATGTATTGAATGACTGGGACATGTTCAAGGTGTGGACTGATGACGGTACAGGAGATAATTATACTACACAGGAGCACTATAAGAGTGAAATGCTCAAGCCCTTCACCTATGGATCTGCATGTGAGTTGATGGCTGCCGCTGAATTGTTCGGTTGTCGCTTTCAAGTGTACCGAAATGGCCAAATATTTTACACCTTTCGACAACCGCCAATGCCTCTTAAACATCTTAGATTGACAGGTGACGATTTCAGTAGTGGACACTTTGATGTTTATGAATGTTTAAACTCTTAAAAGCTGGATGTGAAGTTATTGATGAAACCGGTTGTATGCTTACAACGCTTGACAGATGCCGAATGTCTCTTCAACACAAGTCCTACAAATACTGTCATAATTGAAACAAAACATGAAACTCAAACCGATTATGACAGCAGCAATCCAAGCTGTGAGATTTGAAACAAGATTACTGTTCACATGGCCAACTGTACGTTGCATGCTCAAGAGTAAGCTCAGCGCACAGCTTGGTCATATTACAACCAGAGGGCCGAACTCACAGTGTGGTATACAAAGAGATCCATAACAAATAATTATTGGTATATTTTCCCTCAGTTTAAAAAGGTTTAATTTTCTTCTTAATAAAAATTTTAAGGCAGCACTTCTCCGCTGCAAAGCGCGGGTATTTTGCTAGTATATATATATACACACAAATGTTTTGTGTATTGTTTAATTTTCCTCTCTTTAAACTGCATTTTCCTAAATGAAAAAATGCTTTTATTTCTATTTTTTTCCCCCGATTTGTTTTATCTGTGTTAAGCCAGAGCAGATGTGACTGCTAGATATTGGACCATGTACTGGCTTATTCAGCTCCTCTGGGGTAAACTGACAGAAATTGAGGTTTACTTGTTTATATTCTTTAGTACTTTTTTTTATGTAATGTTGCTAATTATCCTCTACCATACCATAAAACAATCAAAAAATTATTACACTATAGTAAAATACAGTACATCTGTGCATGCCTGGCTTTGATTATACTTTTTTTGCAGTTTTACGATCAATTTCCTTAATTCAAGTAGCATTATACAGTATATATTGAACTGCTTCACAAGTTGAGATTTATTTGAATCAGTGATTGATATGTTTGTTTATTTAATTTCAGGACTTAGCATGGTATTTAGTCTTAGCTGCAAAATCAATATCAATATTGTTTTGATAAGCAGCAAGCAATTTTTTCACCATTTTCAGTTTGTCAGTTTGTGTAAAAGGATCTGAACACATTTATATTGCAAATCTTGAAACACTTCAACATCTAATATACTGTACCGCTATACTGTACTCCTGTAAACAGTCCTTCTATAGTCAAGTGGTCATTAGTAAAGTTACGAAGTTCTTCAAGGGCTTGAAGCAAACAAGCATGCACTAAATCTAAAATCCATACCTTTTACCAGCATCTAAGTGTTTGTTTATGTCCATTATCAAAATGGTTACTCTTTCTAAACTTGCAATAGCAAAATAAATTTACCTACCTGAAAATGAGGCTTTTTATCTCCCTACATACCCCACCCCCACAAAATCTCTCCCTGTCTGTACATTATGTATATATGTATATAAGGAGAGAGGAGTCCAGAAAAATATCAATACAGGTTCAGTATTCCTAATCTAACATGCTCAACAATACACAGTTTTTGGAGTGCCAAAATGATGCCACAAGTGGAATATTCCACACCAGGAGTTTCTTTTATAAAACTGCTTTGAATTGAATGTGTAAATATGCATATGACAAAAAGTTATTGTGAATAAAATATATGTGCACATTTTAAGCAGATTTATTCTATCAAAGGGGTATGGAGGTGGGGAGGAGTGCCCTGTACCAAAAACAAATGTCACGCGATCGGTGTGCGGTTGAGGGGGTTGAGGGTTGAGGGGGTGCCCCGTAAAGTACTGAGCACTGTGAAGAAACGAGTCACTATTAACAGTTGGTGTGATGTGGCTGAAACATTTAATTCACTGAGCACCACTAAGCAATGAAACACATTTGACAAGTTTTGTCCTTCATGAAGTGACACATTAACACCTGTGTGACAGTTTAGAAGTGCTGCCGATTACTTGTGCATTAATATAATGTCACTGCTTATACTTAACAAAAGCAGTGTCATTCTTGCTAGGTGTCCTTATTGCAATATAAGTGCAGTACATTGTTCCGATTACTTTAGGAAAAACAGATACTGCTACAAACTTGCCTTTATTTTTTGGCAAAAAACACATTATGTTTATGTATGTTGTGGTAGCCGACCCGGACACATTCAAGTCACCCAACACATGTTTATTTTCTGACTCCATATTTACAAAAGTGCCACACAACCCCAAAGTCCAGGCCACAATATCAAATGCCTCACTTCTCTTCAGGTCGCTTCCACTCCTCTCCTCCAAGACCTCGTCCTTCTTCCACCCGACTCAAGTCAACGAACAGAGGGAGGTGGCCCCTTTTATAATCACCCAGATATGCTCCAGGTGCCTCCCGACAATCTTCCGCCGGCACTGCCCAGTGTGACGTAAGTGCCGGCTGCACACCTAGAAGCACTCTGGGTGTTCCCGATCCTTTTCCCCCCAGCACTTCTGGGTGTGGCGGAAGTGCTGATGTCCAGGGCTCCCAAGGTATTGGGGTGCCCCCTGGCGGTGACCATGGGCCCCTACAGGGTTGAGCTTCAAAGCTTTGCACCCATGGTCACCATAGGCACCAGGGCAGTTGCCACAATGTGGTCTGGAGGAAGCATCCCAGCCGGGTCGCCCCCCCAGCCATCTGTGACAATGTGTACTCACACTATGCAAAAACTAAATGTTGTGCATCGTTGATTGGTTAATGACTTCTAGCACAACATGATGTAGTGAAGGTTTGCCGAGATATTCCTGACCTGTTGGCCAGTTTCCCAAGAAGTGACAACAGGTAGCTGATATAAATTGATGGAAAACCAAAAAATTCTACACTACAAACATCTAGTATTGGCTTCCTTAAAAGGCAACTAAAATACAGTCTATACATCATTTTCATTGAGGTTTAATATGTTTGTCTTATAAATGCACATTATAAGAACGGCTCAGTGATATGAATTATTATACATGTGAATTGTCATTTAGCTGGTTTGGCTTCATTCCAATACATGATCAAGAGTGCCCGCATGCAATCTCATTATGCATATGCAAATATTCCAAATTCCGAAATATTTTTGGTCCCAAACATTTTAGATTAGGGATTTCCAACCTGTATTTAACTCAAAATACTGTTTAATGTTTTTTGCATGAATTTAATTTTACTATTCAATATGTACAGTAACTAAGAATTAGTATCCCCTAGATTTCAGCACATGCTAGTTTATGTGGATTGCCCACATTTTTAATTAATTTTATTGTGGCTGTTTTGTTATTTTTTTTTTTTTGCTCATGAATGCCAGGAAGCCTACTTAAGCAATAAGTAACCTGACCCATGATTAAAAATGAGCTACATCTAAATTTTCACTATTACAATCTGGAACTATTGAATACCAGTGATTAATTGTATTGGGCACATAATGAAAGTCACAGCTATATGCATGTTTTCCTACTTGGTAGCATAGAGAAATCCAATGTGATTTTGGAGAATAAGTGAAAGAGTCTGCCATTCTAGATAAACACAGCTGTTGGTAAAGTATTAAATATGTTTATAGTCAAATAAGATTAAAACCACAATGTCTCTCAGGGTTGCTGAAATAACTGAGGAACTCAGTCTTTACATGTTTCTTTGGTTTTTGCGAGGGTGCAAATTTAGTGTTGGGCCAAATTATAATATTTAGTGTTTAATCCTAGCAACAGAGCTATTTATTTTTCTGGGCACTAGGAGATATGAACTCAGTTTAGTGTGTTTGTATTCTATAAACAGTTGTAGAAGCAGCAATGGTAAATGAATCACAGATTAAAACTTTTGCAGATATGTAAGCTTGTATTCTCTTTCAACACTACAATGCTCACTGCAATCTTAGATTTAAAATTTAGCCAATTTCATTCAGTCAAATGTAGTGTATAATTTAACTGATAACTGTGAACAAGTACAATTTATTTGTGGATTGCCCATATCATGATAACTTTTGGACAAATCACAAAATAACAAATTCTGTATAGGTTTCCTTTTGTTCAGTAATGTTTGATATTGAGCTTTTATATAGATGTATTATGGTAAAGCTAATCTGAGTTGTAGTGCACTTTTAATGTATGAGAGATACCTTCAATAATAATATTCCTATTACAGTACAGTGCAGCCTTTATATTATATTGTACTATAAATATTTTTGAAAGTTTCTTGAATCTAAACTTTTAAAAAGTAAATAACAATATTGTGTGTATTGTATACCCTACAGCACCACATTTTGCTTGTTGTTTTGTATTATTGAAGATTTTCTCTCAATTACATACTTTATACTGAAATTAGGTAATGGCAAATAAAGATAAAGTACTTACAGTATAAACAGTATCCATTAAGGCCAATTCATATTTTTTATATTCATACATACTGTATATGAATCCAAACTTGTGCACACAAATAAAACAAAATGATTCTGACTGAGGTTCAAACAAATACATGTGTCTGCTTGGGTGCTTCAAAATTAAACAGAAACATCACAAAAATGCATTTGTGCAAAACGTGCAGCAATCACAGATGTGTGAATGTAATATGAACGGCTCCCCCACACCCCACTAAAAGACATTAGGTTTACACAACTGCATGTATGAGAAAGCCAGGAGTTCTTTTCATACATCTTGATTCCATTTGCTTTGGCACTTGGACTCTCTTTGGCCAAGTGCTTGTGCTGTCTCCTATCATTTTTTCAACCACATTAGCATCTTTTTAACCTTTACAAAAAGAATTGTAAATATGCCTTTAGCACCAAACTTACTCCACAGCTTTTCCATGAATTCACCAATGTTTATTTGATTTTTGTTTGTTTGTAGCACAATACAAACAAGTCTGCATGGACAAAACCCCTTAGTGCCAGGGCATTAAGCCTGAAATCTGATACATAGATTTGAAAATGGATGGGTGGATAGGAATTTTAAAAACAGTTATAAAAGTAAATGCATAAATATACATCAAGAATTTACTGTAGTAATTAGCACTTAATAAGCAATATGTACCATGACTGCAAGTTGCAATTGTATTTGGTTACTATTTCTTCCAACAAGAAGTTTTATATGATCAGTAAACTGGGCTTAAAAATCACAAATTTATATCATTAAAATAAACATTATAAATAAATTATACTGAGCATCTGAGCAGAGAGGAAGACTGAAAGAGGAGACAGAATGTCAGGTTAAGTTAAAAGCCTTCCTGAACAAAAGAGTTTTAATTTGTTTTTTAGAAGAATGGAGTCAGCTGATCAAATTAATTTTGGAAGGCTATTCCAAAGTCTGTGTGCTATACAGCTAAATGCCCTGTCACACATAAGAGTGTGGTTAGTACAGGGCACAACAAGGTGCATAGTAATGGAGAAGGTCACTTATGTAGTCTGGTTAAAGGCCATTTAAAATTTTGTAGGTTAATAATAGAATTTTACATTCAATTCTGTAAGACACAGGGAGTCAGTGGAGGCCGAAGCAGGATGGATGATATACAAAATTATATAAAATCATTTTTATTTTATATAAAATATATAATCTAAACTAATAAAAGGCAAAGCCCTCACTGACTGACTGACTCACTCACTCACTCACTCACTCATCACTAATTCTTCAACTACCCATGTAGGTAGAAGGCTGAAATTTGGCAGGCTTATTCCTTACAGCTTACACTACCGTGGCTGTTCGTTTGTCTGTCCAGGATCTTAAATCACCTGTAGCTCGCAAACCATTTGAACTATTGACCTGAAATTTTGTACACATTGTCAAGGATGCCAGGGGCGACGACCCGGCCGGGACGCCTTCAGGGACCGGAAGTGGGTGTGCGCCCAACTGGGATCACACGGGGGCCACCATCCTGGTTGCTTTGGGGGCCATGGATAGAGGGCTTGGAAGCCCAACCCTATAGGGACCCGTGGTCACCACCAGGGGACGCCCCAATGCCTTGGGGACCCTGGACCTCAGCACTTCCGCCACACCAGGAAGTGCTGGGGGGAAGAAGAAGAAAGACACCCGGAGAGCTTCCGCCACACTGGGGCGTGTCCAGGGGGGAATGCCGGGAAACACCTGGAGCTCGTCCAGGATGACATAAAAGGGACCGTCTCCCTTCTTTTGAGGCTGAAGTCGGGTGGAAGCAGGACGAGGCAAGAGAAGAGAGTGTGGAGGCGCCCCAAAGAGAAGGCATTGTGTGGCCAGGACTGAGTTGGGGTTTGTGTAGCACTTTTGAACTGTAAATATTGTATATAATAAATTTGTGGTGGTGATTAACAACATGCCCGCCTGTCTGTGTCCGGGCCGGGTCCACAACATATACTACGTGGCGTCTACTATTTACTTTTGGGGTGATCATTGACCTCCAAGAGTTATTCCTCTTTTTATTTTTATTTTATTTTATTGTAGAATCAACACTTAGCAGCAGCCTGCAGGGTGGCCATGTGGCGCATGTGTACAGACGTTGTTCTCATCCCTACCTCTTCATATCATAAATCATTCTTGAGGCAGATTGAAGACTTAAGTGCCAGCTTAAGTGAAAAATTAAGGAAAACATACTAAGTAATTGCAACACAAACACTGACTTAATCAGTTTTAACACGAAAAGATGCAGATGAAATAAAAGAAGAAGCGAGCCGCTAGGGTGGAGATAAGAAGGTCTGCTCAGGAAGCAGAAATCTCTGAGAAAA
The DNA here is from genome assembly GCF_016835505.1 of Polypterus senegalus. Classification (NCBI taxonomy): domain Eukaryota; kingdom Metazoa; phylum Chordata; class Cladistia; order Polypteriformes; family Polypteridae; genus Polypterus; species Polypterus senegalus. The sequence goes on from NC_053162.1 coordinate 95,278,751, forward strand.
CGAATGCTAAACGTACAGAGAAAGAATATGAAAACTATGAAAGCTCAAGTCAAGTGTATTCACAGCACATTATCGTGCAGTGTGCCATTACTGGTTTTAAATATTTTAAAATATCAGTTGATGTTAGGCTGTCATAAGGGGGAGTTATGATGGGGGCATGGACTGTAAATTGTATTATACAAGAACTGGGGTGGGGGTTTGCTGTGGGGTGATATTAGAAAGAGCTCATGCAAGTTAATGTCCAGGCAGTAGAATTTAGTGCACAGGTGAAGATACTGTTTGCAATGTTTGTCTATGAATGTTGGCAGAAAATCATGAGCAGAGTAGATGTCTGTCTTTGGCAAAGGTGGGTAGTAACGAGTTACATTTACTTGAGTAACTTTTTAAAAAATTGTACTTCTAAGAGTAGTTTCACTGCACCATGCTTTTTACTTTTACTTTATTTGTGAAGAAGAAATGCTACTCTTACTCCACTACATTGGGCAACACTCGACTCATTACTTTTTTCCTTTTATACATTACACTATATTTTTGCCAGAGAGAAGTCGCCAGTGAATCTACTGCATGACTGCTTCACCAATCAGACTTAGCAACAATAATCACATGATTCTGTTTCACCAATCAGATGTAGCCATGTAGTCACATGACCACACTCAAGCTTCCTGCATCTGCAGCCTGTGAGAGACTTTTTAGTCATGCGGGGCTCCTGTTCACTGCTAAACGGTCACAGCTTCACTGCAAGAACCTTGAGAGCCAACTACTGCTGAAGCTTAACCATCACTTCACTGAGTGAAGAACAAGCACGTTTTAACCAAACATACAGAGACAGCCATGGTAAAGTGAGACTTCTTGTACATGCACAAGCTGCCTTGTTTTAATGTTATTTTCTATCAGCTGTGCTATTTGGAGGGCAAGTGTGTGATGATGCCGGTCCCCTACAGACTCCCTTTTCCCAAATGGGAGTCTGCTAAACCCACACTGTCGATAGTTATGACCTAGATGAGCTGACATATGAGGATAATTCACTGATGAGGCCAGAGGATGGTGGAAAAAGTGCTCAAGTGCTTTTATTAAAAACCAGTGGAAACAAAAGTAAAATCACAAAAGTGTCAATGGTGCAGTGTTCTAAAACACAGTACATATATAAATCCATAAAAATCATTGTGAAAAGTAAGAATAAAAAAATCAATAAATAAATTTGTTAAAAATCCGAGGTTAAAATGCAGACTAGCTCCTCCTGATCTCAGCCCACCTACTTCTCATTCTCCTCGCTCACCCATTGCTCGCGTAGCTGGCAGAGACTCAGCAGCCACAAGCTCCTTTTGGCCGACCTCCATCTTGGCTCTTTTCTTTTCTCCTTTTCTTTGACTACCCCTTTTTTTTGTGCTGACCCGTATATATACACGCCCGTCTCCATGGGCCTTAATCTCATGCCGCAGGAAGTCAATGAAGCAATTGAGAAGGATTGCACCTGCATGTACATGTGCAACTCGCTCCAACTACCTCATTAACTCCCTGCGGTCGTGCAATTGCACCCACGGAGAGTGACACAGCTTTATGGATTTGAAACTGCCCTTTTTTTTTTTTTGTAGCCGCGGACTCGCTACACCACAAAGTGAATATGCAGTATTATACTTTCAGTGTACAGTATATCTTGTCACTGTAAGTAGTTTGCACTGTTCAAACATACATGTTACCTACTGTAGGTATTGGCTTCAAAACTTTGTTGTGAAAAACTGAAATTTCGAACTTTGTGTTATTTGTGCATCTTTATTTTGTAAAGATGTTATTTATTATTACTCATTTTTTATTTTATTATTTGGAAATAGCAGAATTTACACATTATTGTATATTTTGCCTTATTACAACATTTCTGAAAAATAAATCATTTATTATGATCAAACAGTTACTCAGTACCTGAGTAGTCTTTTCACCAAATACTTTTTTTACTGTTACTTGAGTAATTTTTTAGATGACTACTTTATACTTCTACTATTTTGAAGTAACGCTACTCTTAGTTGAGTACAATTTTTGGCTACACTACCCACCTCTGGTCTTTGGTGACATGAATGAGATAACAAATGTTTAGGTAGATTTGAAAGAAGAATAAAGAATACCGAAGGGGTATTGATTCTTACGGAAGCTCTGAACCGCACAGTGAAAAAAATTATGAGATAACCCTTATCTCGTACATATGTGAAAATATCTTGTACGTACGAATTACTTTCACATACGTACGAGATGTTTTCACGTACGTACAAGATAAACTTAGATTAAAATATTACAAAAGTGTGCTTCAGGGCTTCCTAATTACGACCTTACCAAGGCCATGGCGCTTCAGTTTGACATCACTTCCAGCGCTTGTAGCGCGGTGATATAAAAAAAGCAGACGGGTGGACTTTTATTTATTAAAGGAGTGTGGGATGGTTGGAGATGGGTTTAACAGCAGCTTGCAATACCTGTGATGTACGTCAGGTAATGCCCAGAACGTCAGTCACGAAATGCCCATCACATACCCCGTTACACTATGGTTAAGATTAGGATTGTGGGAGGGTAAGGGTTTAATTACGTACTTTATATTTACAGGTATTCATCTCCACACTCGTACGGAGCACCTGAGGAGATATGGTATTTTTTTTCTTCCTGGGAAATAATTTGGTGCGTACAACTTACTATCTCGTGCCCACCACTTACCATAGCCTGCGCACCAGGTACTTTAAGGTCGCACCGGCCAATACTGCGTGTGCGCCGCATACATTCAGATGAACACCAAATGCCAGTGCTACTGTACATCATTTTCTGGAAACAGGACATATCACTGAACAGTTTGATGTTTTCCTCACACACTTTCAGACCACAGAAATGGATATTGGCAAGTTTATAAAAGCAGGCTATGCATTCAAGCCCAGATCGTTAAATCTACAAAGCAGCACCGCTAACCAATGCACTAATTTATAGTAAAAGGAAACAACATTAGTTAGCAATCTACTTACTAGCCCTCAGCTTCTTATTTGCACAGGTTACAAAAGGAATTCATATTTCACGTATTTAGTGCATGTGAAGTTTACCCAGTCCAATGTGGGTTTGCCAATTTAATGCACTGGTAAACCTGGCACACTCAATCGCTTATCTACACCAATGAACTGTGGGATTTAACGTGCATCTAAAGAGTTAAATCCAAATCAGGCCACTTTAACTCCTGCCGTTTTCAGGCAAGAAATGTACCCTTGTTAAAAAGCCAAACTTAAATATCAACAACAACAACAACATTTATTTATATAGCACATTTTCATACAAAAAAGTAGCTCAAAGTGCTTTACATAATGAAGAAAAATAAAAGACAAAATAAGAAATTAAAATAAGACAACATTAGTTAACATAGAAAAAGAGTAAGGTCCGATGGCCAGGGAGGACAGAAAAAAAATAAAATTACAGTGAAGTTATGAGAAGGCCATGTTAAAATAATGTGTTTTCAGCAGTTTTTTTAAGTGCTCCACTGTATTAGCCTGCCGAATTACTATTGGCAGGCTATTCCAGATTTTAGGTACATAACAGCAGAAGGCCGCTTCACCAATATCCTAGTCAAAAACACTGGCAAACCTGGCACACTGGGTCATCATCAATGGGTCATCATTGTGCAAAACGAACTGCGATCTTTAAAAGTACAACAGAGATCTAAATCGTGTTGCTGCCATTTTTATTGTCACGTTTTTGACAGGATGGTTCACTAAGTTAAATTGCAGGTAATACTTACTTAGCCTAAATGTAGGTACACTTGGTATATTAATTGGCTAACTTATCATGTCATTGTGTTTACGGTAATGGGAAAAAGAAAAGACACCTTCTTTCAGTTTTATTACATATCAGAGGCACGGACGGTTATTCAACCTGATTGCCCCTTATACAGCGGAGTCCGACTTGTTGCTCATATGGGAATGTGTAAACTTTGCTAGAAAAAAAGGACTTGTATCTGCATTTGGGTGTCAAAATCTAACTGCAGTCTCTCTTGTCACAGAACTGTAAAATGAAAGTGAGCCAAAGTGATTTAACAATTTAGAGTGTGATTTCAATATTATAATCAGTCTAGTGCTGTTTATATAAAGAGAGATGTATGTCAAATTTACCAGTCAATTTGACTATTCTACCCAGGTTGGTTTAGGCAAAATTCAACTGCATTTAACAAAAAAATGTATCTCTCTTTGTCAAAAAAAAAAACTTTGCAAATTAAAGAGACCCAAATCGATTTCACTCTTTAGAGCGCATATTACATATCACAGTCAACTGAAAGAAGGTGTCTTCTTCGCATCACCGATAACAGGGCAAGTTAGTCAATGAATTTCCCTACGTTTGGGCTAAGGAAGTATTACCTGCCATTTAACTTAGGCATCCATCTTGTCAAAAACATGACAATAAAAATCCACTGTGTCATGATTTAGATCTCTGCTGAGCCTTTAAAGATAGCAGTTTGTTTTGCACAATGCAATGGGTGACCCAGTGTGCCAGGTTTGCCAGTGGTTTTGACTAGGATATTCAAGTTTGGCTTTTTAACAAAGGTACATTTCTTGTCTGAAAACAGCGGGAGTTAAAGTGGCCCGAATTGGATTTAACTCTTTAGATGCATGTTAAATCCCACAGTTCATTGGTGTAGATAAGCGACCGAGTGTGCCAGGTTTACCAGAGAATTAAATTAGTGAACCCGCATTGAACTGGGTAAACTTCACATGCACTAAATATGTGAAATATGAACTCCTTTCGTAACTTGTGTGAATAAGAATCCGTGGGCTAGTAAGTAGATTGCTAACTAATATAATTTCTTTTTACTATAAATTAGTGCATTGGTTAGCAGTGCTGCTATGTGGATTTAACGATCTGGGCTTGAATGCATAGCCTGCTTTTATAAACTTGCCAATATCCATTTCTGTGGTCTGTAACTGTGTGAGGAAAACATCAAACTGTTCAGTGATATGTCCTGTTTCCTGATTGATGTTCTGGGCATTACCTGACGTACGTCACAGGCATTGCAAGCTGCTGTTAAACCCATCTCCAACCATCCCACACTCCTTTAATAAATAAAAGTCCACCCGTCTGCTTTTTTATATCACCTCTCTACAAGTGCTGGAAGTGATGTCAAACTGAAGCACCATGGCCTTGGTAAGGTCATAATTATGAAGCCCTGAAGCACACTTTTGTAATATTTTAATCTAAGTCTAAGTTTATCTTGTACGTACATGAAAACATCTCGTACATACGTGAAAGTATCTCGTACAAGATATTTTCATGTACGTACGAGATAAGGGTTATCCCATAATTTTTTTCACTGTGCGGTTCAGAGCTTCCGTAGATTCTTGACCTTTGCATCAGTAATTAAATGAAGAATACAAACACTTGGTTTAAAAAAAGCAGTCAACTGTATTCATGTTAGAGTGAACAAGCAAGATCTCATATCAGTATGTTGTTGATGAAGAAGTCACTGTGGTATTTGATAAAGGTTGATTGTGACAAACTTGGAGCTAGAGGAGTGGGAAAGAGGGCAACTGCTGTCAACGGAAATGTAGTTAGCATTTGGAAGACTAACAGGTGAATAAGCAGAAAAGTTTAGGTGGATGTTCTTAGAGAAGATGAAGGGGTGGGAGTAGTATGTACAGCACAAGAAAAGTGGAAAAATGAAGGAAGAATTTCTTGGATCTGCAGAGAACCTGTGTGAAAGGGTAGAATTTGCAAATAGAGCAAAAACAGTTGATAGGCAGTGGAATCAATGGAAAAGGGAGGACTATCGAATAGCTAAAAAATGACCAAAACAGTAACCAAATAGGCTAGAGAGGTGACATTAATAGGATAATATAATGGCATTTATAGAGATGTAATGGTGGGGCACAAAAAGGTACAAAATGGCAAGGAGCAGTTGTGCTGCAAAAGAGGATGGAGTAACATCATCTTTTGTAAAGGACTGCGGGTCATGTGAAAAGGATAGGCAAAGATATAAAAAAAACTGGTGAATGAAGAAAAATTATTCACAGTGCAGTTGCCAATTTTTGATCTAGTTTGTGGACTTGAAGCAGATATCACTGTACCAAAAGAAAAGATATCAGTGAGAAAGATGAATGCAGAAAGCAATAGAAATAGCTAAGTTTTCAGTGGACTTAATAATAATACCGGTAGGAAATGGAGTGGAATGGGTGACGTGATTGTTGCCAGCTGTAGGGACAGAAAAGGCAGATGGTGTGGTGTAGTTGTTAAGGCATTGGTTTTCAGATCCTGAGGTTGTGGGTTCAGATTCTGCTACTAACAACTATGTGACCATGAGCAAGTCGCTTCACCTTCCTGTGCTCAAATTGGAAAAAACAACAGAGCCCAGACTTGAATCCGATTGAACATCTCTGGAGAGACCTTAAAATGGCTGTGCACTGACGCTTCCCATCCAACCTGATGGAGCTTGAGAGGTGGTGCAAAGAGGAATGGGCGAAACTGGCCACAGATAGGTGTGCCAAGCTTGTGGCATCATATTCAAAAAGACTTGAGGCTGTAATTGCTTCCAAAGGTGCATCGACAAAGCATTGAGCAAAGGTTTTTTTATTTTTAATAAATTTGCAAAAACCTCAAGTAAACTTTTTTCAAGCTGTCATTATGGGGTGTTGTGTGTAGAATTCTGAGGAAAAAAATGAATTTAATCCATTTTGGAATAAGGCTGTAACATAGCAAAATGTGGAAAAAGTGATGCGCTGTGAATACTTTCTGGATGCACTGTAGCAACAGAGAGGTATAGAGAGCAGCGGTAAGATGCTATAATGATAAAGGGAAAGGTAGAAGAAGAAAAGAAGAATGAGGGGTTATCAAAGTGATACAGTAAATTGTGATTGACCCCTGAAATGTTCAGCTGCTTGCTTTTTCTACTGGGCTAACATTTTCATTTTCCACTGACTCTCAATGTTTGTATAGAAATATTGTTATATCAGGTAACTGCATTTCCCACTTATTATAGAGTACATTAAACACTGTCTTTTTTCTAGAGTATATAAGGCAGCAAATTGATGGTAAGTATCTTAAATTTGCCATTTAAATGCATGATGTCTCAGATATATATCTTTCTACGATTTTCTTTAAAGTCTGTATGTATACAACACATTAAATATTTTATATAACACGTTAAATATTTTAATGAATGCAGCTGTTTTTGAAAAGACCTCATTAAAGTTGCTTTTAGGAAAAACAGTGCCTCAGGTCATACAATCATTATACGTGAGACCTACTTTGCCACTCTGGTACACAATTTGCTTTGCTTTATGTAACACACCAGCTGCCACTTTAAAGTAAATTACACATAAATTAAGTCTTGCAGGTGTTAACCTTCAAGGGCACTAAAACTACTCAGCTGTACATTGTGGGTCCTATTGGGTGTGGCTGTTTCCATCATACATCTATTCTACTGCCAAACACGTTTTTTAAAGAAACGCTTCAAGATTTAACCTATTGCCTTTCAGCAATATATGAACACTGCCTTTTGATAAAGCCAATTATAATCTATCACTGGTAGTGTTATAAGTTTTTATCTTGGTAATAAAAAAATTGATATAATGGTCATTATGTGGCTGCACGGTGACACAGTGGGTAGCGCTACTGCCTCGCAGTTAGGAGACCCGGGTTTGCTTCCCTGGTCTTTCCTGCGTGGAGTTTGCATGTTCTCCTGTGCGTCCCGTGTTCTCTCTGCGTGGGTTTCCTCTGGGTGCTCCGGGTTTTTCCCACAGTCCAAAGACATGCAGGATAGGTGCATTGGTGATCCTAAATTGTCCCTAGTGTGTGTGTGTGTGTGTGTGCTCTGCAGTGGGCTGCCCAGGATTTGTTTCCTGCCTTGCGCCCTGTGTTGGCTGGGATTGGCTTTAGCAGACCCCCGTGACCCTGTAGTTAGAATATAGCGGGTTGGATAATGGATGAATGGATGGATTGTCATTATTAAAGTCTGGATTATCTTTGTTTGCCCTGGCTTCAACAAATTAGTATATTAATGAAGTTGTTTCAGGAATTATTAATGCATTTTGAGGCTTATGACATAAAGTGCAAATGAGTTAGGCAAAAAGTAATTTTCTTACAGAGACATTTTTTCTGTGTATAGTCTTTGCCATTGATTGTCCTTTTGTGACAATATAAAAAGCTCAAAAAGAGTGTTTTCCATTTAGCACAAAAGCCTACTCCTCCATGTTTTTTGCTTTGATTTATTTTTTTTAAAGATTCTTTGAAATTGCTCTTCACTTTTTAAAGGGCATGTGTAATCTGTTCTGTTTTGCCTCTTGCTTGTAACTCCATCTTTATGGCATTAAAATGCAATTCTGATGTTTCATAGTTAATTCTGCACATGCACTTAATGAAGGCTGTACTTATAAACGTAATGTTTTAGAAGTGATAATCTGCGCAGAACTGGAACATCAGTAAAGATTATATGATGGGAGTACAATTAAAATATACGCAGGAATTAGTTTTTTTTTTCTTTATTGATTTTTTTTTTCACTATGCAAGTAGGAAAATATATGTTGTCATTTAAACCACATTTCCACATGTTTAATTCCCACAATGCCCAGTGTGAATTTGAGCAGGTCATACATCCGGCTTCTATTGTATTTGTATTTTTATGCAGTTTCTCCGTTAAACCCTCTTTTAAGATGGTTATAGCTGTGTTTATAAAGGGCTTAGGAAAAGAAAGCTAATTATGTATTAAACATTCAGAAATATTTTGCAGAAATATGGTTTTTGTACAAGAGGTCTGAATAATATTGTAGCGTTCTGTTCTTTATTGTAGAGTTCTGTTTTGCAGTTTGTGTTCTGTGATTTGCATCCCTCAGTTATTTATTCTGTTGTCCCTGTTATTTCTCATGTAATAGAGTGGAAGGTAAAGGAGGTTCCGGAGGGATGGGGGGGTGGAGCCGAGGAGGAGGGCGGGAGCGCTGGGGTTGTAACGAGGAGGGTGGAGACAGGAGAGAAGTTCGGTCATGTCGCTCTCGCTGTGAGATTGTTTTTTTTAAGTTCTGTCTGTTCGGCGTGGTTGCGGCCAACAGCAACCGTTTTTTTATTTATTAAAGAAAGGACTAACCAAGTGACCGTCTCGGATCGTCATTACGTCTGGGAAGACGCTACACTGGTGTCAGAAGTAAACACCGGCGGATTGTGCTCGGCTTTCGGGTGAGCTATCTAGCAGCTTCCAGCTAACCCTGCTATCACCGTGAGCAGCATGGCCGCACAGCGGGACAACGCAGGCGCTCGACCAAAAGTCAAGGAGGAGGTGGAGTACGGTGATAACGCTGATTATCCGGGACGTAGGATAGACGCTCTCTGGGATACGGAGCACGAGCTCGCCTGAGGCAGACGGCCAGGAAGCTAGCTGCTGACGCCGGATTCAGCGCGGGGTTGGCGGGGGACGGCGCTGGCGCGCAAATACTCACCAGGAAGGAGGGGAAGCCGAACGGAAACAGAAATGGCGGCCCCCTATGTGTCCAGCCGCAGATGAAAACGCCGAAATATTCTGGTAAGACTGACTGGGAGGCCTTTTATGCCCAATTTGAACTGCTGGCGAAGGCTGCGGGATGGTCCGAAGACATCAAAGCACTTCAGCTGGCTCTGTGCCTCACGGATGATGCCTCGCGCTGTCTGCTGTTACTTAGCCCAGAAGAACGGGGTGACTATGAGGCCTTAGTTGGGGCCTTGCAGCGGCGGTTTGGACAATTTAATCAGCCCGCTGTCCTGCGCTCTGAACTAGCTAATAGACAGAGACTGACAGGGAGCGCTCCGCTTTAGCTGCAGAGATTGAAACACTGACGAGGAGGGCTTACTCGCACATGCCAGCCGTGGTGCAGAGCGAGCTTGCAAGGGACCAATTCATCCGGGCTCTGTCCCCGAGGGATCTGCGGGTACAGACGCAGCTGGCCCACCCTCGCACGCTGCAGAACGCTTTAGAGATAGCGCTGGAGAGGGAGCTAGTGGGAGCTACGGTTGAGACTGATGCCTTCACCTGTAGCCCTGTTGCAAGGGCCGTGGGTAGCGAAATTCAAGGACCAGAGAGGCCGGCGTGGGTCAGCGAGCTGACAGAGATGATTCGAGCTGTGTCACTCCAGCCCCCGCAGAGCAGCCGACCTCGCCGCGGAGATCTTGTCTGCTGGGTGTGCGGCCAGGGCGGCCACATCAGCGTACAGTGCCCAAAGCGTGCTGACCGACAGGAAACGGCCCAGGGTCTGCGTAGAAGGGACGGCGCAGACCCCTACTCATCCGTCCACTCCGTGGGTCCGTCGGGGTAGAGCCCACTTGCAAAGCCGGAAAGTATGGCTCAGCTTTCCCCAGAAGCAGACGACGGCGCGAATGGATCAGGGTCGCCGGCTGGACTCATGTTGGGGACTTCTGCCATGTCCCTATCACCCTGAAGGGGCGCCTGTGTAGCTCTAATAGATACGGGCTCCACTGCCACGCTCCTCAGACCCGACATGGTTCCAGCAGGGACGCAGTTGGAAGCCACATCTGTCAAGCTTGAACTGTGACGGGGAGTTAACTCCCATGCTGGGCGGGGCTGGTGAACATCCGGGTAGGTGGCCTAGTAGTGGACTTTAAGGTGTGGGTTGCAGCTGTACAGGATGAGTGCATATTAGGCCTAGACTTTCTAAGGGCAGCTCGGTGTGTACTGGACTTGGGGAAAACACACTACAGTTCCCGGGGTCCCATGGTGCAGATGGTCCGACCTGCGCAGTCCCAAAGCTCACCTCCAGCGGCATCGAAAGCAGCGGGGACCCATCAGATGGAGGACTTACCCCTGCAGGTGGACCCGCCTGTCCCCGTGCACCCTGTCATCCACACCAGGGGAGATGTACAGCCACAGTCCTTGGTCCAACAGCCGGTGTCGGGGGAGGCTGACAGGTTGACGGCAGTGAAAGAGATCTGGAGGCGCAGCTGTGATGGCCTGCAACCCGAGCAACAAGAGCAGCTGTGGCAGGTGTTGTGGGAATTCAAGGACATCTTCGCACTCTCAGAAGAGACCGGCCTGACACACCTGGTCCACCATGAGATCGACACAGGGGACGCGCGGCCGATCAAGACACGCCCCCGCCGCCTCCCCCTGGCACATCAGGAGGCCGCTGACACGGCGATTGAGGAAATGCTCAACGCAGGGATCATTGAGCCGTCCAATAGCCCGTGGGCTTCGGGGGTTGTGATGGTCCACAAAAAGAAGAGTCAGAAAATGAGGTTCTGCGTAGACTACAGGCCTCTGAACAGTGTGACTAAAAAGACTGCACCGCTACCCGCATAGATGAGTCCTTGGATCTGGTGTCGGGTCATCGTGGTTCTCCTCATTAGACCTACGCAGCGGTTATTGGCAGGTCCCACTCAGCCCAGAGGCCCGTCCAAGACCACTTCTGCACCGGGCGGGGTTGTGGCAGTTCAAGGTCCTCAGCTTTGGCCTTTGTAACGCCCCAGCCACATTTGAGCGGCTAATGGAAAGGGTCCTGGATGCCATTCCCCGCCAAGAATGCTTGGTTTATTTGGACGATATTCTTGTGCATGGGGGCTCCTTCGAGGCGGCACTGAGTTCGCTGAGGAGAGTCCTACAGAGGATAGCAGCAGCAGGACTGAAGCTGCACCCAGAAAAGTGCTGCTTCATGAGGAAGGAACTGGAATTTTGGGACACAGGATCGGGGTGAGGGATCAGCACTTTGGAGGACAAGGTCCGATCGGTAAGGACTGGTCGACGCCTACCAGCATCAAGGACTTGAAGAGCTTCCTTGGGCTGGCCTCCTATTACAGGCGGTTCGTCAGGGGGTTCTCCTGTATAGCTGCACCCCTGTTCCGCCTGCAGGAAAGGGCTGTGACTTTGTGTGGACACCAGAGTGCGAGCAGGCCTTCAGCTCCTTGAAGATGGCACTGACAACGCTCCGATCCTCACCCCCGACCCCAGTCGGCCGTTCATCCTTGACACGGATGCCAGTGGTGTTGGGATGGGGGCGGTGCTGAGCCAAGTAGGGAAGAAGGGGAAAAAGTAGTGGCCTATTTTAGCAGGACTTTCAACAAAGCTGAGCGGCGCTATTGCGTGACCTGCAGGGAGCTCCTTGCAGTTGTTAAGGCCATAGGACATTTCAGGTACTACCTGTGCGGCCTCCCTTTCACCGTCCGTTCCGACCACTCTGCCCTACAGTGGCTGATGTCCTTTAAAGAACCAGAGGGCCAGATAGCCCGCTGGCTTGAGGAGCTGGCATCGTATTCCTTCACAGTGGAGCACAGGGCGGAACCCGGCACACTAATGCTGACGCCATGTCCCGACGCCTTGTGTGCATGCGGGCTGCAAGTACTGTGAGAAGAGAGAGGCCAGGGAGGCCGAGATCAAGGGGGAGGAGGAGCAAGATGCTACATGTGAGGGGGGTGGACCGGTTTGCAGATTGACTCAAATGTTGGACCAAACAGAGTGGAGAGCTCAACAAGGGCTAGACGCTGATCTACAGCCGGTGCTACGCTGGGTGGAGGCAGGCCGCAAACCACAGTGGGAGGAGGTGGCAGGGTGTTCTCCTGCCTCCAAAGGACTATTTGAGAAATTTGATGCCCTTAGGGTAAGAACGGGTACTGCAGAGGGCCTGGAAGGAGCCGGCCACTGGAGAGGAGAGGTGGCAGGTGGTGGTTCCCGGTCCCTGAGGGACTATATCCTCCAGGCATGCCATGGTGCCACAGGGACTGGTCACTTTGGGGTGGCAAAGACTCTCCGTCGCATCAGGCAAGGGTTTTACTGGGGTCAGGTCAGGAGGGACGTGGAAGACTTCTGCCGTCGCTGTGACCTCTGCACAGCGCACAAGGGTCCCCCTCATCAGTCCCATGCCGAACTTCAGCAGATGGCAGTGGGAGCCCCGATGGAGAGAGTCGCGGTGGACATAGTGGGCCCGTTCCCCTGTACAGATAAGGGGAACCGTTATATCCTTGTTGCAATGGACTACTTTACCAAGTGGCCAGAGGCGTATGCCATTCCAGACCAGGAGGCAGAGACCGTGGCTGATGCCCTGGTGGAGGGCATGTTTGCAAGGTTTGGAGCCGCAGAGACCATCCACAGTGACCAGGGAAGGAACTTTGAGTCGGCTGTGTTTTCAGCCATGTGCGACGCCTGGGCATGCGGAAGACCCGGACCACACCATTGCACCCCAGAGCGACGGCTTGGTTGAACGCTTCAATCGAACCCTGGTGAAACAGTTAGCCATCCTCACGGCAGAGCACCAGCGGACTGGGACACTCACCTTCCCTCGCCTTATTGGCCTACAGGTCTGCGGTACAGGACTCCACCCTATGCACACCAGCCCTGCTCATGTTGGGACGAGAACTGCGCACACCACCGGAGATGACCTTTGGGAGACCCCCTGACGTGCCCGCTGTTCCGCCAGGGCCGGAATATGCTAGCAAGCTCCAGCACAGAATGGATTCAGCTCATGCCTTTGCCCGTGACCAGCTACAAAAAGCAGGCATAAGACAGAAGAGGTGTTATGACATGCGGGCTAAAGGTCATGACTTCCAGGCTGGGAATCTGGTCTGGGTCTATAGCCCGAAAAAAAAGAAGGGTCTCTGTCCTAAGTTGGACTGCCACTGGGTGGGCCCTTGTAGAGTGCTTGAAAGACTGGGAGAGGTGGTTTATAGAGTTCAGCTCCCTCCTAGGGGAAGGCGGGTGGCCCTCCACAGGGACAGGTTGGCACCCTACAGGGGCACTGGTCAGCCTCAACAGAGCCCTAGGCGGCCCATGCCCTCTCAAAGGGACCGGGTGGCCACCACCCCCTTCCCAGCTGCTATTCCATCTGCTGACCCTTTGACTTCCCCCCCTGCGCTGCACCCTCCTGCTGCGGGACCACAGGCACAGCCACCTGCGTTCACACCCGCAGGCCTCGGAGACTGAGAAGACCCCGGGCACCTCAGGGACTTTTTGTGGGACCCTCGGGACGAGGGTCTTAGTGGGGAGGGAGCAGTGTAGCGTTCTGTTCTTTATTGTAGAGTTCTGTTTTGCAGTTTGTGTTCTGTGATTTGCATCCCTCAGTTATTTATTCTGTTGTCCCTGTTATTTCTCATGTAATAGAGTGGAAGGTAAAGGAGGTTCCGGAGGGATGGGGGGGTGGAGCCGAGGAGGAGGGCGGGAGCGCTGGGGTTGTAACGAGGAGGGTGGAGACAGGAGAGAAGTTCGGTCATGTCGCTCGCTGTGAGATTGTTTTTAAGTTCTGTCTGTTCGGCGTGGTTGCGGCCAACAGCAACCGTTTTTTTATTTATTAAAGAAAGGACTAACCAAGTGACCGTCTCAGATCGTCATTACGTCTGGGAAGACGCTACAATATATTTGACAGAAAGTGTTTTAATTCAAGTACAATGTGTTTCTCAGAATACACTGAGTATTGGTTGGTTTGAAAGTATACACTAAAATTTCAGATTTGTATCACAGTCAAAATTGTCATATTAAAAAAAAAGTGTTAATAATCTGACAGTGTTTTATCACTAGGCACATTATATATAACAATGAATTAATGACAAGTGAAACTGAACATCTGTTTCTTTAAACCTTTGAAATATTCCCACTTTTATGGTAAACTCTCTGCATATATATATATAAAAGCAGCACACATGTCCTCTAGGCATCCAGACTACAAGTATAACATGAATGGTTTCATAACAGTTTTATAAGCATCAACTGTTTACTATATATTGTAATGACAGCCCATGCTTTTATATGCATCATTTAAGCTTATTATAAGTTAGTGACTTCAGAAATAAATGTGATGAGAATATGAGTTGAAAAGACAAGGAACATTGCAGGCAGTATGTAATAGGGCAGTGTGGTCTTGAGGCTAAAAAGTTGAATTGAGTGTGAAACTAAACAACCACAGGTTGATGTTCATTATCACCTTAGCCTTTTCTGATGTCTTTGCATATAAAATGCAGTGTACAAAGATGGTATTTTCAGTAAAAGCCACCGTTGAATGTTTTATTAACTTATGAAAAATGTTCATGGGAATCAATGTGTATAAAATTCCACATTAAAACACATGCTGTACGAGTTATTTAATTAAATCATTGCTTGTAGATAAGTATTTATTATCATTTGCTTCCATAGTTGATACATAATGAACCACAAGAATATCTTGAATACATTTGCTACTATTTACCTGCTTCATTTTAAATACTGTATTTATTATAACACATAATGTACTGAGCACATACTGTATATATTGAACATATACATTTTTAAAAGTAATCTTTAATTATTTTGGGATTAAAAATTGGAAAGCTCCTCACATTTATTTATGTTGAACACTTAAAAATGTTGTTTCTGGACTTAATTTTTTTTTTATTCATAATATGCAGTTTATATTATAAACAACATCATAACACAGACATGTGTTTATCTCTTTCATTAACTGATACTTTGTTTTACTTTCTGTTTCTGGAATAAATTGTAAATTAAAGTCAGAGATTTGTGGAATTATACTGAGTAACGAAAATTTATACATTATAACCAAGTAAAAAACAAAACCAGTCATCTTTTACAGTGTGCAGATACTTATTTGGCAGTGGGGTCAGATGTACTTCCCAGGATACCACTGATGTCTTAACTAGAAGAATTTTGTTACTTCTTTAAGTGAATGTTAAAGAAGAATGTTAGAGAGCAACACTGGAAATAAAACCTATACTGTGAGCTTTGGGATGTACATATCCAGGATCCAAAGTCTACTTCAGATAAGTCTGATGTCCTTGCAGCAAAAGAGGTTTTGCCCATTCCCTGCAAATAATGGCAACGATAAAGACCTCCTCAGGCTAGAGATCTTTAAAAGGAGAGTTCTTTAGTGTGTTACTCACAAAGTGGGAAAGGAGATGATCCTCCATGACTGAGAGGGCATATACCTGGCAGTATTGTTTTTGTTTCTTTAGTTTTGCTTTCTTCATATTCTCCCTGAAGTTTGAGTTCTTCTTTGATGTTCACATTATTTTCTGTGGATGCTGTTGTCTTTGGTTTTAATAGCCAGCACAGTTCTTTCCATAGTGAATCACTAGGAGTGCTTTAGCATGGTGTGGGTGATTTGCAGCACATACCATGAGACTGAAGGTCTATATGAAGTGTTGGACTCTTTTTAATACCGTTTTACTGTTTAAAATGTGTGTCTTATATGGAAATGTTCTGCATTTAGTGAGAAACAGTTGTGTAAATGGAAACATTTCAACCTTCTCAGGCAGAAGATATGAGGAAGAACTGTTATTTGGATACCTCATCTTTTTTTGTTCATTGTGCATTGGGCTACAGGAGAAAATTGTGGTTAGGTTTCCATTGTGCTCAGTAACAAAATGATAATGTTAATGGTCCCATATAAATCAGAGCGTATAGTTCTACTCATAGGGATAGAAGATATTTGATAATTGATAACAATACTCTGATGTATTAAGAGTAAATGTAAAAGAGTAATAAAAAATATCAGTATAGCCTAAGTTTAGAGGTTTTATCTTGATCCTATCAATTCCTATGCACTTCAGATTTGGCATTGTATGAAGAGACATATCAATGTAGCAATGAAATGGCATAGGGGGTATTCCCATTTATCACAACCCTTAACAGTGTTGTCTACCTATCTCTTTATCCTGTTTGGCAGACTGCAGAAATTAATGCACTTAGTGACCTATTTAATGATGCTGAGCTCGTGTCATTGCACTCTCTCCACTATCATTTTTATCTTCTTTCCTCCTCCTTGTATTTGTTCATTTTTATTCATTGTTAAGAACATGCAGTATCTCTCTTTCTTTTTAAAGTTTACGAGGAGAAAGACAGATAGGCAGTCAAGAACATGAACAGGCAAACCAGTCTTTAACAACTATACTTTGTTCCATAATTCAACTTGTAAACCTATCTCCTTAACTTCAGTTTGGCTTAGAGACCTCTCTACTTCTTCTACTTCTCTTACTGAGGTGTCCACATTCCATAATGTAAAATTCCCAATTGTAAACAATCCCAATTAAAGTTCCTTCACAGACTTTCCCCTGCTTTCAGTAAGTGTAATCTGATTGGTCTTGAACCCAATTTTCTTTGTCATTTTTCCCCACTGGGTGTCCCAGACACTTTTCATAAAATGTTCTGGTTCTGTCCTTAGGTATTTTTCCCTTGTGCCTTTGTATTTTGCTGCTTGTGTTCTTTCCATTCTGTTAATATACTGCTGCTGTCTGATACTCTGATCCTTTATTTGCCCTTCCTACATCTAGCCTCTTACCAGATGAACTCTATCTGTTTAGTTAGTCTTGCTGCTAAAGTGCTCAGCATCACAGTAGAAAACTTCCAGAGTTTGTCACAAATAACAATTTGGTGTATTCATTTTACAATTTATTATACACTAAGTTGTTTGCATCTCAAATTAACAAAGCATCTATGAAAAAACATTAAGGCTGGTCTAGCACCATTTAGTCCTCTAAGTCCTGAATGTCTGTTGTTCGCTAATGCTTCTGTTAGTTCAGTGCTCCCTAATTCAGGATAGGCTTGGGGGTCAGAATGTTCTTTACAATTGTTTTTAATTTTCTACATTAGCAATATTCAAAAACCAGCTGATCACAAAAAATATAAGTGCACTGAGTAACAGTCTCAATGCTATAATACTTTATAAAATATGAAGCCATATGGACTAACCCTACCACAGCCCTATTCATGGCAACATTTGAAAATGTCACACTTACCCATCTACCCATTTACTTTACCCAGTTAATCTAGTTAGGGTCATGGGTTCATTACTCTTCAGAAAATTAATAATTGTAAACACATTTCTTCCTGAAAATATTACCAGTTTGAGAAAATCACTCCTGTGCGAAAATGGCAACTGTGGATTTTGGATGTTCATATACAGTGTATTCAAAGCTTCCCATGTTGCTGTTTATTAAACCATTGATAATAAACAAGATGGCCGTTGTGCCTATTGTGAAAGATCTAATGAATACTAATAACATTAATCTAAATTTTTAAAGGTAACTTAGCACACCTTAAGAGAAATGAATCTTGATAAGTCAAATGCATATCCTATAAAATCTCTTCAAAAGTTCTTTACAGCTACACTACACTTTTTATGTAGCAAGGCACCTCTTAGTTCCTATAACACACCTTAACATTTTTATGTCAAGAAATGCGGAAATATCCCATTTTTGTTTTTAATTTAATGTTTCTTGCAAAAGCAAAGTACAAGCATGTAATTCAAAGACATTTACATAAGTAAAACTCTGCTGATTACATTTTATTGACTTTAGACTTTCTGATATGTTGCAAGAGCACTTTCTGAAATCATTACTTCTACAATCACCACTAAGGAAATACCCCTCTCTTCTAGAACTGTTCTAGGTAACTCTACTAACCTAACAAGTGACTGCTGACTTCTGAGTCAAGATTCTAGGCATTCCTATGCAACTGAAATATATACAAATGGTAACGAGAACTGAATAATTGTATGTTGATGTTTATTAGAGTTCCATTTGCCATGTCAGCTTCCCACTCAAGCATGCGGAATAAATGATCATCTACAATACTACTACACGTGTATGTATTCTTGAGAGTGTGCATCTATATTCACCTTCCATTTTCAAGCCAACTGAATAAAGTTTCTTTTGTTAAAACCTGAAGTGCACATTTGCTTGCAGTTAATCTTCTATTTCAGAATTTACAGCTACAGTCAAGTAATCTGTTCATGGAAGCAGAGACTCTTTTTAAAACCAAAGGGGTTTGGAATACGAAGGATAGTAGAGGGAATCCCCTATGCAGTTATTGACCTGCATTTTCAATGTTTACGCTACTTGAGGACACCTTGGCCAGATGTCAAAACAAATGGAAAAGATGAACCATATACTCGGAAGCCATAAGTGATTCTGATAAAAGGGAAAGTGAATTCAGGCATAATTTGCTTAAATTTGTAATCCATTAGACCTCTTACAATCCTAATGGAAAAAAATATTCTGTCAGCAGGTACTGTTAGCAAAAGGAGAGCATATTCCAACTATTTCAGGAGTTTTCTAAGCATCCTCTGGGCCAATATCTGACCCAAATGTGGCATATCCTAAAGCCATGTTTCCTTGTATAAAATAAGGATTGACTTATGCTGCTGATCAAGAGATTTCTTTTTTGGTTATTTTAATACATACTGCCAAAGTTTTATAAAAGAGTACTTATCAGCATTTACTTAAGAGGCATTTTTGGGTTGAATGCTTTTTTATTGTGTAGATAATATAGCATTCTGTGCATCTTTTAATGCCCATATAAATGCTACTGATTATATTCAAGCTGTTACAAGTAGCAAATTCATTTGAAACAAAAAATAAAATTGGAAATCCAAAAACCCACAGATTGTCTGCTTTAGTGGTAATGAGTGGGCTTTTTGTTGGCCAGAAAGGTCTATCTGGGAAAAAATAAATTCCTACAGTATATTTCAAGAAGCTAATACCCGTCTGCTACAGCATGGACTGGTTATCTGTGGGTGGGCTGAAAAGAGCTGAACTAAATTTACAGGCTTTTTATCCCTATGAACATTTTATGTTCTTGAGAGAAATGAAAATACCATATCTGTATACCAAAATAAGATTTATATCTGCTTTTCAAAAGCTGACAGAATAATAAATAAAGCTGCATTTCAACCTTTCAGAAGTTCATTTATTAAAAAAAAAAGTAGCACAATACTGACAAAGAGACCATGTTACGCAATGTATAGAAATGACCTCTCCCTTTTGTCAATAGGGAGCAACCTGGGCTAAATCCCCATTATTCTTCTCAGATTTTCCCTTGTCATTTCCTGCCATTGTAAAATATGAATCAACTCCATGATAGAAAGGATTCAAGGCCTTTTTGAAAATAATAAATCCTTTGAGGCTTTTGTAGTCTTCAGAATCTAACAGACACAGACGATTTTTTGGGCGCAACTAAAGGAACACCAAAGGAATTACTGCACACACGAGAATGCTTGCTGAAAATAACAATTACGCATTTAAAAAAGAGTATATTGCTTTCTGTAAATTCTCTTGCACCTCTGATTAAATTTGATGAATTTTGTTTAACTATTTAATAACTGTTCTTATAACTAGGAACAATCATTACACAATGATATCAAGACCTTTTCAAACTTTTGCAATCTGATGGAATGTTTTATGTAAGACTTTCAGATATTATGTCCTTATCGCACATTAGTTTTCCTGAATTAACATTGTTAAAATGATTTTTCTTCCAAACTTCTTATGCATGTTTAAACATCTATCTTTCTATTTCTCTCTCTCGATCTGCCTCTGTCTCTCTATCTCATCTTTTTTCAAGGAACTAGACACAACTTGGCATATAAAAGACTTTCTTTTTCTTTGCTGTAATGAAATGTTTATTGATTTATTCTTACAAGAGCTTCTATGTTTGTATGTGCTACACAGACTCTGATTTAAAAAAAAATATCATGGGGTTCCAGTCATTGAGAGGAAAGGGAGAATGGAGCACAACGTACAAATACAACTTTGAAACTAGTTTTGTTTTCATGCTTGACACAAGTCAAGCATAATACAGATTTGACAATCAGCTGTTTAGGTGCACCCTTCTTCTCAGAGAATTGCTAGATCTAGAAAAGCACATGTCAGCATCGAGAGAGAATATTTTGAGCTGTATGACTGGGAGTTAAACACAAAATGCACACATTCTATATAAGAATCACAGAAATGGTTTGATGTTTATAAAACTGAGGAAAAGAAATTGGTAACTCTTTTAGAATGAATATTACCCATAGTGCAATTATTAGTCACTTAACCGTGGCAGTATATAACAAAATCTTAACAAAAGCTTTATTCCATCATATTACGACATACAAAGCACCATAAAGTGATAATTAATCTCCTCCTACAATGTGGCATATTTTAGATCTATATGCTGATAAAAATAGCTTGTGAATAAAATACTTTTATGTGATCTTGTTAAGCAATGATTAAAGAGTCACAGGATGTAAAGTAAAGTCAGTTTAAATGCGTTATGTTGCACTTGTTCTGATATGACTGTTACAAAATTAAGTCTGGTCTAGTAGGTGTGTTTTTGTTACTTGAACACTATTATGCATGCTTATCCCAACATGTAGGATTACTTATATTTACTGAAATTTCATTTAAATCATATATTTTGTAGAGAAACAGTTTAATTATGATTTTATTCTCTATATTTTGGTGGCTTTTACACTGATTTGCAGCCTCCATTCTAAAATGAGTCTTGTTTATACCATTATAGAATGAATTAGATCGCTGCAAAGTACTAATTAAAATTTTATCTCAAATAGGCTGGTAAGGTTTATTAGGACAATACATTTTGGCAGGTGGTGTTCTGAAAAGAATCTGTTTTTGTTTAATAAAAATGAATTAGACACCTTGCATAAAGAGATTTATTGCTGCTTTGTACGCCATATTCATTCAGTCTTTAAGGTCTTTTTACATACTGTAGTGGTGAAAGACTATTAGATATAGCATTTAAATTCCCTTCTTAGAAGTGTTACCAGTAAATGTGCTACTGAAAAAAATTATTAATATTGTCTCTAATGTATAAACTAAGGATTGCTAGAATTCAAACAAATAGTTCCTTGATTCTAAGGAGATGGTTTTTGCTTTCCTTTTTAAATTTTGCAGCTAAAACTGTTTTGAACTTGCCAGACTTAACAAGCAGCACTATGGATACTGCCACACATTGCTTTTTGAAAACATTTATTGTGGTTTTTTGGATTAGAAATTTAAGAAGTGGTCAATAAATCAAATAGGAAAAAGACAAATCTGTCTAACATTGCATTATGATGAAAGTGTTCATGGAGAGGTGAGGAATAATTATTTGCAGAATTTACAGAGAAAGACAATTGGTGGCCATTTTGTTTGGTTTTCAAAGAAAAAATATTCATGAAAAAATTTTCAGAGTATATTAACCATCCATCCATCCATTTCCCAACCCGCTTAATCCAAACACAGGTTCACGGGGGTCTGCTGGAGCCAATTGCAGCCAACACAGGGGTATATTAACCAATCTAGAGTAGCCTCCTTCTGTTCCTTTTGTGTATATTAAGTTTTTCTTTTATTTTGGGTGTTTCATCTACATTTCATAATGTTGCTGAGTAAATATCAACAATGAGATAGTTTGAATACAGGAGCAGCAAGGTGTACACCAATCCTTGCCACATGCCTGGTAAACTACTTCAGCCATAATCATAATAAAATCTGGTTCAGTTTATTTCAATCAAGACCAGCTAAAGCAAGTGCCTTTCATGATCTAGATTTTGATCATGGCCTCATGTTTTAGGTTTACCCAGAACAGTAATGGGTTGGATAGTCTAGTATATAATTACTTGGATAAAATGTAAAGAAAATTGGTAAAGGGTCTGAGCATAGCCAAGGTTCACCATTCATTTGTTTATACTTAAAAATGACTACATTTTAACCTTTTGGGCCTCATTAGTGTTAGTCTGTGTATGAAAGCCTAATCCTACACCCCAAACCTATCGCATAATTTTAATGTGTTTGTAACAAGCTGGCAGACAAGCACTGATTCAAAAGCAATGGAAAGATAGACTGAGGTATTGGAAAAGAGTAATTGAACAAGGTGGTTATATGCCAGAGTAATCATTTAACACACGTACATAAAATGAATAAATATCCAAAGAAGAAGGCAACCTAAGCATACTTGCTGAAAGAAGAGAACTTTAAAGTCTGTGATATCTGTGCATGGGAATAGTGTTAAAAAAAGCTACAAATGGGAAATATCTCCTACCATATTCTTTAGGCATTTCTGCATCTCAGGAAGCTGCTCCATCTTATATTAAAATTTTCTTCTTCTTCTTTCAGCTGCTCCCATTAGGGGTGGCCACAGCGGATCATCCTCTATATCTTGCTCTGTCACACCCATCCTCTCTCACCACATCCATAAATCTTCTTCTCTTATAATAATGTGAAAGCGAATGGGATTTAAAATATGCCAACAGTCGCTTAACAGTAATAAAGTGATACTCCATTAATGGTAATTATTCACTGACCATTATCTTACATTTGTAGTGCATTGTCTTGTGTATAGATAAAAATGAATAAAACTGACGTTATTGATCCTCTAAGCAAGCAATAATCACAACATGTTTACATTTGAAATCACAGAAGTGCACTTCATAATAAAGACAAAATGTGGAAAGCAAACTTTGTGGGAGTTTGGAAATATCTAGAAAACAAAGAATATGAAAACAAAAACATTGCAGTAATGAATAACAGTTATGTTGCTGTAGTAAAATTTTTGAGGTCCTTAATAAATATATTCCAGAAAAAAATAAAATTCAAAGACTGAAGAACCTGCCTCAATGGACAAATAGCAGCCTTATTAAATTAAGATTAAAGATATCACTCTACAAGGAAATAAAAAAAATATATATATACATGAAGGATTACTGAACACTACGGCAAAAAAACAAAAACATTTTACTAGGTTTCTTTGAAGCTAAGATAGGATCATTTTTTCTGCTATTTGCACAATTAGAAATTATTGTAAATCAACAGCAAATAGTGAACTAAATAAACATTTACCCTTCTATTTATAAAAGAAGAAATAAATGAATACCACAAGTAGAACTAAAAAAGTTTATAGGTGTTTAAAATACATGCCTCAGATGTGCTACAGTCTTGCATTATGTTGAAAACTAATTAAACCCTTGGGTCTGATTAGATTTTACCAGTAGTAATGAAGGAAATGAAAGACATTATTTGTAAACCTTTCCTAAGACTATTCTAGCAAGCACTTCAGATTTTTAAGAAGTATCATGCCTGGGAAGGTGCAGATATGATTCCAGGCTGCAGCAAAATGGATTCCAGTTATTATTCTCCTTATCTCATCCAGTAACTCTAATCAAAAACAAATGAACACACCAGTTAAATTATATGATAGCTAACTGTGCTACCAGGGGTGGCACAGTGGCGCAGTGGTAGCGCTGCTGCCTTGCAGTTAGGAGACCCGGGTTTGCTTCCCGGGTCCTCCCTGCATGGAGTTTGCATGTTCTCACCATGTCTGCGTGGGTTTCCTCAGGGTACTCCGGTTTCCTCCCACAGTCCAAAGACATGCAGGTTAGGTGGATTGACGATTCTAAATTGTCCCAAGTGTGTGGGTGTGTGTGTGTCCTGTGGTGGGTTGGTGCCCAGCCCGGGATTGGTTCCTGTCTTGCGCCCTGTGTTGGCTGGGATTGGCTCCAGCAGACCCCTGTGACCCTGTGTTCGGATTCAACGGGTTGGAAAATGGATGGATGGATAACTGTGCTACCCACATAAGATGGGTTTAATCAACGTACACATAACTATATTCACTGTTACATTCCATTTTCATTCCAACAGATGGTGCATCACAAACATTTGCAGTAATAAATGCATTGCAATTTTCATTCCAACACATGTAACATCACAAACAATAGAACAGGTTTTACAAATCCCAAACAAAATGGTATATTAACAGAGCCATAGCCGCAGATAGATACAAAGATATGCAGACACTTGTCCTTCTATTAAGATGAATATTACATTAAGTAACAGTTAACATGATTTTATGAGAGGAACATCCTGCTAAATCAAACATTTTTGCACACATAACTGTAGTAGTAAACAAAAGAAAAGCACACATCATAATTTACTAAGAATTTCAAAAAAACCTTCCATAGAGTACTTTACTAAAGAATAAATTTTAAACTGGAAGCCATTGGCAATATCAGTTTGTTATTAGGTCAGATAGAGATTTAAGATAAAAGAAGGGTGCTCCACATGGAACCGGGTCAGCAATGGTAACTCTCATGAACTTGTGCTTAGACTGTTGGTTTTTCTAGTTTCTGTTAATTCTAATTTAGGTAGTGGACTTTTGTAGGTGACACTAAAATTAGATTGGTAGCAAGGAGGAAGCGAAGAAAATAAGAGAATTAAACAAAAAACAAAAAAAAAAATGAGAACCTTCAAAACCAAACACCAGAAAAATGCGGTTTAATATAGACAAGCACAAAGTGTTTTACACGATCGAAAGGAATCTTAAGTATAAGGTGAAAAATGCTATTCTTCAATAAGTGACCTCAGAACTGGATTTAGGAGTTTGCTTTGACACAACATTCATATCATATAAGAAATGGTCAGAAATAATTTAAAAGACAACTGGAATTATAATGAAAATAAAATTTAGTTAATTTATAATGTACTGACTAGGTCACATCTGGAGTACTCTGTGCAGTTCTGGTCAACACATTACAAAAGACATAACAGCAGTAGAAGCTGTGTAGAGAAAAACTACCAAGTATTTTCTGGGACTGAAACTCATTGGCCTTGAACAGAGTAGGGTGTGTGAGAACTTAATCCAGGTTTTCACAATTCTCAAAAGCACTCACTAAACACGGATCACATACTCTAGGGCATCATTAGGAATTAAAAGGGTTGTGCAGTGAAGAAGCACTAGTTCACACAAAGGAATATAAAATAAACTATCAATGCCAGACAGTATTCTTAACAACTTTTTAAAAACATCTAAACAAGAGATTGGGACCGTTTATCTAATTGCTAACCAAAAGAACTCCATTGATATGAATTGTGTCATTTGTGAAACATCTTATGTTCTAGCATAAATAATGGGACTTAGGTGTCCTAGTCTGATTTGAACTAATTCCATCACAAGCCCAGATGAAATTGTAGCTCAAACCCAATCTAGATGGTCAGGTCCTTATCCCATTAAGGCCCAAATTACTTACTTTTTTTTTTTGTTCTTTCAGCATCTTAATGCAATGAATTGAATCATAAATTCTTTTCCATCTCTCCTTCATACAGCTGTCTGAAGATTGTGTAGTTGTATGAGTATTGTACTACGAAGATGGCTTTTGTTTATTTCTTTTGAACCCATGTATCAATGGAAAACACAGCACAAACTGCATTTAAATTAAAGAAAATAAATTAAAGTAGCAAAAGAGATGCAATTTATCATATCAAAAGACTGCTTAATTCAAAAGAATGAAGTACTGAAAATTAACTTGATTCATTAAGCAATTTAAAACAGAATAATGCTGAAATTAATTATAATATACAGTAACAGTACAGTACAATCCAGCCTTTATCTCAGATCTGAAGATTATATTTTGACACATTCTTCATGTAAACAGGCAGAGAAGTAATTTTTTTTTACATTTGAAAAAAACAAATGGAATACTGAGCAATGCACACCATGTAATTTTATAGGATGTTGATAAAATTACAGTACATTCACAAGGCTAAACTTAAAACAGGCTGCTGGAATTTTATTAACGGAATAAACTGAGACAGAGAGCAAAAGATATTAAGTTTAGGTGGCATGAAAGGGAACTGAGTGAGGGTAATGAAAGAAAACAATCAAGTGCATTACAGCAAGTCTGTCCTTTTTTTCAAGCTTTCAATTGCTAGTCTGTTATTTGGATGAAGAGTGAAAGTAATATCATTGAAATTCTTTCTTTAGAACTATTTCTGGTATAAAGGCTTTTGCATTCGACCATTTATATTCAGAGAGGGTAAACATAGTAGTAAGGTAAATGGAGCTTTTGGAATTGTTTTTTCATGGCTAAAGTCTTTATCATTTGCTGTTTCATTAGATTCACAGTAGGAGGTGTGTGCTTTGAGTCTACCCAGGGTATGTTGCCAACAACATGGATGTAAATTGAAGCATAATATTAGCATAACTTGAAATATAAACATACATTTAAAGGGAAGGAATTTAATTTGCATTTCAACTTTTACTGATTTTTTGTTGTCAACTCTGTACAAGGGAGATTAGTTTTTACATGTTTTCAGAATACATCACTTTCTGAACACTTTGTTGTGTTGTAGATTTAACTTTAAATGAATAAATTTGCTATTTTTTCCCAACAATGTAAACTCAATAACCCACAATGACAAAGTGAAAATTGTTTTTATTTTTTCAAAAAGGTTTGCAAATTGCAAATTTTCTGAATATGCTTTGAATACATACTTTATATACAGTATTTATTCAAAGCCATTTCAAACTTTATGCAATTTAAAGAATTCCCATAATAAAACTGTGTAATCTAGAAAGTTTATTTTATGCATTCATGTATTTTGGGACATTATGAGCATATGACTATAAATCTGAAATGTGATGTGAGTAAATTGAGATTTTTCTCAAGGACATTTTGACATTATTTGCTGCTTGTTCAACATTCGTCGTCATAATAGCCTGCAATGCCAGGAACCTTAGTTTCACCTCCTCCATAAAAACATCTGCCATTACTACAAACGCAGGGTAGATAACAAATTAAAAAAAAAAAAAAAATGGGTGCCAATTGGGGAAAGAAGATTCTTCTTCTTTTGACTACTCTTGTTAGGGGTTGCCACAGCGGATCATCTTTTTCCATATCTTTCTGTCCTCTGCATCTTGCTCTGTTGTACCCATCACCTGCATATCCTCTCTCACCACATCCATAAACCTTCTTTTAGGCCTTCCTCTTTTTCTCTTCCCTGGCAGCTCTATCCTTAGCATCCTTCTCCCAATATAGCCAGCATCTCTCCTCTGCACATGTCCAAACCAACACAATCGCGCCTCTCTGACTTTGTCTCCCAACGATCCAACCTCAGCCGACCCTCTAATGTACTCATTTCTTATCCTATCCATAGTCATCACACCCAGTGCAAATCTCTGCTACCTTCAGCTCTGTCTCCTGCTTTCTGTTCAGTGCCATCCTCTCCAACCCATAGAACATAGCTGGTCTCACTACCGTCCTGTAGACCTTCCCTTTCACTCTTGCTGATACCCGTCTGTCACAAATTACTCCTGACACTCTTCTCCACCCATTCCACCCTGCCTGCACTCTCTTTTTCACCTCTCTTCCACAATCCCCATTACTCTGTACTGTTGAATCCAAGTATTTAAACTCATCCACCTGTGCCAACTCTACTCCTTGCATCCTCACCAGTCCACTGACCAGCCACAGAGGATGCTGGTCCCAAGCCAGGATAAATGGGGAGGGTTGCATCAAGAAGGGCATCTGGTGTAAAATTTTAAATCAACATGTGGACAACAATACAAAAAGTACTTGAAAAAAAGATAAATGTAAATGTCATGGATGCCGAGATGATACAAGCTGAGCATTCAAGGACTTAGCTTGCATTGTCTTTTTAATTCTTTTTTTAGAGTTCTTGTTAAGCAGTTATGTTATGATGCTTAACCCGTATATTAAGCCCTCCTCTGGTACTCCTGGGCATCCCGGCCGGGCTCCAGCCCCAGCTGGGGACCACAATATATATACTGTATATATATATATATATATATATATATATATGGTTTACTGTCAAATAATGCAAAGAGTACGCAACACGTGTTTCGCCCTAATTCTGGGCTCATCAGGCGTACAAACTCACTGCACCCCCTCTCAGGAATCGAACCTTGGCGTCAGAGGCAAATCCTCTTACATTGCGCCATGGCGTGTGGTTCGTTTATTTGACAGCATGTAGATCGGGGTAATTACATTCATGGCATTCATAGTCTGAATCACAATCTGATTGTATGGGTGGTTACCTGAAAGAGGGCACCATGGTGGATGTGTGCCGACTTGCACACCAACCACAAGCGTTACCTGGTAGGTAACTACCCATGCAATCAGATTGTGATTCAGACTTAAGAGTTTTCTTAAAAATATACAAAGAACAAATTTTATTTAAAATGACCAGAGGTAGGCTGCATGATTTGTTTTTCCATTGTTTAGTCAGAAATGTTATAAATGACAAAATATAAATCGAGCATTTGAAAGGCACTTGTGAAGAGTTGCATTGGCATGTATCCACAAAGAAAGACAAAAATTGAAATTTTTATTTGAAGCTTTAATTTTTCTTGCATTTTAAATTCTGCTTTATTTTAAAAGTGGTATTCAAATGTAAAGAAATGGATGACAAAATTTAGAAGCAATTATGCTTGAAAGAATAAACCATCATGCACTTTACATATGTGTACGGGAAGTGCTTTTTCTTTATTGATTGTGCGTGTGCTGCTCTGTATATAGACATAATGTATAATATTCAATATCATGGTGCAGGATACATTTTTCTTTATAACCTAACAATATCAAACACAAAGTGAATACTGTAAGCTGTGCAGAGGAGGTCAGAAACAATTCTTGCATGACCTCTTTCAAGCAGAAATGACAGCAAAGCATTTACGCCTCATGAAGTAGGTAAGTTATCCTGCGAGCCTTTCAAGGAATGGTACTCTGCTCTTGAGAATTCAGCTGTTGATGAAAACAGAAGTCAGATCAAAGTTAGTTTCTAGAGGAGTAATTTTCCCAGTGTGATAAGATGTGTCAAAGATGTTTCTGTGCATGGAACAGTTTCTAGGACAGCTTAACTGGCCCTGCCTATTAATGCACATTTATTTTTGAAGTTTCAGTTTTGGTAAATCTTTTCTTATTTTGTTCATTATATTTCTTTAATAAAAAAAAAAAAAAGTATAGTGGGTTCTAGTTTAGTACAGTTGTTGTGTAAGGTATTCCAATTCACAAATAATGACAATGCTACCTAAAACTTCCAAATTATTGTATTGCTAGCCTTGGGATCTGTTGAAGACAGGTAGTAGAAAAATGTAAAAATAATTGCTATCACTTGCTCTGCATATATCTTCAGCACCTTTTCCTCTGTATTCATGTATATGTGAACATTTCTCCACTGGTGTTCCACCTCTCAAGCATGTTCCCATAAAGCCTGCTTCTTAGACTCTGTCATTATTTTTGTGGGTGCCTTTCTTGCCTCCTGTCCAGTTTTTCAGTTTGTCTTTGAAGGAGACTCTCATCGTGTGCCTTTGCTCTTCCTTGTGCGTCTCACACTCGCACTTCCTGTTTAATTGCATTACCAAAGCCATACTGACCAATGATTATTCAGGGACTGGACACACAGAGCTTAGTGTTTTTCTATATTAAAGATTAATTTCATAACAATATACTCTAAAATAAAATATTGGTTCCATATTACGAAAAATGATTTAGTATTTTTTTAATACCTATCCCAACATACATTTTATCTATGTCTGCTAAGTCCACAAAACTATTCTTTTATTACATACTTTGATGAGAACTAAATGCAATATATCTTAAATAAGTAAGTTGCTCAATCAGCATTGTGCCTAGAAAATCCATAACAGCCCCGCATCAATGACAAATAATGTAAAGAAACATTAAAGGGAAAATTAAGAAGCAAATCAGTAACACTGGCTTATTTGCATTAGCATACACTTAGCATCTAGTCATAATTCAAAGTAAATGTATGCACGGAAGATAGACGGGACATGACCTGTCAAAATTACTAGTTCTTTTTGCTGGGTAGTTGAAAACGCAAAAATGAAGGATATTAAATGTGACACACAGTGGCATACCGTATCTTGTATACCTTTAATGCTTTTAGTGAAACAGACAGATGTCTCCGGCACAGAATGTGTGTTCATGAAAGCATATTCACATTGCTCTTGAAGCAGCTTACAGTAAGTAAACTAACCATTAAATGATGGCTTTCTTTCTTTCTTTCTTTCTTTCTTTCTTTCTTTCTTTCTTTCTTTCTTAATACACAAAGCTTTACTTACAGTACTTTTTATTTCTCATACTTTTATCAAATATAGCATTTATTTATTTATTTAGTCTCTAACTTTTGCATTATCCTTTTAAAATATGCCAGATGACAGCTTATAGTTTACATTAAATCTTTTCACATAAAGATGTGAATATATATGTTTTTGCAGAACAGTATCTGTTTCTTAGCAACCAAAAGAAAATGCTCCTGTCTTCGAGAGCGTATGTTATTAAATAATTGATCAAAAGAAGCTGCATACAAGTAAAATTAAATAAGGTTGTCTTATATTTCTTTGGCTCTCAAAAGTAAGAAAGTTTTTACTTTGCAAAGATGTCCGCTTTAAGATGATGGTTTGCTGGTGATTTATTTTTTCTTTGTTCATTAAGTTAGGCTTTACACCATCTTCTTTTTAAAAAGGAAAATGTAAGTAGGGATATGGGAGAAGTAAAACCCTTTTCTTATTAAAAAATACATGTATTTCACTTTCCCAAAGGAATAGTAAAATATACATATTGAATCTGTGAATTAGAACAATAAGCAGGCATATCAACTTGAACTACATATAGAATATGTTCCTCAAGGTAAAAATTTCTTGAGATGATTAAATGTAGTAATATGGTAATAAATCATTATCACAAAATATTTCAGCTGGCACAGAGAACCCCAGCTGGTGTATTAATGTAATTTAATTTATATGAAGTTATGGTGCATGACATGGAATCCCTAAACAGACTTGAGTCTGCCTATAAATCTTGCATATTTTGTGCCTCAGACTTAATTTATTTTCACATCTGATAAAGTATATCACCACCTAGATAACAATTGCTTCTGTCCTCATGCAACACCTTTGGCTTTATTCTCAATTTGTGTGTGTTGGTTCAGTCATCTTGCCAACAAGCAGCAAAATGTCATTGTCCTTTTCCAATGATATCCCAATAGCTACTACATTGCTAGCATGAGATGGGACTTTCAATATGAGGTGTATAAATTAACTGAATACCTTCAAAGAAAAAATTAGCAGTATTGAAGAAGGTGCATTAATGTTATAAGAACAGTGATACTCGAAAATCTTACTGCAATGAACATGCTGTAAATGAAGTTGTGTGTAAACTTGATTTTCACAATTACAACAGACAGAGGAGAACCCTTATCATTCACAACAAGATGCTGATTGTCAAGAACATACATTTGCAGAAAGAAAATTGTTTATTTCTTTCTTTTTAGGTCTGAGAAAAGTTGCAGAACTCACTGCAGATATATCAAACATTTGACTGTATATCAATATTTTTGGCCTTATTGTTCTATCTATCCAGATGCATGAGTCACTGTACTACACCCAAAAGAAGATGCTGAGTGCAAAAGCTTCAAGAAAACCAACTTTATTTTTCATCTAAACAAGAACAGTCAGGGTATTTAACCAAACGGGAGCTACTACTTCAATACACACAGACACAGCAAACGAGCAGGGATGGGGCCAGGTCAGTGGATGGGTTATAATGTTCCCTGCATCACCCATGGGGTGACAGACATGTTACATGGGGAGGCTGTGAACTTGCAGTTGCCTCTGTGGTGCTGCAAACCTGCCGTTGCCTTGGCAATGGACAAGCAACCCTCGACAGACATGTTGATTGCGTTTCGGTGTGCAGCACCATTAGAAAGGGTCTCAAAATAGTATGATGCGCAACATGAAGGGTGTACCCTGGTCAGTTAAAATCTTGTGAGGAATGGTAATATGCATGAATATGTCTGGCAAAGCTTTAGCAAAGCTTGGGTGTTGACCTTCCGCAGAGTGGCTACCTATCTTGAGGTACCTTGTTGCACAACCAACCAACACAAGTGTGTACTAATAACCATTATTACTCTTGGGAAGTGTGCCCACAATATCTAACCCAACCCTTCTAAAAGGAACATCCAAAAAAGGCATTGGTTAGAGGGGTGCCCTAGGAGATCTATGAGCAGAAACAACTTGACAGTTGGGGCAAGATCTACAATACTGCTCCACATCTCGGCCTATATTCAGCCAATAATTGCATTTTTAGATGTTATCCCTTGTCTTCTCTGTGCCAAGATGGCACCCGAAGACATGGCTCTGAGCAATTTTTAAAACCGTCTCTCTGTGCCTGCTCTGGACCACCAACTGCTCAATCCGCCCTTCCCCTATGTAATTAGAAATCACTCGATAGAAGGAACCATCCTTAATCAAAAAGTGTGGCATTTTAAAATTCATGCCCTTCCACTCCCTATAGTAGCTATCATTTGCAGCATGTGCCTGTTTAAATGTAAAATCTAGGCTGAAGTTGTCCCATTGCAGATGTGCAAACTCTGTTGAAGTGTCAGTCCCTACTTTCTCGGGACCTGATACATCACCTTGCTCTTCTCCAGCTATTGTTTCCCCTTTGTTGAAGGTGAGGTCTCGTCCCCTACCTCACCTGAGAAAATCAGGTTCAATCTCTAAGCCAGCTTCTTCACCATCCTCATCAGTGGCAAGCCCCTTTTTCTCTACTACAGACAGAGGTTCTCTGCAGGTGGCTAGGACACATGGGACAACGGCATTTCTCCTCCCTATTAAGAGGCCAGGGTAAAGTATCTGAAATAGCAGTACAAACTTTAAAGCTCCTCCATTTAAATTTCAGTAGGAGTAAAATATTCTCTTATTCTTTAACATCTCAATGAACACAGCTAATGTTCACCCAGTCCAAGAAACTGATGTAGGGTGAGACAGCAGATGTCTTTTTGGGGAAAGGAGAGGATGAGGTGGAGGGGGAAGCTGCAACCTGTAGCTGCAGTGGTTGGACATCAGATTAAAACACAATGGCTGGGTCAAAGTTGATGTCAAGTTAAGATAGTCCATCTGTTTCCAGATGGCTTGGGCACCCTCCAGTCTGCGGGTCAGGTCTAGCAGTGAATGGACATCATTCCAGAGCATCTTATCACAGATGTCTTTGTTTTTCCCTCCCAAGACTGCATCAATAGCAAACCTTTCCACAATGCACTCAAAGGTGTCTCCATAAAACCAGCTTTGGAACAGAGCCACCAAGTCCTAGACCTGTCCCTTGACTGGGCAATCCAGATCGATCTGCCACAGCCGAAACTGATGTCCATTGGCCAAGGGGTTAATTGCCATATGGAGGAGGATCTATTACTTCAGGATGTCATAATCATTAAGTCTTCCAGGAGGAAGATTTTTGCATGATCTGTAGGGCCTCCCCAGTTAAAAAGTGATCCAAAATAGCTGCCAGGCATCTTGTCCCAGTGCATCAGTGATGCTGTATGTTCAAAACAGTATAGGAAACACTCTGGGTTGTCCGAGGGAGCCATCTTCACTAGCATATCTCTGGGACGGGCAAGGGTAGAGTCAGGTCATTTGCTGGAGCCTCCTCTAGCTCTGGTGGAAACAGAGAATCGCACACCTGCTCAGAATCCATCCAAACTGGTTCGTTTTTTTGATAGGGTGGAGATTTGAGTTCAGTATCCAAGAAACTGGAGAACACAATGATCTGGGGCCTCATGCATAATGTCGTGCATAGAATTCACACTTTAACGTGGCGTGCGGACAAAAGCGAAAATGTGCTTATGCACATAAAAATCCAGATGCATAAATCTGTGCGTTTACCAACTTCCATATTCTTACGCTCCATAAATCCCAGTCAGCGTGAAAAGTAATGCACATGCACGCGGCTGCTGTCCCGCCCAGTCTCCTCCCAGAATTACACCTCTTTGAATATGCAAATCAACATAAATAGCCCTTAAGCTCAGCATTTTGTGAAAAGGCAATGGCAAAAGCACGAGGGGAAACGTTCAGCAAATACCAAGTGAAGGCAAAGAAAAACTTACTATTTGTTGGTTTAAACAGTGGTATAATCAACAAAAGGAAGCTGATTGAGTGACATAGAGTGTTGGAGAAACTCGAAAGCTCAAGTTCATAAAGTTGCACAGTGCCCGAAATAAAAAAGAAATTGTCAAATATGAAAGTCGCCGTGAAAAAACGAGTCGTAGCCCACCGTCTGAGTTTCATATGGAAGCTTATTAGGGTACAGAGAAAAAAAAAATAGGTACACAGTGGGGAAAAAAGCATGAAATGTCAAATTTAATCTCGATATTTCTACTTTAATCACAGTTTATTTTGTCATTAAAGTAGAATATCATAAACTTCATCTTAAAATCATTTCATTTACTAGTTTCTCAAATCCCATTGTAACTAAAGTAGCATGTTAAATGCTTTGTTTTGTATTTGATCTTCTATGTGCTCTATGTGTGTGAATCACTACGTGCTTCCAGGCTTTCTCTTCCTCCAACAGGACACAGAATCCATTACATTCGTAATATTACAGCTCTCTGAATAATTAAAATACTGAGATATATACTTGATATCATTTTCATGACAGGAGGTAAAGCATGTTATTAAACATGGGAACACGGTGGCGCAGTGATTGTGCGCGACCTTCGATGAAATAATTTATTGCAGCAGTACTGTCTCTTTTAAACGTACTAACCCTCAATTCCTGTCCTCACTTTTCTTTCTCCAAATACCCAATCGCCACACAATCAGCTCTGTAATAGACGTTAAGCCATCTATAAGCTTATAACGGCGATTCTTCAAAACTTTTAAGGAAAATTGAAATATCTTCGTAGTACATGTTTAATTATTCTATCCTTCCAGTGTTACGCCAGTCCCAGCAAGCATACAACGTGAGGCAGGAACAATCCATGAATGGAGCATCAGATACTTGCTAGCGCAGCGACACAGTGTCCTCACGTTTAATTTTAACAATATAAATTATTAAAAATAAGTTAAAGTTTTATCTGTATAATATAATAAACATATTTGGCCGAATTTCATCTTAAAAGTGATATCATCATCATATGTAAATACATGCTTTATCTCAGGCTGTGCAATATTATAACTGTAGTGCAAGTTTACAGTGAGGTGATTGTAAAAATAAGTATTAATTGTTCTACAAGGAGCACTTGATGGACTGATTGAGTATGTTTATAGTTCTTGGGATGAAACTGTTTCTGAACCGAGGTTTTGAAGTGCTTGCCATGTGAGAGCAGTTCAAATAGGCAGCATGGCTGAGGCAGCATGTGCTGGATGCTGATATATACCGATAATTCTCTTTCCGATCAGCTGCTCCGAGTGGTGCAGTGAGAGTAATATGGAAAAAGATGATCCGCTGTGGCAATCCCTAACAGGAGCAGCTGAAAGAAGAAAAAGAAGGTGCAGTGAGAGTAACAACGCTAAAGCAGCTATGGTATTTGGAATAGTTTGGCCATTCCGTGGACCATTATATTGTTACAGGTTTATTAAAATCAGATGCATTAAACTAATAAACAATATGCGGTTAATTTCAGTGTAGTTATAAAGCCACATCAGCGATGTGGATCTAAACAACCACACTGGAACAGTAGCACTGCTTTGACACTGGGAGCCACTAGTCTGCAAAACCAAGCACAGAAGTTGCATATGCCAGAGTATGAGCTACCATGTGCGTGGCTTTACGCCAAGTTTAGGCTTTATACATCGCGATTTGAACATGGAAACAGGCTTACGCAACATTTTTGTGCGTATGCACCATTTATACATGAGGCCCCTGAACAGCATTTGAACCCAAGAATCTGGATCTCTGAGGCAGTATCACTAACCGCTTAATTTTCAGTGATCATCTTAAAGCAAAGTATCCTTCATATTTGAGATAAACAGTAGTAATTGTTTTGAAGAAGATATAATAAAGCCTAATTTTTTTCAGTCAAAGTCTCTTTTAATTGATTAGTATTCAGCTGTGTTTTATACAGAACTCCTAATTAAACAGTCACTTTAAATGTAAGAGTACTTACCAGTCCCCCGAAATAAACAGTTGAAAAGGCCTAAACAAAGATACCTGCTTTGCTGCACTCTTAATGCATTATTTTACAAGAGGAGGAATAAAAGATCTAACAGACATCAGCTTAGCATTATATTTCGAAATCAATTTTTTGAAAAGAGAGCTTCCAGCCAACAAACATTCTGTATCATATTATACCACAATGGTTTTCTTGATTAGGAGAATTGAGAATACATTATGAGATTTTACTATTGTTTTAAAGTTCAGCTATTTATGAAAAGTAAAGGACTTGAGGCTTCTTCATACTTCACTGCAGATAGTTCATAGGGGTATAAGACTTACTGTACATTACATACTTTTATGCTTCTTGGAGCTTAATGCTATTTTTGTTCAACCTGTTTCTAACAAAGTGTATTTTATGCAGTGTTTTATTATAAAAATAAGCAAAAAGAATCTATTATAATACAGTTTTCCTATTCTCCTTGTGGTCATATAGATTTTTTTCTGGAATGGGTCTGCAGCCAAATGCATACACAATAGATAATTTTTTCTCTTATTTCTCTTAATTTTTGTCTGTTTTTCCTATTATGGGCCACAATGAAGACAGTGATTGATTTTACTACACCAGATTTCTCAAACCAGAAACCATTTGCAGCCTGTTGTGTGGAATGTTCAGGAACTTCCATGTCAACTGAAAGATACAGTATAAGCTCTTCTGTATGCTCTGGTGTCTGCTCCATTGTCTCCTTACTATATTCCAAGTCAGGCACTCCTTGTGATATCAATTTGGGATTGCCCCCTTTTTTAATGGTGTTCATTGTCTTCTCTGCTAAAATAACCCATTTGGATTCAGAACCTGTTTTAATGGAAAGGCCACGATTCCCACCCCGAATCCTCCCTCCAGCTTGCATTCCGGGAGTGAACAAGATGCTAAAATTAAAATTAATGTCTGCCTGTGACATGTATAATTAGCCAGTCTTTGGAAGCTAATGTTAAGCTACCTATTTGAATTTCACCAAAAACACATCAATTTCGGACACATTTAAAAGAATGCTACATAAGTACAAACATAACAGATAATTTTATGTAAAATATATATGAATATTTTTTCTAAGTCAAGTACAGCAAGCTAAGATTCTTTTGTCAAATTAAATGATAAAAACAACCGATTACTTTCCTTTACATTTACAGATGCACATATTTGAGATCCCTTCCCCATGCATTTTATATTTATGACTGATTCATATGTTAGCATAATATTGCTAATCAGATGATCTTTAAAATAATGTTTCATGCAAGTCATTGCAAAAATGTTGCTTCATACTAATGTGTTCTTCTGAATAGTGGTGATCTTGGCAGCTGTGAATGTGATATACATCAGTTTTTCTCCCAAGAATTATAAACAAAATTTTTTTCACTAATATTAGACACGATGCTCTGTTGCCATACAAAATCATTCAGAAATTGTAACAGTTCCCATAACATGTAGATGTCAGGTGTAGAGATGGCTGGCATGCCCTCAAGATGGATGGACTGCTAGATAACAGCCATCCTGGGTTGCAGCGGCACCATGGTTTCCCATAGTACATCACGGGAACTGGAGTTCTTGGACTCAGCCCTGTTGGGTTCTGTGTGTGCTGTGTGGACGGGCTCTTGCTTCACCTGGAAGTGCTTCCATGTGTAACATAAAAGGAGCTGCCTGCACACTCAAATGGAGCCAGAGTTGGAAGTAAGGAGGACAACACTTATGTGGAGGCATTGGCAGAGAGAGAGAGAGAGAGAAGAAAAGCATTGCTGTTTGCTTACTGTCTTTATTGTACTTTGGGCTGTTGTGGGAAACATATACATGAAGAGTTTCCCACAATAAAACTCTTTTGTTCCTTTTACATTTGTGTCTTAGCCTTTGTGTCGGGTGTTTGGGGAGCTGGAGCACCCAATGCTGGTCACACAGGATAGATACCACTTGCATTTTGCTTATGTGCTGGAATGGGATTTCTAGAAAAGCAAATTCTGCAAAGAATTAAAACAAATGGCACATTATAAAACTGTACATAATTCTCACTTTCACATGCAAGCGGCATATCTGCTTGCTTTCTTTGACATTTGTGAGGTTTAATTTTATTCACTACTTGAAACAATAAAGTGTGTGCTGCTACATTTTTTGTAACAATTAACTTGAATTTAAATCAATGTATGGAAAAACAATTTGATTCTTCATTGTGCCTTTCTTACACTGCAAGGTTCATTGCATTGAAATTGTTTCAAGCTTGTCAAAAACCCAAGGTTCACTTCAGTGAAGGCTGTTTTTTGAGCATTTTCTAATTTGCTTTTTTCTCATCAAAATATTTTAAAGCATTTCAAGCAGTCCCGCTAACAGGATTCTAACTCTAAAAAGCCAAATGATATTAGTGGTCTTTGTTGTATAGATCAAAATCTTCAACCGGCATTCAGAATCACATAGTGATTAACGTTACATGCTAGCTTTTCGTAGGACACATACTGTATGTACACATGTGTCCTTACATCACATTATTTTAGACTTGCTGGTGATTTGACTACTATATGAAAACAGTACACATGGAGGAAATGCACTGGAAGGACCTGCACATGGCACTCGTGTGAAGAATCAAATCAGGATTCATGTTCTGGGAAGTGTCCTCACTACTTTCTTCTACCACCTTTAAAACTTAATTTTTTCTTTATATTAGCAAATATCTTTTAGGTAAAAACTGTAAGCAATATAAAAATAATTGATTTTCTTATTTTAAAATATTTTTAAAAACATTTTTTAAACAGTATCCTAATAAAGACAAAGCAGGTATGTATGTAGAAAATACTGACATAAAATTTCTCTCTAAATTAGAATTATATACCAACATAAAAAAGTAACAGAAATGAATGGTGAAGTTTGTATGCTGGCCATCCAATGATAATGATCTAGTGGTAATTTTCACAAATCTTATAATATTCCAGATTTTTTAATAAAGGAAGTGGCAATGCATTTTAAATTTGTCGGTGAGGTCATAGTACGTGTATCTTGCAGTCTTACTGAATAATTGCCCAAAAAATGATGGAAATATTAGGGGACTCATTTATAAAACTGGACAGTATTTTGAATATGAAAACCTATGTATGCCAAACAGGAAAATGTGTTTGCCAAAAAAAATCAGATTTGTGAAACCTGGTGTATGCACATTTCTACACAATTTACCTTTATAAATTGCAATCTTCTTGTAAATGTGTGTTTGTGAATGGAACTCAATCCCCGCCCAGTTCCACTCTGAAACAACGATATATGAACCATGCTAATTAACCTCATACATATGTAATCACAATGCTACAGACATTTATTGACTGGTAGTACAGCCACGTGACACATTCAGTGAGATAGAAGTTTGAGTCTATAAATTAGAGATATGGAAAGAACCTTTATTTGGAGGCCTAAGTGTGGGTGTCAACAACAAGTGCAAATATGTTGAATGACAACATATTGTTGCTGCTCTAAGTATCATGAGCTCCATCCACAGCATGCCTAGGAAAAAAAATCTAATATCTTCTGACGAAGCGGATCACAAGTCACCAGCAGAATGTGAGTGTAGTGGGAGAAAGAATAAAAACACATCTATGCTTTCTGGTTTCAATCTACAAATGGCATCTGAATCTGGAGATGCCTTTTTCATGTGGCTTTATGCCGGAGTAGACCTGACGTTTGTTAGTTTTATCTTGGCATCACAGATGACTTCTGTGTTAACAGAATGTAACTACTTACAGTTAACAAAAACAGCTTAATTCTCACTAGGTGCCCTTATAGCAATATGAGTGCTCTGATTACATTAGGAAAGCAGACATTGGTGCATATTCCGTTTTTATGTTGGAAAAAACGTGTTATGTATATTCACCCATACCATATGAAAACTGAATGTAACACTTCATTAGTTGGTTAAAGACTGCCAGGATAATTGGCATGACGGAGTAAAGCTTGACTGAGATAATAATAATAATACATTTTATTTATATAGCGCCTTTCCCATGCTCAAGATAATCCTGAATTGTTGACCATTTCATTGTGTAGTCACAACAGGTAATCTAAACTGATAATACAAAAAAAAAATTCTTTAGTGAAAATATGCAGCATTTATCCTCTAAAATACAGTATTTCATCATATTCATCACATTTGAGCTTTAATGTTTTTGTCACATCAACACACATTATAATAACAGCATGGTGATATGAATCGTCACTTATTTCATTTGGCTACATTTTCCAGTTTCCTCAAAATGTTGTGTACGCATTGGTCAGAGATGCTGTAAATATACGCATGTTCCCCCGTCGAGTTTTCTTTCTTTTAAATTGTGCATGCACAATTAGAGTCTATTTTTCTGCATATGCAATATTTATAAAGAGGCCCCAGGTCTCTGATCTTAATCCAAGCAGTGAAGCATTCAAGAAACAGTAGCTACATCTGGGGTTTTAGAACAAGTCACAGTGTTGGCAAAGAACACATATCCCCTTGTCCATGCAAAGTCATTATAATCTTTAAACTGATGGATTTACAAAATCTGGCAAAATGGAGATCATTTCAAGTAATAGAGAATTGTATAGACAGCATGTACCAAATATTTCTGTCTCACTGTGCAAGGTGAGAAAATTTGTCTAATCAACAATATTCCCACAGAGAAAAATTAGTGCAAAAGCAAATATTTTGCATATTAGCTTGCTCTACAATCCACTGCAAGCTAAACTGTGTTCAGCATTTGTTCTGACTATGATTTAACATTAGACTTTTTACAGACTGTATCAAATACAGAGTTACATAT
Source organism: Polypterus senegalus (assembly GCF_016835505.1). Classification (NCBI taxonomy): domain Eukaryota; kingdom Metazoa; phylum Chordata; class Cladistia; order Polypteriformes; family Polypteridae; genus Polypterus; species Polypterus senegalus. The sequence continues at coordinate 95,319,964 of NC_053162.1, forward strand.
TGATGAAAGAAGTAAAGCTTAATGGTGTGAGAGGGAAAAAAGGTTCTGAGTAATAGTTCATAATGGATTTCTAATGGTAAAAGGCATCAAAATGTTCATATAAAATCCTGAACTGCTTTTTAATCAGGGGGTAGTGATGCTGCAGTATTAAAAAATTCAGCACTAAATCTAAATGTGAGAATATTACAATTTAGTTATATCTTTTAAGAAGTGGGTGTTCTCTCTCTGCCTATGGTCTGAGACACGTTATGCTTTGTTAAATCTTTGTTTACAAAATTGTTCAGGCCACTTTGAAAGACAGAAGTAGTTCTTCAGAAATTTTTGTCATTGTAAACGTAAATGACACCATCACATATGTATAATTAGGCCTGTCAATACATTTCCACAATACAGTACATGCAAATAATAAGTACAAGTCCAAAGGAAGGAGTATGCAACCTAAAAAATATTAAAAAGTATTAATAATAGTTTTATCCATTTGATATTTCACTTGTATTAGACTTATTATAGCTAAATTGTCCAAATGAGATCTCACAGTCAATTGAAACCATGTGCAATAAATGTAATAAAAATAAATAAATAAATAATTTGACAGTTGGTTTAAGGAGAGTTAGCAGGTCAGTTAACAAACAGTGCAATACTTAGTGTTTTGTGCTATATTTATACTATAAGCTGTAAATACAAAACACCAAAAATGAGTTGGGGGCACCACTTTGGTAACTCCATACACTTGAAGTTTAGTAGGCAAAATAAACAGTCTTTCCAGAGACGGATTCACAACAGAATAAAACTGAGAAATGAATGGTGAGTGGTGATTTATATAGCGGATAAACCATAAGGGACAGGTCGAGGTGAGCAGAAACCGCAGAAATGACGTCAGCAGTGGAAGGGTCATCAATCACCTGTTGTGCAGAGGGAGAAACAGAAGTTTTATCGCACAGTACCAACCCCTGACTCAGTGGATAATAACACTTACTGTATTTGAGCCCATAAGCTGTCTTCCATGTGCATGAATGTGATAAAGCAAGTACTGGCAGTATAGCACTAGACATTTTGAGAGGCCTGTTTAGGTACCATAGAACAAAACTGGGATGCTTTAATCTTATTTTTCATTATTTTTATTGCTTGTTCACATTAGGCTTGTACTTCTGTTGGAGTAACTTTGATTATAGGAACAATTTTTCAATTGTATCAGATGCTCTTTTTTTCCCCTCTCTGAAATTCCTCCACAAACATTTTTCATTTTCACTGATCGTCTCTTTATTTCAACCACTTCTAGTATGTGATTTCTTCATTATGCTATGGTCGTTATAGACAGTACTGCATGGATAACTCAAAAGAAATTTTCTATATCTGTCAGCTCGAAAGTATGTCATTCTCTCTAAATTCATCTAAATGTTATTTTTGGGTGTACTTTTTCTCAGCTGTCCTGTAGTTGTCTGTTCTGTGTTTGGCTGGTCCTCTACTGACTTTTCTCTAGTATAGTGTGGAATGATCAACAGGGATAGCCATGAAACGGTTCTGATTCTGGTCACTTAAGAGTTCAGAGAAGGACATATATTTTGTTTGCAAGTTTTATAGATTATTTTAAAGATAACTGGTTATCCATAAGATCTTTTTATTAAAATCACTTAAAGCAATATAGACATGCTAAACATCACTAGACATCTAGGAATCTTTAATTTTACAGGCAGTTGGAAATGGAGTTGTCAATAAAGTTAACTTTCAAGTTATTTATAATTAATTTAGAACAGTGCCAGAATTTATTTTTTATTTGATGTTACAGAGTACTTTGTGTTGGTGTGTGGCAGAAAACTTTCAGTTAAATACATCATGGTTTCATGCAGCAGCATAATAAAATGTGATAAATCCTGCAGAAAAGTGTGTGTACTATATGTGTGCAGAATGCATTGACCCCAACACATAGCTCCAGAGCTATTATCAAAGTGCAAATTTATGTTTTATTATGTAAAGTTTCATTTATGAACTATATATTGTGGAGTAGCAGTATTCAAACCTTCCCTTAAAAAGAGGTGTTTTTCCAGGCAGCATCATTCACAACAGCACATAATTTGTTTTTCAGGTCACTGTTTATCTGGTAAACTAGACTTGGAATAGGAAGCTAAATTAGAATTATTGTTAAACTAACATTGGCCGAAAATGACTTGTGTAAAATGAATCAAAATATTTTTATATGCAAATATCTTCAGACTATTATCAAATCGACTAAGGGCTGCATCAGTGAATAAGTTGATATAGTGAGAGAAAAGCATACTGTATTGGAAGTATGGTGAACACTAATAAACATCAACCCAAAACATCTTTTCTGAAAACAGTTTCACAATTACGATATCTAATATTTTTTTTATCTAATTTTAAGAATGCAGCAAAAAAAAAACTGTAATCTATGAAATATGTTGATTATATCAGCGAAAACTGCTGGCCTTAAGAGAATTAAAGATTAAATATTGAATATGAAAAGGCTATTGTGAGACACCAAGTTACAAAGCATAAATTATATACTGTTATTATTTTAACAGAATCTAATGTTCTAATATGTCTGTGTGCAAAGTTATTCGTAAAAATATAATACTCAATGGAAAGAAAGGTCCCATAACTATACATATAAAGTATTTGATACTGACAATTTTTCTATGAAAGAATTCACATCTGATCTTTTGAAAATAAGAAGTACATTTTTTTCTCCTTCATCTCCTTTTTTAAAGCCTGAAGAACAGTATTAATAAAACTGTATTTTGCTCTAAAAATTATGACAATGCATTAAAAAGGGAGGTATGATGTTCTTCACCCATCTTAAATTTAAGTAAAGATTAAATAATGTGTAGAGACTCTTAACTCCTCTATTTCTAAAGCCCTTTCTTTCACATTCATGCTTCAACAGTGAATCATCTTTACTTTTCTCCTTTATGCAATTTCAAAAGTCAGTACTCCTTTTGACTTAGATGCTGTAGTAGGAATACTTTCATTTAAATCTTTAAAGAAGAAAAATGTAAAAAGTAGCTTTTCAAAATGTGTAGCAAAGGTTTGAGTCTTCTTTGTCTAATACTGGGTGAGACACTTGCAGATGTATACTTTTCATTTATAAACCACATAGCAGATGCATAATTATAACTAGTAGGTACAGAAGCAAAAATATCCGAAAATACAGGAAAACATGTATGATTCTACTTTTAAAGCATTATCCTTGGTCATCTTATGCTGTGTATATGTGTGTATCAATAGATCTTATGGTTATTCCAGCTCTGTTACCACAGTGTTAAGAGGTTACCAACCTATTTCTTTAATCATATACAGTATTCATAACTGTGACATGGTTTGTTTGTTCATGCATGAAATGGTAAAATATTTCTGTTTGTAAAACCCATTATTTATTATGAAATTTGGATGATGTAACTCTTCTGAACCAAAAAAGAAAAAAATGTGATAGTAGTTAATATCTATAAAATAGTGGATAAGTGGTCTCCTATTGGATCATCACATTTTAGTGTCCTCATTCCATGCATTCTTACACTAAAAATGGCCTCAGCTTTAGCAAAGTATAATAAAATAGAAGAATAATCAGACTTCACTGTTTTGTTTTATTACCTAATGTTTTGCTCCTTTTTTTAATTTTGCAAAGCTGTAATTTTAATTTTCTTAAATATAATGTCAACTCACATACTATGTAGTAATATGACTTGTAGCTTTATATAATTTATTTTATCTAAGTATATAATATTTGTAAACTCAAGTAATTGCACTTTTACTTAACCTTTCTTATTCAAGATCCATGCATTTGAAAGAGTACAAAAAAAATTGATTAAATTCTTAGAAAGCTACTTAAAGAAGTTATTTGTAGTTACGCTTGAAGGATTTGTAATAAGACTACATTTACTGTGATTAATTTAGTGCTTTGTGCTGTTGCTATGTTTTGTTAGATTTTAAATAAAAGTAAAACAAATCACTGTGGAATGATTAAACTAATTTCTTAGGAGAACTTCTGCACAGTTTTAATGACTAACATAACAACAAATGGATCAAGCCTACATGCCTATACCTAGAGACACAAAATATCATTATTAACAGAGAATGAATGTACTGGGCATACGGAGAGTGTGCCAGATGTTATTCTTTTGCTTTTGTTTCTTCTCCTTGTTACATTTTTAAGCAGTGGACTTGGGACTAAGGGGCTAATTGGAATAGATTATTTAAATTCATCATTCCAGCTATTCATTTTCATAACCCACTGTTTTGGTGATGTAAAATTCTAGAGTGACCCTACACTCTTTATTACGTAGACCTGAACAAAATGCTCCAAATCGCAATTAAGGTACTTAAATGTTTACACTCCCTTTTGGTTTTATAACCTCAGACAATGCGATAGACTACCAAATCAGGCAGGAGAGAAGACTTTTATTCATATAAAGATTTTTTGTGCTCAAAACAATAGCAGAGTAAAATAATGAGTGTTGGCAAAATAATAAAATTGGTTACCAAGCTTTTTATCTTGCTAGGAATCCTAAACATTCAATATGCTTAGACTTGCCTGGTGGATCTCTGTCTTAGTGGTCTCTTAATCCAGAATGACCTCTGGATGGACAGAGAGACTGCATGGTCCCTCATTGGATAACATAGCAGATACACAGCAAGGCTATGTCCTTTAGTCCTTGACAAATCTCTTGGACCTGTTGGGGTGTAGTATATTTAAAAAGTGATGTCTTTCAATAAAACGAAGTCTCATATGAAATGTGCAGCAATTGTCTACTTGTTCATAATTCCTAAAGTGGCAACTGAGTACTGGCCTCAACTGTTTTTGAGAAATTAATATCCCTACGAATGTTTTCCGAAATACAGGCCAATGTCCTTTTTATTTATCTAAAATACAATACCACACAGACCAGTAACTGCACCAAGGCTAGGCAAGATTATTGGTGTAATTGCAAATGAACGTCAAATTCACAGGATATTGTGCTTCTGTATGTAGCTCCATTCTGTCAGATTTATACTGTAAATATGGGTGTGGACTTGGATGTGTGTTTGAATGGAGATTTTTCCTTATTACACCAACAACTGGGATGGACAGTTTACATTTACCTGTTGTTGATTCGCAAATAAAAAGTGATCATTGCACTTATTAATAAAGTAGTATAAGCAGTGGATTTAAATATGAAAGACGTTATGGTGGGTGGCTCAGTGGCATGCCTAATCCCTTACCCTCGCACAGCATAGAAGAATGTGGGGGTGTACATGGGTGTGCCTTATAATGGACAGACATCCAGCGCAGAGCGGTTTCCTGAGATCTCTTTAGTACTGCCTGGATATGCTCTGCTTCACCATGACTCAGTAATATAAGAAGTGAGTTCTGAAAATGGGTAAATGGATGGAATGCATTGGTGGTGGTGTTCATTCTTCATTTAAACCAGTAGCCTCACAGTCCAATATTTTAACTTTGCTGTTAAAACTAAAGTGGTGAAAACTGAATTTCTTTTAATTCAGCTTTCAGTACTCAGTTTATAGAATGTTAATAGTTTTTGTCTTGGAATTACTAAAGGAAATAAAATGAATAGCTTCAATTATTTTTCTGTGGAAAGAAAAATTGAAAACCCAGTTGTACACCATCAACCCATTTAAGTCAGTTTGTGTCTCATATCAGTAGTTTGAAACTGTGCCATGTGTTATCATCGAGCAATGTGACTAGATATGTTTGTAACCCTTACTTTACTTCTCTGTTTGCTGCTTCAGTCTAATGCTGGTCTTCACATGTGGAGCCTGTAATGATGAAAGTTTAGATCACTTGTAATTTTAAAATGTGCTGCAATTTGGTTTTAAGTTAATGAGTTGGTTTAAGATATCACACCCTGCAAATAAGAATTACTGTACTGCATCATTAATTTCAACAATGTAATTAAATCAAATATACAGCACTGTAAAATTCTCATTGCCTAATAAATGCAACATTTATACTTGATCCCTCAATAAAACATAACAATAACCTATACAGTAATATAGTCTCATTTTTTTTCCACATTTCACCCTGGCATTTACACATTTGTAATGTATATATTAATTTTTGTTAAATTAAAAATGTCTCCTAATGATGTTTGCTAAAGTATATATTGTTATGTTTTACACACATTTTCTATGTCCTAAAAATGGTTCCTGTCATGCAAAGTCATTGCCTACATCAGTAAATCTTATCAATGGTAATGTTTTCTCATACACGAGTCCCCAGAAAATACCAATATTCACAACCTTAGCAAGCAGTCATTACAGACTAATTAGAGGATAATTTCATAGTAGATTTTGATGTCATGGTGATGCTGAATTTATTTTCTGCCAATATATTACAAATGAAAAACATATTAATTGGTTCCACCAGGAATGCTACTGGAAATGTGTGCAATTTATATGCTGTTAAATATCTAATGACAGTTTTTCTGTTATTTCTATGAAAACCTCTGAAGTAATTTTCCATTGGGTTATGCATTATTAAAGAGGGGGATGGTGGTGCCCTCATTTTACTGTCTTTAGCAGATTGTTAGGAAACCAGTCAGACAATGTGTTGAAAAGGTTAACTAAATATAATGAAATGATGCATTTGTACGAGATTCATTTTACTGAGGATTTTTTTTTCACTTTAAATAACACTACACATGATTTATAAGTAATGAAAATTAGAAATAGGTTAAATAGCTTAAGCAACACACAGTGGAAAATAGACATATAATCTGAGGGTTTGTCTGCATTGCCACTTGTACAACTGTTGCAATATGAACCAGTTGTATTATGGGCCTGTGATTTGTAAATAACATTGGATGAAAAGCATCAGCATAAGTACATTTATAGCTGCGTCATCCAAATTATTGGTTTCATATTCAAAGAGCTGCAAAACAGTTTAAATATAGTTTGCAAGCCAGCTATAGGTGCTTTACATCTATTTATTCTGTACCTCACTTACCTAGTTCAGTGTTGTAGGGACCTGGGGGTAAATCCTGGCAAGACTGGGCATAAGGTTAGAACCAGTTTACCCCATGGTACAGTCACCCACATCTTCACATACTGCACCAATTAATCTAGCATGTGCATCATTGGACTTTGGAAGGAAAACCCTGCAGGCACAGGATGAACATGCAGTTTTTGTGCATAGGTTTACAGCTGTGAGTAAAAATAAGCATCAGAGAGAACCAGCTACCTCTTCAAGCATCTCAAACTAACCATAGAAATCCGTTGTCCTGTATAATTAAATCATATTTAGTAATCCATTTTTATATATGAGTATAACTCTAATTTCTTTGCAAACAGTAAAAGAAAAATTAATGTTAAAAAATCTATATGGGTGCCCCTGATTAGATACCACCCTAAATTCTGACAAGCTCTTGTACCTTAAAGTGCTTTGTATGGAGTCTTGTGAAACTACTTTACTTTTAGTACGTCACTTCTGAACCAGCATCTCTGGCTAATTTCCTTTTAAGTGACTGTGTGACATTTACAGTGCTAATTAATTGAAAATACACACATATCAAATGAAATAGCTGCCACAAGGCACATACGCCTGCTCCTGTAACACAAAGGTCAGATGGGCTTTATGCAACGTTCAGATCTTGTTGGGATGTTAATGTAGCACTGCCATTATTGCTCCCAAAGAAAAGACAAACACTTAAATTTACCTCTTTTAAATTCCACGGTATTTAAATTGAAGTTGAAAATTTGTACAACTTTTTGAAACACTGTTTCTATAGGATATTATGTCACTTTTCCCCTGCAAGATACACATTATATTATTAAATACCTGACAATGTCAGCACCGGTAAAGACTGATGTTCTGCATCTTTGGCAGTGCTAATTTTGCTCATCTTTCCATGACATTTTTCATTATTATTTTAATGTGCTGCTTGCCCAGTACATTTCTGATTCTTAATTTATTTTTTGACTTTAATTATTATCTGCTTTTTCCTCATATACTGAGATATTATGTCTACCTTATTGTGGGATTTAGTGACTTTTCAAAAAAAAATTGTATTTAGGATTATTTAGCTAATTGTAAGAAATCTTGTTTTGCTTGCCCCATTAGCATACTTTAGCTAAATAAAAGCAAAAAAGATTTTGCATATTCATTTCTTGCAGTGTAGTGACTGAGTGGTTCAATTGCTTAGTTACTGTACGTATACTGAACACAAAAGCACAAGAAAACAGAGATAACAGGTCAAAAGATGAGGCAGGATAATAATTAGTATGATCTTTATCAGCAAACAACAAAGCACATGCTAAACAATGACTGAACCCACTGTATATCCCAACACTTACAATCTTATAACAGACTTCAGCAATCAATCTCAGAACACTGATAAAATTGCAGGGCTTGGACTCCATCCTACTTTGGCTGTTTCCTTTATCTTCTCACATACAACTCATGAATTCGACATGAACATTTTTAGAATTGTATATGTCCAAAATACTTACTTTCTTGAGACTGGAAATTAGTACATGCATGTGTTAAACTGAAATACATTTATAACACTGTAAATTGTTTATTAATTGTTTCTTGTAAAGCACATTTGCAAAAGTGTTATTTTGAAAGTCATCATTAAGTCAGAAGATTACAGCTATATGTTTTCCCCAGCTGTATGTTTTTCATGACATTTTTGTTATATTAACTTTCTTTCTGATTTCCTTTTATTTATATGAGTTATAAAACATCTATTTTGTCACAATTTAAATCAAGGGTGATCAGTGTCAGTCCTGAGGGGACACAGTAGCTGCAGGTTTTTCTTCCAAACCTAATTACTTAATGAGAAAACAATCCATGCCAATAACAGGTCTTATTTAACATCTTAACTTGTTGGTGTTTTAACTTTGCAATGTTAGGTTATTCTTAAATTGTAGACTTTTTTTTTTCTTTCTAATGAAAGCATCCAAATGACCTGAAGCCTAAATAGGATGAGTAATTTTCAGTTCTTCACTTTCTCTTCTGTTTCCTTTTGTGTACTTTATTAAACCAAATAGTGCATGATAAATACGTACAGGTGTTAAAGGAAACAGCCTAGATGGAGAACTGTTGATACCGTTGACATCCGCATCATATTCCTAATTTAAAAACAGTGAATGCAGCCTTTCAAGGTAAACATATGCAACTAGGAATTTGAAAAGTGTAACAAGTAAGAAAACTTAAATGAAACAGTCACTTGAGTAATAAATGCTTTATCAGCAATAAATGACTTCTCATGAAGCAATTGGTTTGGAACAAAAACCTGCAGCCACTGCAACTATCCAGGACTGATGTTGCTAACCCCTGATTTAAAAGGCCTGAGTCTTAAATAGTAAATTGATTAAATGAAGTTAATTAGCATCAACAATTGGTCACTAATTAAGAACATGGTGAAATTGAAAACCTGTAACCACTGTGGTCTTCCAGGATCAGAGTTGGACACACCAATTTACAGTGTAACTCTGGTTTATCTCAGGCATCTTTACTTTCACACACATATATATGACCTGTGAGTTCCAGCTCAGGTACATCATGGGGTTTTCAGCACTGTTGATGCTTTGGCTCAGCACGGCGCCAAAGCCTGTGTCCAAAGCATCGGTCTGGAGAATGAAAGGATAAGAGAAGTCAGGAGTTCTCAATATGGGTGTTGAAGTAAGGGCATTTTTTAAGTCACTGATTAGTTAATGCTAGTTTCATTTTTTTTTTTTTTATCACATACCATGTTAAAAGGGGCCCTTTTCTTTGTCAAGTCAGTCAAGGGCGCAGCTCTTTCTGAGAAACCGGCGGTAGTAACTTGCTAAAACAAGAAAAGCTTGAACTTGCCACTTGGGTATCGGACGGCGCCTGTTCATTATGGCATCAACTTTGGAGCACTGGGGTCTAACGGTTCCTTCGCCCACTAGGTAGCCTAAATATTTGGCCCCCTGTTACCCAAACAAACATTTCTTTGGATTAATATGGAGTCCGGCTTTGGCTAGTGTCAATAAAACCATGCAACAACAACAACATTTATTTATATAGCACATTTTCATACAAAAAAAAAAATGTAGCTCAAAGTGCTTTACAAAATGAAGATTCGAAAAATAAAAGACATAGTAAGAAAACAAAATAAGTCAACATTAATTAACATAGAATAAGTAAGGTCCGATGGCCAGTCCTGCAATGCATACGTCATCCAGGTAGGTGCACAATACGAATTATGGGGCCTTAAAATTGTGTCTACCAGACAGATAAAGAACAGTACCTCTCTCCTTGGGCCCAGTCCACCTTCGGCCAGTGGTTTATGAGCTGCAGTCTGCTCATAAACCAACAAATATTATTCAATATCATCCCTCTCTGATAGTGCCACTAAAGGAGGAGGGGGAGAATGAGCAGCCTCCAGTCTTACCACTTCTCCCGCAGTAATTTGAGCCTCTGCCAACTTGGTACGTGTTTCCCCGACTTGGAGTTTTATGGTTTGCAGTTCTGTAAGGATTGATTCCAGGACGGTATGCAGATTCTGCTCTTCAAATATCTTTCCTCAAGCAATATCCTGTCAACTACGCCAATTTGTAATAAGACAAAAGAGACAACAAATCTCATAAAGGTTTGGTGAGCCTTCCCCATATAGTGTGAGATGATCCGAGTAATCAATTCAGACTGTTTACAATATAATGAGACAGTGGACAAATGAAGGAATGAAATTATGGATCTTTATACAGATTTGGCCGTAAGTGATATACAGAGGAAATTAGGACAAAGATGGAGATGACTTGGAACCAGATACCAGAAGTGACATCATTGGGAAGGAACGGAAGGTAAACAATCATTGCGGAATTGAGTCACTCTTATGAAGATGTTTTGGAGGTTTAGAAAGATACTGACTTTATTGTTCCATTTTTCTGCTGGAAAAGAAAGAGAGAGGTTAGTACTTTGTCCCAAGCCCGACTTTCTTGTTCTATTGTGCTTCGTTGAGCTTGTTGGCCTAATTTCCTATGTGTGATATATAATATAATATAAAATATAATGTAGAGAAACCACTAGGGCACGTACAGCCCAACATTGGCAAGCAGGCAGGACTTTGCCACACAACACACCTTTTTTTTTTTCAATTGCGGAACATTTCACCCTGCTCCCCACAGCACAGTACATAAGCAAGCAGCACACAGTCAGTCCCTTCTTCCTCTTTCTTTGTTTTTTAGCTGCCTCCACTACTCTCCCAGCAAGCTCAGTCTTCCTTCCTCATGGCTCTGGCTCCAGAGTTGTGGCAGCTGTCCCCTTTTATAGAGCACCCGGAAGTGCTCCAGCTGTTCCATGCTCACCTTCTGGCTGCAGTTATGGGTGTGACAGCAGCCCTGTACAGGAGGGCTCAGCCGTTTTCCACATGCCCCCTGGCGGTGGCCTTGGGCCCCAGCAGGGTTGAGCTTCCTTGCTCCGTGGCACTGTAGCAAGCCAGGGGCGCTGCCCTCTGTTGTCCTGGTGGAGGTATTGCCCCGTGCAAGCTCCTTCCCCCAGTCTTTACTTTACAGAGGTGTCCCGGCTGGGTAAGAATCCCAGTTGCCAATTACAATATTTATATATTTGGATAGATAGAGAGAGAGAGAGAGACATATACATAAACAGACATACAAATATATGGAACAAAGGTGATAAACCTATGTTATCCCAGTTCTGGCCCTAAAATGCTCGTTGTAGAATGTGTGTGTATGTGAAAATATAGGCGATTTAAGTGACCTTGAATTTGGCATAGTTGTTGGTGCCAGATGAGTAATTAAGAAACTGCTAATCTGCTGGTACTGTCACACAGGACTCTCTAGATTTTACAGAGAATGGTCCGAAAAAAGGATAATACCCAGTGAGTGGCAGTTCTCTGAGTGAAAATGCATTGTTGATGTCAGTGGAGAATGCCCAGACTGGTTCAAGCTGATAGAATTGCAACAGTAAAGGAAAAAATCACTTGTTACAAACAAGATATGCAAAAGAGCATCTCTGAATGTACGTCAAACCTTGAAGCAGATGACCTACAGCAACAGAAGACCACACCGGGTGCCACTCGTATCAGCTAAGAATAGGCAGCTGAGGCTACATTTCGTACTGGCTCACCAAAATTGGACAACAGAAGATAGGAGAAACATATACTCAGAATTTGGTTTCAACAGCACTAAAGCATGGATCCATCCTGCCTTGTATCAATGGTTCAGGCTGCTGCTGGTGGTATTTTAACCTATTAAATTCATAAATGTATCATATTGTAGCCAGAAAAAAAAGTGCCAAATCAAGGCTAAAATAATGAAAAGATGCATATTTATTCATCTCCCAAAAGGCAAATACCTACTTCTTTTTACTTTATATCAGCAAAGTTTAGTCTACTTTATTAGTTATTTTGAACATCATCATTTGAACCTTTTACCCTCTGTTTACCCAAAAGACACTGTTGCCAAAGCAGCTTAATTTCACTTTCTTATGTATCCACCTTAGAATTAGTTATTTTTCTGAAGATGGGAAATAGATTACTAAACCTACTAAATTTTATATCGATAAGCCTAGTATAGGTCTATTAATATGCTAATAACCCCAATTTCTTATGAACTTTCTTATGATAAAATTATCTTTATGGGCATTTTCCCCATGCAAAGTTTGTAAATATGTGTGTATAAACATTCTAAATACAGGTTTTTTTACACCAGTAGTATTTAAGGGTCAGAACTGTGATAACATTGAAGTGGTTGTGGGGACACTAAGATTCACATCGCTCAATGACAGATATATGCTTATTTTATTGTGGGGACCCCATTCAGGAACACATCCAGCCTTGACCTGGCACACACACTCACACCCTGAGCAACTGATTACTGACACAATTAATTGAGAAATCATAAAGTAATAAAATATGTAATAATCAAAAAAATGAATAAACAATATTACACAAAATGCATACACAATTACCCTCCCCAGTTCCCCCATGGCGATGATTATTTATATATACTACACAACAAACAAAAAACACTTACGTTATCCAAAATAAGACCAGTATAGTACAGTCAGACAATGAATGTGTCAAATGAAAAACCCTGAAAACAACCCTCCAAAATCAATGAAAAGTTTTATCCGACCAGGCTCCTGTTGCAGTGTGAGGATTTGATCTAATTGGGAGCACTCCCTGGATGAAGACAAAATCAACCAAGACAAATTCACACCAGCAAGCAGGCACAGGAAAGCGTCAATATCGAGTTAAAACTGTAATCCAAGCGAGTGGTAGTTTGTAATCTAAAAGCATGTGTGATAAGTAGAAAAAAGAAAGAACTTGCTCAATCAATCTTCTTCCCAGCAGCCTCTGCACCCTCTGAATCTGCTCAACACTGTTATACTTCTGGGGCTTCCGTGAGATGTAGTTTATTTCAAGTAGCACTGCTATAACATTCAAATATTTTTATCAACCTTTTTCTTTAGCATGTCGTTTTTAGAGTTTCAATTGCTTTAAAAAGTAGTTCTCTTGTTTTAATTAGTTATAGAAGATTGAAATCAAATCCAAATACAGTTATAAAATTACATGGGATTGTCGTGGGGATGTTCACTTTATTTAATGCATGCTCTTTTCAGGTGTGCATATCCTGATATGTTCTGTTATTCTCAAATGAGCTATAGTAGGTTTACGTGTGAGACTCACTGCATTAGCTGATATATATTGAGATCATTTTTTATTTAGTCATTGAGTATATTTAATTAGATTCAACATTTGCTTGTCTCATTTATAAAGTACATGTAAACGAAATAAATGAAAAATTTAGAAAAAATGTATAAATGGAAGCCAAAGTCTAAACCATTAATGATGTGAATTGTTAATGTTACAAATAAGTAAAAGCTGCATTATTTACACAGAAAATAGGGTAGATCATCAAATTCTATGATTGACACATTAAAATAATAAAAATAAAGGTTCGAGCAGAAGCCTTATTACCATAGTGATCCTCCTTGACCAGAACTATCACTGTGTTAGGCATTAGTACTACCAAAGAATAGTTAATAAGTGTCTACATATTAAATTAGCAGATACTCCAGAATAAATATGAAATTAATATCTGCTAGAGAAAAAACCTTTAGCATCCCTCTTTCATTTAACCTGAACTTATTGCCATAATAAAAAAATAAATTTAAAAAGACAATGTGAGTTGGTTTTTTTTTTTCAATTTCCCATTTTTTTTTCAAAAATATATGCCAAATTAATAACTACATTATTACTTTTAGGAAAGCTGCTAACTCTTGCCATAAAGAAAACCTTGGATTACAGAAGTGAACTCCATTTTACATTACAAACCAACTTCTTGCTTTGGAGGGAGAGTATAAAACATGGTACTGCTAAACTGAAATGTAATATACACATAGTAAAAGCTTCTTTGTTACTGCTGCCATGTAATGAATGTCTTATTTTTATTGACAGTATTAAAACTGCATTTGCCCACTTTTTAAATCTGTTTGTACATAGGTCTTATTTTATCCTGAGTTTTTGCAGTATTCTGACTGGGATGGATTGATTTTATTTCATGCTGAATCTCTTTTGTCTTTCTCTGTTTATAGCAGAAACTGTTGCCTTGTTATCTTCTGTCATCTTAGCATGATGTCACTTAACTGGCTGGTGCTTTTGACTTGAATAGTCCTTTCTCTTTCACTTTAAGATCTGCTATCATTTTCCCACAATCTTAAAATAAATTGATCTCTCTACATTTCCCTCTTTTTTCCTGTTCTCCAAATGCCTATTCCCATCCATTCTTTTCATAATACCCTATTGTCTCCTATGGTGTTTTCTAACGTTATGTAAATCCATGTAAACCTTTTCTTATATCTCATAACTGAACTAGATGACTAATCTTTATTTAAGAATACACTATCCTTTCACACCATCTTCCACTTGATAGATCCTCTAATCCCAATTATTATTTCTGCCAGAGAAATACATAAGAATATGCTAAAGTATTTGACACTCTCAAAATAGCCTCCCTGTCAGCTTTTTAATGTAATGTTATTATAGATTTCATTTGCTCAGCTAGTTCTTCTTTTTAAGTGATAATATTTTACTGTCTTTGCCCTCTCCTTAATACTAAAACAATTACCAGCTCATTTTTTATATAAAAGTCCAACTCAGTATGTTTATCTCAATAAGGCAGCAGCACGACTAACAGTGATTTATTGGCTTCTAACAGTTGATTCAAATCAGAACTGTAATGGTGGTAATTCAGCTGGCTCTTGACTGATAAGAAAGGATAGGCCTATATGAGAACAACTTTGTTGCCCCAAATGAGGGACCAAATAGATGTTATTGCATTACTTTTACATTGTTCCACATACACCAATCAGCCACAACATTAAAACCACTGACAGGAGAAGTGAATAACATTGATTATCTCTTTACAATGGCACTATTAAAGAGGTGGAATAAACTAGGCAGTATGTGAAGAATCCATTCTTAAAGTTGATTTGTTGGAAGCAGGAAGAATCAGCAAGCATAAGGATCTGAAAAACTTTAACAAAGGTGAAATTGTGATGACTAGGCAACTGGCTTTGAGCATCACCAAAATGGGCAGGTCTTGTTCAGTGTTCCCAGGATGCAGTGCTTTGTACCTACTAAAGTAATCCAAGGTAGTATAGCAGGTGAACTAGCAATAGGATAATGGGCTCCCAAGGGTCTGTGATACATTTGGGGAGCGAAGGCTCAACCTCCTTTTGGGTTGAATTGAATGACATGACTTTGATAGATTCTCCCTCTGCTCTGAAGTAGCTGTTTAAATTAACTAAAGAAGAAGAGAGAACCAAAAGGGAGAAACTTGCAGTCATCGGTATTCTGTGAAGTGATGAGGAAGGAAATATATGGTAGTTTCTTAAGTCAAAGTGGTTACTCTGGTTCTCTCCAATTTCAAGCCTGATGTCATGAATGCCCATTGTTTTTATAACAAGAAGGCTAATGCTACCCATCCAGCTCTGGTGATTGTCAATTCTTTAAGATATTCTGACTGGCAATTTATTTTGTAAGAAGCTAGGAAGGCAAAATCCATAACTGGTGCAGGCCATAAGTGCTTGCATTGCACAGACCCATAAAGCAAAGTCCTTAGTGCTGAATGAAGCTCCAGAACATCGACATTCACCTAGTGTTCCTAGGGCTGAGTTCTAAGTACTAAATGCCCTGTAATTTTATTTCTTTCTTTTAGACTATTCTGTATTTACACAATTTGTATTTTGTTGTATTTCGGCATGGGGTAGGTGTTTTGGTGATGAAGGTTTTTTGTCATGTGCTTGGTTCTGCCCTTAACCAGAAGCTATAGTTTTTAAGTGTTTATTGGGATATTACTGGGTTGTGGGGTTAGATATTCTGAGATAACTGGTAATCCATTATTGCAATCTTCTCATAAATTTTAAGTATGGTTCATGAACTCCAGAGAGTTTGGATGTTCATTACAGCCCTATGGTCTACCCCTCCAAAGAGATTCAGTGTTAGCAATCTTTTGCAGCATATTAAGGCAGACATAGGAATTATTCCAGTAGCACAGCTCTTATCGAGATGCTAAGTGTGGTGTGTCTAAGCATTATCTTGTTGTTGCCTCATCTTTCACTTCTACCCATAAGAGTGGTGTCAAAGTTTTCTTAAAGCAATTGTTACCACTTAGGAGTCTTGCCTCCAGTGACAACTATGGTAGGTTCTGCTCTGGGAAGGGTAGGCCTGTGTTTGGTAAGAGTTTAACTTTCACCCCTGGGAAAACTTCAACATGATCTCAGAATGGTAGAGGTACATACAGCCTGAAGGGGAAAGGTTGAAAAGCTTGGTGCAAGGATAGAAAATAGTGGATTGCTGTTCTTCCCAGACAAAATGTTACAAGATTCACAAAGATTCAATGTATTTTTCCAGTGGACATAGTGTTGTGTACATCCCTGTGTGGATGGATTGGTGGCAATGGTTTGACAAACAACACTGTTGGTTTTGTTAATTTGCCATACAAATTACACTTTAACCATAGCTTTTTTTCCAACCATTGCATCTACTTCAATGAGTAGTGATGCTAACATTGGAGCTAATGAGAGGTAATGAACAGAACTCTGTTATTACCCATGATTAATACAATTATTGCCTCTTCCAGACTCATTTAACTAATGCACAATCATTTATTTCTGGAAACCTTTTGGAGTGCTTACAAGCATTTTTCATAGGGCAACTACAGCTAATACTGGTGTGTCTAAATAGCATTCAACACAGTGGCATTAGCTTACCTTGTACCTAACTAGCCAAATATTAATTTCGGATAAAACAAACATTTTTCATTACATATGGAGCTTACCCAACAAATTAAGGGATTTTATGAGCACTCAAGAGCAATGTAGTAAAGTAATTAACTTTATTATGGACAAATTTTATATTTCCTTTTTTTATTACTTAAAGGACATTCTACTTGGCTTTATAGCAAAACACAACTTTCCATTTGCCTTGGCACCACAACTAATAGACTTGTCAAAAACACTGTGCTATGATCAGAAAGTCCTCCAGAGGATAATAGCATCACACGCTGCAGCATCCTAGAAAGTGACGCTTGGTTTGGCATATACTTTGACACTAAACACCTTAGAGAATATGAGCAAAATGACATTTTCTCTTAATATAAATAAGACAGCATTGGGAGTATTAAGCATCTTGGAGTGCTATATGTCTAAAGAATACGGCTAAGTCATTGTAGAGCACCTTGCAAAAGATGACAGCCAGTCTCTGTTTAATAAAGTTAAGCAACAGAAGAATCCATCCATCCATCCATTTTCCAACCCGCTGAATCCGAACACAGTGTCACGGGGGTCTGCTGGAGCCAATCACAGCCAACACAGGGCACAAGGCAGGAACCAATCCTGGGCAGGGTGCCAACCCACCGCAGGGCACACATCCACACACCCAACACACACTAGGGCCAATTCAGAATCGCCAATCCACCTAACCTGCATGTCTTTTGACTGTGGGAGGAAACTGGAGCTCCCGGAAGAAAACCCACGCAGACACAGGGAGAACATGCAAACTCCATGCAGGGAGGACCCGAAGCAACAGAAGTATGTGAGCAAAATCCTGCAGAAGATCTTAGAATCTGGAGTTGAGAAACAATCTAGAAAATATATTAGGATCAGTGAAGACAAATTCAAAGAAATACAGTATCAATTTATTTATCATTCTGGAAGAGGAAACCAAGTAAAGGATTTTTTTTGTTGTTAGTGCTGAAATACACACAAGTAGTGTTGTATAGAAACACTCAAATTTATAAATGCCATTTTCCAGAAAAAAATACATATTTCTGTTGAATTCTAACTGTGAATCAGGTGCAAATTTTCCTTGAGTTTAATTTCAGTTTAATTTAGATGTAAATGCTACTGCTGTCCTTCAGCTTTTTATCCATCTGACCGTTTTCGTCATTGCAGCAGTCCAGGTAGTGACATGGAGCCCTAACCAGAAGGTTGCTGATGTCAGTCTTGGTGGTAATCCTGTGACACTTTTGGTGGGAGAAGTTTTCAAGCTGAAGAAAGAGGTTTTCCATACAATCTTAGCCGGAAGGTCTCCAGTTTTGACTGATAAGTACTGGTAGACCAAAAAGATAGCAAGTACTAGAGTGACCATAGCAAAATGATTTTTGCACAGCGTTGAAACATGTTTCTGATAAACCACACGATGATGCAATATGGCACCCAGCCTGTCCTCAGCAAGAGCAGCAAAATTATGACTTCAGCTGGGTAGGAGCACTTGCAAGATATTTTATTTCGATTGATAATGTCCTCCTTAGTAGTGGCAGTATCTGAAGTATTGGTTTATCTTGAGCCGGTCCCCGTGGCTGAAGTCACTGTAGTGATTTAAAAAACTGTTGTGGCAGAGTTCACAGTGTTTTTGACATCTTTCTAGATATGCTGAAAGCACTTGGAATTATGTGAGCATTGTAGCATTGTGACTGGCATACTGGAATGTTGCTCCCCCCATTTCTAGAAACACTAAAGTATATAATGATGTATGCCAATTTTCAAGTGAACACACTACTCGGCCTCACTGGCAAATCATGTATCAGTGTGCTGGCACCAGAACTCTGGGACAATAGAACCACAGATCCTGGAAGAATAATGTAGATTTTGTTCTGGCTGTAAAAACTGTGAAAGTTCTTTGTCCAAAAGATATTTAAGGGGTCAGGGGAATTTGCTAATCCTGCCTGCCTGTGCTTTTCTGAGTTAAGAAAAAAAAAATTCATTGTGGGCATTGGACTTCTTCAAAAGTACACATCTCCTTTAAATGATTGCAGTTTAATATTAGACAGTATCCAGTATGGGAAATTTTAAAACCCTGCACTTTAATAAAGGTAACCCCCTGAAGCTAAGCATGTTTGAGCCTAGCTGTATTTGGATGAGAGACCATCTAATAAAACCTTGAATTGGTGCTGGAAGAGGTGTTGGTGTGGCCATCAGGGCACACTTACTGTGTAGTTTGTGGGTGAATCCAAATATCCCAAAAGCAGTGATGGTGACACTGTTCAGTTCTTTAAATGAGATGTAAAACCGAGGTCCTGAATATCTGTGGTCGTAAAAGTCCATGGGCATCTTCCTAAAAGAGTAGGATGTTTCCCAATGTCCTAGCTAAACTGCCCACCATAGCACTTTCATTCTGGCCCCCTAATCATCCCCTGTCCTGTATTAGCTAATTAGCTTTCTCACCCCTTCACCACCTAATAGCTAATGTGTGGTGAACATACTGGCACCACAATGTCTGCTGTCACATCATCCAAGTGGATGCTAGACACTCACTGTCTATTTAAAGTGTTTAAAAGTCAGTTACAAAGCATTATTTACATGTAATTAATTCATTGTTAATTATTAAGGATTGCATCTCCACTATTTTCAGATGATTCTGTCCTCTTGTCATCTTCAGATTGTGATCTTAGTTGAATAGGGGAACAGTTTATAGGAGAGCGTGATGTAGTTAGATAATAAACCAGCACCTCCAAATCTGAGGAGATGGTCCTTTCCTGATAAAGAATGTTTTATTGTGTTAATGTAAAAAGTGACCAGCTTCTTAAAGGGTAAGGAGTAAGTTTGGTGGTATGATGTGCCTCAGTGAGGGAAAAGGTGACCAATGAATCAGTGCAATTATGGATTTTGTTCAATACCATGGTGGTGAAGTTGGTGCCAAGTCCATAGAGAAACCTTTCAGTTTACATTAGTCTCTTCACGTGGGGTCAAGCGCTCTTTGTAGTGACTGAAATGAGGTTTTTGGGCAGTGTTGCTGGACTTTTAGTCCATGATAGGAGAAAGAGTTCAGCCATATGGAAGAACCTTGAAATTAAACAGCTGTGAGAGTAGTCAGTTGAGATGGTTTGGGCATATACTGTAGTTGGAACTTACCTTTTGTGAAGACCAATGACACGCTGGAGTAGTTATATCCTTCGGCTAGCCTTATTATTTGCAAATTCTTCGCGAGGTTTTGGAAAAAGCTGCTGAGAGTAAAGTGACCTAGTGTGCTCAGCACAAAATGCTATGGCCATGAGCCTAATCAGAAGATGCTGAATAAAATGATGATGATGACTTTGTTTTCAGGACTTTTCACTATTCCATTTTTCACACTCTTTGACAAGAAGCTTTTTCAGGCATTGTTTTACCTCAAAGTGTGAGTTTCTCATGTTGTCAACCTACTTCTCTCAAGGGTAATGTTAAGTGGTGAGAAAACCTTGCAAGGACAGCTTGCATGGAAACATATCCTTGATGTCAATTAAGATTAGGACCTGAATCAAGTGTAAAACTTTTTTTGTCTTGTGTAAAAATAAACAAATAAATACATTTTATATTTAATATAATTTTGTTCTTTTAGTTGAGCTAGATATGTTTGTAATAATTAACAGCATCATTAGTACATTTTGGTAGAACTCCATTTCTTTGCTTAATTATTGCTATGTACATTTAGCAGAATTTAAAGATTTGAAATAGCCTGAGAATTAATAATGTAACATTATTGATTCAGCGAGGGAGGTTGAAACACTGACATTTGTAACTCAATGAAAAATTGAAGTCAAATTTACAGAACATGACCATTAAATTAAATGACTGACTCTGTTCCTGACTTAGGTGATACACTAAATATAAAAAAGAGATTAATTTGCAGAAAGTGCTACATGCGACTAGGCCAGTAAAAATGAAGCTTTTAGAAGAGAGACTGCAGTTTTAAAAATGACAAGGGCGGCTGATTTGCCAAAAATTAACAGGAGTTTCAATTGCCTGTCTGTTTATTAAAAAAAAAAGTATAGCAGGAACACTTCTATAAATCAAATGTGCCTACTTATTTACATTTTAAAAATTTTATTCTGTTTAAGAATTACTAAACAAAAGAGTTTTCTGAATAACTACTAAAAGACTACAGCATGGTCATTTGCTTTTAATATTACTCATTAGTATTAGTATTGCTTTTAATATGTGTTTATTTAATGAAAACAATATTCTTTTGTAATATACTTCCATTCATTGTCTAATTTGTTTAATCCAGATCAGGATCACGGTTAGGCCTTAGCCTAACATTGCAACTTCGAACAAAAGACAGACATTAGTTCTAAACAGGACACCAATCAATTACATGCCACAAACACTCATAAGGGGCCAATGTAGTCACCATTTTACCTAACATCATTCCTTTGGGATGTAGGAGTAAAATTGGATTAAGAAACCTATGCAAACATGCAAGGATTTTCGCCCCCTAAAGTTCGCCCGGAAAGGAAGTATGCAGGCCTGGATGTTATCCTAGGACTCTGGAGCAATAAGGCTAATTTTCCAACTTATACACCATTATTCTTCCCTGAGATATTGTTTAAAAAAATTATTTATAATATTTAAATTTAATTATAATGAATAAATAGGTATGGAATATGAACAAGTGAATGGATGAGTGGGTTTTGCTGCAATTTGTATAAATTATAATTTTAATTGCTTGCATTTAGCAACATTACAAACTGATTTTTATAGTATGCTTGAGTTACAATCAAATGTGGTTAGAAATTAGCAAGTCATGAGAAAATTGTAGATCATTAAATATCAAATGAAGCTTAATGAAAGCACTATTTACTTAAAAATATGTAGAATAAACTCCAAAAATATTTTTATTATAAAGTATGAGCAATGACTAGTGTAACAAAATCAATTACTTGATTACTGTAGCATTTCATAATGTGCATAGCTTTTGTTTTGGAGAAAAATTGGTGCATTTGTTCAACTGATTAAACAAATATATTATTATACTACTTTTAAAAATGCAAGTTTGATTTTAATATCATTTACACAGTATATTAGGACTGTGCTTTAAGATATATGAAACTTTGTTTTTAAAATAAAAAAAAAATTGCAGCCTATACATATATAAAATTGTTGCACTGTTCTTTTGATAAATGAAAAATGTCTCCATGTTCCTTAATGGTCCCTTATCCTACATGTTTCAAAAGCTCCCATTTTGTGTCCTTCCTAAATAAAAAAAGAACAACAATAGCACACCTCAAGGCCTGTTAAATGCTGATGAAGTAGAATGAGTGCTAGGAGCTTTTCAGTTTTCTTAGAATGACCTTTGTATGATCTCTCCTTCAGTGCAGTAGCAATTTTATTGATCCCAGGTAATGTGTTATACCTTGAGTTTTCATATTTTATTATGCAATTTTCAATAGAATATTTAAAACATTGTTCTAACACAGTGGTACTCACACAGTCCTGGGAGGTACACGTTAGTAATAGCATTTCACACACATCAAATTTTATTTTAAAAAAGGCAGTATCAGCGATTTCACAACTTGGTCGATAATATTTAGCCTCAAGTTTTTAGCACCTCCAAAATGATCTTTCTAGTTTGAATAGGCAGATTAAGCAGTTTTTTGATGAATGGTATGAACAGTACTGCTCTAGCAAAGTCAAATTCATTAAAAAATAATGAAATAATAATTGTAGAATTTATGGGGAGTTTTTTAATATATATTTTAAAAAAGAAAATGTAACAGCATTTTCAAAGAAATTTAAAAAACTGTTTTACACTACTTGTCATTCTACAATGTAGTGTCATTTTGTTTAAAAATGTGAGGTTGTAAAATGTAGTGACTGCATCTCCCTTTTAGACAACAGCCATTGTAACTGTCCTGGTTCACTCCTTAATGAACTAGTTGAGCAATGGCATGCATAAAGTGAAGATATAATCCTACCATCTACATCAGAAACACAAACTTCAAGGCCCCAATTTTGTGTGACTTTTTTGTCCTCCCACATCCCTAATGTTATGGTAATTGGCCCAATGTGAGCGTATGCTTGAGTGTATCCTACTACGGTCTGGAGCTCCATTTAGGGCTAGTTCTATCCTGAATAGGTTCTAAACATTACTCGATTAAGGCATGGATGAATTGTAACTACCGTGTACACACACACATTTTTTCCAGAAAATTAGCATTAGAAAATCAGACACGAGGTAATGTAATTCTGTAATGCTTACTTCTGCTTGGGCTCGCTTGCTTTCTTGCTTGCACTCACTCTTGCTCGCTCGCGCTCTCTCTCTCTCTCTCTTGCTTGCTCACGCACTCGCGCTCCCTCTCTCTCGCTTGCTTGCACACTTGCGCTCTCTTTCTCTCTAAACGCTTCCTATACAATCACAACACGCGTCGTACACGGGGCCAAATGATTTTAGCGATTTTCTTTGTAAAAATTAGGGTGCGCGTCTTACACGAGGCTGCGTGGTACACGATTAAATACGGTATATGCATCCATTGTAAAGGACCATATATACTGAAAAGTTCTGCATGAATAGGGATTTGAAAATCATATTATAAGCATTGGCTTTTGTATATATTAATATTCTTTAATAGGGGCTTGGAGATTTTAATTTCTTCATTCTGGCGGAGTGGTGGCTCTGAGGCTAGGGATCTGCACTGGCAATAGGAAGGTTGCTGGTTCGAATCCCATAAAATGCCAAAAAGGTCTCTGCTCTGTTGGGCCCTTGACCAAGGCCCTTAACCTGCAATTGCTCCATCCTGGGTATGATGTTAATCTGCATCCATCCCTGCATGTAGGCCCTCCAACCTGCAGGGAAAAACTTGGGGGTTGGTGGCAGAATTGGCATTCCAGCCACCATAAAAAAACCTCACACTGTTCCACTCCATCTGAACTAGTGTGGCGCTGAGGTATCACCCATTGCATGGCTGCACTCAGGTCCTAATCTGGATCCTGAGTTGGTTTGTCGTGTGGTGGGTGTGGCAATGCACTGTGTCAGTGTGTGCTCCTAACCTCCTCCTCTCTGGTAAGGCAGACAATTTTCTGTTTTTCTGCAAGTATTTTGTGACCTGAACAACACATCTTAAAACAGCTTTATGGTTATTAGCTTGGACTGGCTACAGTGGAATCTCAAAGCTTCCTTGTGAAAGAACAAAGTTCTTAATTCAGCAGGTGAGACATGCAAGAGAACACTCACTGCCGCTTTTTACTGGTGTCCATCAACGTCCTAGCTCGCTAATCTTGTTCAGGTTATTAAATTCTCCCATGTCTCTGGATGTATTTATCAACTGATAATACAAAATTCATCACAAAAAGGCTGTCATATTTAATTACTTGCTGTTTTTACCTGAGGTACTTAATACTGCAAAATTTATTACAAGATGACAGCCATTTTACTACTTGTTATTTACAACTTTAAAATTGTTTTCCCCACTTTTGGTTAAAATGAATTGCAGTGGTGTGATAGGTAGCATTGCCACTTCTTAGCTTTTAGTTCCTGTTCAGTATTCCCTGGAGTACCAGTTATGTGCAGGTGATTCATTCTCCCCAATTTCACATTATCTATATATATATAACTAGCAAAATACCCGCGCTTTGCAGCGGAGAAGTAGTGTGTTAAAGAAGTTATGAAAAAGAAAAGGAAACATTTTAAAAATAACGTAACATGATTGTCAATGTAATTGTTTTGTCACTGTTATGAGTGTTGCTGTCATATATATATTTATATATATATATATATATACACACACACACACACACATAAACATAAACATTTATACATATATACATATAAATATATCTACATATACACATATCTACACATACACATATCTATATATATATATTGTAGCAACCCGTGGTTGAGTATTGAAGTTTTCGAAACTGAACTCCGCCGTGCCTTCCCCCAAGCTATCGGCTAGCGGAATGCCAGCGTCATACACGCAGCTGTACCCAGCTCATTAAGTAGGCGAGCACTTGTGTCCCATACACCGTACGACTCCGAGTGTCTCCGTAATAATTGCATAGATGAAATCTAGCAACACACAGCTCTGTCCTTTTGTATCTCTTCATTAGAGCAGATAGTCAGAAACAAAGCTAAAAATTTGCAAGGCCATTGCCAAGGTCATTTCTGAAGACATCTTTCTCATTGATGGTAATTGTTACACTTATTATACTTGGGCTACAAATGTCCCAAACCCCCCAAGCAACTGCAACACAATACACATATACATTCCCAATCGACTGCCTTGCTTGCCCAGCGCAAACAGTGAACGTTACAGAATTACCAACAATGCACCATGCCACCAGCGCTGACTGCTGGGTCATTACACAATATACATGTACACATCTACATATATATATATATATATATATATATATATATATACACACATATCAACATATATACTGTAATGGATAGCCGGTTTCATATTCCGGCCCTCACCCCCAGGGCGCCAAGAGGAGCTTTCCCGAGACCATGTACGGGCCCCGAATTCCAGCAGGGCCTCATGGACTATGTAGTTTTTATGCACAGCCCTGCTGGATACCTTGGGGGCCACTGGGAGTCGCTGTCGGGAGGCCAGTGGACTCGCTTGCGCACTATGACCCGGAAGTTCATCACAGGAAGAGCGATGGGCTTCCGGGGTGAGGAAAAGCATTGTTTACCCTGACCCGGAAGGAATAAGGACTTATGGACTGTTGGATTGGGAACACTTCCGGGTCGGGGAATATAAAAGGACTAAAGGAGCTCCCAGACGGCAAGCTGAGCTGGGTGGTAGGAGGGCAACACGTATGGGAGCTGGAGGATTGGTTTATTGAGTATTTGTAATTGTTTAATGAGTAGTGTGGAGTGGAGGGTGCTTAATGCACATTATTGTAATAAAAATAATAATTATTGCACTTTTACCTGGTGTTTGGCGTGGCACCTGATGGTTCAAGGGAGCGATAGCGCCCCCTACTGCGACAATACACACATACATATACATACATACACACACATATATACATACATACATACATACAGATAAATATACATATATATATATACACACATACATACATACACACACACATATATATATATATATATACTAATAAAAGACAAAGCCCTCACTCACTCACTCACTGACTCACTGACTCACTCACTGACTCATCACTAATTCTCCAACTTGCCGTGTAGGTAGAAGGCTGAAATTTGGCAGGCTTATTCCTTACAGCTTACTTACAAAAGTTGGGCAGGTTTCATTTCGAAATTCTACGCATAAGGGTCATAACTGGAAGCTATTTTTCCCCATATAATGTAATGGAGTCTTGAGTTGAGATGGCGTGGGGCGGAGTTTCCTGTGACATCATCACGCCTCCTACGTAAGTACGTAGAGAACAAGGAAGAACTCCAAGCACAAAACGCCATTTCACAATTGAGAAGGCAGAAAAACATTATGAAGCAAATGATGCATATGCGGAAACAAAGCACGGCGTGAACCGTAAGTTTATATTAAATTAAGTTCATAGACAGGCTGCCACTAGCGCTTGTAATTTAGTGCCTGCCCATATAAGGCCGCCCATCAGCGCAATCCAATACAAACACTGCCGGTAAATGTTCACGGGTGAAGGACTGTGCTTATGCAGAGGAAGATGAGATGGTCAGGGTGGTGTTTGGCACAAACTCATTGAAACTGCGAGAGAAACTTTTAAGTGCCGGGTCTTAGCTGACATTACACGAGATGGCACCAGTACAGCTGGGAACCTTCGATGCAAGAACACCAAGCTGCTCACGTGAACTGACGCAATGCGCAGACAAAAAGCAACAGTTCCAAAGAGTGCTGAACAAAAACCGAATTACACAATTGAGAAGGCAGCAAAAAATATGAAGCGCCTTATACATACAATCATATTCATAAGTGCAGCTACTGCGAAACAAAGCACACGGTGGAAAAAGTGAATGTCCTGCTAAAGGAAGACAGTGTAAAAAAAACCCGTGCATGCAGTTTGTCACATCACAGATAAAAGGAAGACGAGCTGTTTATTGATGCAGTAAGGAACTAATCGATGAATGAAACCTCTTATCTTTACAACGATTGACAAACACGGAATGTAACTTGAACACATCCTACAAATACGAGCCTGATTGAAAGAAATAATGATAATCAAATCCTTGATGACAGCAACATTCAATAACACTCACAAAACAATTACTGTATATTGACAATCATGTTACATTATTTTTAAAATGTTCCCTTTTCTTTTCATAACTTCTACTTCTCCACTGCGATACACGGGTATATATATACTGTATATAAATGTATATATATATACCTCGATCTACAATACATACTTTAGCATAGACAAGCCACACGCTGTGGCTAATTGTAGAGTCTTAGCCTCTAACGCGACATTCGAGGTTCGATTCCCGAGAGGGGTGTACTGACTATGTATGCGCTACCTGATTCATTTTACCTTCGATCTCCTTGGTTTGGGACGTATGAAAAATATTAGGTTAACGCAGAATCATGTTACGCTATTTTTAAAATTTTCCCTTTCTTAGCACAAGCACAGCTGAGAAGCTTCGATGCATGTACTCCATAACGCATTAAAAATAACGATTTAATCACACTTTCAATTCCAAGCAAACGGGAACTTTTGTCAATGCATGATTTCCTGGTACATCCATTACACTGATGCACACATCACAGCTACAAAAATGTTAGAGTCGGAATAAAGCGCATTCCTACGACTGATCATTTCGACTACCCGAGCGAAGCCTTGATAAAAGCATGGTTTTGTGCACACTGAAAAGCAAGCAAAATTAGATGCATTACAGAAAGCGGACTTTGTGGCTCTTACTGGGGATCATTGGACTTCCGTGACCGTTAGTAATTCTAAATACATCTAATTACAAAATGTTCAATGATCACACTGTTTTAGCCTAATGTACAAAATAATTTTGGCTAATGTTACTCAGAGTTTAAAGAGTAAGCTGGTCAAATTACCTTTTATGTTTCTGACTTATTTTTTTAAGAAGAAAACTGCACTTTATGTTGAAATTTTGGTTATTATTATTTAAAGACAATACTATTCTGAAAATGTACTTAAAGTACTTAAACTACCACTTTATTTTTAAGTCTGCCCAATTTTAACCAGGGATGATATTTTTGTTTCTGTTTTGAATTCAAATGCAGTTTAAAAGCTTTTTTTCAGAAATTAAAACAGCTTCAGTTTACAATATTCATGTCCATGTCTATTATTTGATTCTGTCGCCCACTAAAACCGTTTTAAATTAAAAAAAAAACATTTGCGATTTGGGGCAAATTTACGTGTGCGATTACATACGATTAATCAAGATTAATTCTTACACAGCCTCTAATTAATTGGATTAATTTTTTTAATCGAGTCCCACCCCTAATATATATATATGTAGATATATATATGTAGATTTGTATATATATGTGTATATACAGTATATATGTAGATATGTATATGTTGTATATACAGTATGTATATATGTGTGTGTGTATATATACAGTATGTGTATATATGTATATATATATATATGTATGTGTGTATATGTATATATATATATATATATATATATATATATATATATATATATATATATATATGCCAGCAACACTCATGACAATGACAAAACAATTACATTGTCAATCATGTTACGTTATTATTAAAATGTTTCCTTTTCTTTTTACTTCTCCGCTGCCAATGCAGGTATTTTGCTATATATATATATATATATATATATATATAATATAAACAGATAGATATGACAACAACACTCATATCAATGACAGAACAATTACATTAACAATCATCTTACGTTATTTTTAAAATGTTTGCTTTTCTTTTCATAACTTCTTTAACACACTACTTCTCCGCTGGGCTGGTATTCTGCTAGTATATATATATATATATATATATAGTGACAGCCGACCCGGGCACAGACAGACGGACAGCATATTTTACCCAACACACGTTTATTTACACTATATACAAAGTCTTTTTCGTGCACTCACAAAAGCCCAGTGCCTCCAGCACCGATTCCCCCAAGTCCGGGCCACACAGTTCCTTTGCCTTTCTCCTGGCCACCTCCAGTCCTTCCGCTAGCTCCATCCTCTTCCACCCCACTTCCGCTCTGACTGAAGGGAGGCGGCCCCTTATATAGTACTCCCGGATGAGCACCAGGTGTTCCCGGCATTCCTTCCTTGGCCACGCCCAGCGTGCATGGAAGTGCCGGCTGTCCTCCCGGCATTGCGTAAAGTCTTCCCCAGCACTTCCTGGTGTGGCGGAAGTGCTGGGCTCCAGGGTTCCTCAGGCACCTGGGCGCCGCCTGGTGGTGGCCACGGGCCCCTACAGGGTTGGGCTTCCGAGCCCTGTACTCAAGGCCCCCAACAGAACCAGGATGGACGCCCCCTCGCGGTCTGGAGGAGGCTCAAGCCCTCCTCTGGTCCTCCTGGGACCACAATATATACACAGACACATATATACATATATATATACAGATCTACATTGATATACATATCTACATATATACGCATATATATATATGTATATATACATATCCACATATACTGTATATATACACATATATATACATATCTACATATATATATATATATATATACACATACATACATACATACATACATACATATATATATATATCTACATATATATATATATATACTGTATATAGCAAAATCCCGCCTACATGACGAAGAACTGCTTTTAAATTTTTACTAAGAAGAAAAGAAAACCTTTTTAAACTGAGGGAAAATATACTAATAACTATCTGTTAAGGATCTCTTTGTATACCACGTTGTCACTTCAGCAGTCCGCTTGTAATATGACCAAGCTGTGCACTGAGATTACTTTTGAGAATGCAACGTATAGTTTTGTCCAGGAGGAAAGCAATGTTGCCTCAAATCAATGGCAACCTTTTGTAGGGTGTGTCCCTGAGACTTATTAATTGTTATCGCGAAGCAGAGCCTTACTGGAAATTTGAGGCATTACAATTGAAATGGGAGATCAGAGGGTATAATGGTGATGCCAGGAATACATTCAAAATGTAGCTGCCCTCACACAGCTTCTCTGCTGCTTTATAAACGAACGCCATATAAGGCCATTGTTTCTCCTTGCTTCGCGGTTCTGTACTGTTTTATTGTTTGTTTATTACGATTCTTATAGTTATTGTGTAGCTATTGAAGACTTACTTTACTGTTCAGGTACCCATTTCCTTTATTTAATCCGCGGCTTGTACATTATTTTTTGTTAGTTTATTACGATTATAGATATTTATTGATTCCCTTCTTTAGCTGACTGCCTGCTCATATAAGACGCTCCGCTGGTTTTTTGTGAAAAAGCCTTTACACAGCTTCTCCGCTGTTTTATAAACGAACAACATATAAAGCCATCACCTTGTCAATTGTGTAATGCGTTTTTTGAACAGGTTTGATGCATGGAAGTGATCACTCGTACTGCATTTAGTCAGTTCACCTGAGCTGCTCTCTTGTGTGATGTTGCGATGTCCACGGCTTTATTTAATGTTAGCTAAGACCCGCTTAAGTTTCTCGTTACAGCAAGTTTAACTCCGGTACAAAGTGATCCAAAGTCTCGTTCATATCTCGTGTCTTCTCATTAAACTTGTATCTTGCGAATTAAGTATTCGGCGTTTTTCTTCAGCACTCTTTGGGAGCTCTTCCTTCTTTTCTAGGTACTGTGGTCACAGTCAGTTCACGTGATTACGTGGGAAGCGTGATGATGTCACACGCAGCTCTGCCCCCCACGGCCATCAAGCTAACGTCCATTACAGTATATGGAGAAAAATAGGTTCCAGTTATGACCATTACGCGTAGAATATCGAAATTAAACCTGCCCAACTTTTGTAAGTAAGCTGTAAGGAATGAGCCTGCCAAATTTCAGCCTTCTACCTACACGGGAAGTTGGAGAATTAGTGATGACTGAGTGAGTAAGTGAGTGAGTGAGTGAGTCAGTCAGTGAGGGCTTTGCCTTTTATTAGTATAGATTCACGGTGAGAGCAAGTAAGACAGAGCCACGCCCACCAACTCACAATAGTCCTGCCCCCCAACTCTAAGACCATGAGATACGCTCGACACAGCCCCGCCCGCCAACTGTAACTCTCCTCCCACGTCCACCCTTAAAACCGGTCCCGCCCACACGCTGCCAACATGGCATTTCTCGCCAAGCATCTGCAGTACGCTTAAATCGCTCAGTCCAATCCAACAGCAGCTGTACGAAAGCTTTTCGAGGAAAACCCTAGGCAGAATTTACGACGCTACAATGTCCCGATATGTCACACCAATGTTGCAGCAATTTTCATCGGAGAAGATGGCGAACCGCCTGCCGAAAGGGACATTTGCATCTGTCCCATAGGCAACCTGTACAGCCAATCTGTAGACAGATTTCCACGCTAAAAATGAATTTCAATCCTATGGTTTACTCACTTTTATTCCCTTACGGAGACATTGGCTGGCACAAAGATTTACAACATGTTCCAGATAAAAGAACCGGTGACTCTGGCATTAACCAATACTTTAGTACTGTTTTGCGTAAGAATAGGATTAAGTCTAAAAATGTTTCGGAGATGGAAGAAAGCAGTCCGAGAAATGTTACTTATACAGGAGGAATTATTTAATAATATTAATAATAATAATTATTATTAATATTATTATCATCTATACTAATAAAAGGCAAAGCCCTCACTGACTGACTGACTCATCATTAATTTTCCAACTTCCCATGTAGGTAAAAGGCTGAATTCCTTTCTCACCGTTTTCCGTTCCTATTCTTACACCGCCGTATGCTACAGCGGGTTTCGGCTAGTTACTTATTATTTAGCTGACACCTTTATCCAAGGCAACTTACAAAATTTTTGAGAAATAGAACTGGTTACATTTATTTGATCTTTGTGAGCACAGGCAGATGTAATGACTTTCTTATAGTAACACAGTGTCAATAGTGGTGTTTGAACCCACAACCTCAGGATATGAATGCCAAAGCCTTAACCATTACAACACACTACCTGCCGAATGAGTTCCCTTTTGGTTATTTCTTCTTCTGCACAAAGGTGAGCTGTTGTTTTCACTAACAACTGATATTGATCAAGTATGGGTAACTGGTCGTGTGTTTGTTATCCAAAGCTGCTTTCCATTTTGCAATAGCTGAATTAAGCACACTTTGTTCCCTTCCACTTGTAACTAGAAAAAGCTGTTTCAGAAATTGGGCATATGCATGAATGAAGTGGATTTCACACTTTCATTATAATTCCTCCAAATATCTTTTTTCATGTGCAGCAAGCTGCTGGAGATGTTTTCCTAGTCCTGTAGTAGCCAGTGTGCTATTCTATGTTGCGGTCTCTTGGGGAAGCAATTTGAGTTCAAAAGATGCACAATGCCTAAATAAACTCATCAAGAAAGTCTGCTACATTACTGGACTAACCATGGACACACTGAAAACTATTGTGGAAAAGACAATGATGGCAAAACTGGATACCATCATGAAAAATTTCCTCCTGAGGACGCTCTGTTGGAGCACTTTAGTCACAGGCTCATTCCTCTACAGTGTGCTAAAAAGCACCTCTGGGGGTCTTTTCTGCCTGCTGCTTTCAGACAGTTCAATGTTTCTTCTTGATGTCCCAGCCTAAATACTTATACTCTTTTAATTTGTTATGTCTGCATAAATATACATTTATTATTTGCTTATTATTATTTGATTTTTTTTATATTTCTGCTGCTGTATATATCTAAAATTGGGATTAATAGTTCATCTAGTAGTAAAATTGAAATGATATATTAGTATTCCCAATACATTTCATCACTGTCTTTTTATCCATTAAATAGCATTCTATATAAAGCACTGTAACCTTAAAACACAAAGAACTGTACGTAGAGGTTTAGGCTAGTGGATGTTGTAGGCATTGCTCATAAGAAACACCCTGAGGCATATACTGTACATTTATGATTAGGTTCCATTCTTTTGCTGAAAACTTAGACTTCCACACTTTGTTGGAGGATCTCTATAAAACAAATTAAGGAGATAAAGCAAAAGTATTACTCTCTCTGTTAGTCTCTCTCTGCTAAAATACTGCAGCTATCATGCCAATGCTTAATTACTTAGATTTATTAATTTCAGATGAACTCTGTAGTCCATGGCATTTGGCTCACTGAAATGATATACACAGCTGAGAAATTAGAAGCATGTGCTGCCAAACATTTGTTAGTCCATAATAATATTAAATTTCAAGTGCCAATGTGCTTTTCATTTGCCTAATATATTTTTTTGGTAAGTTGGAATATTTTTTCTTTGATATGTACAGTTAATTAAAATATCACAAATAAAAATAATTTATATTGTTTTATTATTCCGTTATTTATGTATTTAAATATTAAACAAGTGACCTGTAGGTTTATTTTATATTAAGGAAAATAATAAAAAGGATCCTTTACTCTCTCAGAATTAATTAAAATTATGATTTTTCAGTTTGTTGCCATTTACATTTGAGCATGGTCTAATAAGTATTTATTAAATGTCCCTGACCCTTCAGTTCATTACATTGCTTTGTGTATTAATACAAATGAGAAAATATAACTGCCATATCAGTGAGCTGTGTCTATTTACAAATGCTCTATTATTGTTTTGTGGTATTGTGGAAGCAGATGGTTTCTGTATTTCTTACTTACTTAAATTGTGCCTCAGATTTAGTTACTCTGAGGGGACCAAAGTAGGGTAATTCTCCAAAAGTAGTAGATATCAGCAAAGGATGCCACATGAGTGAGGTAAGTGAAGGCCTGTGGCAGATTATGGAGAGCAGACAGCATGAAAAGGAGCTACTGTAGGTATCTGGCCTTTTAATTAGGAACAGGTCCTTGAAAGTGCTAACCTTTGACTGGGATTTAGAGGTCACTCCCAGGTCAGTGGTCCACTGAACTTGAAATTGGGGTGGAATTGTGGCATTGGTGAATGGGAATGTTTTATTCTTGGGAAAGTGGAAAATGCTCCCTGTTTGAGAGTTAATAACTATACTATACAAATTTCTTTAAAACATTATGTTTTACTTCCCATTTTGTGTATTTTCATTCAGCAAGTAGCTATAATTTTAAATTCGAGTTCTGCACCAGTACTACTTTTAGATCAGAGATATGAACAGAGGTGCCGCAAATAAAAGAAATATACTGTGTGTTTTTTATACTGTATATATATATATATATATACTGTATATATATATATATATACTGTATATATATATATACTGTATATATAGATATATAGATATATAGATATATATATATATATATATATATATTGTCGCAATAGGGGGCAGTAGCGCTCCCTTGAACCCTCAGGTACCACGCCAAACACCTGGTAAAAGTGCCACAATTATTCTTTTTATTATAATAATAACGTGCACCAAGCACCCTCCAACTCCACACTATTCATAAATAAACCAATAACAAATCACAATAAATCAATCCTCCACCCAGCTCAGCTCAACGCTCTGGTGTTTCATTGTCCTTTATATAATCCACGACCCGGAAGTGCTCCTTGACCTGCAGTCCATGTGACTTCCTAGCAATTCCGGGACAAATCAAAACTCTTCTTTCTTTGTCAGCCCGGAAGCAATTTACTCCTTCCGGCCTCGTGACTGGCAAGTACTTCCGGGCTGTAGGAAAAGCCAATGTCTCTGGCCCCGACGTTATCCAGCAGGGCTGTGCACTACAACTCCAAAGTCCATGATGTCCTGCTGGAATTCGGGGCATCTCCGCAGGGATGGCTCCATCTGGTGGCTTGGGGGACTTGGCTGGGATAAACTGCCGGGCATTGTCCGATATATAGATATATATATAGATATATATATATATATATATATATATACTTGTTTGAAAGCTCTAATGTACAGTACACATGCAGCACCTCCCACTTTGTTAGCCAATACAGTACTCTGGTGCATAATTCATTAAGATAGTGCCGCATCTGTGTTTGTAAGAGAGTCACATTACAAATGCTTAATTGAGTCAAATCTGTTTTAATGTAAACTTTGAACCTTTAACTCTCAGCTTTTTAAAAAGGTGATTGACCCTGATACTTAATAATGAATACTCATTGTATAGGAGCCAATGAACCTTTAAAATTGCATGTCTGTGAAGTAGCAAAAGCATTCAGACATATTTTAAGTGAGACCTTAAGTCTCAATGCGATTCGAAAATGCAAATGTAAAAACATAAATAAAACATTTTCTGATCTTCTACTGATATTCTGTTACAGTTATGATGCTGTGAGTAATGCATTATAAATGAAGAACAACAGGTGCAGACAAGCCTTAAACCAAAAAGCTGTATGGTTTTATCTTTTGAAACTTGACAAGAATTTACAACTTCTTCCTGGAATTATCAGCCAAGATACACCACATGTAATCATTTTTTGTCTCCTCTACCTGATGTTGTTCATGGGGTGCAGGCAGAGGACATATTAAAAAAGTATATCAGCAAAATTCAAGTGAACAATTGTACACATCAGTAATTTTCTATTTAATTGTACACAGTAGTAAATGACAAGACTGCATAAAGAACTGGTTGTTATTTTTTAATGACTTAGTTAAAATTCACATTTTCTTCCACTTGGTAAATAAAATACATTATAAGATTATTGTTAACTTCATTTGTTAAAAGCAAACCACTTTTTTGGTAGTAAAATTACTTTCGTAACCAAGTCTTAGTTTAGCAGTTTTTTTTATTATTATTAAGCAATTTGTAACTTGTAGATGTAAGATTCTGATGCTAAATTCTTAGTAGCTAAGAAAAGAATAATCTTGTGTCAATCTATTTAGTTTAAAGATTTTTACTTGTAATGTATCTCTTTTTCCTGTAAAAATTGTTTCAAAACAATTCCAGGGCTGTTATGTGGTTGATTATGTTGACCTCTTTTGTAAGTCACTTTGAAAAAAAATTTGTGTACCTAGTGAGTGAATGTAAAAGTAAAACCAATGTAAATATGGAATGCAATGCTTAAAATTTTCCATATAATTGTGATTAGAAGCATATCACATTTAATAAATTTTGCAGTTTTAGTTTCAGGGTTTTAAGTTAAACTACTGTAGATGAAATATTGAGTAGCTTCATGATCCCTTACCTTTCTCTTTTCTCCTTATTTTCCCTGGAAAACGTTCAACTTCTTTTCTGCATTGCTTTGTCTTATAGCATTTTAAAGCCCTTATATGCTTTTCCAGATGTATTCTTTTTCATTTTCCCCAATAACCTGTATGATGTTAAGGCTTTGCCTGAAGAAGACTAGGTTACGAAAGTAATGCCAAATCAATCTCTTTGACATCTTCTAGAGCGGGAGACAATCGTATTAAGGTTGTATGAATCTTCTCAAATCATACCACAGTATTTAGCCTTAATTGTTTTAGAAAAAAAGAGATTATACTAAATTTGCTTTGCTGGTTTTACACCCCAGTAACGCATTCATATAGTAAATATGTTTGGTTGGTACCGAACCACATAGCTTTGGAGACCTTAGTCCAGTCATTGTGTACAGTATACTCAGTTTGCACTTTCACCCCATATGCCATCCCTGTTTCTGCTCCATTTTCTTCCCGTATCTGATTTATATGTTTGTCCTACATGACTAAATGTGTATTTGTGTATGTGCATGAGTGAGTGTGTCCTGTAAATGACAGCCCTCATCATCCCTACCCTATACCTGATTCCGATGGAATAGGCACATGCTTTTTACGGCACTATAGTAAAATCAGTGGTTTCAGAAAAGAGAGGATAGATGAACTGGTTTTAAATTTACTTAGTTTACTTATATGCAAAGCTGTTAGCTTATTTATGGTTTTCTCTTTGTTACCTGAATTCTTGAAGCATTCTGAGAATTCACTTATTTTGTGGAAATCAATATCGCTGCTGAGGATCCAGGTTTAAAACAAAGTCACTAGGGTTACTTCAGAATGTGAGGAATGAGTATTAATAACATTCATAAGGAATACCATTTGATTAAAATATGTCTATTATTGTGAAATTTACATAATAGAAATAACTGCTTTTATTTTTTAAGAAACAGACCATTAGTTCATCAGGTTCTCCATAACCTGATGATTTAGATATGCTTATATGCATTTTTTTCAATCCACAACAGCTCAATTAGGAAATGTCAGACATCGCTTATGACATAAACTGGGTTTCTCATTCTTGAGTATGTATTTCATAAGACTTGTATATTTGCACTATATCTTTTTTCTGTTATCCTTCCAAAGATAATGCCATATAATCAATAAAATAAATTTGTTTGATTTAAAATCTGCATTTTCAACTGCTAGAAAGATCCCATAATGTCCAACTTGCCACTTTCAAAAGGAGTAACTTGAAATAATAATAATAATCATTACACATCTCAATTTCTGGTAAGTGGTGTATATAGTCTGCTTTCTAGATATGACCGACAGTGTTTTTTTGCATCTGAGTAGACTGTTGTCCTTGACAAAGCAGGAATTTCCTGTTTTGCTATACATTTATCAGGCTGTCCCCCTAATTAATGACTAGCTATAAAATACATGTGGCATTGATAACTGATCCTTCATTTTTATTGTCATATTTTTATTTCCTATCTGTTATGCCTCAAATATTTTATTTTGCGTTGTTTTTGATGGTTTCCCTTTATCACCATATAAAGCTTGAAAACTATTTCCTGCTAGGCTGTACCAGATTTCTGCTTTGGAGTTTGAAACGCCTCCGTTTTTTTCAGTTTAAGGTTCCTCTTCTGATATGTTAATCCCATGATGTATTAAGCTGCATCACAGAACATACTGTAAAGAAACTATTCAATAGAATGCTATTTCTGTTCATGCTACTTGTTCATAAAGTCCTGCCAGCACAAACCAGTAGACTATTCAACACACATAGCAGCCACCTTGAGCCCTGCTAGATTTCAGAGATTTTAATGATGGTGAAATATACTTACGCCGATGCTAATCTCTCAGTAATACAGTGTCTCTTGAATGTGTTTTAACAGATACAGACTGGATTTCTACAGGGAAAGGAACTCTCTATAAGTCATGTATTAATTAAGCTTAGTTTTCAGTTGTGTATACAAAGGACATTCATGACTGAAAAGGTCTTTCAAGAAACTACTATTTCAATGTTCTGCACCACTTCATGCACTTCGTGAAGTGGAGAAAGTCCATTAAGTCATTGAACTCCAGAGATCATTCAAAGAGTTCTTTCCTTTTAATATTAGAAGCTATAGTTTTTTGGATGAGACACAACTGTTATGCTGTCCTTAGGAGCAGATTCCTCTACACCCTCTGTTTGCAGTAAAGCCAAGTCTCTAGTAAAATTCACGGCAATGAATTTTAAGAATAAGCCTTCGTGTTTCTGAAGTGCCTGTTTTTTTATGTCTCCTCTTTTTTTTATTTGTGGTGAGTTTTAGTTGTTTTAACACATCTCACTTTGTTCTCAGTCGAAAATGCCTCACAATGCAGATGCCAGTGCCATAGATTTGGAGGTGGTCCTCCAGACCTGGGACTGACCCATTCTCCAGTCATTCAGAATGATTGGAAACATCTGTAGGGATGACATGTCCTGCCATCAAGGTCTTAATAAGTCACATAATAATTTCAAGTGGTACGTACGTTTGGAGAGAGTCATGGCTTAATAAAGCAGGATTGGTGGGTCCACCACATCTCAGAGCAAGGGGTACTTGGTGCATTTAGCTGCTCTTGCTTTGAAGTATTGCTCTAGATCACAGGTTCTTAAAGTATGGGGCATGACCTGCTGCCTTTTGGGTCACACATTCGTGACACTCCACTGTATTCAATGGGAACGGGTCTCATACAGTTTGTGAAGTGTCTCACAATATAAGTGATTTCCCAAGGGGGAATTTTGGCTATCGATGGCAATTTTTCAAGAGGAATGTCATCATGGAGTAGGTTTCAAAGACACTAAGGAGTGGAAGATGTGGTTACAAGAAAAAAAAAAAACTCTAGACAATTACCTGGTTTGCCTATATGGATAGGATGTCCTTGAATGGTTCATGTTTAGATGCTAAGTGGCCTACACCACATAGTATTTCACAAGACTAATTTGGACATACTTAGGTAACTTATTTGCATATTTCTTTATTCATTTATTATATTTTATTTCCACTTTTCCTTTTAGAGTGTGTTTCTTCCTGAATTCTTCACAAATTTTAACAAGAAACAAAGCTACTGATTTGGAATGCAGTATAGTTTAGCTGTCTTATGGGTCTTTTAAACATTTCTTTTTTACAGTGTAAAGCCTGTTATTTGGTGTTTCCTTCTCTTTCAATATTTTGTACTTTAGTGCTTCAAATTACTGATCTCAAAACTGACTATGAGAGAGGCCTCCTTCTTGGATGTTTTATGTCTGCTTTAATTAATTAATTTAATTTGGAAAATTTTAATGATAACAGGCTGTTCAGCCCAATGAACCTTCACGTAATTCCTTCATAATGACCAATGGAGATCGGTGAACCAGCCGCTGTGGCACAACATCGGAGGCTTCACTTTAGGTGCTGACATCTGAGGTACAATCTCTGAAAGGGGATTCAAAAGTGTGTACCTGATGAGTCTCATGAGGGTGAAACATGTGTCATGTACTCTTTTTGTATAATGGGGCAGATAATACATTAAATATCTATGATCTGCTTCTCGCAACTGAGAGGATGTGGCTGAGAAAAGATGGATAGCAGAACAGCTACTTTAAAAATGATATACTGCAGATTAGCAAATAGCCATTTATTTTAGTTTTACAAAACAAATTATAATATAGTAATAACAAAATAAATTAATATAATTTTGTAATGACCAGTGTAATAAGAAACACAACTCAGAGGTACTGGAGTTTTCTACATTTTACTTGGAGTCTTCTTTCCATTTTATACTTCATTATCTGGGTTATGGAGCACACTTTCAAAACAATAGAAAGCTTTCCATATCAATCAGTTTATCTCCTGCCTCTCACTTCCTTTTTTTTCTATACTGCAAACACTCCTGCTTATTGTCTCCTGACTCACTGCTCTAAACATCCTTTTGCCACACCTTCCTTTTTCTCCTAACAGATGTGTATGCCACTTACAGAAAAGAAGCCCTTCATCCAATCCCATTGCTTAAAGCATTCATTATACACTTTCTGCTCCCCAACAGTGCATTATAAGATGCCTGCACATCACAAAAAACATAATATAAAAAAATTTATAAAAACAAAATTACAATACAGGAGAACACTAAACTTACCGTCAGTGGTAACACATTTTTTCAATTTTGTCAGCATCTTGCTTTATATCATTCACTGTTGTTCTTCCTACTTCATAAACTGAAGCAATGCTTGAAGCACTTTTACATTTTTGCAAACGTTTAATAATTTCAGTTTTTTGTGACAATTACAACACCACACGCTTAAATTTATCAGCCATACCAATGTATAGTACATTAATTATGATAAAAGAGAAAAGCTTCAAAATGCTATTAAAACTGAAGGTACATAACAGACTCTGTGATTTCAACATGCAGCCTGACACATGGTGCTGGGAAAGAACACTACATGCTAGCAGAAGGGAGAGTTATTTCAATGTGCAGAGCTTGAAGCATACTACATGGCCGTAGTAGTAGATAAGCACTGGCATACTCTTTTCTTTTTGTTTTGGCCCGGATGGTTAATCAAGTGATGGATAATTTTGTACTTCATATGAAATCTGTTACACTTTTTAATGTCATGTGAAAAATTTGTATTACTCTTATGGTATAAAGTACTTTTCAGGCTGTCCTCTTCAGCTGCAAGCTGCAATTACTAAAAACAATATAGCAATAATAATTAAGTTTCTGTACCCTTAATTTGCCAAAGAAAATAACATTCAGTTCTGTAGCATTCTTTGTTACACAAATTCTCAATGGACCTTTTAAAGAAAATCAATTTCGAATTGATTCATTTCCTGCTTTAAAATTGCCTATAAGGATTTAATCAGGATGGAGACTGGAACTGGAACCAAAGCAGATACAGAAACTATTTGGTATATGTATTTACTAAACTGAGATAATACAGTATGAATAGAGTTGTAGGGAAAAAGTTTAAAGAGATGATACTATTCCATTAGATAATACATGCAAAAACTTAAGAGTAAATGAGAGACTTCTTATTTAATATATTAGGAGAAGATAACAAAGAGGAAGAAGCAATGTTTTAAACAATAATACCCTTTTGCCTTTTATTGCCCTTCCTTAGAAGACAAACCTGTGGGTTGTTATAAACATTTAAATAATAAGTTGAATTATTCAGGGAGGCTTTTGACTTATTTCCTATAACTTCTGGTGGGTCTATGCCCCATTGACCCTTAATTCAGAAATACCATTGAATTTGAAAAAGAAAAATCTGCATTTTCTCATTGGACAAAATAACAACTGTTTAATTGCTGGTAAACATGTCTGCCAAACAAATATTTAAATAGGCTGATCTGAAATTAAAATGTGAATATGTCACTGTTACTTAGTGATATCCAGAGTAACATAATTCCATTGCTGACATTATAAATACTTACATTAGTTTAGGATCTTAGAGACCTTTAATACATATTGTAGCATATCTGAAGTCTGGAAATAAATGCAACAGCCTTACCATATGGATGTTCCTAATGCATATCCAGTATGTTTATTTTGAACATCAAGTGACCATGTTTATAAATCTGTTTACAATGTCTCAGTTTAACACAGATGTACAGTTCCTTTTTTAAGGTCTATCTTTAGTCTACTTCTTAAAATGTTCTTCTTTTGCCAGCATGAAACTCAGGCACTTTTTCAACTTAGAAGCCCCCCTTGGTCAGTGTTTTGATGATTTGAGAAGTAATATCAATTCTCCACTGCCAGGTACATACAAACCTATAAATGAATGAGTTAGTTATTGATTTACCTGCACACCTAATTTTTCAGTAGTAATTATAAAATAACATCCATCCATCGATTATCCAACCTGCTATATCCTAACTACAGGGTCATGGGGGTCTGCTGGAGCCAATCCCAGCCAATACAGGGCACAAGGCAGGAAACAAACCCCGGGCAGGGTGCCAGCCCACCGCAGGGCGATAAAATAACATGGCATGTAATAATGACTCTTCCATTACAAAAATATTTAAAACAGGCAACGCATACCATTTATAAGGTTGTCACCCACAGTAATAATCAATGTAGAATATAGTATTATATAATTTAAATATGAAGTACATTAACAGGTATTAAAAAACAAAATAAAAAAGAGACCTCTTCACATATACTGCCTCACTGGAAAAAAAAGTAATCTGGATAAGCTGTATGTGTTTGTAAATTTGTAAGTTTGTTCACAAATTAAAGTTTGTTAAGTAATGCAAGATGCCAAAACTCTAGTCACCTCTTCACCTTAATGTACATAA
Organism: Polypterus senegalus; assembly: GCF_016835505.1. NCBI lineage: Eukaryota > Metazoa > Chordata > Cladistia > Polypteriformes > Polypteridae > Polypterus > Polypterus senegalus. The sequence goes on from NC_053162.1 coordinate 95,362,646, forward strand.
AGCAATTAAACCTCCCCAGTATATATAACTGTCTCTCATTTAGCAATGTGGCGTTTCAGTTCTGAGTTTGTTAGTGGTCTGCAATGTATCCTGGAAGGTTAGGCAGTTTTTCTGTGGCCCTTCATTGGAATAACTAAGTTTGGAAAACATACGCATGACTGATCTGTTCATATTTTAGATGGATTGATCTAAAGCTGACACATGTTATCTACCCCTAGATGTGATTCTCTGACATTGACCTTCAAATCCCTGTCATAACGAAATTTAGTGATATGGTTTGATGAGTTATGATGTCTAGTCTAATTATTGGCCCACACTGAAGAAATGGGAATAACTACTAAATTGTCTCCATTTTACATGCATGCAGTTTTAATGTCTTCAATCCTTGCACACTAGCATTCACTATTTCACTATAATATTCCTTACTTGCTTAATAGTTTTGTAAAAATCGGTAACCTTATAAATCTGCTTTTATTTGAAAGCATATTCAATTATTATTTTTATTCATATTGAACCTTTGCCAATTTAGTTTACTGACTTGAAAGAGGTAATATAAAGAATGAAATGACTGGGAGATGTGCAAAGTCAAAATTGAAAATGACACCAATCTTTCTTCAAAGACAAAATGAGATCAAAACCTGAAAGTCAGTGACAAGAGCAAAAATTTGTCAACTGGAAAAATCAAAAATAAAGGCTTGGAGCAATCACAAAAAGGTTTTGTTATCTGTAAACTCAGATACAAAATGGCCACCAAGATGACCTTTTAACCCCTATCTTAGTTTAACCCTTAATGCTGTGGTCTTTAAGGCTATACCCACAGCATCCAGGACTTGTTTATGGCTACATCCACAATATGGTATGGAAAAACACTAATGAATAATCATTTCTTCCAAAATGTGTTATAGATCAAGTTTGACAGCAAAATCAGAATTCCTGAGTTCCAAAACCTTATAAAAGACAGATAGGTTGCCAGAATCAGTTCAAGACCAAGAATAAGTAGTTAATTAAAAATAACAGTCATATAATGTAGAATTCTGTTGTATTTGATCAAAATGTTCTAATTTACAATAAAAGTTTGAGTTGCATTTTTTTGTGTTCTTGTTTACCGCTGCTTACAACACAACCAAACATAAGTAAATGCTATGGAAGTGTAAGAAGATAAAGTCTTAGTTGTAGCTGAAGGTAGGGTATGGTCAAACAACATAACTATACTCAGCATTTATAATTTTCATAATTTGTATAATTTTAATGATTTTACCAATAGTGATATTCAGTTGTGATAAAGGCGAGGATTTAAAGTTGATTCTTTCATAGCTTAAAACTGCAAAAAATCTTAACAATCCATTAGAATCAAAGTATAAAATTAGCGCTGCTTCAGTATAGTATAGTGAGGGTCTGAATAAATGCCTCCAAACCCCCCTACCAACTGTCCTGTTCTCTTCTTACAATGTTCTGAAAAGCAGCTACAGAAAAAAAAACTCATTTGATTCTATTTAGTTGTGGCTTGGCTCCATCTGTTAAACAGATTTAAAACAAAAAAAAAATGGCGATTTATCTCAGGTTTACTGTAACATACTTTATGGTGAACACTGTAAAATGAAGTGCATGACTGGCATAGTGCATCATGCTGCTAGTGTCCAGCTGCCCAAATCTCACTTTGTAGATTGCCAGATAAATAATTCCTCAAACACTGGATGGGAACCCCTTTTAGGTCATGGGTTGCCATCGGTGGGTCTTAAGTAGCTGTCCTTGAGGTTCAGACCCACCTGTACATAAAAAGAAAAGCAATGTTAGGTGCTGAGTGTTGTGACCCATGCTGAAGCGATCAACAGCATTTTTAATTGTGCTTCTTTCTAATTGCTCTCAATTCCTCTTACTCTTAAAATGCTTTCTGCGAGTCGCTAAGGAACTTAAAAAGGTCCCATGGCCATAAAGCCTGAAAAACAGTGCTTGCTCTAAGATAATTGCTGTAATCCAGGTACATAATGAAATTGTTATCCCAAAGTATTTGAGGAAGAAAAAAAAATGCAACAATTGCTTTATGCTGATTTTATTCATACTCTTATTTAAACTGATAAAATTGCCTGGAGTAGTGCACTGGCTGATGGGAATTGTAGTCCTCATGTCTGCATTTGCACAAGGTATCAGATAAGTTGTTGGTTGTGGGGTAATATATATTCAATATCTTTCATATTGGATCAATTGTGCGAGATTGACAGCCACTGTCACTGTGAGTGTAGTCAAGTACTTGCTAAGTGCATCTTTTTTTGAGCTTTGGAGAAATATCCTCCTTTCATTTTGCTTGTGCAGATGGCCTTCATTTGCATAAACCACCATGCCCCCTTTCTCTGTGAAATTACTGTCAGCCCTGTGGCAAAATGGGGGATGTGGTGCAGTAGAATGTCCTACTCACTAGAGCATTATTAACAACAAATATCAACAAATAAAAATGTGTTGGGTAATTTTCTTTTTTTCTACATTGTCAGCATATTTTAATCAAATAAATCAAACCATTTTAGCGATTTTGGGGTATTGATTTTTTTTACTCCTGAATATTCATATATTGTAATCTCCATTCTTAGTGGATACCTACTACTCTGGATGAAGTAGGTAATACTATTTTTGTTGAGTGGGTGAGTGAATCAGCCAGCCAGTCAGTCAATTTTGCCTTATGTGTGTGCATGTATATGTGTGTGTGTGAAATATACAATTTCTCGTAACATCCCAACAGACCACAGTTTCTGAGCCTCAAAAACTGTCACCATTTTGGATGTAAGTAACACTGGAGCACCACAAGGGACATTAATGTCTCATTTTGTGTTCACCCTATACACCTCAGAATATAAATATAACATTACATCATTTAACTTGCAGAAATTGTTAAATGATTCTGCATGAATGAAGTGTATTGAGAAAGGGGGATGGGACAGATTATAGGAGCCAAGTAAAGAAGTTTATTTCTTGGGGCAAACACAATCAGCAAAACCAAGGATCTGGCAACTGACTTTTGCCACACCAAAAAGATTTTATGCCCAGTCAGCATTCAAGGAATGGATGTAGATGTGGTGTACTGCTACAGGTACATGAGGGGTTCACATCAGTGACGGGCTAGACTGACCTACAGGTATATGAGAAAGAACAGAGCAAAAACTGTTTTTTTCTTAGGAGACTGAACTCCATTAATGTAGTTAGTGACAACATTTATATATTCTACAACTGCAATTTTTGTGCACTGTGATGTGCTGGTCTGGTGTAATAACTTCAAGAGAGCCCCATGGGTTAAGCAGACAAAGTAAAAAGCCAGGCTTAGTTATGTGATGCAATCTTGATCCCCTGAAGCTAGAAGTGAAGGAAAGAATAAAAATAAAACTTAGTGCCATTATGAGCAATGCTGCAAATCCTCTCACAGGTGCACAATGATTAAGTACTTTCAGTAAATTCATCAGATGTGTGCAAATAAATGCTATTGGGACTCTTTCATACTCACAGCAGTGTGCCTTTATAATACCTCATTGCAACTTTTGACTGTTCATTATATTGTAAGCCAAGTCAGAAGTTGTGTTTTCTTATGATGTTTGTTGATTAATCTGTGGAAAGCACCTTGAGTTGCAAGTAAATGCATGGCATGGTGCTATATAAATAAAGTTATTATTATTATTATTGTTAGTCATTTTTGTGTATATTTGAGAGGGTTTAAAGGGTTTAAGTTTAAAAAAATAAATAAATAAAAAAAAATATATATATATAGATGTAGTTATAGAGATACAGATATATATAGAGAGAGATACTGTATCTATATACAGTATCTATAGATATATATAGATATCATCACACAGGCCACAGAACATAAGGACACACTGTCCTTTGGGGATTATTGAGAGGTATTTTATTGTTTTTTGGTCATAAACCAAATGTGCTGGCCCCTTATTCTACAATAAACACAATTTTTCATTTTTAAAAACATTCTGCCATGATTTAATAATATTAATCCACACAAAAAATGTAGAGCAATTTTAAAATTTAGAGCAATATTAAACCTAATTCATCACTCTATTTCCATATACTGTAGTAATTATTGTAATATTTGCTATTGGAGATTTCATGTATTTCCACTACATGAAGGAGGAGGAGGAAATCAGGCAGGCATCCTATAGAAAAGATACAAAATCAGAACAATCTAGACATGTTTTATTTTATTTTATTTATGAATTTATTTTAACAGTTCAATAGAAAGGGTTCCATGTTTTCTTGTATGTCACAAGCCACATATTAATTTTCTCCTTTTTTTGAGTCTGTATTTTGGAAACCAAGTCTTAGTGTGCATTTCATTGCAGTGCTACATTTTTCTCTGTAGTGATCTGCATTAAAAAAGGTACTTTTTGAAATTGCACTCTTTAATTAACATGGTTTGTATGAGATTTGCACTACTTCACCAGTTTTTCAATTTTACTTTAAAACACACAATAGTCAAATATACCTTGCAGATGTTACAACTTTAGAATGTATCATGTCACAGAAGTTTTTCTGTAACCAGCTTTAAACAAAAAAATGATGCATTTAAACTGAAGAAATACATAGTGGCTCAGGACGAAGCGGGTTTGGATGATGGATGGAAGTGCACAATGAATAAACCATAACATACCGAGCACATGAAAGGCAAATGCCATTTATCTTTCATCTTATTTGCATTCATTTGAAGTTAAAACTGTTATTCAACAAACTTATATTTGAATTATGTTTAGGAGATGCACTTGTATCTAGTTTTTATATAGTCATTTTAGTTTTTGAATAATCATAGAAAATATTGACCTCAGTCAATCTAAGGTAATCCTAATGACTTGAGCATCAATGTGATGTCTAACAATTATTTTTCTCAACGGGGTTGCCATTGATTTAAAAAATCAATATCTTTGCCTTATTCACCTTCAGAAGCTGGTATTTTTCAATAAAATATTATCAGCATTTTGCAATTAGTGTTTTTTTTTCTTTACTTACAATATGTCAAGGTTACTACCAATGAATTAGGTAACAATATTTAAGTGGCAATAAACTTTGTTTTTTCTTTAGTTTGCATTGTATTTTTATATTAGCTGGCACAATAACAAACATTCAGAATGAAAAGGTATATAAAATGTTTTGTAAGACTGGCATTTGGTAAATCTAGCACATTCTAAGGACTTTCTCAGCAATAATATACAATACTCTTACATTACTGAATGCATCTACAGAATGGAAGAGCACTTGAAATGCTAATAAATACACTTACTATGTATGGTCAAAAAAAAAATAAGCATATAGAAGTGTAGGTGGAATAATAACTAGATTTTCAATGGAGACAGCTGTGTCTCCTAATTGATTTGCAATCAACATATACATAAATATATGCTATGTGGGGAAAATTAAATGTTTCATTAATTAATTATTGACTTTGCTTTTGGCAATGCCAATAATTAATGAGGCTTTTCTTTAAGGCAGCTGCTTTATTTTTCTTTCCTTTCTCTGTGGATTTGGATCTAAACTTGTATCAGGGTAGCTGATCGACAAGGATAATAATAAAATATGTTAACAAAAATAATTATTGAAAGAATACAATTACATATACATGTATATCAACATAAAAGACAAGACACAAGGCAGGTGAGAAAAACATAACACAAAAGAAGCATTGCTTAGTTTATTTATAGTTTTCGTAGATGGAACTTGATGCTTTTTTGATTTTACAAGCTTTTTAATGGAAAATTGTGAAAATTACCACTTTCTTTTGCTAAACATTGTGTATGATTGACTAAGTAGTGCCCAATGATGTTAAGCTTTCCTGCTTGTTTTTCAGGATAAAAGCTAAAGGTTTCTCTGACAGTTATTACAGATCTTGTTACCCAATAACAATTGCAGCACAATATAAAATATTTTGGCTGCCTGTTTATCATTCTAATTTATCATGGTACATATAAAGCAGTTTTAGTGATGTCAAGTAATGAAGAAGGTTGGTGATGCTGTGTGAATTGGTATAGACTTTGATCTGGATTTAAACAAAGAACCTTCTAATTGTCATTTGTCAGCTCCACTTTTTTGCCATGTCCTCTGTATCTCCGTAGGGAGAGGCAGGACTCATTGTTTTCTTGATGGAAGGCTGCTTCTTACAGATTGGATTTAATCACTGGCGCAGAGCTGGGGCTTGGCAAAGTTTGATGTTTGAATCAGTGATCCCTTATAGTGATTAGAGGGATTCCAGAGAAAGAGAAAGACAGATGACTATCTGTTTTTAAGAGAGGTGTAGCCTTTACTAATTGGCTCAGAATTCGCATCCAGATATAGTTCAAATCCTGTTTATTGATGCCTGAACATGCCCAGCAGAGTAGGCAAGAGGCCATCTTGTGATTTCAAGGCTTAAGAAAAAGAATGTCCTCGCAGGCAGTTTTGGTCTGACAAATTTTTATCTTCTTAAAATGATGAACACCACTGTTAATCAGATGAAATTCAGAAGGCTAGATAAACAGTTGTCACTGGCAGAGCCACTCAAGGATCTTAATTCAGCCTTGTATAATTTTCCATCCGATCTGTCCACTGTCATATTTGATCGTTTGGTGTTTGAAAGAATGACCAGTTTGCCTTTTGCTAAAATGAGACATACATCTTTCTCTAGTTTTAGGCCTCGTGTGCCATTGAATATTGAACTAATGTTAACTACTTTTTCTCTGAGTTGCTAAATTATTCCTTGTTTATCTTTTACTGTCATATGTGTGAAAATCTTTGAAAGTAACACTTAAGCTCAACTCAATTTAAACTCTTGAATATTAAGAACAAGATATCTGGTATAAGCCTGTAATATTAAATGTAAGTCAGTTTTATACTTTTTGAATGGTAATTGTTTAATTTGTGTACCTAATTGCCTAAGATTTACCCCTTTCAATTTAGTTTGTATGTCTTGTTCTTATGATATTAGCAGGATTCATTTTTATCAGAATGCTCTCAGCATATAATACAAAATAGTTTTTAAATTTTTAATCTTCTCTTCTCCCTATGTTTCTCAGACCATGCCCAGTCACCAGTACGAGCTTGAAATTGTTGCCAAAGACATGGCAGGGAGCGATGTTGGATTAACTGGTACATCTACAGCTACTATCACGATTGCAGACAAAAATGACCAGCCTCCAGAGTTCACTAAACCATTGGTAAGAGGGGGGAAAACCTGACATCCAAAGGTAGTGTAAATGTAATTTATCGAACCGATATAAGCAGCAGTTTAATAGTGTCAATTTAATGAAAAGCTGAAATCATACAGCTCATAATATGTCTTTTAATCTGACATGTGTTGGCATTCAAATCAGAACAGTATAGCAATTTTATGTTATATCCTTTCTGTCAAACTGTATTGTACTTGAGTTGACGTTACAGTACCTAAATAGTGTATAAAGTGAAAGTTTTTATTTTTAGGAATGAAGAATAGTAAAAGCTACAATTTTAAATAATTGTGTTCAACTGGTAAATTGGTAATTGCTTTTTCACATTTTAAAGTTAGGATAACTGGTGGCAACCAAGTAGTAGTTAAGGCTTTGGACTTCAATCTCTGAGGTTGTGGGTTCAAATCCTACTACTGACACTGAAAGTTACTTGACCTGCCTGTGCTCCAATTGGAAAAACCAAAAAAAATTTAACCAATTGTATTCTAAATGTTTTAAGTCGCCTTGGATAAAGTTGTTAGCTGAATAAGTAAATGGTTTAATTTTATGTTAGGTCGTTGATGAGCAGAGATCTCAGTTCACCAGTTTGTTAAATTGAACATCATTCTTGACATTAAAGAAATGAAATCACAAGTGGGTATATATGATCCTAGCTTCATGGCCAAGTGTGATAGCCTAATGTGTTTACTATTGATTTCCTTCACCTTTATGACGGGATCACGTTATCAGATTAATTTAGGTTCTTAGTTCCGTTAGCCATGACAGAAGAAGTGTACCTTGGCATATTTCTTTTTTTAATTTCCTACATCAGCCAGAGGAAGAGCTTGGTTTAATGTTACTTAGATATGGTAGGCAAACTCAAATCATTTGTCAAGTGTACTAAGCAGAATGAAATTCTTACTTATTTGTCTCTCATGTACTAGAGAAAGCAGTACATTACCGACAGTGAATACAACATCTGACGAACTATGCAAGAAACATGTAGTTGCCCGTTTGAGTGGCTGTTAAGTAGTCTTTTAGTTTGTGGGTATAACCTGTCCTTCAGTCTAGTGAGTTTAAATGGTCCCGTATCATTTGTCATAACAGAGAAGATTTACCTGTATTTAATAAGACTGTTTCACTTTGTAGGGCAGTATACATTAATTATGTCAGTGTTGGTCACGCCAGGAAATGTAATGTGGCAGTGCTTTTTAGCAGCATCCCCACTAATGTAGAGCTTCCTATAGTCTGTAAACACCTTCTTGATTTTGCTTATTCTGATGAATACATTTTTGTTTTGGAACCACCACATCGAAAACAATTATGCATCATTTAAGCTATTTTGTAACTGTTGATCATCCTTGGTTGTATCATCAATAAATGTAATGATGTAACTGGAGCTGTGTTTGGCCACAATTATAGGTGAAAAGCTACAGCAGGGGGCACAACAGGGTGATTGTTTTGAAGATCAGCATGGAATAATTGATTCTGCCATTTATTTACCAGTCTGTATGTGTGCTGATGTTGAAACAGTTAAGAACTCCAAAATCCAGTTGCAGTGAGTGACACAATGTCCCAAGTCATTAGGGTGACTTTTATTATTGCATGCTCTGAACAGGAAAAAAATATTCTTTCAGGTTTGGTTCCCACCCTGGTGTTTTCTTTGTAGTTAAATATTAAAGTCTCATAAAAATCAGTAATGCTTGTATATACCAGGACAGGCTCTGAAAATCTGTTATACTAAAGCTGTTCTCATTTCAATACTAAACAATCATGATAAACATGAACATGGCCATAGATGTTCACGTCTATTTATCTAATTTTTGAGGAAGTTGCAGAAGTTGAAGAAAGTCCAAAAAAATATCCCTGGGTGGTATACAATCATACACATACAACCATGGATGCTCAGTTTCAATCCACTAAACAAGTTATTAGGCAGTGGAAGGAAACTGAAATTCACAAGCGTAATTTGTACAATCATCATGCAAGTAAGATTCAAACTGGTAGCAAAGCAAAGTATGGGTGCACATTAAGGGTTACCTCAATTAACTTAGACACCTTAGAGTGTCTCCAGAGCTGGATCAGGACATCAATTCATGTCCCGTCCTTTAGCCTTTCCAGTGGGAAGATATTTTCTCTTTTTGGTTAATAGTAATTCCATTGTGATATTTCATATATAGTTCAACTCCAGTGTTAAACTTATCACATGCTGCATGGCGTGTTGAGTGATTGACAAATCTTTCCAACAAATCAGTGTTTTTCTTTCAATTTTTATTTTTACTTACAATATCCTTTACATACACACTAATTCATGGCACCATGTACATGTTACGCATGCCAACGTTTAATTCTGCCATCTCTTGCATATTACACATGCTAATTTAGAATAGTAATAACATTAACTTCTTACTATTTTGTGTAGAATACTTCTTAATGCTGCTTCCTCTCTAATTTTTCACATACCACCTCTTCATTCTTCCATCCTTTGTATTTTGTCTATGCCACCTCTTTTTATTTTCTTATGCTTGCACCCTAGAGCCACCATATTTATCTTACTTTGTCAAGAAAATTAAGCTGGCAAAAAATGTGCCATTTTTCTTTGCAAGACACAGTATATTCCATATAGATACAAGAACATAGAAGCTGAAATTATATGTTAAGATGTACATTTATGTCAAAGTAAAAACTGAACTGTTCTTCAGGCTTCAATGATTTGAGACTTTTCCTAGGGTATGAAGTGAGATTTTCTTATAGCACAGTGTTAAAACATTCAGTTCTTTATTTGATTACTTTCAGAAAGAGTTATTAATATAATCCACAAGTTCAAAATATCTTTTGACATGTTATGGAGGTCTGGAGAGTGTGGTATTCCATTTTGAAAAATGATTTTAAAAAGGGATTTGGTGCAAATGCTGTAAGTGACATGTGCTTAATTATATTTATTTATGGTGCTTTACTTTTATTGAACATTTGGGTAATAGAAAGATATCACTATTTTTAAAATATATTTATGGATTTATCCACTGGCTCAGCATTTGACACCCTGTAGAAGACTAATAAGACTTTAGCTTAGTGCAATATTCTTTTTATTTTCCACCCATCCATTATCCAACCCGCTATATCCTAACTACAGTGTCACGGGGGTCCGCGGGAGCCAACCCCAGCCAACACAGGACGCAAGGCAGGAAGCAAGCCCAGGGAAGGGTGCCAGCCCACTTCAGTCTTTATATTTTTGTAAATTAAAAAAAATTTACAATCACAGGGCTTTTTCCTTACTTTTTGGACAGCCTCTTTAAAATGTCTTTTAAAAACACATCACTATGAAAATATTATATGTCAGTTGTAAAGACTTTGACTAAATTTAAAATAATGAAAATAAATCCATTGGCTAGACACTAATGCAAGATGAAGTGAGATTTTTATTGACACTAGTGCACCCGAAGCATGGGGTTTAATGTTTGGGCCATCATTACAAGTGACGTAAGGCTTCACAAAAAAATATGCTGTACTACTTACTAGACCCCATCGAAGGTTCGAGCTGAAGGAACAAGACTTTCCGAGTTCAGCTGAAGATCCTTCAAACCAGTTCCAGCTACTGCCATTTTTTAATTTACAAAGTATAGGTGCTGCCTTCATGTAGCCATGCTCTTCCATGGCCAAAATTCATCTGTGGTGAACTTTTTTTATTGAGCATTATTGGTGAATTATTGGACATTATTGAAGCATTTTTTTCTTGTCAAATCAGGTGTTTCAGTTTAAGCATGTAGTTATGGAAAAGACTCAGAATAAATACTGAGCCATTCTCTTAGGATCCATAAATGACCTCCTGGACCTTTTTCATTGACTAAACCAAGTCATTTAAAAAAGCATATTCTTTTTCATTCTTTAAGTAAATTTCAGATAAAGAATGATATAGATTAGATAAGTATAAAGGTAATATTTGAAAATATTCAAAACAGGTTTGAGGCTTCAGTCTTCTTATTTTAAATGTTTTTTTTGCAAGCTGATAAGCTGCTTTTCTAAAAGCAAACAATAAAACAAGGAACAAACACACATTTCAGTTATAAATATCACAGCCGCAGGGTTTACATCACTGTAATAAAAGCTAAGATATTGACACTAATATATTGTCTTTCCAGATCACAAGAATATCTATTTTTAATTTTGCTAGTAAGCCGTGCACAATACAACAAATTTGAGAAACACTCTCAGTTACAGAATAGCCAATTTGATGGATTAACTGTATTTTTTCTTTGAAAAAATAAATACAAAGTTAGATAAAAGTCACATCTCTCCAAATTGAATAAAATAATGTGCTTATATAATCAGAAGTAATGGTGACTGGTGGTCAATGGGAGAACGCAAAGTATAAAATAAAGCAAAAATCAACAAAACATTCACAGCTCCGCCAGGCCCCAATCTAGTAGGTTGCTGTTCCATCTTACCTGGCGGGATTATCCACATATTCACTTCAAAACAGCAAGAAGCCTAATAAAATTCACCTCTTAGTCAGTGTCCCCATAAAGACCTGACTGTCCCAAAACTCCATTGGTCCCTGGCAGTAAACATCCTTTCAAAACGAATTTGTGTTAAGTAACAGGTAAACCACAAAATCATTTGCTGGGTTTAAAAGCCCTAAAAGAATGGTGTGCAAACATTGCTGCTCTGATGGAACAGGAGTTAAAGACAGATTCGAGGCTGCTACTTTTTGATAAGCAACTAGGTTTCACCTGTCACTCTCGCTTGCATCTTTGGAAGAAGTTATCTGGCACACCCCAACATCTCTTTACTGTCTACTTACAGTATAAGGTACTCTCAGCAACATGGTCTCCTTAGTGTCTGATGATAGAACCTACCTACCCACAATGACACTCCTAGGAGCTGTTCCCGGTATAGATTACTTTCTTTGCTTGAATAATGATAATAATTCATTACATTTATTTAATGCTTTTCAAGGTACTCAAAGTAATTTACACAATGCACCAACTTATCAACAGGAACAGTACTGGCTCATTTGTGTGCGGAGGAACTGAAGGAGCACTGCCAGAAACCTATAAAATGACTTCCAGCTGGGTACTGATGTGCATGTTTTTAATCAAACTGTCAGAAACGGACTCCAAGAAGGTGGCATGAGGGCCCAATAGCCCATCACTGTACATTTCAAATGGTATTTTCCAGAGAATACGACAATTGGCAGCTCCATCATTGGCACCCTGTTCTCTTCAAAGATGAGAGCAGCTACACACAAAGTACATGTGGCAGACACAAAATAGTGGAGATGCTGTAGTCAAAGTTATGCAGATGCAGTATCATCCAGTATGACTGGTTTTGGTGATGGGACAGTGATGGTCTGTGGAGGCATATCGTTTGAGGGTTGCACCAACAGCTATAAGGACAGCTTAATAGTGGTTGAAAAAAGCAAGTCTTGGTTTTTACTGTGAACAGGAGAATTTGTCAATACTCACTGTCACTTGGCTTATTTTTTTTATTATTTTTTTTAATTTCTGTAAATGAAAGGCCTACATTTCAAGGTTAATAATGTTCTGTCTCATTTCAGTTGTTAATTGCCATTTCCTTGCCATTATCACTGAAAAATTGACCAAGTAGCACTTCACAGGGTGTAGTAACACAGTTTGTTCCTACTCTGCTTTAAGACAGACAGAGGGCTTTTAAGTAATCAACAGAAGTTGGGACAATTGTAAAAATTGTTTGCTTCACCTTGCAAGATTTAATTTACTTTAATTGCTGCAGAACATCTGTAGGTTGTAACCTATTAGTTGTTACCTAAAGAAGGCCCATTTGTAATATTCTGAAATTTCTGTTTTTTCAGTTTTTGCTAACCTAACCTTTAAACTGAAACCTCTGGCTGTTTACTGCTCACCTTTTCAAAATTTTAGGTCATTCATTGCACATCAACTGATTACATTTGAAGAAAAACTGGAAAAACCATGGTGTTCTAAAACTTTTGACCAGTAGTGTACATTATATAAATTTTTTCTTTTCAAAGTGTACAACTATTGAAATTATATAATGCAAAGTTTAGAAGTTGGACCATTTTCAAGCTAGAGTGGGGAACAAAAAAGCTTCACCTTGGTGTGAAGAAGAAGCAGTATAAAAAAGGAAAACATTAAAAAGAAAATGAGTGCACAAAGCTTCTTTTTGAAAGGATTATATTGGACTGACTGTCAGAGGGAGGGCAGAGAACCTTCCTTCAATGGGAAGATGAATTTTCAGTCCAAGTAGTAATTATGTGCCCTGAGCCCGTAAATCTGGATTCTTCCAAGTACATGCAGCTAAAGAGACAAAGAAGCACAGTAAAAATATTTTCTTAGGTTAAGGCACTTTTATATATCTGTCATTTATCTTCACACTTCATGAAACCTTCTCTAAACTAGTTAGAAGCACAATTACAGTTGATAAAAAGAAGTGTCAGGTTCAGACAGTCCCCTGAGCTGTAGAAAAGGGACATAATAAATCTCACAGTGATGTCATTTGTGAACTCCTTAGCACCCATTTGATTTGAGAGTATCAGGTTTTGCTAAAATGGGAATTTGTGTCCTTTGTCAGTCATTACATGTACATCTTTCTTATACTATCAGTATTTAGAGCATGTACTGTATTAATTAATATCTCTGCTTTCTTTGATCAAATGTCTGAATTAAGGTTATATATAATGTCATAGATATGGGTTTTGCCATAGACTGCATTAAAATATTCAAAGGACAAAGGAAGGTAAACATTAATAACATGTTTAACTGTGGACAATGACCAGACTGCCACAAAAAGATAAGATTTGAGGTTTTTTTTTTTAAATAATGTGACAAAGATTCCTCAAGACCTATTTAACTAAGTGTTTGGCTAATGTCAGACTGTACAGTACTATCTGGTTAAGTGAACAACTGCTGAAAAGAAATAAATGTGGCAGCAAAAATTTGCATGGCACAGCTAGAGGTAAATTGCAGTCCTTAAGAGTTAAATATCCCTTTTGTGAACAAAGTATATTTTTAAGTACAGTAATATAATTAATATAAAATCTCTGTGCTATCTTAATTACTTTAAAAATATATAACTTTTTACATATCAATTAACAGTCACATAATATACACAATATTCTTGCGGATTACGGCTTAGTGTTACAGTAATATACTTAATAGTTTGAACATATGATGTGTAACATGAAATCAAATTTTTATATAAATGATTGTTACATCCTTTGTTATAAGCATGTTTTGCTCAGGATCTTAAGAAATTTTATGTTGCACTAGGGGGCTTTACCCCCTGCTCGCTTCACTTGTCAACCCCTGGGTCTGCGTTACATGCTAGCCTCTTTGCAGTTCTGCCACTAGCATGTGGGGATGTAGATATACAATTTAAGCAGATTGTTATTTTCATGGGAATTGTTACATATGCATAATAGAATTAACTATTTACATTACAGCGTGTAATTAAACATATTAAATGTATTAAAAGGCGGCACGGTTGGGCAGTGGTAGCGCCGCTGCCTCGCAGTTAGGAGACCCGGGTTCGCTTCTCGGGTCCTCCCTGCATGGAGTTTGCATGTTCTCCCCGTGTCTGCATGGGTTTCCTCCGGGCGCTCCGGTTTCCTCCCACAGTCCAAAGACATGCAGGTTAGGTGGATTGGCGATTCTAAATTGGCCCGTGTTTGTGTGTGTCCTGTGGTGGGTTGGTGCCCTGCCTGGGATTGGTTCCTGCCTTGTGCCCTGTGTTGGCTGGGATTGGCTCCAGCAGACCCCCGTGACCCTGTGTTCAGATTCAGCGGGTTGGAAAATGGATGGAAATGTAGTAAAATGTAATAATCTGAAAGTAAATTATGTTTCATGTTGCATTAGAGTTATTCATTGCATAATATGATTTCATTCTGTTTGGCTTTGAAATAAACACACAACTACTTTTTAAACTTGCACATTTACTGTAAAACTTCAGTAAAAACAAGTTTTTAAATTAAATTTTCATCAATATTGCACTGAATTTTGATTCTGTGTTTGGACTTTCATCATGACAATGCAACATATAACTGCCCTTAATTGAATTTCATTTCTTTCTCTCTATTAAATGAAACGACTTTTTCGAATGTTTGGCTCTAAGATTTGTTAATTGTCTTTGTAAAAGCTGTTCTAATGGGAAACTGTTAACGTTTTAATACGAATGGCATATCAAGATCTCCTTTGTGGTATAATGTTATACATGGAAGATGTACTAAATTACACATCCTTCTTTCTACAGTAATCTGTGCGGTGGAAGACCGGATGGTGTTATCGGTTGTAGGTATTATTCAATATATTGTAAATTGATCTTTTCATCTTCCGCACGATCACCACCAACTGTTTCAGCATAGTCTATTGATACACATTTAACCAAATTTGCCGTGTAACCGATTGTTATTTTTGGCATTAATTCGTTTGACTTTATTGTTTCTCAGTGCTAGGATTGCTCATGTACTCATTTTTTCTGTTAATAACCCTTCATGATGAAATTCTTCTATAAGATTTGGACTAGTGATGGGTCGTTCTTGAACGATTCGTTCATTTTGAACGAATCTTTAATGTGACTCGGGAAGAACGAGTCGTCTCGTGGGAGTGATTCGTTCAGTCGCGCATGCGCATTTGCGCAACTTCCTATAGTTTCTGTATTGGAATTGATTCACCTGTTTCGAGTCTTCGGGTTTTTCGAGTCGTTCATTCATCACGTGACAGCCCCATAAGATTAACCAACTCAGTCTGAGCTGGAAACAGAATTGATTAGTTCATCTCTCGAGTCTTCGGTTTGAGTCGTTTGTTCATCACGTGACAGCCCCATAAGCTTAACCTATGCAGTCTGAGCCGGAAACAGAATTGAACGAAATGACTCGAAAAATGATTCGTTCATTTTGCTGAACGAGACTCAAAGATCCAAGTCAGTAAAATGATCCAAACTTCCCATCACTAATTTGGACATAATACGTCTTCTTTAGTTGGGAACATAAAATGAGGAGAATGTTAAAATTTATAAGAGCTGGGAGTGCAGGAACTGTTCCTGTCAAAAGCATTCATACAAATGAGAGGTGAGAGTAACATGTGCATGATTGAATATGGTTGAGAGGAGGTTGTGACTTGAAAAAGTCTCATGGCCAAAGTCTGTTCTTGCGGGACTTGAACAAATCTCTTGAAAAAAGTCTTGTCTAGTCCCAGGAATTTTTTTTATATAATAGAGAGACATACAGATAGAGTTTCATCTGAAGTGGATTCATAAGTTTTTGTAATATTAAACACTGGCACAAATAAATAGTATTTTGTAACTTAATTCATTACCTTCAGTATTAAACACATCCAAAAACTCACTGATCTTATTAATAAAGTCCTGTACCTTCAAGAAATGCGTTGCCAACCACCACTGTGATAGCTACAACAGCGTACACAAAAATGTCAATAAATCTACCAACAATAAAAGCAAAAGTAACTTGTATATGCTTAGATAAGGCCTTTGTGGGGAGCACTGAGTTATTTGTCCCCAGTCCACCCTAAAGTTGGACTGGGCAATGTCCCTAATACCTGAGCAATGCTAGGGAAAAAATATATTTGTAAAATTGAGTTAAAAAATCCATTGATGTCTATATGAGTCTAGAGTATACTGTACATTGCTTCTGGTTACTAAGCCATGTTTAGACTTTAGCTAAAAGTGACTTAACTCTGATCCTGATATAGTCCACTTTTGCAGGACTACATCAAGCTGCCCCCAAGGAGATGATCTTTGGGATGTCCAGATGGAAGATATGCATATTCAGACAGTCCCAATTCAAGCATTCAAACACATGTCACATATACTTGTACCACTTTTAGTACCACACGCAAATAGGGACTAAATCCCATCTGAAAAATTCACACCTATCTAAGAAGACTGGATTTTTGTCTCACATTAAACAAAAAAGGTAGTACTGAGCTGGACTATGAATGTTGCTCTAAAAAAATTGCATCTGTACTGTAATGATAACAATTAGACAAAAGTAACGGCAGCACCAAAATCAAAATCTTAAATAAGAATTTCCATAAACATGAAAATATTGTATTTAAATCATACAAAGTCACATACATTTTAGTAAGGGTTTGCTTTTGAAGAATTATTTTTCACAGTGCATTTTAATGAAAAAAAAAACTAGGCCTATCAGAAGCCCCAAATGAATAATGGAGGTCATAGATTCACAAAGATTTTGCTTTCAACACATGCTGCAACAATAGTTATAGTTTAAACATTCTATTCCTTTTTAAATGATTAATGTATTTACAAAATGCATGGAATACAATGAAACTAAAACATTCGTTTTTTTCTATCATATGTTATTAAGAAGCTTGCTTTTATATTTTGTAATCATGCTCTGAAATGTAATGAGGAAATTTATACCTGCACCATCCAAAAGCTGATCTTTGCCTACCATGGAAAATTCATTTGCTTCAGTTTGCTTGAAGTATTAAAGAAAAAAATCTACTTGTTATTCCTACATTCTATTTCTGTCTTTTTGATGAGATAGGTTCCTTGGGGGTTAAAGTTCCTTGAAGCCTAGTGAAACATGCAGAAGGAAAACTAATGGGAACACATAGCTGTTAGAGGTTGGTATAAAAGGCTAACCACTTTTTCTCCTCTGGTCTGTGCCCACAGCTTGAGGCGTAGCTTGAGGGATGCTCGACAAGAACATCTCACAGGGAGACATTAACATGGCATAGGTATTATAGTCTGCTTTAATTTAAATATGCTTTAAAGAAGCCCTTAAGTAAAATTGACAAAACACATTTGTCTCAAAAAAAGCTAATCATCTTAACCCCCCATCCCCTAACAGTTGTAAGAAGGTTTGTGAATTTTATGGATTTATGCATGAATTGATCTTAAAATTTGATTTGCTCTGAGTCACTGGATAAAGACAATCTGATATAACAATCAAATATGACCACGTTGTTTATTGTCAAATCTCTACTAAACATATGGATAAATTATTCAAGGTCATAGAAAAAGTATGTTAACTTTTTTGGTATAGTAACAAGCGGACCATCCTTTAGCAGCTCTAAACCCAAACCAAAGCAAACCTTCCTGTAACTGGTGATCAGACCACAGTGTTTAGGGTGTATTTTGATCCCTTCCTCTTTACGTATCTTTGTTAGTTCATGTATAACTCTGAGATGTCTTGAATTAATGGTCATGAATCAGAATTTCAATAGGACTGAGGTCAGTATTTTGACTTAGACATTTTAAAATGTTGATTTTTTTAAGCTATTTTGTTTTTGATTCTTGTAAGATTTACTTCACAAATAGATCATTTGATTATGTACTGCAAACATTTCTGAAACAATTTGAAATTAATTTCACTGGATAACACAGTCTTTGCTTCCTGAACACTTTTGTACAGAATTTGGAGATCTGACCATAAACCATTTTTTAAACTTTTTTCATGTACTATTATATTGCAATTACATATTTTGTATATTAGAACTATATACATACATACACACACACACACACACACACACACACACTACAGAAATGACTGGAACGTCTTTAGTTATCTAAAAGCAGCAGCACTGCAGCTTGGATATACCAAGTTCTGTTTTCACTTGGAAATGGGACATTTGTGCTAAAGAGCCACATTAAAAAAGGTATAATAAAAAGTAATGGCTCCTCTTTAAAAATGTGGATCCAGGGCTGAAACATGTGGTACATACACAACTCATTGACCCAACAAAGATGCCTTTTTTTCCCTCTTTGCATAAAATTTGGATTGATAAAAAAATTCATGAAAGTGATGAACAAGGAAGATTAAGGATTTCAATATTTGAAAAAGATGTTTTCACAAACAACTGATGCCAAGTATAAGGAAGTAATTTTTGTTGGTCCACTAATCATGCATGTCATCAATGACAAGTAGTTCAAAGATCTGCTAATGGACCGAAGAAATCGCATGGAAGGCATTCTAGGATGATGTTGAGAATTTTCTTGGTGAATACAGAGCATCAAAGAATGTCTAGCTGGTTGACAACATGTTTCAAACATACAAAGGCATGAAGTGCCACAAGTTGCTAAAAATTCATTTTTTGCATTCACATTTGGACTTCTTCGCAGCTAATTTGGGTGCAGTAAGTTACAAACACATTGAGGTTTCACTTGGACTTTGCAACAATCCGTGAGTAAAGCATCCGTGCATTAGATCAATT
Source organism: Polypterus senegalus (assembly GCF_016835505.1). NCBI lineage: Eukaryota > Metazoa > Chordata > Cladistia > Polypteriformes > Polypteridae > Polypterus > Polypterus senegalus. The sequence goes on from NC_053162.1 coordinate 95,382,000, forward strand.
TCTACTTTTCCTAGTGACTTAACTTTTGTTGATGGTCATTGCAAAACACAGTTTTACAGGAAAGTGCGTTCTTTTGAATTACAATGGGTAATCAGTAGGAATAATGAGAAATCTGAGTATATATTATTATCATTATTGAATGTTAACAAATTTTGGAGAGTGGAAAAGTGGTGGAGCATTCCCATTCAGAGTAATTAGATATACAGTGTAAAAGGCGCTATATAGCGCCCGACCCAGCACAGACCACACAGAGGCAACGTGTACAAAACACTCCGGCTTTATTATTTTTTCTTCAGCTGTGTGACACGTCTTTCCCGTGCCACACAGCCCAAACACAGTCCCAAAAGCACAAAGCCACAAAACTCACTTCTCCACCTTCTCTTCCACCATACCTCCGCAAGCTTAGTCTTCCTCCTCCCAACCCTGGCTCCCCGAGTGGTGGCGGCTGGGGCCTTTTATAGCCCACCCGGAAGCATTCCAGGTGATTAACCACCTGGTCCTAATTGAACTTCCGGGTGGGGCTGAAAGCTCGTCCAGCCGGGCTGTGAGAAGCAGGCAGCTCCCCCTAGCGGCCATGCCGGGCCCCAACCAAGCTGTGGAGGACTCCATCTCCCATGGAGCCCTGCGGCGGTTGGGGAATCACCGTCGGCCAGGGAGGCTGCCACCAAGCGTCCCGGGGGAGGTATTGGACTGCCCATGGCGACTCCCCCGGAACAGAAGCAGCAGGGGCGTCCCTGCCGGGCATGGGACCCGGCTGTCCATCACACTTCCCCACCCTCAGATGAGGCTTGTGGGGCTCATCGGCCTGCCCCGCGAGGGCCGGTCCTCTCCAGGATAGGGAGTCGGCATCCTTGGCTTCATGGCTGCGCCCTGTAAAAACATAATGAACAGGTCTGGGGTGCTGCCCGGCGTCCCTGCCACTCGGACGTCCTCCTTGGACAACCCCTCCAGACATGACCAGCGTGACCACAGGAATAACACAACCGACCCCTCCAGCTCGACCCTTGCGGGAACGGAAGCAGGCAGGAAACTCCTGCCCCTTCGAGCACTCCGGGGAGGGCTTGTAAGGTGTTCGCCCCTCCGCAGTGTAGCCCTCCTGTACTGTCACACTGTTGGGCTTACGCTGCACCTTGTCAGGAATCCCCGACCTCTTTGTCCGGGTCCTCCTCTTCCTCTGGGGTGCAGTGACGGTCTGGGTCCCCTTATGGGAAGAAGGGAGACCCTGTGCCGCCTGCACCCCTTTAGACGACCGCGAGACCGGTGCAGGCAGAGGGGACGGGGTTGTTTGGCAGCCGACATCCACCAGCTGCCTCTCCACACGTTCCTCTGCCACCGCATCGGTCCACACGGCGGCGTCTTGTGTAGTGGGCGGGGCGACCTGGCAAGCAGCACTGATCATATCGGCAGCCGTTGCGCTCCGCTCCCTTTCCTCTACGGCCCAGGCTTCACCTACCTGAACCGCTGTGTCCTGCAGGCAGGAGGCTGACGCCCCCCGTGTCTCCAGCCATTTAACAACGGCTGCCATCGGGGCGCCGATCTTCCAGTCCAAGTCCTCCTTCATCTCCTGCAGGACCTGAAAAACCTTAACTAAGGACTGCAGAGGAAGGAGAACATGTTTCAACTCCTCTACAGCCCAAGAAAAGTTAATGCGTTCGTCGGCGCTGGACTTGAAGTCCCCCTGTTTCCTCCCACCGACCGCGAGCCAACAAGACCCTGCGGACCCTCCGCAGGTCCGTTTGGGAGTCCGAGAGGCTCAGGGAGAAGGTCCGTCACCCCGCCTGCGAACTGTCCTCGGCGGGCGGCTGACACACTCCCCTTTACCTGTTTCGGAGAGGAGCTCCTGCTCCTCTAGCTGAGTCACCGCATCGGGAAACTCCTCCGGGTCCTCCTCCTCCTCCGGCTGACTGGCCGGCCCGAAGGGAAGACACAGCCCAGCCTCGCTCTCCCCGTCGCTCTCTGCACCGTCACGCCACGAACAGAGGCCATCTGCCCACCAACAGGTGGTTCGTCCCTCGGGGTCCAGGAGGTAGGCTGACGCAAACGCGGAAAACCCTTCCCGTGGCCCTTCCCTCTTGAGCCCTCACCTACCTCCAGTTGCGACCCGTGGAGCGGGCTGGCATGCCGACGTCTGGAGGCTGGCTTCTGTGTCCGCCCAGCTTTCTTTTTCCCCATGGCGCGGTGCCTGTAGGAGATCTTTGGCGGCCTCAGTTGCGCTGTGCTGTGCTGTGCTGCGCTGGCTGGCTTGCTTGCAGCTGCGAGCGCGTTCTCTCAGCGCTGTGCTGCGCGTGTCCGCCGGCAAGTCGTGCAGGCGCGTGCCTCGCGCTCGCCTCGGTGGGCGCTCGCCGGGAGCGTGCCCTGCTGCAGTCCAAAGGCCGCTCTCAGCGCTGTACTCACAATAGAGCACGCTCTCTGCCTCAGGAGCGCGCTCGGCACTGCGGTGCTGTGTGCGCTCCTGCGCTGAGCTACACGTGCCCCCAGGTGTTGTGCCGGGCCGTTACACACAATATTTATGCAGGTCCCGGTCCAAATGGACGGGCCGGAATCCTGCCGGCTACGCCAGATGTAAAAGGCGCTATATAGCGCCCGACCCGGCACAGACCACACAGAGGCAACGTGTACAAAACACTCCGGCTTTATTATTTTTTCTTCAGCTGTGTGACACGCCTTCCCCGTGCCACACAGCCCAAACACAGTCCCAAAAGCACAAAGCCACAAAACTCACTTCTCCACCTTCTCTTCCACCACACCTCCGCAAGCTTAGTCTTCCTCCTCCCAACCCTGGCTCCCCGAGTGGTGGCGGCTGGGGCCTTTTATAGCCCACCCGGAAGCATTCCAGGTGATTAACCACCTGGTCCTAATTGAACTTCCGGGTGGGGCTGAAAGCTCGTCCAGCCGGGCTGTGAGAAGCAGGCAGCTCCCCCTAGTGGCCATGCCGGGCCCCAACCAAGCTGTGGAGGACTCCATCTCCCATGGAGCCCTGCGGGCGGTTGGGGAATCACCGTCGGCCAGGGAGGCTGCCACCAAGCGTCCCGGGAGGTATTGGACTGCCCATGGCGACTCCCCCGGAACAGAAGCAGCAGGGGCGTCTCTGCCGGGCATGGGACCCGGCTGTCCATCACAACAGTAATTCCCTCCTCGATCGCGGGGGTTGTGTTCCAGAACCCCCCGCGATAGGTGAAAATCGGCGAAGTAGAAACCATATGTTTGTATGGTTATTTTTATATATTTTAAGCCCTTATAAACTCTCCCACACTGTTAACATTATTAGAGCCCTCTAGACATGAAGTAACATCCTTTAGTCAAAAGTTTAAACTGTGCTCCATGACAAGACAGAGATGGCAGTTCTTTCTCACAATTAAAAGAATGCAAACATATCTTCTCTTCAAAGGAGCGCCGTCAGGAGCAGAGAATATCAGAGAGAGAGAGTGTGACAGAAATGCAAACAATCAAAAAATCAATACGTGCTGTTGGGCTTTTAAGTATGCGCACCGCGATAAAGCAGCCGCAAAGAAGGGAGCAATGTGAAGGTAGTCTTTTAGCATTTTTTAGAGTAGCGTCCGTATCTTCTAGGCAAACAGCCTCTGTGCAAACAGCCCCTCTGCTCACATCTCCTCCGTCAGGCGCAGTGCATGTCAGAGAGAGTGAGAGAGACCAAGAAAAGCAAACAATCAAGCACCGCGTGGGAAGCATATCGTATATCATTGAGGAGTTTTAGTTAATACGTAATACATGCTCTGATTGGGTAGCTTCTAAGCCATCCGCCAATAGCGTCCCTTGTATGAAATCAACTGGGCAAACAAACTGAGGAAGCATGTACTTTAAATTAAAAGACCCATTATCCACAGAAATCCGTGAACCAGCGAAAAATCCATGATATACATTTAGATATGCTTACATTTAAAATCCGCGATGGAGTAAAGCCGCGAAAGTCGAAGCGCGATATAGCGAGGGATCACTGTACATGTAAGTGTAAACCATTTTGGTGATCAGGGTGAGTGGTTCCCATTTAATGTCTGCTGATGTGAATGTATATTACAGTTGAGTAGCTTATGGGAAACATGGCAAGTTTAAAGTGATGGCATCATCCCTGGCTTCCCTTGGACAGGAGCACATCACTTTCTCCTCTACCTCTTTCTCAATCCTTTTTTGCTACTGGTGAAGCAACACTTATGCTTACAGTCAAAGCACCTAGTGCCCTTACTGGAGCTTTATAGCATGCTTGCTAACCCATGAGCTTTGCATCTTCATTGACATTCACCAACCTTTCTCTTTCCTGTTCACATCTGACTGCGTACATACCAAACATGATCATTTCTCTTATTTCCAGTCCTGGTTAGTAGTTCTGCTTGTGTGACCCTTTAATCACTTCTGCATTCTTAGATTGCATAAAGTCCACTAACAGTGCAGCACAGAGCATGTGCAATAGCATAATATTATTAAATATCGATTAAAAAAAAACAGGTTGGTAAATTTTCTTTTTCTATATCACCCAATTTTTATTAAATCAGTCAATGCATTTTAAGATTTTTGTCTATAGAGACACACACAAGAAATGTAGTTTTCTTTTAGGGAGGGACTACAGCAGGGTGATGTCTTATTAACCATAGTGTTCAACCTACTATCGGAGAAAGTAGTGAGAGAAGTAAATATAAATCCCAGAGGAAAGATCTTGAATCAAATGTTATAAAATGGCATACACACATAACATAAATGTCAAGCCCTGATTCAGAGGGATGGAGGAAGCATGCCATGGCATGAAAAGCACAACAGAAGAATAAGGTGAGAGGGACAGATCAACAGTAAGGTTAGCCAGAGACAATTTTAAGATGTGAATGAACTTCACATGATCTCGCTGGTAAATTAATGTAACATGAAGTTTGGTGAGGTGAAGTCAACATTGGTTTTTCTGTGCTGCAACTTATTCTCACTCTTTTCCATCTTCAAATTAAGGAGCATATGTCAAGAGTCTAATGTGTGTACCAAACAATGGTTCGAACAGCTGTCCTTCATGCATCTGAGACTGCTGATAATAGAGGAGAAACTTTTGAGAAGAAAATATGGAATGGTGTATGTTATAACAAATCTGCAAAATATAATAATAATTGGCTCCAATTAGTTGGGCCTTTTTTTTCAGTATCATAGAAGGACTCCACTATACCCACTTTTATTTTCCCTTCATCAGAAATATAAAGCATAATTTAATGTCTATAAACATACATTATGTAAGGTTAGCAGTTTTATTTCTTTAACAGAGAGCTAAAATCTTAGACAATGTTTACAGTTAAATCAGTACTAATTACCATTTAACTCACCCAAATTTGAGGAGTTAAAAAAAAATGTTATTACAGTTTGACTAGGGCAAAAATGTGAAAAGTCACACTTTTTTCTCAAACGTCAGTCAGATGACTGAATTAGAAAAGTACACATATGTGTTAGAAATAGTGTTGTCTTCAGGACATAATTTCAAGTGACTGATGTTATTGTTTGCAACTTTAAGTAGTAATGTGCTTCTGCATAAATGTTAGGCTGATAACTTGAGAATAAGAGACAGTTAGCTTTAGCAGTTGATATTTTAAGTCGGGTGTCACATTCAGATCCTGGAGAGCCAGAACAGCTCCAAGTGTTTGTTACTGTCACTTTTTAATTAATAACCAGTTACTGCTATTAATTTAACATACTCTTTTGTCTTAATTATGATTGACTTGCTCAGTTATTATTGATTCCCTCTTAACCAGTAGCCAAACAAAAAGAGATGCAAAGCAAACCAACAAATGACCAGCTAATTCAGGAGTTTCAAGCAGTCCTGAACGGCCACCATTTTCACTCTTATTTAGCTATTAGTGGAATCCTTAATTTAGTTCTAATACTTATTAGTGTTCTCATTCCACCACCTATTTTTACCATGCAAATGTTTAGCGGACAACAGCACATCAGTATTATTACAGCTTCTCTTTTTATTGTCATATTTTATTGAGAGAGATGACAGACACACGTGCAAATTGGATCTAAAATTAGCCTGGTCACATGTTGGTTTACTTTGCGTCTCATTGATGTTTGGCTACTTCTTAAAAAAATTAAACAGTTAAAATGAATGCTGATTAAAATCAATGCAATATAGTATGGTCAATTACAACAACAACATGTATTTATATAGCACATTTTCATACAAACAGTAGCTCAAAGTGCTTTACATATTAAAGAATAGAAAAATGAAAGACACAATTATAAAACAAAATAAATCAACATTAACATCGAATAAGAGTAAGGTTCAGTGGCCAGGGGGGACAGAATTAGCATGAGTAATATGTGAATAATGGATTCAGGGGCTGGAACAAAAACCTGCAGACACTGTGGCACCCCCAGGAACTGAGTTTGGCACTTAGTTTAGAGTTAAATATATGATAGTCAGTGATATATTCCTACATTTCCCGTTTTTATTTTCTTTATAGAGTCTTGGGGAGCCATTGCATATCTAGACAAATTTTGAGGCAAGGCATGAGAAAGGGTCCATTCACACACTAAGTCACACTCAGTCCTTGTATGTGGTAGTTTCAGAGTTTTTGCATAACCTAACCTGTATATTATAGGAATATGGGAGAAAACTTGAAGTAACTGTTGAAAACTCCTAATAAGCACTAACTAGGCTGGGGACTAAAACCAGATCCATTATTCTGTTAGTGTTAATCCAACCCACTGCATCAACTTTCTGCAAAGAGACACAGATCAGTATTACAAGTACATTTATAGTATGTATTTTGTTTTCTTTTTTCATTGCTGATTTACTTGTTTAGAAGTACAGTAGCTCTTAATGGGGCATTGATACATGTACCTTGCTTGCATCCTGAAAAATCTGAACTTATTGTTTTGTCTTTTTTTTAGTAACTTCTTTTGTTTGTTTTTAATTACAAGTTAGTCAATTACCTTCTTTGTAAGATGTTTAATTGTGTATGTAACTCTTTTCTGATTTTAATTTCTACCACAAGGATGCAAATATACTACCTGCAGAAAGATAACGTAGTGCAATCAAATCAGCATCAGAGAAGGTGTCTGATCTCCAAACTTCTAACTGATGTACACCATCCATTCTTTCTGCTCTATGAATATGGCCAAATCTTTGCTACATTGTAGTAGTTTATGTTCCACCACACTGTATATGGTAGCTACTGGTGAAACAATTTACGAAACCACACAAAAATTGTAAACCATATCACAGAGCATTTTCAGATTTTTCATGGGCAATGTCAGTTAGTGCAAGCTAAAATCAGCATTATCGTATTACTACGTGTTCACTCATTTTAAAACCTGACAGAGATAACAACCTGTTATTTACTCATTGTGCCTGTGCAATTGTTGTTTGTAAGGCATTGTGAGGAAGAGGTTTAAGTATGTATGTATTAAATCAACATCAGAAACATCTTTACAGTGCAGAAATAGCTATCATGAAATAGTAGACTTACAGCTGAGTCAAAAAATCTAGAAATGAAACCAAACTTGTTCAACGGAAGTAATTTTGGTGATCAAAGAATTGTTGTACAAGTGATGTTTATTATCTGGTTAAAAAATATCTAAAATCAGGAAACCAACAACTCTAGTAGTATTACTAGAATTAAATATTAACTGCTAAATAATAGTTGAAATGGTGGACTTTCAGGACTGCTTGAAACATTAGTAAAAAATGAAGAAGTTACATTTGAATAGCTGTTATATTTGTGGCTCTGTAAATGTTACTGGCGCATAAAGACATTTGTCTTGCTAAGTGAAGTAATCCAATAATGATTTAATAGGATGATTTACTGAGAGAAAGACAAATCTTAGAATGACAACTTATTCAATGTAAAACTCAAGAGCTTTTAATAAAACTGTAAAGGAGACATCTAAGAACCTGCCAATTGAATGACAAAATGCTCTATTTGCCTATCACCATAGATGATTAATGCTTTCCGAAGAGTAACTGAATTTAGTGAGTTTTTCTAAGTGTATTTTTCCTACTGTAGGATCCTTGGTTAGCAGAAATAAGATTACTTTAAATCAAAAAATACAGATAAATGCAACTGATATGATTGACAAGTCATGACAATACTAACACAGTGACAGTGCTTGAAAACATATTTTGGACAATTTGGTCTTCATTTGAATGTAATGTGCTGGAGTATTCTAAAGATACTGTACATTATGTTATAATAGTCACGAATATCCCACAATTGTCTACCACTATGAACACTGTTTTATCTCCTATATGCTATTAATTTTGTAACAGACATGCATTTTTCTTCCCTGTCACTACCACTGACAATTGGTAGATAACACAAGCTACGAAGCACCCAGTTCTTGAATTTGTGTAATGGTTCCCACCACCTTATGTTTCCCTATTTTTAAATCATAATAATTTTCAGAAACATTCATGAAATGATCAGCCTGGTTTCTGATTTGTAGACATCACAAAGAAAGTCTGGTAGTGATTGGTTCACTCAACGTAACTTCATTGTGTCTAGCATGTTGCCTTCAAGATGTTTGGAATTCTCACCTCACCAGTTTTAGTACTTTGTTCGTACATTTACAGAACTGACAAACTGTCAGTAATTATAATATTTCCTGACCTGAGAAAGTGGTAGATAGAGTTTTGTAAGATAATTGATCTTGTTAACACATTTCCTGAATATTGAAATTTTTACTGTAGGTTTATACATAGATTCACCTGCATTTGAAAGTCGCTGTTAAGCCTATGGCCGGAGTTATACTTCACGCGACGCGGACGCTCCTGCTACACAAGCGTTGTAGTGTTTATACTTGCGCGCGTACTTTGCGTAAATCTGGAGGAATTCACCACGTGGCAGTGCAAATTATCACGGTGAGAACATGTTCGACTTCTCTGTGTTGTGAATTGCCTGGAACACTCATTAAATTCTGATGACACCTTACCGCAATATCTCTGAAAATTAAGTTTATTGATCCAGGGATGTGTCCATTCCAGCAAGCATTGGGCATGAGTGAGAAACAATCCCTGCACGAGGCCTCAGCTCATCGCAAGGTGAATACAAGCACTTGCATACACTAGCGTCATTTTAGCGGCACCAAATCCCCAAATCTGCATATCTTTGGAAGGAAACCGGAGCACAGTGTGGAATACAAGCAGGAAATACCAGCAGCATAACTCCCTGCGAGACAGCAGTGCTATCGCTCCACCACCGTGACACCCCCATGTGTGTAATTATTAACAGTATTCATTATTTAGACGAAATTATATGTAAAATGTAACAGACACACTTTAATGCATTTCATCATGAAAGTGGTATCAAGTACAAATCTAAAGATTCTAAATGTGCAGAGAGTTGGAATATCATACATGTCATGTGTTCTGTGTGGTGATTTATTGCTGCTTGCCGCTGCTGTCAGGTCCAAGAAGCTCATAGCGATTAAAAACTGGGATGATGTTTACGATGGTCTGCATCTATACTAATAAAAATCAAAGCTCTCACTGACTGACTGACTGACTGACTGACTGACTCACTCACTCATCACTAATTCTCCAACTTCCCGTGTAGGTACAAGGCTGAAATTTGGCAGGCTCATTCCTTACAGCTTACTTACAAAAGTTGGGCAGGTTTCATTTCAAAATTCTACGCATAATGGTCATAACTGGAACCTATTTTCGTCCATATACTGTAAATGACTGCAGCTTGATGGCCGTGGGAGGCGGAGTTGCGTCTCTCATCATCACGCCTCCCACGTAATTGAGTGCCTGCCCGTATAAGGTAAATATTCGTGGGTGAAGAACTGTGCTTAGCATATTCATAAGTAAAAATATCTGAATCACAAACTGATGTTAATTATATTTTGTCCATGAATACTTATTAAATAATTCCAAATAGCCTGTCCGCTTCCTTTCATAGCTTTTCCGATGGTTGTGCTGCTTCCAGGCATGTATTTTCGTATTAAAGAATTTAACCAATCACATTTCAGCCATCATTTGTTGCCAGGCAGAGAGGCCTTCACAATCCGTTGTACAGGTACTCTAACACAGAATAAATGTCGATTAACCTGTTGCTTCAACCAATCAGATTTTGAGTTGGTGTCAGTAGGGCCCTCTAGCAGGCGTACGGCAACGTCACCATATTCAGACCCATTGATTGAATAGAAGCCGATATGAGGAACTCTACGAGGCCACTGAACGCACCACAAGCGCTCTGAGCGGAAGATCCTCGCGTGCACTATGGCCAACTCCATGGCAGGATTCTGGACAATGTTATTTGCCAGACACAGACCAGATTTCAAGACCACGAAAACCTGGTGTTTGTCACGCTCCTCGAGCCCCAGAAGTTTTGGGAATACAAGAAAAATTTCCCGCATGCAGCCTTCTCCAGTTTAACACAAGAGCCACGGAGCGCTTTTTGATCTGTCTCGGCTAAAAACACAATGGACTGTAATGTATGTCATGGATGATTTTGCAGGAAAATCTCCCACTGATCTCCTTGACTTCCTTCATCAGAAAAATCTGAATAAGAGCATGGGGCAGCTGTTCACATTGGTATATTTGGCGGTGACCATTCCCGTGTACACTGCTTCTGTCGAACGGACATTTTCAGCTCTAAAGCGAATTAAAACTTATGCCAGAAATACGACAGGGCAGGTTCGACTTTCAGCATTAGCTTCGATGGCAATAGAAAGGGATTTTTTGATGGAACTGAAGCGCACGGATAATCCCTACGACAGAGTGATTGAACTGTTTTTGAGGAAAGAGAGGAAGATGGATTTTGTTTAAAAATAATCCGAATTTTGGTGAGTAAAATGTTGCGATTTTCCTAAATAATATTGCAAGTTTATGAGTTATTATTGATGTTTTTTATGTGTTTCGCGGCTTTGGCTGCAGTAGAAAGGAACTTGTTCACCCCTGGTTTGTCTATTCAATAAAGGCATTTATTGTGGCTACAGGTGTTATCTTCTATATATATATATATATATACCGATCTACATACTGTCAAATAAACGAACCACACATCATGGCGCAACACAAGAGGCTTCGCCTCTAGCGCTGACATCCAAGGTTCGATTCCCGAGAGGTGGTGCAGTGAGTGTGTACGACTGATGAGCCCAAAAATTAGGGCGAAACACGTGTTTCGTACTCTTTGCATTATTTGACAGTAAAACTATTTATATATATATATATATATATATATATATATATATACACAGATATATTATATATACACACACACATACATATATATCAGCGCTTCCCAATTCATTTTACCCTCGCACCCCCTGTGACAGACGATCCTGATTTCGCATCCCCTTGGTTTGAGAAGAAGTATGAAAAAATATGAGGTTAACGCTGAAAAACAGATCACCAATTGAAGCTTTATGAATAATGGATACTTTATTTGCCATCAATAATTGTTTTGGTAAAGCTTTACTCAGTATAATCCTCCTTCCATTTTCCAATATTTTCGCGACTACCCATGATTAAATGAACAGTAAAAAAGTAAGAGCGAAGTGACGGTGACTTATTGAGGCAGGCAGGCGAGAGAGCACAATAGCACGCGGGTTCGATGTACTGCGCGTCAGGTCAATCTAAAATGCACGATTAGATTAGAAAAAATATATCTTTTCAAGTTCTACTTGGATATAAGTACGGTAGGTTCTATTTAGTCTATTAATTTGAATTTAGTCTTTAAATTTCTATGGTGAAGAAAAATATTTGCAATGATGACTAAATTTAACTTACATTCCTACCAAACATATTTCTGTCGACTAAATAAAAATGACTTATATTTGAAATTTAAATAGAACTTGAACAGATACGATAGTTCATAATACCCACGCAGTACTAAGTGCATGTAAGCGTGGAAGTAATCCGTTTTAACAAGCAGCGTATTGCACTGATACGAAATAGCCTGCCCATTTGATTATTTAGGAATGGATAGATAAATTAAGATTTTGTACAAATAATGTTTTTCATTTTTCTTCCTTGATGGATTCTGGCACCCCCAGCAACAGCTGCTCGCACTCCAAAGGGTATATACAATATATATATATATATATATATATATATATATATATATATATATATATATATACACATATATATATATGTGTATATGTAGGTGTGCATATATGTAGATATGTGTATATATATATATATATATGTATATATATATATGTTGGCCCCGGGCTGGAGCCGGCCGGGCGTAGGAGGGCGTGAGGAGGGCTTGTGCCTCCTCCAGACCGCGAGGGCGTCCGTCCTGGTTTTGTTGGGGCCACGGGTTGAGGGCATGGAAGCCCTTCCCTGTAGGGGCCCGTGGTCACCGCCAGGCGGCGCCCCGATGCCGGTTTATCCCGTGCGGTTGCCGGTTGGGGCTGGAGCCCGCCGGACGCTTGGAGGACCGGAGGAGGCGAGTGCCTCCTCCAGACGGAGTGGGGGCGTCCGTCCTGGTTAGGCAAGGGGCCTCGGGTACAGGGCTTTGAAGCCCAGCCCTGTAGGGACCCGTGGCCACCGCCAGGCGGCGCCCCGGTGCCTAATTATCCCGGGAGCCCGGCACTTCCGCCACACCAGGAGGTGCCGGGGAAGACTTTGTGTGGCACCGGAGAGCTGCCAGGAAGACAGCCGACACTTCCGCCACGCTTGGGCGTGGCTAGAGGCAGAAGCACCTGGGGCTCATCCGGGGCATTATTTAAGGGGCCGCCTCCCTCCAGTGATTGGTGGAAGTCGGGAGGCAGAAGGACTGAGCTGGAGAGAGAGAGGACGGGAGGCGGCATGCCTCAGAACTGCCTTCACTCAAGCCCTTTAGCTGCCTCCCATGCGCACAACAAAAACAACAACAACAACATTTATTTATATAGCACATTTTCATACAAAAAAATGTAGCTCAAAGTGCTTTACATAATGAAGAACAGAAAAATAAGAGAAACAGTAAGAAAATAAAATAAGTCAACATTAATTAACATAGAATAAGAGTAAGGTCCAATGGCCAGGGGGGACAGAAAAAACAAAAAAAAACTCCAGACGGCCGGAGAAAAAAAAAAATCTGCAGGGATTCCAGGCCATGAGACCGCCCAGTCCTATGCGCACATGTGTGTATATGTATATATATGTACATATATGTATATACAGTACAGTATATGTGTATATGTAGATATGTAGATATGTATGTATATGTATATATATGTTTATATATGTGTGTGTATGTATATATATGTATGTGTGTGTATGTATATGTATGTGTATATATATATGTATATATGTGGATGTATGTGTGTGTGTGTGTGTATACATATATATATATATATATATATATATATATATATGACAGCAACCCTCATAAAAGTGACAAAACAGTTACATTGACAATCATGTTACGTTATTTTCAAAATGTTTCCTTTTCTTTTTCATTACTTCTTTAACACACTACTTCTCCGCTGCGAAGCGCGGGTATTTTGCTAGTTAATGATAAACTATGAGGTTAAAGTGAACATTTCGAGATTAAAGCCGAAATTTACACTTTAATCACAAAATACACGTTTTCACAGTGTCCTTTATTTTTTTCTCTGTGGTTCAAACACAGCACTATACATTATGTTGCTGTTGTTAAGTTGCAAAAAAAAAAAAAGACAGCACAAAAGATGGTATGTGAGACTTTTAAAATGTATCGTGTCATTACGATCAGTAATATGCAACGCTTGAATATAAAAGCACTACAAATACATCTGTATGTCGGCATTTTGCTTCACCACATCGAAGCATTCATCCCATAGGATCTGCATAGAGGCTTGCCGTCACATGTAGATAGTAAACAGAGACACTGACGTCACGTTCCAACTTTTAGCACACTGCGCCCCCCGACTTTTTGCTGGTACTGCAACTCGCGCACGCGTTGCGCTAATTTCTGAGGACCTGCTCAGAGGACGCGTGAAATGAACACGTGGCAGCCATGATGCGGGCGCGTACGCGTTCTGAGCGTGAAGTAAAAATGAGCCGTTACACTGCTTTTAGGATGCAAATAAAAATGTAAGAAAGTGACTTGTATATTGATGATGCCATGTACACTTGCATCTGTGACATATATAGGTCTTCACTGTTGGAAATGACAATTTATATTAATTTTATTAATTTATTTTTTGCATTGTATGTTTTCCTTTAATATAATTTCACTTTAAAGATTAGGTGTACACTATATAGGATCACACACGGATGGGTTTTTCAGCCTGGACTGGTTCCTTTCCATTAACTGGCCAGGAGGCCAATGTGACAGAACGATGAAGAGAGGCTTTGTTTCAAAACCATATGCCTCCCTAACATGCTAGATGGCAGCATCCCTGGACTTTGGGACCCATTCCAGTACCCTCCATTGATCATGGGACTTATAGTGCAGTTAAACAGCCCTGCTTGGATCCGTGGGTGCCACCAGAGTGTGCTGCAAGGAGTTGTGCTCCCTGCTATAGGGAACTTCAGATTGACCCGGAAGTACTTCTGTGGGGCTATGCCATGTCACTGGAAGTACTCCTGGGTCCAAGATAAAAGGAGCCACCTGACATCATTCAGCAAATTAGAGTTGGCAGGAAGAAGAGATTGAGGAAAGAAGAGGGAATAAAATAATTGTTGATCGTGTTTGTCTTGATCAAAAAGGTATTGGAAAAATAAAAACCTTTATTTGAACCTGTGACTATGTACATGTCTGTTGTATCTGTTTGGTGCTTTGTGGTGCCCCCTGTCTTCCACAATATGTTTGATGTTAAACTTGTAGTTAAACTTTTAATTGTTTTTTTCACATTTCCTGGAAGGATATATTAGCTAAAACAACATGCTAAAACACTTACTTTTTTGTCATGATTTTTATAGCAAGGTAAAGGAATACTTTTAATCCTCTTAACATTAATAGCTGTCAAGCACAGAGCTTATAAAATGTGTCCCCATTACAAAACCAGATGGATATAGATATTATATTAATTAAATACACAATTAAGGTTAACTCGACTAACATTTTCTAACATTTCTAGTGCTGAGATTTATTATAACATTTTGGAAATCTGATGAAAGCGTGGGAGTATTTTTTCATTTTCATTGTATTCATAATAGAATGCAGAAAGAATTTGTGGAGTAATACATTATGTGTGATGTAATATCTTGCACTTTGAAATTCTCTAAAATACTGCTTTATAGAAGAATTATTATAGTCAAGGTTAAACTAATACTTCTGTATTATTATTCTCCTTATAGTGTACTATTTTTCTGTAAATAATAATAGTGTAATATACTTATTTACTGTGAATATCAAAAACCTGAAGAATCTTGTTTAAATTTAAAATTATTGGTGTACAGTACAGACTGAAATGGAGACAATCATATAAACATTTTCCTGAAATGGATCCATTTGTTTTTGACTGTTTGGTAGTTTGTAAGATTAACTTGCTTTTTTTGATCATTTGTAAAAAGATTCTGTATTTAGCAAATAAATTAAAAACTGTCTCTTTGAGTGACATAATATGGACATTAGAGCAAATGTGAAATTCAATTTTTAAAACAAATAAAATAGGTCCACATCACAGCTGATACTTAATTAACTTCACAGATTGTGCACATTTTATATTAAGTATTTGTCCAAATTGTTTTCACAATAATATATTTATTTTTTTTTGCATGGCTCCACTATTTTTAAAGTAGTCTGGCTGCCTGCTTCACTTGCTTTCTTAACTACACATTCAATAGCCTTTCCCCTGAGGGCCATGCTTATTGGTAGCCGGCTCCTTGAATATCAGAGATGCTGACATACTGTTCTTTGCTAGTTCAAGCACTGAGGCAATACTTTTTTTCCCACTTGATAGTTATTTTTTAAAACATTCAGACTTATATTTGGATGCTTATTCCTGCTACTCAAAATAGGGATACAAATAATTATGAAATTATTTTTTCAGATCTTTTGCTTGTGTGCATACAGTTGGTGTGCATTTCTGTCTAATGGGTATGGTTTAACAAATAGATTTAGCATTGGTGTAGCAGCTGTATGGCATGGGAAATCCAGGGTGATAACATTGTTGATTACTTGACTAAATAATATGAAATGTTACCACCTGTGTAAATGTATACCGAGCAAAATAAATTACAATAGTGCAGATACAGTATATAGCAGAACATTCCTTATGATTTATGAGACGCTGGGTGCACATGAGCCTTCTTAAAAATGCATATGTAAATTCTTTCTTGAATGCATGCAAAGTGAAATGGACTCCAGCAAACTCTGAAATGGGCATGCAGGTAAAAGTCAGATCTAAGCGCATAGAGATGTGCCTGTACATCATCTTTGCCGAGTAGTAAAAATACTTTGTTGTGACATTTCACAGTACTGTATGGTGCTGAATCTGAAAACTTATTTTATTTATTTTCTTTCAAAATATGGAAAACTGTTCAACAACATCAACATTGTGCAGGTAGGTAAAAATTATATTAAAAAAATATTTACTTTTTATGGATAGATTAAAAAAAAAAAGCAGACTTCTTTAATTAAAACCTGAATACTGTATATTCAATATGATAGCTGAACTTTGCAATGTTAGTGACTATTGTACATTTCGAAGATGCAAGGAGTTGGAACGTGGAAGATATCGAGAATTTTTTTCCCCTAGAAAGAATGATGCAAATAAGCTGTGATAAAAAAAAAATCATTTCTGTCTTCTGTTTGTTGTTATAAGCATACAACTAGAATAAGAATGTCATGTTTTATGTAGCTGAGTGCTTTGCCTTTTTGAAATAGACTATATGACATGTTTAAGGCTTTTGTTTCTTGCTTGCACTGGTGTCTATTGGCCACAATTGTAAACCACTTGGCGAAATGCATTTTAAAAGAGAACTGCAACAAAATCAAAAAAGTAGCAGCTTAATTTTTTTTATTTTTTTTATTATCAACCGTAACAATACTGCTTTCATCTGCCATGAAAAACTGTGGCATCATTTGTGACATTTCCTTTGTTTCTACAATTTGCACAAAGTGCAAAAAGTTTATTTTTTTTTATAATTTCTTCAGTGTTCACTCGTTCCTATCCTGAGAGGTTTGTTGTACGTAAAAGGTTTTTTGTTTTCTTATGGCCATCTGGGATGTAAATTCTGGTTCTATGATCTGCACTAAGAGCAACCCTCTTAACCAGTTGTGAACTCTTTACTTTGAACTGGCTTTTGTGGCTTTTGAATGCAAGAGCTCATCTTGTATCAGACTCACTTTACTTGAACCTTGTTAAACCTGCTTTATTCACATCCTGGATTCATTTCTGCAACTCTGTCTTGGCATGTGCTCCGTCTAATCATAATGCAGGAGCTCCTTCACATAATGTCTGTTTTAACGAATTTCCACTGGCTCCCTGTGTCTTCTAGGATTGAATCCAGAATCCTGTTGCTAACTTACAAAGCTTTATCTGGCTGTGCAGTGAACTACATCAGCAAATTTTTTTAATTAATACACTCTAGTCATCCTACTGATGCTGACAGCCTTGTTCTGCTAAATTAAAATGTAGAAAAAACATAAAAGACCAATATATAAACATTTTACTATGTGTTAATTACAAATGAATATCTACACAGATAAAGCAGAAAATGAAAAGTACTCTTTAGCAAAAAAATCCTGTAACAAAATCAATTCTATCAAAGAAAATAACATGAGATCTAAATGCTGCTTTTGTTCCACTATATCTTCCAACTACATAGAAATGATGGGAGGGGAAGAAAACATAATCAATAAATCACCCACATGAATGTTCCTTTTAAATGCAATGGAAATTTGTTCAGAATAGGGATATTGGAATTCACTTTTAGATACAAGCCAGGGGCCAGTTGTTCACCAGCAAGATCCCTTTGAGCAGATGACCCACATAACGTGATCAGGCTTGACTCAGAAAAGCTCTATGGACCTAAAATGTAGGCACAAGGCAGGTGTCATGTGCAATGCCAGTTAAGGGACAGGCCTGAATTGTGTGAATTATGAGATGCTACACTTTGGCAGTGTAAACTAACCCTTGAGATGTGCAGAGTAACTTATTTTTGGGGCAGGAGCTGCAACTAATTTATTTAGTTAAAACATACTAAACTAGATATACTGTAGTCAGATCCATAGCTATGCACAGCTTTTGTTCTTGAAACACAGTTCTCTATCAAAATTGATCTGTTTTCTTCTCAGGAATTTTCATCTTGTAGAGTTCTTGGGTATATGTGGGGATACTAAGAAGCTCCTGGCTGGGTGCCATATAGTTTCAGTTTGTTCTGATGCAGTAGAGATTGGTTGAATGTGAATTTGAGTGCAAAGAGAAAAAGTTTGGACTGTTTTGAAGTGTATGCACCAAAGAAGTATTCACATTTTTTTTACAGATATTGGATTTGGTGCTCAAAAGAATGACATCTAGTTACTGGGAGACTTCAGCACTCATGGGGAATGACAGAGAAACCTACAGGGGCATGATTGGGAGAAATGACTTGTCCAGTCAGAGTTACACTAAAATACTACTAAAGTAGTAAATTGTTACTGGATTTCTGTGCTACACAAAACTTATCAATAATGAACAGTGTGCTAAAAAACCTATTGATTCTTATTGTAACTGTTACGAGAGCATCTTTGACAAGTGATCAGCCTTGTAGATGTATATTTTGGTCAGGTTCTTTATGTTCTGGATGTTGGAATAAACTGAGCTTTTGAGCCTTTGACTGATCATCACTTGCCATGGACTGAGATCAGACGAATAGAGCAGACATGGAAACTCAAGTAAGTAGAGTCAAAAGAGTACACTGAAATGACTAATGGATTCCTCTGTTCAGAATATGTTTAACTTTATGTATTTGTATTGAAAGGTCAGGGACAACGAGTTTCAATTGACCCCAATTGAAAACTTCACTACTGCAAGATGCTGCAAGGTGCTGTGGTTAAAAGGCTGCTGATACTTGTCATTGTGGCAGCCTTAGGATGTTTTAGTAGACATTGTAGTGTAAAAACATTTGTCAGTTTTCAAAGAAGTTATTCAAGGAGACCAAATGAAAATGCAATAGAATTCTTTATTTGTACATCGGTATGCACAAATGTCTCAGTTCAAACAAATTCAACTGCCTTTATACTTTTCTGTTACATTACCTCATTCAATACATCACATCATCTGACTCTTAATATGCATAACTTCATCCAATCAATGAGTACCACCAGTGTTCTCTGATTCCTTTTGACTCTCCCATTAATCTGAATATTGCCTTATAAATGGGATGATCTGCAGACTCTTTTCTTGATTTTAGCACTTCTTCAAGTCCTTGGATGAAGCTTTCAATTATCTCCATCCTTACCTATGGTCACAAGCTCTGTGTAGTGACTGAAAGAATGAGATCATATTACAGTGAGCAGAAATAAAGTTCCTGCGAAAGGTTGCTGAGCCCCACACTCCTTCATGGAGTGAGGAGCTTGAACATTTGGCAAAAACTAATTGGAACTGCTGTGTCTCTGGGTTGAGAGGAAGTTAATGTGGTTTGGGCAGGTAGATAGAATTTCTCATAGACACCTATCATAGAAGATGTACCAGGCACAGTCAACTAGTAGAAGATGGAGACCACAGCATGTTGGAGGTATGAATATAATATGGTGACCATTATGAGCAATTCTGCATGTCCTCTCAGGGACACTCTATGATAGTTTGCTTTTAATAAATAAGTTGTTTACTACAATATAAGTGTCTCAAGAACTGTTACTGGGGCTCGTTCATATCTATGGCGACATGTTGTCATAATGTCATTGACTTTGGTCTCTTATTTTAGCCAAGTCAGTGTGTGTGTTTTTGTAATTCATGTGTATGTTTGAGGAGGATAATTGCTGTTTGTTATAATATTTCAATATTTAATGGGAAAAATAAAGTTTGGTCTGTCTAAATTTAAAAAAAGAATTTTGCATGTTTTTTTTCTATTCTAAATATCTTTAATCTGTGTCAGTTCCTGTTCCAACTAAGACTTTATTTGGGGAGATGTTAGTACTCAAAGGCAAAGTAGGCATAATCAAATATGACATTAATATCCACAATCATTGTATTTCAAATATTCTAAAATCAATTTGAATTATTTTTTTTTGTTTAATTTTAAGTTATTTTGGATTTTACAAGACATTAAAATGACTCTAAATTCATATGTCATTACCATTAGAAACATTGTCTTACTTTGAGCTTTTTCACTCAGGGTAATATTATCAGAAAGTCCCAACTTATCATGAAGTTTTCCTCTGCCATCATTTGGGAATAGCCTCTTTATTATTACCTCAGTCACAGCTTGACTACCTCAAACCTCTAATCAGCTCTCCACAGAAATTGAATTTGCGTTTTGAGTTATACTGGAATCTTCTGAAAGGAGTCTCTGGAGACAGAAAGATACTTCAGACATGGAAATGTTTACACCACAACAATAGAGAAGAGCACCTGGGGCTGAAATTTACATGTGCCTTGGTTGCAGATGATAAAAAAGAGCCTACATACTTTACTATAATGTATGCATACACCCTTTTTTCCATTTCTCCGCAACATTTTCATACAAATTTTACCAGCAACCTAAACCTTCAAGCATTGTTGCTTCACTATTTCTTAATGCATAGTTTCATTATTATAATTTAGTTTAATTCTGCCTTAGATTCATTTATCTGTTGCCTTACTATATCAATATTTGTATAAATATTCACAGCGTGGAATACAAAACGACACTACTGCTGGTCTCACTTTAGGTCCTCTTCACTTCAGCCTAAGTACTTGAAAGATTGCTTCCCTTTTAACCCATACTTTCATCACAATGAGCTCTCTTTCATCACCAAACCCTTCATTCTGACCATTACATGGATTGTCATGACTGCAGCTATTCCTTAACTTCCAACTCCATTTGAATATCAGTTTTGTGTACCATATTGTAAACAGAGCTTCAGTGCATCAGAAGAATGTACATTTTTTTTCTTGAGCTTCTGCAAAGTTTTAATTTCTCCTTGGGGACAAATAAACTTTCTATGTAAATAGCCTTAAATAAACATCTTTGGAATGGGGAAGAGAATCTGAATATCTAGGGAGAACAAATGGGGACTTGATGAGAGTGTAAACATAGCACAAGTAGCAACTGGGCTGGAATTAAAATCCAAAATCTTGGAGCCTTGCAGTGGCAGAGATAACTATTGCATCAATATGCTCTATGTAGCCACGAATAGTAATTTTATAGTTGAAACTTATAGAGAATAAGAAGTTTGCTATAGTTGGGCTCTGTAAGTTTGTGAACAACAACAACAACATTTATTTATATAGCACATTTTCATACAAACAGTAGCTCAAAGTGCTTTACATAATAAAGAATACAAAAATAAAAGACACAATAAGAAAACAAAATAAATCAACATTAATTAACATCGAATAAGAGTAAGGTTCAATGGCCAGGGGGGTCAGAAAAACAAAAATCTCCAGACGGCTGGAGAAAAAATAAAATCTGTAGGGATTCCAGACCATGAGACCGCCCAGTCCCCTCTGGGCATTCTACCTAACATAAATGAAAAAGTCCTCTTTGGATTTAGGGTTCTCATGGAAGGACTTGATTATGATGGTCACGTAGAGTTCTGCCTTTTAATCCGTCCATCATTGTTGGAGCATCATAAAGCTTTGAGTAGGTGGAGGTGGCGCAGGCCACCACCACAAAGAAACCGGAAAAAGAAACAGAAAAGAGAGTAGGGGTCAGTACCGATTTTAGTGCCACCATGAATAGTTATTATGATGAATTGAACATATAGAGTATCACGATTAAGTTAAATTAAGTTAAATTGAAGTTATAGAAAAGCCATGTTAAAGTAATGTGTTTTCAGCAGTGTTTTAAAGTGCTCTACTGTATCAGCCTGGCGAATTCCTATTGGCAGGCTATTCCAGATTTTAGGTGCATAGCAGCAGAAGGCCGCCTCACCACTTCTTTTAAGTTTTGTTCTTGGAATTCTAAGGAGACACTCATTTGAGGATCTGAGGTTACGATTTGGAATATAAGGTGTCAGACATTCCGATATATACGATAGGGCGAGATTATTTAAGGCTTTATAAACCGTAAGCAGAATTTTAAAGTCAATCCTGAATGACACAGGTAACCAGTGTAGTGACATTAAAACTGGAGAAATGGAGTGTTAAGACTTAGTGTTTTGGTGTAGGTATTCTGGTCTTCAAGTGGCACAGCTGTGTAGTTATTAACACTGTTTCTGTATTGCAATTACAATCTCCTTGTGGAATTTGCAGGTTTTTCACATGCCTATGTAGATTTCCTCCTGCACCCATTTTAAGGTAACTGGTAACATTTGTGTGTATGTGACTGTGCTCTGCATTGAACTCGTGCCCTTAAGCTGTCATGATATTCTTTTGTTTCCTGTGACATGGAAATTGGCCAAGGCAGGTTTGAAAATGGCTGGATAGGTTATTAGATATTCTGCTCTTCTTCCTACCTACCAAAGACCTGCATGTTAGTCAAACTGGCAACTCTAAATTGGTTCAACATGAGTATCCTCTGGTTTATCTGCACCCTTTCCACATTTCATATGTGCTTTGTATCCAAACACAAAAACATGCAAGACATGATGACTTAGGGGCTTGAATGAGGTGCTCCAGTTGACTTTTCTTTTCTGAAGTATTTCAGTTTTTTTGTAACATGCAAATTCATAGTTTTGTTTAACAAGTTTTCTCATTTCTCTAGACACAGGATTACCCTGAGAGCAGGTCACATTTTCCATTCACAGATCTGTATAAATGTAGCTTTGTCAGATCAACCCACACTACCAAAAACTTTTAGAAAGTAAATCCCCTTCCTACTTGGAATGCCTCCATACACTTAAATGCTTAGGAGTGAGGTGAATCTATGCGTGATTCAGACACTTTCCCCATATTCAAAATAGACAAAAATATCCTTTGGAAACATTTGATTCATTTTTACCTTAAAAGAGCTGTGCTATTCTTGTTTTGCAAAATATGATATATGCTTCATTTTGCTGACTAAAATGTTTTATTTTGAAAAGTGTTTTTGCATCCTTCTGAATGTTTCTTATAAATCCCAGTTTGGCTTCCTAATATTGTGAATATTTCTTAATTTGTTTGATTTTTCTTTCAGAAAGGTACAGTAGGGACAACTGAAATTGCATGCTTTTTATTGTATTTTCTAACTGAATTTTATTCCTCATTTTTACATATTGTTTTTTATCACTTTAATGCAGGTTACA
The DNA here is from genome assembly GCF_016835505.1 of Polypterus senegalus. Classification (NCBI taxonomy): domain Eukaryota; kingdom Metazoa; phylum Chordata; class Cladistia; order Polypteriformes; family Polypteridae; genus Polypterus; species Polypterus senegalus. Next base: position 95,405,207 of record NC_053162.1, read on the forward strand.
CAACACAAATTTTTATGTAAAGAACTGTGCAAACCCTCTATGGTGGATTAACATATATCAATTAATACTTGGTATTGTCTGAGTTAAAATGCAGAAATGTACAAAAACATTTTTTGTTCTAGATTGTTAAAGAAATAAAAATATTGACTTTAAGTTGGAGAAAGTACTTTTTCTATTTTTGTTGTTTTTTTTTTTAGATTAACAGTTCATTTTTCTTAATCCTTCCCCCAGCTATTTATTTGGTCCTGCTTGGTGTCCAACCATGACATTTCTGCCCCTAAATCAATAGTAGAGTACAAAATTAAGATGTAGTTCAGATGGAAGCTGTTAAATTGTATGTAATAGAGAAAGAAAGCTAGTGAGTGGTGGCAGAACACCACAACGGTGTTAAGAGCACTCATATATTCCTTACTCTTTTGTGCAGCCTTTATTACCTTGAATTAAAACTCTCCATACTGTGTCTTGGGTAAGTGAACACAGTGTAAGAACACAAAAAAATGCTTGTGATTAGAGTATTTTTATTGAGTGGAACTGAACATGAAGAGGTGTGGGATTGGCACTGTAGTAAGGGAAAAGCAGCACCTTTCATGTGCGTCACATCTGACTCCATAGAAGTTCTTGTCTCATTTCAGTTGCACTAAATACAGCTGCTAATTCTGGTATTATCTTGGAGTTTGCTTCAGCCAAACACAACTATATAAACAATAAAGACTACTCACTACATGTGTCATGTAACCTTTAACAAGGCATGAAATAATCATCAGGTTTGACTGAAATAGCTTGAAAACTTGTTGTTTGGAATGGAAATGTCAGTCACAGAATTAAATAGTAAAATTTAGCCATGTTGTAGTGGGCACATCACAACATGCAGTAAAAGTTTCCAAAGCACCATCCAGAAATCAATTTAATTTAAATATATATATATATATATATATATATATATATATATATATATATATGTATATATATATATATATATATATATATATATATATATATATATATGTATATGTATATATATATATATATATATATATATATATATATATGTGTATATATATATATATATATATATATATAGTGAAAGATGCTCCAGACACTGAGACAGCCAGATGTCCAAACCACATGTTTTATTCCTTAACACAATATCACAGTGCACAATTAGCCACAATCCTCACAGACCTTTCCTATCTTCTGTTGCCACTACTGCACTCCTCACAAGCTTCGTCCTCTTCCACCCGAGTCCGGCTCCCGAGTGGAGTGAGGGGGACCCTTTTATGGCACACCCGGGTGTGCTCCAGGTGCTCCTTGATGATCTTCCAGCATCACTTCCTGGTGTGGTGGAAGTGCTGCAGTCCATGTCTCAGGAACCATCCAGGCGCCCCCTGATGGAATCCAGGGGGGCTGCCCTCTTACGTCCAAGGGAATATATTGGTCTGGTCCTTCCTTCTTCCAGGCATCCCTGTGGGGCAAGGTCCCCGGTCATCTGCCACAATATACAGTATGTATAATATACTGTATATTATAATATGCATGTCCGTATATAATGTTCAAAGCATGCAAGGCATATGTCAGCAGTTTCTCTTAAAGTTATTTTATAGAATTCTTCATCCATTAATTTTACAAGGTAAGGAAATCTCCCCTGAATTTAAAATCAAAAGGATCAGGCAGCACTTTTATATATGACCAATTTTCAGGTGTGAATTGATTACAACTGGAGGCATACTTTCCATCCATTTATTTTCTGACCTGGCAATTCACAATACAGGGGTGTTTTGTTTTGTTTTTCTCTTATACATACTGTATACAGAATGTCAATTTTCTCATGGTAAAGCATACGTTCGGTGCAGCTTACTTGAAACATAATGGCAGAGCAGGTAGTGCTTTGGGAGACATTTACTTTCCCTTAAGTTTTAGGCCCCATTTTTGTTTCATTGTTTATACAAAAGCAGTTTCTCCAGAGCTGCAGTCAGAGGTAGCTGTCACATGCATTAGAATAAATGAACAGATGCACACTTCATTCCCAGAGTGCTCCCATCTGTATCAATAACATGTTTGTCAGATGCATCAACTGTCTGTTGGTTTCTTGTATTCTTCTCAAAGAGATAAGTAAAATTCTGGCATGTATCACTCTCAAATAAAGAAATAAGCAACTGCTTAATTCCATTTTATACTTATGCTCTTGGGAACAATTAAACTACTACTTTTCTGAAGGTGTACATTACGCCGGTGCCTGCAAAAAGTTTTGCTGGGTGGAAAATTAAATTGTTTAAACTTAGTGTTTGATCTCTGCTTACCAGCAAATCCCCAAATCACCTCTTACCAGCTGGTGTGTGGATGTCAGACTGTTTCTCTGAGTCAGAAAGAAAATATTACTACTTATATTACTTTGTGGTAATGAATTTGCTTCCATATGAAACCATCTTGTGAAGATTTCCTTATTCCAATGGTGGGAGCAGCCAAAGTACTTTTAATACTTTAGGGATTAGTAACAAATTTATGGAACATGTTCTTGGTAGAAAATCTTCCAGTTGAGGGTTAAAACACATACAATATGCGGGATCTGGCAGATCAGTGAATCTGTGTCATATAATGTGCACATCTGTATTTTATAGTTGAGGGTTTTTTCTCTCTCTATAATGATTCCAATAACAAAAATTAACAGGAGCCAAAAGGGAAAAAAAAAATCCACCCCTGAGATATTGAAATGAGGCAAAAACATGTAAAAGATATATCTGACTTTGTCCACGTAATCAGCAGAAGTGGCTTTTTCCAATCTTTTACTGATATAAAGTGCCCACTCTTTGGCACAATCTAAAGACTTGGGAACATATTCAACTTACTTCTGAATCAATCAAGGGGAATACGGTTTTAATGGAGAGAGAAAAGCTGCATAGCAGACAAACAGATCAGCTACAATGCATAGATCTTTGAGTCAGGGGCTAACAGGGTGATTTAAGTAAATGCGTTTTGGGCTCCCGGGCTTTAAAGAGCAGTTTTAGTACATTTCAAGCAGTGTTGAATAAGTTTCCCTGTTGAGATGTAGTTAAACAGGTTATAATTACGACATGTTAACAAAAGTATAGGAATAAAGCAAATTGAAATAAACATATTTTCATTATCTTTAAGAAGCACAGCCTTCAAATATGGCATAGCATTACACAAGTGGTTCCTACTGAAAACTGAATTTAATTTTGCTCCTTGGCTATCCAGTCTTAATGATTTTACAAAGGCTGTATACGCTCGAAATGTTATTGTCTCATAAGAATTGCCCAGTGGTTACTAGACCATTGCAAGACTTTAGAGATAAAATGTAAAAGTGCTTTTCCACAGTGTCAAACATTTTTGATTACCATGATGAGTAATCATTGATTTTGCTGAATGCAGAAGTGTGGATGAATTTTTGCAAATCCTAGCTAATAGCTGTTAACTCTTGTTTCATTTTACCTAGCATATCATGCAAAAAGTATACTTTTGAAGTTACTTAACTTTCAGGTTTTGTTAGATTCCATAATTTTCCTTTAGACATGCTGTCTAAAGGTAATTTTGGATCATTGGTTTAATTTTTGAGAATCACAATTATCAAAATTAAAACTATAGTAATGACATTCTTACTTCATTTGAATACTTGTCTTAATAGATGTGAACATTGTTATTTATCGTTAAATGTTGATAATAACCTTACCAGCAGATTCACAAGGTACACTGAAAGTTCAATTATGAGATTGGTAAGAACCATTATTATTAAACAATTAACTGATCTCCATCACTGAATGTATTGTATACTGGGTAACTCTTCATCCTCTTTATATGAAATGCTTCTTGTACTAATGATTTTTTTTGTGTACTTAAATACTTTTTTGTTGGAGCATTATTGTGAATTTGCTCCCATTCATTTTTGTTCCAATAGTATTTTACACAAGGCATGACATGATCATAGGTGGGCTACCAGTCTAAAGAAGGTCACATTTAGACACACTCACGTTTTCTTAGTACAGGTCATTTTTGAGGTGTTAATGACAGTAACCTTCACAGATTTGTGTCTTGGAAATCTTTATGAATGCAAAGAAAGCATGCAATACTCCACCTTGGCTGTGTCCATCCAGATTTGTAGCACTGTGAGACAGTAAGGCTAACCACTGAGACATAATACAGCTCTAATTTTCTGGTGAAATTAAAAGATTGTTCTGTATTTATTTCATTACATGTTTCTTATGCTGAACATAAGCAAAATATTACTTCAGTTACTTGTATAATTAGTTACACTTTCAGTAGTAACCTTTAGTGATTTTAATTTTTACCTTTATTTTGAAAGTCAATGTTGTGTTAGTCTAATGAGCCTCAACCATATCACTGTGAGCCTCTTTTGATCGAAATGATTATTAAGTTTTCCTTTTCCTCTGATTGGGTTCACAGCTTGTTGCATTTTTTAGGTTATTTAGGTGTCAGATAGAACCAGGAATACACCATCCACTTATAGGATTAGCTTCTTGTATGGATAGTTTTTATGTAATCATTTTAATGATAGTACTCTATAAATGGAATACTGAAGAAACTATTCTTATTAGCCACCTGTAGTATATACTGTAGCAGTGCTTTTATCACTGTGAAGAAGCAAACAGTTTAACTATGTACAATATGTAACAGAATTTTTAGCAGTTAAAATGGAAACTTGTTGCCAATCAAAAAGCAAATGTAGTAGAAACTTTCTAACACTTTGAACGGTACAGGGAGATAATGCTCAACACATTCAGTAATTTTTGATTACAAATATGCATATTATTCCTACCAGCAAAGAAACTTTGCCTCCAAAAATAAAATAAATGTTCCAAGTGAGAAAACATGCAGACACACAGCTTGAGTTCAACTAGGCTTTGCCTGGTAATTTCAGCACTGCATCTCCACTCATTGAAATAGGCGCCTTATCAGAGCCCTAGCAGGGGCCTGCTATCAATAGTCCAGTAAGATTGAATATATCCATCTTATCGCTTCACTGGCTGGGATGATTAAATGAAATATGCTGCATACCACTGGCTGACCAGTAAACCTGGGTTACATAAGGAGACAAAGTAGCCTCATCGTAAATGCATGAGTTCTGTTCCAGATGACTGTAAAAGGGATTTGTATGTCTCTGAGTATTAAGGGTTCATGTCATCCCATATTTTGCCTTCTACAATAACTGCCTAAAAAGATATGCCATATTAAAATGGACTTCACTTGATGAACAAGCAATAAACAAAAATGCTGTTTGATAAAATTGAACAGGAATAATTTCTGGGTTTTCTATAAATATTTTTTTTATTTTCAAGTGTTTTTTAGTTTTATTTTTAAATCAAAGTAATATAAATGTAAGGATAAAGTTGTGTGCAGCATACTTAATTTAGTTTCAAAAGATTCTGAGAAACAGTTAGCCATATCCACCTTATTTCGTGCTCACACTTCCATTCAAAGACATGTAGGGCAAGGCAGCTGAAACACTCAAAAAATTCCTACAAAACACAACAAAATGCCATATTTCATTACATTTAAATATTCTAAAAAGGTTCTTTAAGCAGATATAGTAATCCTGCAAAGGAACTATTTAAATATGAAGAATCAGCCTAAACTGAAAAAGGATAGGATAAACCAAGTCTTCCTATGTAACCACAGTAAGACAGCCAGTGATAATAGAGTTTTGCTTCAGAAAGCAATCCCCTTTTGTAACTATTGAGACATCTGTCCCTGAAGAGAGTTGTGTTATGGTCTTGGGGACAAAGAAGAAAACTGAATTAATTCCTGGATAATATACAGTATATTCATCAAATGTGGGAAAACTTTTATAACAACAGTTCAGGCACTAATTCAAATTATCATTGAATTCAGGTGTTCCAATCACTTCCATGGCCACAGGTGTATAAAATCAAGCACCTAGGTATGCAGACTGCTTCTACAAACATTTGTGAACGAATGGGTCGCTTTTAGGAGCTCAGTGAATTCAAGCGTTGTACCATGATAGGATGCCACCTGTGCAATAAGTCTATTCGTGAAATTTCCTTGCTACTAAATATCCCTCGGCCAACTGTTAGAGGTATTATAACAAAGTGGAAGCAAATGGGAACAACAGCAACTCAGCCACAAAGTGGTAGGCCACGTAATATCACAGAACAGGGACAGCATATTCTGAGGCGCACAGTGTGCAGAAGTCAACAACTTTTTGCAGAGTCAATAGCTACAGACCTCCAAACTTTGTGTGGCCTCCAAATTAGCTCAAGAACAGTACGTAGAGAGCTTCATGGAATGGGTTTCCATGGCTGAGTAGCTGCATCCAAGCCTCACATCACCAAGTGCAATGCAAAGTGTCAGATGCAGTAGTGTGAAGCACCCCTCCACTGGTCTCTAGAGCATGGAAGACATGTCCTTTGGTGTGACATATCACACTTCTTTGTCTGGCAATCCGATGGCCGAGTCTGGGTTTGGCGGTTGCCAGGAGAATGGTACTTAACTGAATGCATTGTGCCAAGTGTAAATTTTGGTGGAGGGGGGATTATGGTGTGGGGTTGTTTATGAGGGGTTGAGCTTAGCCCCTTAGTTCCAGTGAAAGGAACTCTTAATTCTTCAGCATATAAAGCTATTTGGACAATTTCATACTCCAGCATGACTGTGCACCAGTGCACTGAGCAATGTCTATAAATAAATGGATGAGCGAGTTTGCTGTGGAGGAATATGACTGGCCCACACAAAGCCCTGACCTCAAGCCGATAGAACAACTTTGAGATGAATTAGAGCTGAGACTGCGAGCCAGGCCTTTTCGTCCAACATCAGTGCCTGACCTCACAAATGCTCTCCTGGAAGAATGGTCAAAAACACACTCCTACACCTTGTGGAAAGCCTTCCCAGAAGAATTGAAGCTGTTATAGCTGCAAAGTGTAGGCCAGCTCCATATTAAAGCCTATGTATTGAGAATGGGATGTCATTAAAGTTCATGTGAGGCAGGTGTCCCAATACTTTTGGCAATATAGTCTATCTATCTACAGTATTTGTCTTTTATGCCACATTTGCCCTTATGCCAATGTTTTTTTTTTATTAGACAAGGCTAATATGATTACACAAGACCTTCATTTAATTAACCTAGTAATCACACAAAAATCGGCTCTTGTTCAGAAAGCAGGCACCACTTGGTTGTTTCACAATAATTAAGATTACTGTAGGTATACAAGTAGGTTTCATATTTCTGTTATCATTTTAGCCCTAAAATAGTGACTTAAGGTCAATAAAATAGGTCCCTAATGTTAAGGTGTTTGCGCGAGGGGGATGTCCATCTCAAGTGGCATCCGCTTTCTGAACAAGACCCCAAAAATAATGTAGGCCTATACCAAGATGGAATTCCTAAGACAACCTCTACTTAGATATTTGATGGATTCATGCTGCTTACAGTATTCAAGGGAAGCAGCTGTGCCCTGGAATGGTATTTTCTAAAACAACTCAAGAATTTAACACTATCATCCCTAAAACCCCCAAAATTTGTCCTGAAGCACCTTAATTTTCCTTGCAGCTCTTTGGGATTGTGCTGATTGCCTACCATTAAGCTTTTGTATTGCAAATGTGTCAGTTAGCAGCATGCAACCTTCACTCACCCATCTTCCATTTAACCAGCTGAAGTCATCATATATCAAAATTCGCACAGCTTAAGTTTCTGTTGATGTTTTTATCTGGCAATGAGCTGTAGAGAATTGTATATATAGGTGATATATCATTATTTGAAATACAGTACATTTTGTGTGTTCTGTGTCTACAGCGATCTGTGTAAATGAAGGATGACATAAGAGATGTAATGCAACAAAACTTGTACACATAGCTAAAACAAAATACATTTTCACATGTTATAGTAATAATGACATAATATTGACGTGCAGTGTAGAATATGTCAAAACTGAAGTCCAAATATCAAATAAATACTTTCATGAAAAGTATATCAAAACAAGTGTGCTTTTATTCAAAAGTACAACTAAATAAAAAAAAATGATTCAAATGATATGCTTCTGTAAATGTGTAAAAATGGAAGTCATATCAGTCGGTATGAAATAAAGATGTCTGCATGCATATGTGTGTTTGCGCGTTTCATTTTCAGCTGGTTAAAAAGCATAGACAAGCATGTATCATAGTGGAAACACAGCAGTCTTGCAGTCCAGCACAGGTGGTGCAGAGTGTTGAGCAGCTGCCTCATAGCCAAGGAGGTCATGGGTTTGTGTCCCAAGTCCACCCTTCATGGAGCGCTTTGAGTAGTGAGCTGCTATTATTATTATTATTATAAAAACATTCATTTGAATTGAGTCTGTAACAGTTGTTGTAAATTATGGTACTTGTAAAAGTTAGCACTGAAGGGATAAAAAGCAGAAACAAACATAGGTGAGTCATTTCTTCTTGGTATCTTGTTGAACACACAGACACTGCAATGTCTATTGAGGAAATAAACAATAGTTTATTACATTTACACCAACTGCTGGTGAGCTGCAAGGGAAAGTAAGGTGGTCTGGGACCATGAAAATTTTTTCAGGCTTCATAGATTCTAGTATTAAAAGTTTATCTTGCTGAAGCATTACAAAATAATTTCTTTTAAACAACCTGTAAAAGTTCCATTCATATTTAAGACAGTATTCCTTTTTTGCCAGTGCGCCATTGCTACTCAAGAATAGACTATTTCTTTATTAATTATGGTGTATCTTCTAAATGTTAAAATTATAGACACCATTGTGATGTCTGAGCATGCTCATAATATAACTTGCATCTAGTGTCTCTATGCATTGTTACTAGCTAACAATGATTTTATCATATTATTTTTACATGAACTGACATTCCCATATAGATTAATGCATTTACAGAGAAATGAGCATATATATTGAGAAACAAAGTATTTTGGAGGGATTGTCTCAATATTAAATACTCAGCCAAAGCTATTGATGATTCAAAGGTCCCTTTATTTTTAACGAAGTACCAATGGAACACAGCAAAGCTCCTTAAAGCAATACTCCACCCAAAATTGACATTTTTTAAAAATATGTTACATACTGTCTGTAATTTGTAGTTGTGACAGAAAAAAGAATGTTTTCATGCAGAACAGAGTGAAAAGTTTGATATAATAGAAGCCAATAATGGTCAATGTGGTATAACGGCAAACAATATGATAAACTTCCATGGAAAAAAGAAAAACAAATCTCAGATTTCTTGTATTGTAAAATCCAGATGTCAGTTATTCAGTTGTATGCTTAAAGTGTGCAAAAATATGCTTTTTTGCTAAACTATTGTGAAATACATCCTTCCTGAATAATCAGTGCTCATCATAAACAGGAAACTAAAGCCTCATAAGACTGACTTTTTGAATTGGACACAGAGCACTTGTGAAGATAATAACAGAGTGCTGTTGTCACATTTACGTACATACTGAAATCAATTTGATATATATATAAATTAAATCACATAAGGATAATGCCTGAGAGTCCAATATTATTTTTAAGGCTGTGCAACAAAAAAGATTAAGTTGTCTTGAAGGCTGTGCTTATATCTCTAACGTTTCCTTCATTATGTATACTGTGACTGAAACTTCTGAAGTGTATTGTTATATGTATGGTGTGACTAAAGCTCTATGGTAACTCTTTTTCAAGGTAAACTTGAAAAATGTCTAATTATTATGCAAATTTGGATCTGGATCTGTTGGTTTTTCTCTTTAAAAACAGTAATCTGATAACTGACATTTTTAATGCATCTGTTCCAATTAATAACAATTTAGTTTCTAACTTGTTTGTTGGGATGGTTCTAAAAAATAAGGTGTGTTTCATTTGAGAAATAAATGTTATGATTTTGTGTTACTGAGGTGGTGGGCACAATGAAAGATATGGTTTAACACTAAAGTATTTGTAAAGTCATTTATAGACTCAACAAAATAAACAATGATACTTTCTAAGTACCAATGCACAAGATAATTCAAGCACCATGTAGGAAAGTAAGACAGTATTCAATAGTTGATGGCAGTAATTCTTCCATTGCTTTTTTATTTTGGTTGAGGCACATTATAAACTGATTAGTATGCTCCTTAATTTTACATGTACTGTATTATTGTGAGCTGAGGCTTACACTGTACATGGCCACAAATAAACAGGACCATCATCTTTGAAATGCATCTGTGTGTCTTGAAAATTGTCATTCCCCTGATGAAACTGTTATTGAATCAGTTATTAATGGGCTTCTTTTTATCATTTGGGTCCAGCTTTCTGAAAATATTGGGCAACTTTTCAGTATTCACTTGTCAATGCCCCCCCTTTTTTTTAACTTGGTAATACTGTACATTTTTATACAATGACTGCAAAGACAAAAATATTCCAAATGAAAACAGATTTTAAAATGTCAAGAACTACAACCTTGGCAATATTAATATCCTAATATTTCCAAATAAATGCAAGTTTCTGCCTCAGTTTCTTCTTATTTTTTGTTTGCAGTTTGCTCTAATGGAAATAACTACACTTGCTCCCAAATATATTTAATTTAATTTAGACCCTGGCATATCAAGGTCCAAGGCTTTAGTCCAGATCACAAGTAAATAGAACTACAAAGGCAGTGATATGAGAGTGACTCTGCAATGCTGTATATTATTGCAGTACATAAAAAATCCCAACATGATTTGTACTGCAGAAAATGAATATTATTATGGTAGAATATGTGCCTTGTTTATCCATCCATCCATTTTCTAACCCGCTGAATCCGAATACAGGGTCACGGGGGTCTGCTGGAGCCAATTCCAGCCAACACAGGGCACAAGGCAGGAACCAATCCTGGGCAGGGTGCCAACCCACCGCAGGATGTGCCTTGTTTATTTAAATTTAATAGGATCCTTTTGTGCGTAAAATTATTCAAACTGTTTAAACTACAAATGTAATAATGGTTTAGAGTTTTAACCTTGGGCAGCACAGTAGTGCAGTGATTGCTCCATCATGGATCCAAGTATCATGGATTCCTGTCTTTCAACAGCCTGTTGTCTGTGTGGAGTTTGCATGTTATCCCCATGTCTGCACTGGTTTTCCTCCAGGTTCCTCTTTTATATACCCATATTCACAAAATGTGCATGTTAGTTTATTTAGTGAATCTAAACCGCATGAGTGAGTGTGATTTTGTGTTTCATCGTGTCCTACAACAGATTGGCCACCTCATCAAGGTTTGGTTCCCATTTTCTGTGACCCTTGATCCAGAACTGGATAATGCAGAGATAGAAAGTATCTTAATAGTATCTTAAACAAATAATTTTGTTTTATTTACTTTGAACCCACTCATCTAAGCCTGACGTATCTGCCTCAGTTCTCATCAAATGGACATTGTCCCCTTAAAGTAAGAAGATGGCTGAGTATGTAGTATTTAAAAATTATTATGCTTTCTAAAGATCTATTGAAGTCTCAGATAATATTTACTGTCACGTTGTTCTAGTATCTCTGTCGTAGCTTACTTTTGGTAGATATTATTGGCTCTCCGTGTGTTCCGGTATGCATGCATTATCTGCAGATACTCCTGAGCTCAAACAGGGAGGTGCTGGTACAAAGTAACACAAATAGATCTTCTAGTTCCCCTGGCTGTGCACTGGGTCCATATAAAGGACTGAGATGTGGGCCGAATACATGCACATTTAGTCATGCAGTGCCTGGTCAACAAACTTTAACACTAGAATCACTGAAGCCTATGAAAAAACTTGCAATCCTGGGCCACCTAAAATTCCTTCACACTTCTGCATCAGCGTCTTTTTGTTTTGTAAATGTGTCGATTAGCACAAGCAGCAAGCAGTATGCTGTCCCATCCCCCCAACCGCAACAGCTAGGGAGTTCTCCCAGCTCAAGGCTCTTTAGCTGCGTGTGAGGTGCCTGGAATTGTACAGGGTAAATAATATATCATTATTTGGAACACATGCATTTCATGTGTGTTCCGTGTCTACAACAATCTATGTAAATGTAGGATGACAGGAAATGTGAAACAAAAAATGTTGAACACATACCTAAAACTAACTTTTTTCATGTGTAAGAGATGCCAGGGGTGACGACCCAGCTGGGATGCCCTGAAGGACCAGAAGAGGGTCTACGCCCGCCCTGGATCACGTGGGGGCCACCACACAGAGGGGCATGTCGGTGGGTGATTGCCGGAATTCACCTGATGCACATCCGGGTGCTAATAAAAGGGGCCGCCTCCCTTCATTCAAGGCTGGAGTCGGGTGGAGGCAGGACAAGGCAAGAGAAGAGAGAGTAGAGGTGGCCCGAAGAAGAAAGGTGTTGTGTGGCCAGGACTTTGGGGGGTTTGTGTGCACATAAGACTTTGTAAATATTGTAAATAAACGTGTGGTGGTGGAAAAAGAACATGTCTGCCTGTCTGTGTCTGGGCCAGGTTCACACTTGTTATAGTACTAATGACACAATTTTGACATGAAGTGTATAATGTGTCAAGACTGACTCCAAATATCAAATAAACACTTTCACAAAAGGTACACATATAACAGAACAAATGCACTTTTATTCAAAAATGTAACCAAAGAAAAAAGAAATCAGGTTAAGGTACAACACTGATATGACTGCTTGGATAGTGCAGCGGTAAGAACTTCCGACTCATAACCAAGTGGTCTCCGGTTTGATTCTGAGCGTGTCCCAGAATTACTGTTTTGAGTAGTGAGCTGCTCCTATTGTTACTATTATAGAATAAAAACATACAGTGGATTTGAGCCTGTAACAGCCGGAGCAAATTTATGGTACTTGTAAAGGTTAGCGTTTAAGAGCAGCTCACTACTCAAAATGGATGCACTCGGAATAGAACCAATAACCTCTTGATTATAAGTCCACAGTTCTTACCACTGTACCACCCAAGAGGTCGTGTCCATGTTGTATCCTATCCTGATTTCTTTTTTCAGTTCCATTCTTGAATAAAAGCGCACTTGTTTTGTTATACGTGTACCTTTTGCAAAAGTGTTTATTTGATATTTGGACTTCAGTCTTGACACATTAACACTTTATGTAAAAAGCTTGTCATTAGTACTATAACATGAAAAAAAGTTTGAGCTTTAGGTATGTGTTTAAAATTTCTTGCTTTGCATTTCCTGTTATACTACATTTACATAGATTATTGTAAACACAGAACACACATTAAATGCATGTGTTTCAAATAATGATATATTATTTACCCTATACAATTCCAGGCACCGCACACGCTGATAAAGAGCCTTGAGCTGGGAGAACTTTTTGCCCGAGTTGACCTGCAGCGGTGGGGGGATGGGATAGCAGGCTGCTTGCTGCTTGTGCTGATCAACACATTTACAAATTAAAAGACACTAATGGATATTTGCGAAGGAATTTAAAATGTCCTGGGATTGCAAGTTTTTTCATTGGCTTCAGGGATTCTAGTCTTAAAGTAACTCGATCCCCCATTCAAAAAACACGAGACCCTGTGAAAAAAAATTATTGAAAGATTTATTACTTTTTACAAGGCACTTCTGTCTTTTTAATGGAAGAAAAATGTATGACACATCTTCACAGATAGGAGCAGAAAACACATGCCAGATCTGTCAAATCTGTCTTTTGCAGATCCTTCACAAAATCCTCTTCCAATAAAAAGATTTAAATGCCTTGTAAGCAGTATCCATCCATCCATTATCCAACCTGCTATATCCTAACTACAGGGTCATGAGGTTCTGCTCTAGCCAATCCCAGCCAACAAAGGGCACAAGGCAGGAAACAGATCCCGGGCAGGGAACCAGTTTACCACAGTTGTAAGTAGTAATAAATCTTTAATTTTTATTATTCTTTCTCAGGATTTAAGGTTTGCTGTATATATACATTCTGCTTATGCCCCCTTCCCTTATATGCACTTAGTGTGGGACTGGCAAGTGGGCTATGGCTCTGGCTGCCAGTACCTGAAGATTGATTTGGACTACCCACTTTCTGACATGAACAATTAGTTCCCCAAAGATTGGAACTCTTTGAGAGCAATGATATAAATAAAATATTGGTCTGTGTCATTTGTTGTTTGAGGCAGGGTGGCACAGTGGTTAGCACAGCTGCCTTACATCTCAGATCACATTTTGGCCGCAATAATTTGTCAGGTATAGTTGGCAGACTGTTCTCCATCCCATCAGGGACACTTAAAAGACCATTTCACTATTATAATCCACACAGAATTAGTTCAGTTCCTTCTCACCCATTGAATTCAGCAACATTCTCGATCAGTTCTGTGATTTTTCAAAACTCATGGATCACTCATCACTATATACAGGTCAGACTTGAGTTGAACTGAAGATTGTTAAGGCCCAAATTAAAGAAATAGTCAGAAGATTTAAGCAGGAGCTATAATGAGAAGCTTTTTATATCAATTATATTGTGACAGCACTGACAAGTTGAATCAGCTAAAGATGAGTTACCTATAGTATCAGCTGGTATTATATCACCAGTGGCAGGAACTTCTATAAAAATGGTAAACCTGAAATGTCGCAAACAATCTTCCAACTAGTGTAACAATGGCATTCATTTCTTTTAAGGATAGCATGCCACCTAAAAGAGCCATATAAGGAGCAAAAGAGAGTCCATTGGTTTCAAAAGTGGGATGAATGGAAGCTATACTGTCTGATTTATGAAAGTGTAGAGTGCTGTGTACATAACAAGGGACATGCTTGGCCTTTCCCAGGCATTTCCAGAGAGTCTTGAGGATGAGATCAAGAATATGGAATGCTGCTTGCAGTAGCAGAACAGGAAGGACGTAGGATGAGAAACTGCTACCTCTGCATCTCCAACAAACACTTCTCTATCTGCTAAGATCTATTGGCTTGGTTGTGGAGATATCGTCAGAGGTTCTGCTTCATGAAGCTGGGAAAAAGTGTGGCACATCCAGTTGTCACTAACCCCAGGTGAGCTGTGAGAAGCATGGCAGATGAGAAACTTTGCAAGTGAAGGAAAGAGGCAAACTACAGAAACATTAAGCAGCAATACAGGAAGAATCTCAAACCTGATATATTGACCTGGAAAAGTGTTTGTAACATCAGTAATGAAAACATCCAAGAGACCTGTACATCTGCTGTTCCAGAACAGGAGGTTCACCTGCTGATTTATAATTGATGGATCACTGCACGACAGTGCAGCATTAAACATCCATGCTTCGCCACCTAAGTGGTCAAGATCTCTGCTGATATACTTTTGCCACCGGCTGCATGACCACAGCAGAAACGAAAATCACAGTTGCAAAGAGTTGTATACAGTTTCAAGAAGATGGAAGTGGTTGCTGGGGAGATCGATTTCCAAGGGCAGTGACTTGCATCAGCAGGGATGGCATTCCATCATCAGCAGCACATGCACCTATAAAAACAGCATGCCTTCAATGGTGAGCAGTCCCTTCGAGGATAACAAGACATGTGAAAAGCAAGAGAATCCATCCTGGCACCACAATATCTTTAAAATTTAAAAAAATCAGAAATGACACAAATGCCTCAGAATGATCAAAAAGCAAATAAGGGTGCCTGTTTGGACAAAGAGATCAGAGGTATCTCTAAAATCATGTTAAATGACAGATAAAAATATGCAGCTAAAAAATATACTCTAAATTGAAGAAGGATTAAAAAAAAAACTGTCAATATGATACATCCAATTGACCTAAAATATTTATATTCATTCAAAATATTCCTCTGCTTATGTTTTTAAATTAATGAACATGATTTTTTTCCTCTTTTACAGAGTGAAGAAACATTACAGAATGTCACAACTTTCATAATCTAATCTTCCCGTGCATTTTTAGCATGAATAATTATCTGTTTTTTATGTTTTTATGACTGCATTTCAGCTTATCTTGTTCAGCACCATTACAATTATGTAAAAAAAATTGAAAGTAAAGCATCACACACATTTCTCACTGTTCTTTTGGCTTTCTCATAATGAGTACCAAGTACATTATTTCATTTATAAATCTTTAGATGTCCTTCCTTAACTTAAAATATTTTTGAAATTATCGTTAAAAAATTGCATTTCAGGAAAAAAACAAATGTTTTTGTATGTAAACTCTGCTGTTGGTCTTAACAGCCACACAATATTTCCAGGCACGTATGCAGGATTCTATCTGAAAATGAGTATACATGCTCAGGGGCCTACCACATACACATGAATCTTCAGGTGAATAACAATAGGTTGTAAAGAGACAGGCTGTAAACAGCATTGCATTCTGCTTCAGTCAAAAAACAGCAAATCCTGTGGGATCATCCTATTGTCATGGGTTAGGTGCGAACAGTTATACTTTAATTCTATACACAGTGTATCACTTTGAAGTCTGGCAATTGTAAAACAGTGCTGGCTTACTTGTAAATATAGGTTAAGATTTTGAGCTCTTAGTGGTATTATATGTGTTCACAAGGCCACGCTGTGCTAGTAGCACAGTAAAATAACAGCAGAGCTCAAGAGTTTCTTAATGCATTAATATAAGAAATTTTATATTTAGGAGACGACTGTGATTCAGGCCAACCAAAACAAAGGTATTTTTATTTTGTTTACTGAATATAGAATTTAGCAAAACATGAATTTCTATTATCACTCAATTTACTGTCTAATTTGGTGACCAACTTTTAAAAATAATCCTTTTCAGCAATGTACTGTTTTCAGTTATTTGGTAAGTACAGAACTGGAATTTTTTTTAGAAGCTTTCTGCTCTCTTTAGCTGTTTGGGCTAAAAAGCTTTAACTAAGAACTGCTGTCCCTGGAGAGGTGACAGAAACTGATCTGTGTGAAGCAGGATTTAGACAAGCATTGGGCAATGTGCTCAGTTTAATCTTTAGTAACGGCTGAGGGTTTTGAGAAGGTTTAAGTGTGAAAGAGATGAGAACTTGTGGACATTCAAGAGGAGGAATTGTCACAATCAAATACAAGCAGATGTTTTCTGCTCAGTAAAAATATGTGTTGAATCGTTGTAATTACTATTTTATTATTGTTAGGTATTTAACAAATGACTTTAGCCAACTTGTAAAAGCAACTATAGGATGGTACATACAATATGAATCGTTAGAAAGTATATAATATTCTGTGTTTGATGAGGAGATGTATGGGATGCTCAGCCTGCATCCATTCTTCCAAACAAGTGTAAGCAGTTAAGCCCCTGTTTTTTAGATCTGTGCATTTCGCCAAATTCTTCAGCAAAAAAAAAATTAAAAATTGTTGTATATTTGTGCTATTGCTATATGTCACAAAGACAATGAAAATCTTCTTTAAAAACTAGTATTTTTACCGTATATGATTTTAGTTTATATTGTAAAGAAAATGCTTTTTTCATGCCTTTGTACATCTATAATAAAGCCAAGGACATGACTTATGTTAAAATACATGTTTCTATTTTGCTTCAGTAAAACACACAACGGCAGGATCAACACAAGTAAAATTCAAAGTACTGAAGAAAAACTCAAAGTTCTGAAGAACAGATAGAAGTAAAACCAAAGCTTACATTTTCTGCTGGCCTCAGCTATACCTGCATGCTGGTCCTTGCTTCATAGGTGGACGAGTGACTTTAGTGTTTATTGTAAAAGAAGAATGCTTTTTCATGCCTTTCTACATCCATAATAAAGCCAAGGACATGGCTTATGTCAAAATAGATATTTTTATTTTCCGTCAGTAAAACACACCAAGGCATGATCAACACAAGTGAAGTTCAAAGTACTAAAGAAAAACTCAAAGTACTGAAGAACAGATAGAAGTAAAACCAAAGCTTACGTTTTCTGCTGGCCTCAGCTATAACTGCATGCTGGTCCCAGCCTTATAGGTGGGTGTGTGCTTTGTTTCCTGCCAGTTTCAGCCTCTCCAGATAATAAGGCCTGTGGTACCTTGCCATCTGTCCATTCACCCCACCTCTCTCTCCCGCCCAGTTTTGCTTTCCAGGAAGAGGGTCAAGCACATCCAACGTATGCTTTGTTGACATGTTGTGAGAATGAAGTCAGTGTCTGCCGAGGTTCCCTCTCTATATTCTCAAGCTTGTCATTGCTGGTCTCTCTCTTTCTTTCTCTCTCTGTCTTTCTCTTGCTGCTTCAGAGGTTTTTACCCTTCTTTGTGGCATTTTAGTGGTGAAGCTGCCCCATAGAACTTCTGGCCAGCTGGGCACACCATGTATCATTTTGTTCACAACATTACTTCCCACATGAGACGCACTGCAAATCATAAGCATACTACACAGATTATATAAATATCTAAACTTACTAAGTTCCTAAGTAGACTACCTGTGCCAGTGTTTCTATATATACTTTATTTATGAGTACGGAAATAATACGTTCTTCTTGTACTGCGTGGAATAGATACTCATTCAGAACTGTCACACCACCTGTTAGCAAATAGATCAATAGATAGTACTTTATTTCACCTAAAGTGGAAATTTAGAAATTTTCAGAAGTTCTAGAAATATTATAAGAAACAACAACCCTGCTCAAACACACACACACACACATGCACACAAACACGAAATACCAAAAAAAAACAACACAAACTTCTGATATGGCTAATAAGAGTGCAGTAACAGTGAGGCATTATTGCTGTAGGTATGAAGGAGACCCAGTAGCGTTTCCTGTCACACTCACGCACGCAAATCTCATTTAGTACAAAATTTTAAATCTAGCCTAGTGCCATTCCTTGTTGCATTTCATTTTCTTTCTGCTATATTTTACTCTTGTATTATATGCAGCATTTAGTTTATGTCTGTCAAAATATACGTGTTTGGTATTGCAATGTGAGTTGCTTTGTAAAATGTTTTGTTATTTCGCCCATTGTGAGGGTCACCATATTAAATGAAGGCAGACACATTGAATGAAGGCAACATTTAAATGTTAAAGTAATCCCTAAATAAGCACTCTCCATTTTATACAGTACGACTTGGAATAGTTTAATAGATACAAAACAGTTCAAATACAGTATAGCTTTTTCCCCCAGAGTTGAAGCACTCAGTTGTCAAGTGATTTGTCGAGGACTACAAAGTGAGACAGAGGGGAAGGTAAAACCACCAGTTCCTTGATTTAAATCCCAAAAGCTTTAATCACTCCAAGACATTACAGCATTCTTTATTCAAATGGAAACAAGAATGTAATGTATTTGAGCTAAATAATTAATTTCTTTTATTCACAATTTAGTATATTTTCACAGCAACCATTTCTACCGAACAATTTTCCTACCTAAAAAACTCATTAATAGTGAATGTAGGTAACCATGCACAGTAATGACAGGAATAAATTGTCCTCTGTACACTTTAGTTCAAATTCCTTTTTGAAATACGCACATTCCCACCATATACAGTATGTGCTTTTTTCAATTTTTTTTTTAAATAACCTGTTTTCTGATTATTTAATCTAGGTTAGGTTGCTTGTAGACTTTAAACTCGTCCAGTGTGAGTGAGTCTGGTTGTGACAATGTGTCCTGCAAGGGACATGAGTGTTGTTAGGATTTCTTCCTGCCTTGCACTTTTTACTGCTAGAATAGGATCTATGTCCTGAGACATTGTACTGGAATAGGAATAAAAATCAGTAACCAAGACATTTTCAAGTAATATTATATTTTATTTTTTAAAATAAGAAGTACTTTTCAACATTCCACATGCACCGTGTGAATTTCTTGATCTACTTATCCATTTTTGGCAAGTCTAATCACTTTGTAAGGTTTCTGAAATTTTTTTAAGTTGGAATTTTTTGTTTGCCCTTTTCACTTATTGCACTTGTCTATTTTGATGAACCAATGAACATTTCTCAAAATACACCAGACTGTGGTCACTTTTTGCTTAATTGGTTATTTAAAATGCTAAGACTAATTAGTAATTTCTCGTGTTAGACATGCAACAAAGGGTTCAATAAGGTATTAATTAAACCAAAATTGTTTAACTTTTTTTTTGTCTCCTACTACACCTAAGATTTGCTTTTTTTGTGTCTTTTAACGTTTTGTATTTTCTGGCGGGTTATCCCGTTTAATGATAAAGTCATTACAAATTGCCTTTATTACTTTTCAGTGTAATTTGCGCTTGTGCTACTTGAATGTTGCTCACAATATTGAATACAAGGACCTGCAGAAGGCAAAATCAATATGTAATAATAAATTATTTCATCTTTACCTGAATTGAAAAGAATGATTGCTGTGCCTGGTTGTTGCAGTGTTTTAGGAGAAAGAACACACATATACTTGTTCACCTAAATTCCTAAAAAAGTCCCATTCCTGTCTTATGTGATTCATTTAAAATGGTTTAAGATAACATGCAGGGTTCTTTATGTATGAAGACTATGGTGACAATGTAACTAATCAGCATGTTACTTTGTATTAAAGCAGAGCATAGTTTTTGGAAAAGCATATTCAGTGGGACTGTATAGCTGATAGAGAAATCAACTTTATAATAAATGCTGCAATTTCAAATCTTATTTTTCCAAGCCATATGACCAAACCTGAACATTTTCCTTTGTTGTACAGTGCTGTTTACTGTGTTCATTTTATTTTTCCATATTTTATTAATCTAAAACCCATGTTCAGTACTCTGTATCATTAGGAATGAGATGAAACCCTTTTTAATTTTATTATCGCATATAAATATTGTACACTGTTATACAAGCAAGAATTGAATAATGTGTATTTATTGTCTTTTTGCATGACATTTAATAAAAATGCTAACACTGTATTACGAATGGGATTTTATTGAGCAATATAAACAGCATGCCCTTTCACCTCCAATTCTATCAGCTTATTGCTTTTGGTAATACTACTGTACCTCTCTACATTGAGTTTGCCATTGTCATTTTCCATTTCCAGACTTTCTTTCTTTTTGCCAACCCCCTCCTGGAGTTAACCTTTGGGTCCATCACTGAGTCATGTTCATGGTCAGCAGTGGTCCTATAAAGTCATAGTTCCACAGGTCTAAATTGCCCTTTCATGGATATTTTTATCACTACAACCTTGACTTTTATTTTAAGTATTGATCCAGTTTTCAAAACAAAAAGTCCTACAAGTATGATTTTTGGTTGCAGTATACAGTATTCTACCCTGAGCTTTACTGTGGTCCATAAATTTCTATCATCCTTTGTAAATGGTTTCAGTTTTCCCTCTCATCATCTGTACTAAAGACAAATCCCAATCACACTGATGATATGATATTAAAATATAGAACTCTTCATGCAGTAAACCAAAATACAGTATATACACTCAGTATGTTATTTTTATTTACTTTTTTAAAGTTTGAATTTTGACTCTCATTTAATGGGAAGAGGAAATATAATTGTTGCCCTGCCAGTTCCTCACTACACCTCTAAATATGGCACATGAAGCATCTGCTACTTTACTTTTCTGCTGTGTTCACAAGGGTTACTGCCCAGCACCCAATTTAATCACCTTAATTTTTATACTACATTTCTTTTTTATCAGAGTGAGCATCTCTGTTTCTGTACCACCTTCTTCCAAGTGTGTACTTCTCAAACTTATGCCATTGAGATGAGCTTGATGGACTAAATGGTTTCTCATTTGTCAAATTTCTTACGTTCTTACATCCCATCACAGTTGGGTCAGCCTTGGTTGTTTACTGTCCAAGAAATAATTATTATAATTTGACATAAGTCTGATTCAAACAAACTCAATTAGGATATTATGTAATTAATATGACAAAGCCAGTGTGGATGATCTGTAATCTTTTACATGAAAGGGTAGTTGATGAATTTAACTAAAGAAGGTGAGCTTTGACATGCCTCTGTTTAATAAAGATTTTCTCTTGCTTTTTCTAGAATGAAAAATAAGTAGAGGGTGAAAAATAATTTACTGTGGCTGAAATTTCAACATAGAACAGAATTAAAGTGTATTTTCAAATTTCTTGGTTTATACATCATAAGACAAGACTTTCTTTCCTTCAAGCAAGACAGAGTGTACAAATATTAACAAGAACAGCAAGCACTATATTTTTTTAGAAGTTTACTGCATTAGAAATTTGTGTGAATAAAATCATAAATGTTTTGCTCTTTATTGTATTTGAGAAGAAGTAGGGAACCTTGTGGCTCTTTTAAGAGCACAACCACAAGTTCCCTGTTGTTCACAATTCATCATTTCCTCTGTTATGCTCATTGTATAATATTTTTAACATGCTGTGTTTTATGTGGAGGGAATTTATCTTTTACTAAACAGAAAGAGCATATGATTCCCTTCATGCCCTGGGGCTGATCTCTCTTTTATAGTGTAAACACAGCTTCTTATGTCCTTAATTCATCCCTGGCTGCGGGTAAAGTTATTCTTTGCAAAAGATTTAAGTATCTTTTAATTCAAGAAGCACACAAGCTTCCAGGGCTAAATTGATGCTTATCAAAATAAATGGGAAGTTTACAGTAGGTGTGTGTAATGTCATAATTAATTATAATAAGTAAACAGATCCAGATAAGCAAGAAGTAGTTTAGGTTTAGAATAAACATTTAAAAAAAAATGTTAGGTATTAAAAATTATTTGACATAAAGCCTGAATTTAAGAATAATTATAGTTGAAAGCTTAAAGTTCCCTTTGAACACAGAAAGTGTAGGCTATTCATGTTTTTATACTATAAAGCATGTTGATAGATTCTTAACACCATCACACTGGATTTCCATAATTTCTATTAATCACTTTTTCTGGTTGCCCAGGCATCTTTGCCTCTGGGCCCTTATTAGTTGTAGACATACAAACTCACTGGGCTTACTGTAATTTGTTTTGATGGACTGCATGACTCTTTATTAGGTGGCAGTATTCTCAATAAATACAATACTTTGTTTTTTGTTGTAGTATAAAATTTATAATTTGAGTGACCAGTTTAGTCTTATCACATATTGTAAAAACAGCTTAAAAGCCACCATTTTGAAAAATTTTAAAACCACCATAGTGGTGTTTTCTCTGAACTAGTTGTCCAATCCACCTCAACATGTGTTTTTCTATGCTGTTTATTATGTCTTATACCTTTATTCAGGGGTTGTAACTGTATATGGAAAAAAGTTGATTGTCATTATACCCTGCAATACAATGAAAAGCATATATTGTTAGTCCCTCCGGTGCAGAAATGTTTAGCAAT
The DNA here is from genome assembly GCF_016835505.1 of Polypterus senegalus. Classification (NCBI taxonomy): domain Eukaryota; kingdom Metazoa; phylum Chordata; class Cladistia; order Polypteriformes; family Polypteridae; genus Polypterus; species Polypterus senegalus. Next base: position 95,428,250 of record NC_053162.1, read on the forward strand.
TAAACAATACATGATAGGAAAGCAAAGCATTCACAAATCATTAAAAAGGCCAAAGATTATTAAAAATAAATATGCATATAAATTAAGAATGAATAAATACATTTTCATATATAAACATACAGAATGTTTTAAACAGAGCAAGTAACAATAACACAGTATAGTTGAATTGGTACTAGAAACTGAGTGGAAGTGCTTGTGCTTAGTCACAGGTACAGCAGATAATTGTAGAGTAGAGTTAAATGAGTCCAGGAGAGTTTGTTAAGTGGTCCAGGATTAGAAACCATTTGAATGTCTGATGGTACAATGTTAAATGATATTTTCATTGGATGGGTGTGGGATTTTTGTTGCTGGGATATGTCGAGTCTGTTGTGATGGAAACAGATTTCTCAAGACATCTATCATCATGAATACCCTGTATAGATATATAGGAACATTTGCCAGTTGCAGATCCTTATGATCAGCTTCATTGGTGTTGACAAAATCAGACTGTGCCTATAAATATCGAATTAATATTCTTTCGAGTGTATGACTTTAGAAGTTGTCTTGTTTTCAATGTATGGGGGATTGGGCATGAGTGAACATCAGGGTTATGGACCTCAAAGAAATTAAAGCTACTAACTCACAACAATTCTATTAATTTCATGACAGCCTCTAAATCGCCTGAAGTTGTCAAGTTACAGCTGTAGTTTTCCTAATGTTAAGGTTGTTGGTACTGAGACCTACTACTGTTGTCAACAAACTTGGAAACATTATCTTATATGAGTAAGGAAGACAAAGTGTCTGAGCACATAACCCTGAAGTGCTCTGGTGTTCAAAGTGATACTGTTAGATGTGCATTCCCTAGGCCTAACAGTTTGACATCTGCCACTCAAGAAGTCCTGGATCCAGTTGCACAGGATGATGTTCTCCCTAAGGGCCCTAAGGTTTGCTACTTTGTTCAGGTGGATAGTATTGAATGTAGAACATTTAAAGCCAGTAAAAATGCATTCTGTCTTAATTGTCCCTTTTGTCAAGGTTAGTTAGTGTTGCATCTATGTTCATGGAAATTGCATTCTCTGCTGATTTACTTTACGCCACCTCACATGAATCTCTTTTTGTCTAGGATGTTCAGCTTTATATGAGCCATTAAATTGCCATTGATTATAGGAATGGTAGGAATATTTGAATGAGTGAATCTAATATTGGGAGATTACATGGAAGGGGACAGGTCATAGTAACAGATATTTAGCCTTAGAACATTTTATTCACCTTTCATACAACATAGGCTTAATGTTTTTGACTATATAGCATATATGATTTTACCAAAGTTAAAAAAAAAAAGCATTCATGACATCAGTGCTAGATTATAATAAAACCTTGTGGGGGTTAAAGACATATGCTAGCTGTTTTTCTAATATTTCCTGGACAGACTAAGTTACACAATTTAGTCTTCAGTGCTATGTTAAATAAATAATCAAGTTATTCCATACCTGGGAGATGTTCAGTGTCTCAGAGTGGAACGTGGTGCCTGAAGATCTACAGTATATAAATGAACAAAAATGTTATTGTATTGTAACTTTGGTGTGGGGAGAAATGGATTTAATTTTTTGAAAACAAGATGCAAATGTAACCATTCCTGCTTGAAAAGCACCCATCAATAAGATGCTGCCTTAGCCTTGAGAGGTTACAAATGTAGATGAAGCAAACGTCTGGTAATGAATTGATGTGAGACTTGAGCAGACATTCCAAAATGACTCCTAAATTCAAAATCAGCCTAGTAAAAGTTTTTTTTATTGTTAAGATTTCACAGAAAGACATTGCCTGTTTATCTGCAGAATTGGTGTCTTATGTTAAAGTTCAGCTTTCTCTGAGTTTAAATATCATTAGTTTGTACCCATCCCCTGCTTAAACTGATTGAAGCAATTACTGTATATAAGTATGTCATAGGATGACTATTATTAGGTCTTATAGATAAGGAATGCTTACTGCCATCAGCATACCAATAAAAATTAACATTATGTTATATGTTCTCTTAACAGTATAAGTAAAGACATTTTTAAAAATAGTATTCCTTACCTCTTAGGTTACTGCAAATTAAGCTGCTGTAATGATTTTATTCTTAGTTAAATAACTAAATGTATTATGTAAGAACAAGGTCTGTAGTATGTACTATTAAAACGTTATCTGTCTATTAGTTTCCCATGAAAATTTATTTTCAGTTAACTGCAGTCATTGAATATTACAAAACAGATTGCCGGAGGCTACATACTGCATCATTTCTAGCTGAACTGTGTTTAGACCCAGGGTCTATGGCCTTTACATTACCCACGAGGCAGAGATTGCATTTACTTTGTCATAATTTCTTCTTTTAATATGTTTATTTGTTTTACAATCCAGTTTCAGGCCACAGTGGATGAAGGCTCAACGGGCGTCATAGTCAACCTAACTGTCGAAGACAAGGATGACCCTGCTACTGGAGCTTGGAGAGCTGTTTATTCAATTATCAATGGAAACCCTGGCCAGAGTTTTGAAATTCACACCAATCCCAATAACAATGAGGGCATGCTGTCAGTTGTCAAGGTAAAGCCTCCAGCTAGCATCTGTGTGTGTGCGTGCTTTTTTTTATTATTATAATACTCCTTTATCAAACTCGAATGCTTCATTATTACAGAATGTCAATTTCATGCACACAGCCTTTCTGTGATGTTGACACACTTGTTTAATATTTAAGCTTGTGAGAAATGTATTCATAATAGCCAGGCGATTCTAGTAAAATGATGTATAAATCATGAATAAAATATGTATACGTTTCCTCCATAATATAAACTTTGGTGACATTTAATAGGGAAATGTCTTTGTTTAGAAAAACATAACTGATGATTATACAAGGCATTTAGAATGCAGAGAGTTTAATATATGCAGTGGTGTAAATGCTATGTGCCTGCTCTTTGTTTAATTTTTGTACAGTCTTGTTTGAATAAAATGCTCTTGGGTTTAACAGAAAGATGATGGTGACAACTGCTTTCATGATGAATGTAGCCACCCCCTTTTAGTGAATGTGAGAAATGTATTTAGGCTTCCAAACTATGCTTTGTTTGGCATATTTAAAAGCTTATAACTCATTTTAAGTGTTGTATAACTGATCTTTTCTGTAAAATGCAACTAAGGTAAACATGATAGTACTGATTATTATTGACAGTGCATGATGTCTACCTTGGCCTAACTGGAATTTAATTGGGGTATCCTCTTGCAGCCACTGGATTATGAGATTTCAGCTTTCCACACACTGTTGATTAAAGTGGAAAATGAGGATCCCTTGATTCCTGATGTTGCCTATGGCCCCAGTTCCACAGCCACAGTACAGGTCACCGTCCTGGATGTCAATGAAGGCCCAATTTTCTACCCTAACCCAATGAGAGTGACAAAGCGAGAGAACATTCCTATTGGGAGCAGTGTGGCAACACTGAATGCCACAGACCCTGATTCACTTCAGCATCAGACTATCAAGTAAGTTCAGTTTTATTAGGTTTCTTTTCTACTGGTGTAACTCAAGATCTAATATTCTTGATATTTACTAGTAGATCATAGTTGAAAATACTGCTTGTGGTTGAGTGACAGTTGAACACCATCCCTACTTTTGTGCAACTAATAACTCATCGTAAAAAGCATTTCTTTCTCTTATTTTACCTGCTTATCTGCTAGGATCTAATATATTTCTTAACACATCAGAGTGAGGTTTGCCACCTATTCATACACAAAAAGGAGCAGACTTATTGTCCATCTGCAATAATAAATGTAGAATGGTTATGGTTATGGTTACCTAGCAGGAATACAGTATATCAGAGGTTTGTGTGCTTGACATTCTAAGTTGTTCACAGTGAGTTTTATTAACAGCCATATGGCAACTGCTGAGTTAATCGCAACAATATGAACTTTGTGGAAGACTTCATGTTCACAAAAGACTTTTATTGCTAAAATAATGGCGCACAAGTTTTTAAAATTAAAGTGTAAATGGCAATAATAACTACATAGTGATCATCTTCTTTTTTCGGCTGTTCTTGTTAGGGATTGCCACAGCGGATCATCTTCTTCCACATCGTTCTGTCTTCTACATCTTTCGCTGTTACACCCACAACCTGCATGTCCTCTTTTACCACATCCATAAACCTTCTCTTAGGCCTGCCTCTATTCCTCTTGCCTGGCAGCTCTATCCTTAGCATCATTCTCCCAATATACCCAGCATCTCTCCTGTGCAGACAGTATGTCCAAACCAACACAATCTCGCCTCTCTGACTTTGTCTCCCAACTGTCTAAACTGAGCTGACCCTATAATGTACTCATGTCTAATCCTGTCCATTCTTGTCACACCCAGTGCAAATCTTAACATCGTTGACTCTGCTACCTCCAGCTCTGTCTCCTACTCTGTCTCCTACTTTCTGGTTCGTGCCACCGTCTCTAACCCACATAACATAGCTGGTCTCACAACTGTCCTGTAGACCTTCCCTTTCACGCTTGCTGATACCCATCTGTCACAAATCACTCCCGACACTCTTCTCCACCCATTCCACCCTGCCTGCACTCTCTTTTTCACCTCTCTTTCACAATCCTCTTTACTGTGAATTGTTGATCCCAAGTATTTAAATTCATCCACCTTCACCACCTCTACTCCCTGCATCCTCACCATTCCTCTAACCTCTCTCTCATTTACACACATGTATTCTGTCTTGTTCTTACTGACCTTCATTCCTCTCCTCTCTAGAGCAAACCTCCAACTCTCCAGGGTCTCCTCGACCTGCTCCCTACTCTCGCTACAAAGCACAATGTTGTCAGCATACATCATAGTCCACGTGGACTCCTGTCTAATCTCATCTGTCAACCACCACCATCACCATTGCAAATAAGAAAGTCAAAAGTCAAAGCAAACTTTATTGTCATCTAAACCATATACAAGTATACAGATGGACGAAATTGCGAAGCTCAGGGTCCACAGTGTAACAACATGGAGTGCAAATAATAAATTAAAAATAGAATTTAAATTAAAATTTTAAATTAAAACACAAATGAGACAAGAAATTGTGCAAAGACAACACAAAGAAGTAGCAGCAATATTAACGTGTAGTAAGCAATATGAACATTGATGCAATGTATGGTATTTGCAATCTAGATACAATCAATATAGTCAATAGATATGCAATAAAAATTAAATAAATAATGGATATAGATAATACAGAAATTATCAGTGTATGATAATAGTTGTTTAAGACATGTGTAAACAATAACAGGGCAAAATGTTTCACAGCAGAAGGATATCAAGAATGTGAAAATACTTAAAGGTCAGTATGAGATTTTCAGTTCGTTTCTACATGCACACTAGTCTTTGCAGGAAAGTGGCTTGCATGTATAAAAGTTCTGTTTTTAGAGGTAGTTGAGGCAGTATGGAAGATCCCAGTCTGACAGCTTGAGGGTAAAAACTATCCTGCAGCCTGGTAGATCTAGCTCTGATGTTGCACTATCTTCTCTTGGATGGCAGAAGTGTGAAAAGTCCATTGGGGGGGTGTAAGGGGTCCTGCACAGTGCTGCAGGCCCTGTGGACACTGCGTTTGTAAAATATGTCCTGTAGTGAAGGGAGAGGCACCTTATTAATGTTCTCTGCAGTTTTTACTATCCTTTGCAGGCACTTGGGGTCGGATATGTTGCAGTTGCCATACCATACAGTGATGCAGCTGGTCAGAACACTCTCAATGGTGTCTCTGTAGAACATGGTGAGGATGGAAGGGGGAAGACTTGCTTGCTTCAGCTGCCTCAGGAAGTGTAGTCTATGCTGGGCTTTCTTTGTTTAGTGATGAGGTGTTATGCATCCATGTAAGTTCCTCAGTTATGTGCACACCGAGGAACTTAGTACTCCTAACAGTCTCCACATCTAAACCGTTGATGCTGAGTGGGATGTGGGCAGGATGTGATTTTGCTGAAGTCCACGATTATCTCTTTTGTCTTGTCGACATTGACAGATAGATTGTTGTCTTCACACTATGCAGACAGCCGTTCCACCTCATCTCTCTATGCTGTTTTATCAACCCTGCTTATCAGTCCCAGCACCATTGTATCATCCGCAAACTTGATGATATGGTTGGTGTTGTGCGTGGCTGTGCAGTTGTGAGTGAGTAGGGTGAATAGCAGTGGACTAAGCACGCAGCCCTCGGCACTCCAGTGCTCAAACCGTGTGAAGAAGTTGTTCAGCTCATCCAGTAGGGAGGCATCACCATCGCTGCTGTGTGGGTTGGGCTTGTAGTTTATAATTGTCTGAACGCCCTGCCACATATGACGCGTGTCTCAGGTGCTGCTGAAGTGTTTGTTAATCCTCTGCACGTATGCCCACTTAGCTCTCCTTATAGCACGAGACAGATTGGCTCTGGCCACCATGAGGGTGGCTTTGTCTCCAGATCTGAAGGCTGCATTTCTGATCTTGAGCAGCTTGTGCATTTCTTTCGTCATCCAGGGCTTTTGGTTGGCTCTTGCAGTAACATTCTTGGAAACAGTAACATCCTCTAGCATTTGGAGATGTAGCTAGTCACAGAGTCCGTGTTCTCCTCTGGATTGATGGAGTCACCATCCATTGCAGCCTCCCTGAAAATGTCCCAGTCTGTCAATTCGAAGCAGTCTTGGAGAGCTGAAACAGCACCAACCTGCCACACTCTGATGTTCTGGCGGGTTGGTTTAGTGCGCTTCAGCAGGGACTTGTATGCAGGAACCATAAACATGCTGATATGGTCTGAATAGCCAAGGTGGGGGCAGGGTTGGGCCTTGTAAGCATCAGGAGCGCTCGTGTAAACATTGTCAAGACAGCATCCCCCTCTAGTAGCAAACTTTACATTCTGGAAGAATTTTGGGAGAACTGACTTCAAGTTGGCATGATTGAAATCCCCAGCAATAATGAAAAATGCCTCGGGGTGCGTCGTTTGCAGTTTGCTGATGATCTCATAGAGTTCCGCTAGCTCCTGGTTATTTGGTCAATTGCTCTAGGCGGGAGGTAGACGGCAACCACCAGTATGCAAATGTACTCCTTCGGCAGGTAGAAAGGCCAGCACCTTACCGATAAAACCTCTATCAGTGGAGAATAGTGTCACGCAGCAGTGTTTGTACACCACTCTCTGTTCACATAAACACACAGTCCCCCGTACAACTTTTACATACTTCTCTGCCACTCCCAACTTCCTCATACAATACCACAACTCCTCTCGAGGTACCCTATCATACAGTATGCTTTCTCCAGGTCCACAAAGACACAATGCAACTCCTTCTGGGCTTCTCTATACTTCTCCATGAACACCCTCAAAGCAAACATTGCATCTGTGGTGCTCTTTTCTGGCATGAAACCATACTGCTGCTCACTAATCATCACCTCCCTTCCTAACTTAGCTTCCACTGCTCTTCACCATCTTCTTCCTCTGTATTCTCTCCTGGTTTTCTTTTCCTCCTTCCTCTGTCCAGATGTCACTTGAAGTACCCTTCTTGCTGTCACTCTTACTACTTCTGCTGCAGTTGCCCAGCTGTCTGGCAACTCTTCACTGCCACCCAGTGCCTGTCTTACCTTCCCCCTAAACTCAACCTTGCAGTCTACCTTTCTCAACATTTGATCCTTTACTCTGCTCTCCCTCTCCTCCTCTTCTACCTGATCTCCAACTTCATCCTACAGACCACCATCCTATGCTGCCTAACTACACTTTCCCCTGCCACTACTTTGCAGTCTTTAATCTCCTTCAGATTGACTTTTCTACATAGGATATAATCTACCTGTGTGCATCTTCCTGCACTCTTGTACATCACCCTATGTTCCTCCCTCTTCTTAAAATATGTATTCACCATTCCATGTCCATCCTTTTTGCAAAATCCACTATCCTTTCACCTTCTTCATTCCTCTCCTTGACACTATACCTACCCATTACCTCCTTATCTCTTCTGTTCCCTCCACCAACATGTGTATTGAAATCTGCTCCAATCACCACTTTCTGTCCCTTGGGTACTCTGTCCATCAGCTCATCCAACTCACTCCAGAAATCTTCTTTCTCATCCATCGAGCACCCAACTTGCAGGGCATATGCACTGACAACATTCATCATCACACCTTCAGTTTCCAGTTTCATAATCATTACTCTGTCTAAAACTCTCTCCATCATATTGGCTAACTCTCTTCCCTTACCAGTCATACTGCCAACATTCAAAGTTCCTACCCTCAGTTCCTCTTTCTTTACCTTCCTCCTGTCCTTCTGCCTCCGGACACGTCTCCCCCCCTCTTCTTCTCCTTCTTTAGCCAACAGTAGCCCAATTTCTACCAGTACCCTGTTGGCTAATAGTACTGGTGGCGGCCATTTTTAACCTGGGCCTCGACTGATCTGCTATGAAAATTTGCATTGTTGTCCGCATATTGAACTGGCAAAATTTTACACCAGATACCCTTCCTGATGTAACCCTCCCCATTTATCTGGGCTTGGGACAGGCATGAAAAAACACACTGGTTTGTGCATTCTCTGTGGCAGGGTTAATAACTACATAGTGATAAAGGTGAAAATTAATGCTATTTAGAATATGTTCTCTTGTAAAAGTACTTTATATAATAACATAAGTTATATGGAATATGATTTGGTGTCAAGAAAATACCTGTAGCCTTGTTTTTACTTATTTTAAATGTGTAGGGATACCCCCTTATTCAAACATCTTTAGTAATTTTCCATCAAGGACATATTATATTCTGGAAGGAATCACAGCAGCTGGTATTTTCTGTTTATTAAACCTTTTAGGTAAATGCAATTATACTTGTATAAGAGATATTGCTCAGTCCAATTAGATAACGGTATTGAGGCATAAGGACGGTTCTTAGAAGAACTTTGTGCAGAAGCACATTGTGCCCTAAGTGTCATTGTTAGTAATTCTAGGCTGTGCAACGCAGAAGAAGAACAGACAAAAATGCATTTTGATCAGTGCATCTGGCCGCTCAATCACCTTTTGGAATCCATTAAGAGCTGCTTGAAATGTGCATGTATGAAATCTGCCAATTTGTATGATTTTCTTAAATCATGTGTTTGTCCCGGAATTTTACACAGGAAATTCAGATATCTTAATAAGGATCTTTGCTGAATTTGCAGGATACAGTGAAAGTATAACTGGCTAAGTAAATGTTCCTTGCAACGTTGGTGAACACTGTAGTTTTCTGGATATCACACTTAAATATTATTTAAAGGTTTTCTGAATGTTTACCATATATATTTTTGAGTAAAACCACATTGTTTACTGTGTAAGCTGAGCTTTGTTTGCCGTTTTTTTTTTTTTTGCATTTAGGGAAATCAAATGTCTGAAAAGAGTAGAACAGCTGTTGTTTTCAGGTGACAATTTGTGTCTCATTTGATGAGATTTGCTTTCATACATACGGTTGCATATTAAGTCATGGGTTTAAGTTTCAACCACAATAGTGTTAAGTGTCTAAATAAAGCAAACGTTGCATAAAATACAGCTTTGTAGTTTACCCTGTCAGCTGGCTTGTAAAGGACTGAATTGCAAATGCTGGTTAACAAAGGATTTCTTTTTAAATTCCTACAAAACTACAAGATAATGCACAGATGTTGTGTTAAGTCTTGACAATGTAAGCAGAAAGCTTTAATAAAATCAAGGAAAGAGATGCTTGGTATTGTTTAGTATGTCAATATTTCTTTGTATTATGCAAGTGAGACTTGTTCTTGCTCTACCTTTCATAGTAACCTTATGTATTTCTTCATTTTAGTTTGATTATTGGCTTGGTTATTGCATATGTGCTGTTTGCACCACACTCCCATGCTGTGTGAACTCCAGTTTCATTCCACATTCAAAAGACATGCATGGAAATGGATGGATACACAGATTAGGCAGGTGAAAAAATAAATAAATAAATACTTATATACAGTATGCCAGTGGTTCCCAAACTCATGGTGATAATTAATTGGTCTTTTTTTTCCTCTCATTCTGAATTCTGAAAAGCATGGCAGTATGATTTTTCACACTGATAATACATTTGTAAATAATTCAGTTTTTACTATAGCTTTAAATGCTGAATTTTCTGTTATTGTGTTCCTATTATTTTGCCCTTTTTCTGTGTAGTTTGCTGCCTTCATTGTATTCTAATAATGACAAATAAAAACAAGCAGAAATGACACCTGGGCTAACAACACTGAATGGTGAAAGGCTGTAACTATTTCAGTGTCAGACCCACTAATTAGTAAATAATGGATTAAATTACCAGAACACCTGGAAAAGCAAATTGAACATCAGGATGAAAATATTGTTAAAAAGTAAAAATAAAGTACATTATCTCCATGTAACTGCATAGTACATTTTAATAAAAAAAATTATCAAACTTATTTTTGGAATTTCTACATTGACTCCCAAAACACAGAAACTGGGAAATACAAGCTTACTTAATCTGGCAAGCAGTCCAATTAAAACAGAAGTTGCTTGGACTAAAGTGGGTTTCTAGGCTTGAGTATACAAACCACTGCAGTATACTAATAAAATTGATACATAGTCTTTATTAGGTGCACCTATATAATACCAAATAGGAACCTCAATCCAGAACAGGCAAACTTCTTACAGGCATGGAGTCAACAAGGTGTTGGAAGTGCTACCCTAGAATTATCAATGCAGCATTGCAGATGTTCTGTATTAATATGAATAGTATCTAAGTTACAGTATGCTTATTTTAAAATATGTACAATTGAAAAGACTGGTCATTTCTAAACTAAAGTAGAACACACAATAAATAAATGTGCAGCCTAATGCATATTCCAGGCTTGACACATTTTTGATCTGCTGAAGTAATAGATGCGACAAATAAATCTCAATAAAACTGACATATGCATGTTTTTAGTAGCACAGTTTGAATGAAAGCACCTCCTGCGTGTTGCATCGTGTTTTTCATGCATTCTAGGCATTAACAGTCCCAAGGAGAGCTGTGAACCTTGTAAAATTCAATTATATCTGCCGTCTCTCTCACAGTGTTTGTCCTTGAAAGCTGCTATCGTGGAATGATAATTAATGTGACATCGCAGCAAAAGAAATTTCTGGGTTCTCCTCACTAAAATTACCCAGTTTTGACTCATTTGACAATGTAGCCTGCTGTCATGCTCAATATGTTGCACTTTGCAACTAGGCAGTATTTTAAATGTCAAATAATATTCTTACCCACTGCAGTACAAGCTTCATATATTTTATCATATGTCAATATTTTAATGCATGATTACCAGAGGAATACTTACCTTCTCAGCAGAGGTTGTCTCACTATGCTCTTCTCTAGTGCTGTCAGTTTGTGTCTGTGTTAGAAATTTCTGTCTTCTGATAAATAGCTGTTTTTGGCGAACCCTGACAAGGTGTTTGTTTTCAAGGAAGATGATCATTGATAAACTGCAGGCTGTTGAAGCACTTGGACATGATTAGACGTTAGGTGAAATTCTATATTAAATAATCCAAAAATTCCATACTGGGTGTTGAATAAACACCCCCTTTTCCACAAAAGATAAGAAATCTATGGGCAGTTAATCCTTGTTATAAACAAAAGTCTACTCTTACGCCCTAAAGTAGACACTTTATTAATGAATATTGATTATAACAATTTGCTTTAAAATTATTTCAGCTCAAGCATCAATTATCAGAGTCTAAAATCAGGTGTGCTGTGTATTATAATCTTTAGTTGTCGATGACAAATACAAGTGTTCCTAGACAGAGTGCAAGAATGCACCATTCTACATAGATTTGCTGTCATGTAGTAATAAAATAAATTATGCTTACTGTACACTTTAAAAAGCGAGTGTTTCTTTAACTCATTTTGATATATCTTTTTTTAACAGAAGGGTCAAATTGTGTCAGTAACACTTTTTTTATTGGCTATACATAATATATCCTTCAATACCTTTATGCATTCATTTTATGAACTTTTTATTAAAAGGGTGAAGAGAAGCCTAAACTTATCTTGACAGTATCAGGTAGAATACTGAAACTAGCCATCACGGTGAAGACAAGCACTCATCTTTCAGGTCGATTAATCTAACATTCAGGTTTTTAGGATTAGGGATAAAACAGTAAAAATAAAGGAGAACTATGGGAAATTAATGTACAGCACATCATTGGTCAATTCAATTTAAAATCTTCTTAATATAAAAAATGATGATGGGTGGCTAATTCTAAAACCATCTGCACAGTGTGGGGTACCAGTCTTCTGCAGGTACATTTGTGCATATGCCCAGTTTAACTTCTAGTAGAACAGTTTTGACCTAATGCACATTGGTGGGAGGTGGGTGAAAAATGGAGAACCCAGACAAAGCTTGCATAAGCAGCTGTCTTCTGAAGGTCTATACAGTAGGAACTACAGTGCCATTCCAATTCCACAGTTAATTTTAGACCATTTGTAACCGTGGTTTCAAACTTATGAATAGGAAAAATTATTCGAATTTGGTTTTGAGTGTTAGCTTTTTGTAGCCTGGTTAGACTTTGCTTCATTTTGCTAGTTAAATGTCCCATTGGAGGTAATTATTACTTTTAGCATTTTCTTTCTTAAAACAACACTTTTCACATAATGTCCCCCAGAGTGCTTTCTCTCTGTACTATTGAACAAGAACTCCTTTGTGTTTTCCATCTAATCCATGAAGCTAAGGTGTTCTGTGCTCTTCACAGCCTGATTTTATTAAAACAATCTCTCTCTCTCTCTCACACACACACACACACACACAAGCTTATGGACGGCAGTAAAACTGAGGCCCTTTGTGTTACAAAATTCTCTGGGAGAAGCCAAGTAAAACTCAGCCAATAAATGATAAAATCGTAGTCACTCTGCATGCTGCCTATTTTTTTTTAAATGTTTTTGCTTAGTTGTTTCTCAGACAAATCAATGCAAAAAAACAGTCAGATTGCTTTCTTGCTTAATTTTAAGTTTAAACAGCATCCACTATGTTGGATTTTTGTTGTTATGCATTCATGCACCTTCTCCTGTACTGGATTTGTTGTCAAACTCTTTATGGATTCATTTTGTAAGTGTTGCAAGTCGATTGCACATGATAGTTAACTACACTCTCTGGTGCATTCTGGTATGTAAGCATTTTCATTGTTTGCATAAATGAAATATTTTGGATTGAGTCAGTTAGAGAATGGTCAAAAGTTGGTTTCTTATGGTGGCCTTGCAATGCATAAAAATAAATTAAATCATGAAAAAACAAATCAGAAAACGCAAATGCAAATTGAATACACAATAACAATTCAGGAACAATATGTGCAAATGGAGCACCATACAAACTGTGCAAGCAAATTGGGAATCATGCAAACAAAAAGAGCAGTGCATAACCCAAATCAAAGCAGAAAATATTGTGAAAGCTAAACGTACATCACGATTCAATCCCAGCTTTTCAGCAAGTGGTGAGGTGGAAGCGAGAATGCTGAAAGGTAAAAAGAGATTAATTATTTTTAGGTATTTTTATATAGTTTGGCAGAAAATAAACATTTGCTTAACTTCTAGTACACTCTCCTAGAAAAGTTTTTAAAGTATTACAAACATTTTAGTATTTTTAGTTGGTAGTGAAGCTATAATTTAATGCCGATAGCACTCCTCATTGAAAAACATTTGATTTTGGCATTATGTTTATTGCAGTAATATACACACTACTGACATACTATTTAACATGTACAATGTAGTGTTTGTATGACCATTATATACCTTAACTTTTCACATCAACATTGTTGTATTAGGTGTAGATCTAAAATGAATTGTAACAACGCTAGAGGAGGGAGAGTAGGAGAAATGGAGTCGGCTGTTTTAAGCCAGACTGTTAGGATGTATCCCTAAAAAGTACTGTTAGCTTCTTTAGTTCATATACACCACCCACCTCCGTCTCAGTTTCGCTCATCCAAGATCAGATTCATCACATATGGGACACTTTCCCCCAGTTCCATGAACCAATCCAAAACCAAGGTCCACATATGACACTCACTGGATTCCAAGCATCAGAACCGACGGGTGAACTTTAGCTGTCGGTGCACGTGCTGTGTCTGCAACCCCCTGTACCTGCAGACCTGCTTTTATAGACAGTGTCTCGGACTATGCTCTTTCACCAAAGGAGAAAGGAGCATATGGCTCTCTCACATCTGGACCCAGGGGCGCTATAGTATTATTATTACTGTGTATTATTTTTGGATGAAATTGAAAACTACTTCTCTCCGTGAAATCTTCCATAGCAATTTGTTGCAACAGTACTTTTGATCATTTCAGTACCAGATCCAGTGTGATTCAGGTACTTTGCATCTATACTTAGTCATATTTCACTTTCAGTATTTGATATCACCATATTTAGAAAAGGAGTATGAAAAGAGACAGGCATTCTTTTTATTGTATAACAATGTTTTGTTAAATCACATACTCATATATTTTAGTCTGGCCACTCTTTTAAATGGTACTATAATAGTCTGCAAAGCCAGAAGTTAAAAAGAAAAGAAATAAAAATAAATAAAACAGAGATGGCTGTGCTTCACAAATTAATTACAGGGTCTTTACAGGTGGTGCATTAGAAGCAGTCTCCTGTCCATTTAGGTTTTTTTTTTGTTTTTTACAATTTGATAAAAGAACTTTTGTATAACTGCCTGAGATCCATTTAAAATATTACATACATAAGTTTGTTAGTCCTGTACCAACTGTTAGAAAAACCTAACCTATCTTGACAGCAAGCAACTATTGATACGATACTAGAGTGCTACGGGACACACATAGCTGACCAAAAGCAATTGTCTGTGACACAGGCAACAGATGATATTTTTAACGTGAATTGTTAGTTGGCTGATTTTAGACCAGACTATTAGATCTGATATTGAGGCATCAAATTTGTTGTTCTATGCTTGTAGACATGTCAAATTTCTACTAGATATAAACCCATTTACTCGTGAAAGCCCAGTCAGCTCTGGGAGAGAGTGCTTGAATTTAAGTAAACATTACCTTTTCTGCTAAAGTATATAACAATACCTAAAAAAAGCTCACTTTTACCTTTCAATATTCTCTCCTCCACTGCACCACTTGTTGAAAAGATGGGATTGATTAGTGATGTACATTTAGCTTTAACTGTTTTCTCCACTTTGATTTAGGTTATGCACTGCTTTTTTTTTGTTTTCGCAGTTTTCATTTTGTTTGCGTGCAGCTTCATTTGCTAATTAATTTTTTTGTGTTTCCCATTTGTTTTTTGCACTTTCTGATTTTCTTGTTTTTTGTATATTCAATTTGTTTTTGCATTTTCTGATTTGCTTTTGCGTAATCAGTTTGTTTTTGTGGTCACAATTTATTTTAGCCTTTTTTTTGGTTTTCTTTTGCATTTTCTGGTTTGTTTTTGCATATTCCATTTGTTTTTGTATTTACCATTTATTTAGCGTTTTCTGATTTGTTTTGCATATTCAGTTTGTTTTTGCTTTTTCTGATCTGCTTTTGCATATTTAAATTGTTTTTGCATTTTCTAGATTTGTTTTTGTGTTTTTCTGATTATTTTTCAATGATTTAATTAGTTTTTGCACATTGCATTTCAAGACCATGATAGTTTCTGGGTTAGTTTAGGAGCAGAAAATATTCCATTTGAGAATGTTTGTTCGTTGATAGAAATATGACACATTTTCTGCTTAAAGCCAAAAATAATGAGTTAGAAAAGGCTTTGATGTACTTTTCATTTAAAGTATTTTATTCAATCCAAAAAATAAAGTAATGTCTATCTATCTATCTATCTATCTATCTATCTATCTATCTATCTATCTATCTATCTATCTATCTATCTATCTATCTATCTATCTATCTATCTATCTATCTATCTATCTATCTATCTATCTATCTATCTAAAAACCCAGAAACTGTACTATAAAGAAGACAGAGAAATCACCCAACCATTGAAATGTTTATTAACAGGAAAGTGCTTTTAGCAAAACTCAGTGAAGGATAAACATCCAGAAATTCAAAAATAAGCAAGAATAAAGACCACATGGGTAAATTCTAAACAAAGATGAATGCCTCAGATTCAACATAACCATAGTCATGTCTTCTGTCATAGAATAAAAATAATGCATTTCGGTTGTTAATGCAGTTAGACAGGTACAATGGAAACTTTAAATTACTACCTGTTAAAGAAACGTTTTGGCTCTTTGTGTTGATTTTAGGAGAACTATACCATGGAATTACCTTTTTGTTTCTAAGACACTAAATATGCTAATAAGAAGTATAAAGAAATTACCATTTATGTTGTATGGTTAATTATATTCCTTAAAGTTCCTAAATTGCAGGCACTCATTGCTTTGAAAAAATGAATAAACAGTACATATTACCAAAACTTAGATTAGTTTCAATATGAAAAGAAAGAAGTTCTTCAGAAATGGTCAGAAATAATGCTTACCATATTTAAAAGGTCACATTTCATTCAGTTTTATGTTTGTGAATGTTGCTTCAGGGTTTTTCAAAAATAATATTGTCTTAAATGACAGTGGTTTATGTATAAAATAATTTTTTTCTTCAATTATTGCAATATCAAGCCAAATACTGGAACCTAGTCACAGTCATTTGACTTTTTTGCACTTTATAAATATCAATAGCTGACATATATTTGGACTAATTTATTTAAAACCCGTTTTATTAGAGGAGACTTCAAATCAACAGGTAAACATTTTATGTTTATTTATTTGACATGTGTATTCAAAGTGTTTTAAAATCATGTCTGCAGTTATTTTCATATTTTGAACTGGAGCAAAGGCACATTCACTTGCTTGCTTGAGGTTGTATGGTGAGTCAGATCCAGGTATTGAAGTGGAAATCATTGTTGGTGTTTTATAGTCCAGTGCTTTACCCACTAAGTTGTGAAACAGAGTTATCTTATCAGTGAACTATGTACATTTTGAATGGAGTTACATTTTTATTAATGTTGATAGGTTACCTCAGTCTGTTTTATACGCTGAGCTGTATTTCAGCTTGAAAAGCAACAATCACCACTAATTCATTTTCTGATCCCATTTGTTTGCAGTTCACAAGTTTACAAAGCTGTAGCCCATCCTTGCAGAAAAATACAAAGGGAAAAGTTAGCCCTGAAGGAACAGCAGTCTATCCCAGGATACAATCAACCATGTACCCACAGTTCATACTTGACAATAAATCAAACAGATATGTCTTTGCACTATGGAAAAAAGAAGATGCTGGAGAAAGTCAACAGAAGGATAATATACAAATGTAATACATTTTGGCCCCCAACTGAGAATCGAACCAAGGTCCAACCTTTTTGTAAAAGAAGACTTACTCACTGTGCCTTTCCATTATCCTAGTAAAATCTATATATAGTGTCACACATGTGCATCTATGGATCATCTTATTGGTTCAGATCTTGTATATGATATCACTTTGTGATGACAGGGGCACTGTTGTTAACATTCTTGTCTGTTCTCTTTGCGGCTCCAAGATGTCCCAAATTATGGTGAATGACTCCACCCTTATCCCTTTAAGACCCCCAGCCCTTCCAGACCAAACCATATAAAGGTGGCCATTTCCTGAAGAAGGCAACCTGAACCTACTGCAAAACAGAACTCCACAGACACAGTCCCTTAGCAGAAAACCATCAGAGGCTATGATTTGTGTGTTTATTTTGAGCGTGTGCCATCAAGCATCTGTTTATTTTGCTGCCAAAAGCCTCCTTTTTGTTATTTTTTTTTATCAAGCAGGATGAGCAGATTTCACCCCAACTTTTGTTTGGGTTTTGTCTGTCCCTCATATACAAAATAATATAATGTAGTGTTGATTAACTGACTCATTCACCCACACACCAACCAACAAAAATGCTATTTCCCATTTCGCTAAAAAGCGGAAGTTTGGCACAATCGTACATCCCGAGCAGCAGATATCCATTAAGAAAGGACATCTCAATATATCAATATTTAGGGGTTAAAAAAAAACCCACAGTAGAAAAACTAAACACCCCAAAATCTCAAAAATTCCTTGCCGGACTGAAGTTTGGTGGTCTTGTAGAAAAAACAAAATTAGTCAACACTTGTACTCAATTTCACACATCTGATTCTGTATCAAAGGTATTTAATATCTATTACCTCCCACACCCTTTTCATATTATCTATAGCATTATGCAAATGTTGAAGTGGGGACTACAATCCCATCAGCCAGTCTGTTATTCCAAACAATGTCATCATCACTCACAAACTTTAAATAAGAACATTGACAAATGTGCCATGTCATCACAGTTCGAAACTGCTGGTTTTCCCTCAACCACTTTGGGATAACAATTTCATTGCCTCACTGTATTACAGCATTTATAATAATAATACATTTTATTTATTTGTAGGCGCCGTTCTAATTTATCTTAGAGCAGTGTTTCTCAGCCTTTGTGGCCTTGGTACACAGTTTTACCTTTTTAAATTCCATTATAACTCGCAGAAAGTATTTGAAGCGAGGGTGAGTTTTACCCATTTGTGAACTGAGTGCAATTAGAAGGAGGGTTCCCTTTGTGAAATGAGTGTTATTAGAAACAGGAATAACATCACGCAGCTTTGTCGATAGCTTCAACGAACTGGTGGTTCATCACATGTGACAATAAATGTGAGATAATTGCTACATTTTTTATTCATACAGAGCCTTGTATTTGTTTGTTGTCCACCAGCATGCTGTTTTTCAAGTCATAATACCAATCACAATCATTCTGAAGCAAAGAAATTTTTTAAAATAAATTAAAAAACTAAGAGGAAATTAAAATAAAAAAGTAAATTAACCAGTGGAGCCAAACCCCAACTGAACAGAATGAAATGCAACTTTGTTCCATAGCTGATTTAGATGCTGTTTTACATAATGGAATAAGAAGAGAACAGGATGGTGCTTTCGAATTAGTACAAGTAATCAGTAACATTTTTTGTTTGGTTGGTAGATATTTATTCAAATCCCCTGTATACTGCACCAGCACTAATTTTAGGCTTTGATGCTAATAGAGAGTTGAGATGTTTAGCAGTTTTTAGCTTTAGATGGAGTTCTGCTTCAGTCTCTTTCACACCAACACTTCTAAGTACTGCATGTGGCATGTTCAACAGTAAGTAGTACATATGAATTAATAATATGAAGGGAGTTCAGTTACAAACAGGAATTTTCATGCTCTGTTCTTATAAAGAGTGCAAGGTAGACATGACTCATTGGACAATCACATGAATGTTTGAAATTTGTCGTTAGTAGTGTCAGCTACTCTTTTCCCTTTTCCTGTCAGTTATAATAAACATGCAGGAGGTACACAGTAGTGTTGCATAGCAAATTATTATTACATTTTTGACAAATGAAGGAGTCATTCCTTCTCATAGTTAAAAATTATTTTGGGGATGAATGCCTTTCTCAGTGTAGAGTGTATGATTGGTGCAAGTCATTCAGAGAGGGACTATCATCTCTTCAGTCCACTTAAAGAATTTTTAGGAGGGAAGAAATTCAAGCTGAGTGAGGAGGTTATTGACGCTGTGCAAGAATTGGTCAACATGCAGTCAAAAGACTTCAACTCTTCTGGGATTAAGAAGCTTCCTGGATGCTGGAACAAGTGTATGTATTGCAGTGGCAGGAAATTACATAGAAAAATACTGTGTAAGTGGTTTCATTGTATTCAATAAATAAAGTGTAGCTCATAAATTCCATTTTATATTTGAACGCCCCTTGTATTAGCCCCTGGTTATATATATATATATATATATATATATATATATATATATATATATATATATATATATATATATAAAGTAAAATATAAAAAAATATCAAACAATGTATTATTGACAGTCAAAGAAACAGATAAAACATGATTAAGACCAACAGAATTATACATTTATTGGGCAAAGAAAGATGCAGAGCCTTGTGATTGAGGTTTTCATGTTCTCTTTGTGTACAATTTTTTGGTTCTCTAGTGTTGTTGCAGAGACAAAGCCCATGCTCCTGCATAGGAGGGTGTGAGTATCTGTGCAGTTAGTGGTTAGCCAAGATGGTCCATACAAGGCAGATTCTTTGTTTTGTGCTTTTTGCTGATGGTTTGCCCCTAAATTGCCATTATCTATATATATATATATATATATATATATATATATATATATATATATATATATATATATATATATATATATATATATATATATATAATTCACTAAGGGCATTCAAGGCAGTTAGTGCAAGCAAGACAGAGAGCCACACCTGCCAACTCACAGAGCCGCGCCCGCCAACTCTAAAATCATGAGATACACTCGACAGAGCCCCGCCCGCCAACTCTAACTAAGGGCAAGCAAGACAGAGAGCCACGCCCACCAACTCTAAGATCTTGGGATACGCACATCAGAGCCCCACCCACCATCTCTAATCCTGCTTCCGCATCCACCGTCGCTCTCGATCAAACAGCAATAATTAGCAAACAAACAAAGATAACTGGCAGTAACAGTGCAAAATTCACAATTGGTATGCCAGTTTGAAAAGATAAGTTTTGAGGGTAGTTTTAAAATGTGTTATTGAATTGAGCTGATGTATATGAGAGAGAAGAGAATTCCCAAGTTGAGGAGCACTATGAGAGACGCTCGAGCTCCCATAGCACAGTTTGATGTGTGGTACAGAAAGTACAGCTGCAGATGAGAATCAGAGTGAGCGAGACTAGTGTCAGTCTGTAGGAGATCAGTGAGGTTGTGGAGAGCTTTAAATGTTAAGAATGGTATTTAGTATTGTATTCTGTAGTTAACAGGGAGCCAGTGAAGCTGAGAGAGAATAGGTGTAGTATGTTTAGTGGATTTAGAACAGCAGGTTATTATCCTGGCAGCAGAATTTTGAATATATTTTAAGCGATGGATACGTTTTTGTGGGATGATAGACAGAATACCATTACAGTAATCTATATGTAAGGTGACTCGGGCATTAACCAATACTTTAGTATTGTGTTGCGTAAGAACAGGATGTAGTCTATAAATGTTTCGGAGATGAGAGAAAGCAGTCCGAGAAATATTACTTATATGGGAGGAATTGTTTTAATAATAATAATAATAATAGGTAATTGCCATTATTAGTGTATAAATGGATATAAATAATTGCATGTAAACGATTCACCAAAATCTGTTGTATGTAAATGATACTGTTTAAAACGTTGTTGTTTTTTCATCAGAAAATCCGGTTTCCACATCTACCTGTATTAGTTTAAATGGCACTTTTACCACTCGCAATAGGGCAGACGTGCTGACTTATCGTGTTGACTGGGCAACACAGTGAATGTGCCGTCTATCTATATATGTCTATGTTTTCCGCAGCCTGCTACAGGAAGGTACTCTCTTGACCATTGGCATTGGTTTCGCTCCTTGCTATTTTCGTTATACTGCGACGGTGGTTTCCTAAGCCTTTGTTATACTGAATTCCTTTCTCACCGTTTTCCGCTCCTGTTTTTACACCACCGTAGGCTACGGTGGGCTTCGGCTAGTTTTATTTAAAATAAGCTTATAGTGAAGTGAGATTCTGTTATGAGATGCCAGTAGCTTAAAGATAATGGGATTTAAACTAAATTTTCTTGTCTTGGATTTTCATTATTTTAAAGTTATTTCTTTATGGATTATTTTTTAAGAAAACATTTATTGTATTATTCAATACTACCTCTGTGAATATTGCAATTACTTCCTGTGTTAGTGTGACCATTGAATCGGTTAGTAACTATAAATTGGCTCAGTTTGAGAGAGTGTTCCCTGATATGGACCTTTGTCCTAGCTTGTTTTGATTTTCTAACCTCATGCCCCTGACCTTGTCATAGAAGATGATGGTCAAGAACATATTCAAATGGATTAACTATAAGCAGTGTGGTATATTAGCTAAAGTCTTAAACTTTAAACCACAAAGCTGTCAATTCTGTTCTTGCCTGTATCCTTACTGTGTGATCCTGAGCATATCTCTAAACTTTCCTCTTCTCCCATAGTAAGAAAAGAAAAAATGGATGGAATCGATTGCACCATATACTTAACTCATGGACCTTTCGCTGGGCAGCGGCTCAAATGGGGAAGGGGGGCCCTTTAATAGACAGGATTTCTTACATTTTTTTTATCCTGGATACAAATGAATGCCTACTTTTATTTTTATGATTTTAACTTCAGTGGAAATTTGGATGTAATATCAGGAGCATAATCAAAATACTCACAACCTTGGTTAAAATATTTGGTTGCTATTTATGGCAGATTATATCAGAAAAGACACTGCATTCCCGCCATTGCACATATGCTTTATTTTCATAACATAACTCATCTTCACAGAACAAAAGAGCAAGTAAAGGAATTTGCATCTAATTACATAAAATATCAAATGGACATTGACAGCAGTAGTTCACATCATAACACATCACTATATCTTAAATGCTATGCATAAACACTTTCCTTTTATTTTATTTAAATTTTTTGATTTTCTTACTTTGAAAAGGAGGCACACATTCCTAATGGAAGAAAAGAGTTATCAAGTCAATGAAAGGAAAAGAAGCAGCGGCTTGACCACTGTAGCAATCCATTTGTGTACGTCCCTGGCTCTCACAAGTCACTCTGGATAAGAATGCCAGATAAATAACCAATATTGGAACACAATAATTAGAAAATGGAATGGGCTGCAACCATTTTGTATTTTTTAGTGTGAGCATTCCTCTCTTTTAAAACATGTTAAAATTCAGTACAAATTACAAATTACACAATATTATACTGAAACATATATAAAAATTAGATTCTTAACATGTTATTTCCATTAATCATTTCGGTATGTTGTGTTTTAAATGTGTAGTTTATTGACCAAAAAAAAGTAAGAAAATCTGAATTTCATTTGACAATGAAACAGAGCAAGATAAATTAGATACTCGGTGTATAACAGTTTATAAATATTTTGACCACTTTAAATGACTTATACTGAATAATACTGATCTGTTCTTCAATAGCAGTGTATACATCAAACTGTGCTCCTCTGTTCTTGTATTTGCAATTATATATACTGTGTATGTTTTTTTATAACTGTATACTGAAAATGAAATGGCATTAATGAAAGAAATACTAACCTAGAGAAATGATGTAGGAGAAGTTACATTCATAGACAACCCACAATTAAAAATACATTGAGACTACAGCTGGAAATCGATGATGCTTTAGTGGACGTTAGCTATGGCTGATTCGACTAATATTTTGATGGGAAAACTGTAACATATTTTGGTGACAGCAAATAAGAACAGCATGGTTTCATACTTTTTTTCCAATGTTGATGCTGAAGGGGAATACAAAGATGTAAGAATTTCTTTTCCAACTGTAAGATTATGAAATGTAATTGAAAAGATTGTAATTAGATTACAGTTCAAGATAAAAACTGGCTTTTAAATAGGGTGAACTTGACTTTATACTTTTCATTTGTGCACTATAAATGCAGAAGACCTTGATGGTGCAGGATTTTATTTGCTTGAAGAAATATCTATTGTTAATCAGAAGATTTTTTGAAACTACAGTATGAGCGGCCTCAGTTTGAGCGGTTATAGGTCTGGCTAAAATGAAATATGAACTAATATTAGTAAGTGAAAACTGGGTGTAAGTACAAATTTTAGATCACTGAATTTTTCCTTTTTCTTAAATGCCCTTATATACAGTATATGTCAATTTGTTAATTAGATTAAATTCATTTTATTATTAAGAACAAATCCACTTAGTAGCTTATTGAGCTATATGCTTGTTATAAATACAACCTCATCTTTCTAAGGTCACAAAGGCTAGACAGCTTCAGGTTCCATTCATAAACTCCCACTGGACAGCGTGCCAGTTTACTACAGGGCAAACTGAGACTCAAAAGCCATAATCAATCATGCAAGGGCCAATTTACAGTTGTCAAAAGGTGAAGCATGCAAGCTGCTGGAATGTAGAAGGAAAACTGAAGAAAACAGTGAAAAACTGCAGCTCTGAAATTGTCAACAAATGTTAAATAACATGATGTACAAAAATATAACACATACCAGTGTAAAAGACCACTTAAAGAGTGCATATTTTTCTGTCTTTTTTTGACACAATATTTTGGGCGTTTATGTCAACATTATTTTTGTTAGTCTATTGACTATTACAGTATACGAGTCCAGCAAATTTTCATTATAATTTTCTACAGCAAGTAATCTTACTGTGTTTTGTTTAAACCTGTTACAGTGCTATGCCATTTTTCAGAGTTTTTTAACACCAGTCAAAATGAGCACAGTTTCAAAGCAAACATAACTTTACCATCAATCTTATATGCGTATTTATTTTATATTTAATTTTGTGTTGTAACAAAGCTCGTTTTGGCAGCATTGCTTACAAGGTTAGAATGCTGGTAGGAACTGAATACAAAATCATCACAGGCTACAGTCACTTGAACATTCATACCAAATCATCAAAGAACCTCATGTCTTTGTTATGTAAGAGATTAACTGGAGTGCCTGGAGAAAAACCTACATAGAGTTGACTGGGTTCCTTTGAACTGTGAGACAGCAGCACTGACCAATCCACTGGCATACCACTGAACAGTATGATATAAATAACGGACACGCAGCCTCACAGGGACTATGTGCAAACTCTGCACAGGTAGCCATGGGGCCAGAAATCCCAAAAGATGTCTATGCGCTATCAAATAGCTCCTGCATTATTACATTTAAAGTAAGTCATCACAAACATATACAGTATGTTGATGTCTTTTACATCAGCTGATCAATGTATTGTTATGCTGGGGGTCCCTAAACATTTATGTAACATCATATACTGTATTCTTTAATCACTCACGGTTCCGTTAAAAAAAATTGTGAATGGTCTCTCCTAGACTTTCTCATATACTCAGATATGGGGATAGATATTTGAGGACTGAATCACAAGACAATGATTATATTTTATGTTCTACATTAAAGAACCATCAACAACAAATCTAATCAAATTAATAATATATTGAACAATTATTATAAAAAATAACATTGAATAAATCGGACTCTGCAGCTGCATGAATAAAAGGTAAAGTTCCACTTCTGGTTAGCAGAAATAGCCCAAAATTTGATGAAACTCTACATTTTGTATCTAATACTTGTATGCAAAATCTGGTTGACCTAAGTGAAAGCGTTCTCAAGTTATCGTGACACACACAGACAGACACATAGACATAACTCCAAAAATGGTATTTTCGGCCTCTGGGAGGTCTAAAACATAGAGATTCAACAAAATCTCGACATCGAATTTTTGGCTGATTACAATATATTACCTATACTTTGTATTCAAGAAAGTAAAAAGTACATGCCTTGAATTTCCTTGACTATGAGTAACAGGTATAAAAATATGCAGTGTACTTCATTTTTAGTGCCTTGTACCACTGGAATGTCTTTTTCCTTTTTGTCATTTTACTGCCATCTGCATTTTTACAGAACAGGCAGATAATACTTTTGTTGTTGGAGATCTGTTTTAGCGGTATCATTTTATAAAATGCCTGAATACTGATGTTATTTTCTAATCTTTAAAATACATTTAAACAACTGCCAAGGTTCTTTTAAATAACACAAAGCAATTTGCATTAAGTTATAAATTTTCAGAAAAGAAAGATATGCTGTTTGGTTTACAAGAATGTTATCAGGTACCATATAGTTAAAGATTGTCTGTATGCGTATGCAAGGATAATTTTTCCCAGCATCACATTTTTGAAATATAGCATTTGCTTTTAATTTTTATGAGCCTCACAATATGCTAATTCTGAAGCTTCATGAATGAGCAGCTGAGTGTGTGTGGAATCGTTCATAAAGCAGGAGTTGCAGTATATTTCTGGATTTGGGGTTGTATATGGTGGAATTTGATGTTAGTTGTCATTTGTTACTTCTGTTACTATGCGTGAGTTCAGCAAGACCATTACCATGGTATAAAGGAAGTATTGCTTGTCAGTATGTTTGCTAATTCATTTCAGTTTTGCTCTGGTTTTACAATAAAAAATGTTTAGCAGTGCTATTCTAAAGACAGGAGGCCATGTCTTATGACTCATTTTTTTCCACAAAATAGAAATAATGTTAGCAGTCATTTGTCAGTCAGTACATTGTGGATGTCAATGCAAATAATCTGCCAAACTGGTTTAAGCATCACTATTTACATGTATTTTTTAAAGGCCACATCTTCATGTTAATGTTTAAGTAAAACTTAAAAACAACATGACAAATACAAAGTCATTAGGGTGTATTCTTTTTGTTAGATCCACATATTTTTCAACTCTGCTTTTGAATATATTTAAAATGCATACTTTGCACCAAAACACACCAATCTCCTGCGTCTTTAAATACATAGACCTGTAAAAATAGTTAAAAACTGCAAGTTGTGTACTTTTTTAGTGCTATTTATATACTGTATATTTTATTCACGGAATTAAAATTGCTTAATTATAAGCTATGACCTTTTCCACAAATTCTTGTATAAATCCATGGACCTAAGCATTAATATTTGCAGACTCCGGGCAGTACACTTGTGTCATTAATGTGTTAAATGTAGTGTATTTGTTTAAGGAACATATAGTGTTTATAAAACAAGTGCTTGTTTTATATTTAATGGTTTCAAAAACAGTATTAAATGCAATTATATTTTTTAATTTGAAGGAAAAGAAATTTACCAACAGTTTAAATATTTAATGAACCATCCACATACTCTGTAAATATATTGTTTTTTTGTGTTTAGTGTTGTTATCCGCTACCATAAGATTTTTTTACTTAGAGTAGCAAAACAAGATATTTGAATGGTTTTTACTGTTGACCTGCAGAAAAATTTGGTATTGCACATTCAGCATGAAAAAGGTACAAAGTGTTTCTTCGCATTTTGTCTTATTTTTATTCTACTAATTTCAAACTCAGTCAAATGATCATTCATAATGAAAACTGTACTATTTTCACATAGTCAGTGTACAGGTCACCTTTGGTGCTCATTGGTAAGGTTTACAAGATCCAGTTTATTTGTTTTAAGTTTGTGCTCTTTTACTTTTTATTTATCGGTATACTTCTGGTGTTCTCAGAATAAACTAACACAATACATATTTTTCATTGTGATAATTTTCATTCAGGTACACCACATTTATGACAGAAAAACAAAATAAAACAATCTACAGAGATATTATGAGAGCAACTTGTGAATATGTTAATCGGTTTGTCATACAGTTTAAATTCATGCATTATAAACATATACACTTATATTTTCACTGTGTTGATCTTTTTCATCCTGCAAGTGACTATAATTAATAGATGCTTTAATTTTATGACATTGAAAAATGAGGATATTTTTATTCTGCATTTTAGTTACAGTGCTTTGCATATTTATACCTTTCAAGGTCACCCATGGTGATTCACAGTAAATATTTCAATTAAAACCCAAATTAAATATACATATTGAAAATTATATTGAAGCTGGCTTTACTGCCCTTGATTTTTTCAAAAGAGATATGCTATACTGGCAACACATTTAAAATGTCACCTTGACAAGCAAGTAATGTGTTTTCCCTTCTGTAGGATTTTTCTGTGTGTTGTTATACCAGGATCAGTTTGCATTTATTTGCATTTGTTGCACATATATATGTATGTGTGTATATATACTCTGTGTGTGCACTCATATGTACATACATATACAGTGTATATATACATACATATACAGTATATATATACACATACATACATATATACATAAATATATATACATATGTATATATATATATATATATATATATATATATATATATTTACGCACACACACACACACTGTGCACTAGCCTCTTTGCAGTTCAGCCACTCGCAAATGGGGATGCAGATCTATAATTTAAACAGATTTTTATTTTCAAAGGAATTGTTACATATGCATCAATGCACTGTATAACTACCCGTGATTGAATTTCATTTCTTTCTCTCTATTAAATAAAACGACTTTTTCGATGTTTGGCTCTGAGATTTGTTAATTGTCTTGCAAAAGCTATTATAACTGGAAACTGTTAATGTTTTAATATAAATGGCATTTCAAGATCTTCTTTGTTATCTAATGTTATCCACGGAAGATGTACATTACCTTACTTGGATACATCCTTCTTTCTACAGTAATCCGTGCGTTGTAAGACCAGGTGACGTTAAAGGTTGTAGATATTCTTTTGGATATTGTAAGTTGTTGTTTTCATCTCCCGCACGATCACCACCAACTGTTTCAGAATAGTCTATTCATATGCATTTAACCGATTTGCCGTGTAACCATTCAACATTTTTGGACACATTTAACCAATTTGATGTGTAACCGGTCAACATTTTTGACGTTAATAGTTTGACTTACTTGTTTCTCAGTGGTAGGATTGTGTGTCTACTCCTTTTTTATGTTGATAACCCTTTGTGATGAAATTCTTCAATAAGATTTGGACATAATACAAATGAGAGTTGAGTGGGCCGTGGTCTTGTTTGAAAATTTTGAGAGGAGGGCATGACTTAATAAAATCTCAAGGCAAAAGTCTCGTCTCGCAGGACTTGTAAAAAAAAAAAGTTTCGTCTCCAAACTTTAGTCACGTTAAAGGATTTTTTTTATATAATATTAGGGGGCTTTGCTCCCTACTTGCTTCACCTCCCCAATCCCCCCTCCAAAGGGGGGTGTGCTTCACGCTCGCCACTTTGTGTCTCTGCCGCTCACGTTGTCGGATCAGCTGCTGCTACCGAGCATCATGTTCTGCATGTTGCACTGTGCGTCGATCATTTAAAAGCATGTACAGAAGCTGCTGCTGCCATGCTACATGATCTGCATGTCACGCTGCGCAACAGTCATCTAAAAGCCTGTACAGCAGCTGTCCTTTTGTATCAATTCCTTGTCTCGTGGGACATCAAAGTGTCTCAGAGATATTGTTTGTAAGTAGGGCATGACGTGCAAGTAGTCTCGCTGGACTTCAAAGTGTCTCTCCGAGATGATCACGTCTCAGCCTAAGATTTTTTTTATGTAATAGATATATATGTATAAAATACACATTATATTATATCAGTGTAAATGTGTACATGTATATACAGTAGTGTACAACACTGTGCAAAAGTCTTAAGCACCCTGGGTTTTTTATATCGGTTTTGTCTTAGATATATGATTATTTTGTAGAAATATATCTCTGTACATAATTAATAATAATAATTAATTTCATTTATGTAACACTTTTCTCATTACTCAAAGCACTTTACATACACTGAGAGGAACCACTTTAACCTCCACCGATGTTTAACACCTACCTGGATGATGTCATGACACTATTATTGAATCATTACCCTCTACACACATTAGCTATTAGTTGGAGAAACATAGTTAGCCAATTAGAGACAGAAAATGAAAAAGGGTCCAGAATTGTCAAGCTGTAGTGGGATGTTTAGTCAGGACATCAGTATAAGCCCTACTGTTTTTAGAAGATGCCCAGGGATCTTTAATGTCCACAGAGAATCAGGACCTTGGTTTTACATACCATTGAAAGAACTGTACCATTTTTATAGCACAGTGTACCTGACAATGCACGGGTACACACGCAGACCCCAGGGTAAGCACACCCTGATGGCCTAACCAACACCTCTTCCAGCAGCAACCCAGCTTTTCTTAGATGGCTTCCCATCCTTGCATTGGCCGGGCCCAAACATGCTTAGATTCAGGTGGTATGGCTGCTGATATGTAGAATATAATTTAAAAATATGCAAAGCGGGCGGCACAGTAGCATAGTGGTAGTGCTACTGCCCTGCAGCAAAGAGACCGGGGTTCGCTTCACAGGTCCTCCCTACGTGGGCTTCCTCTGGGTGCTCCGGTTTCCTACCACAGTCTAAAGACAAGCAGGTTAGGTGTATTGGGTTTGTTTCCTGCCTTGCGTCCTATTTTGGCTGGGATTGGCTCCAGCAGACCCCCATGACCCTGTAGTTACGATATAGCGGGTTGGATAATAGATGGATGGATAAATATACCAAGCAGGTTTTGATGATCAATGACATAATGTGTTGATTGAACCAAAGTGATTAACAGAAATGGAAAAGTGCACAGAAAGAATCACATTGGACAAAGGATAATCAAAATAAAACAATGGGGTGCATCACATGCGACAGTTCAACATTTGATTCATCAGTTCTTACATTTTGGCAAAAGTGAGTATAGCATAAGACACAAATGTATCATCTTGCATCAGCTGTCTCTACCAAGCAGAAGTTTCAAGGCAGGCAGTAGTTTCAAGATGTGCTTTTCAACTCATCTGAAGAAGGACAAGAAACACAAGGCTGAGGAACAGTGCAGTGGTAAGCTTTAAAAATGTAGTGCAGAGGATAAAAGATCAAATTTGCATTCCTTCAATATCAGAACAAGTCTAGCACTCCCGTCAGTTCTGAACTCACAAAAACCAAATAAGCCCCACTATAGTTTGTAGATGTCTTGTCAGAAGTGGTCCTCATGTAAAAGTTGTTGCCAAAAAGCAATTCCTCCAAAATGGAAAAAGACCAAGATACTAACCTATGGGACTACATTTCAGTAAATCAAGTTATGATCCAGTTGGAATTAATGAAATGTTCTGCATTGAAAAGTGTAAGCAAATTCTAAACCATCACACAATAGTATGAAGAAGGCATTTGATTGGTCCAAAGTTCATTCTTAGTTCATAAAGAACTTTCCTTAGGTTAATGAGGAACAATGAGTTCTGCATCAGATAATATGGCCTCCACTGATCCCTGGTCTCTAAATCATTGAAACTGTCAGGGACTACTTGAAAAGACAGGTGTGAAACAGACAAGGGTGGATGTTGTCCTGAATGATTTTTTAATTTGGGAACCAGCATTATGCAAAGGTTAATGTTCTCTAATATTCAGAAGAAATGGTCTTTTTTTTCTGTCTCTATCATGTGTTTGCCTCTGGTGTCACTTTTTATGCGAACTTATTCTCCTAGTGACGTGCCATTAGTTATGTTGAAATTCCATATAAGGGCTGGCTGTTCTTCTGATAGATTGTTCTACTCAAATTATCTGACCCAGTGAGCTTCTCTGCATTGTTTTCTGTTTCCAAGTTATAATTGACAGAATCAGCTTTTGTTCCTGTGGCATCTGCAGTGTCTTCTTTTCCCTTTACCACTAAGTTATAAACTGACTGAAACATATCTATTAAAATTATAAAATACAGGAAGAATGTATAAGAGAATTGGCGGTTCTAAATTGGCCGTAGTGTGTCCTTGTGTGTGGGTGTGTTTGTGTGTGTCTTGCGGTGGGTTGGCACCCTGCCCAGGATTGGCTCCTGCCTTCTGCCCTGTGTTGGCTGGGATTGGCTCCAGCAGACCCCCGTGACCGTGTATTCAGATTCAGCAGGTTAGAAAATGGATGGATGGATGTATAAGAGAGAATAATTTCAGTGACAATTGTCCCTGTAATTAAGTTGCCTTATATTTCATCCTACTTTATTTGTGCAAAATGAAAACTTAATCTTAAGCTTCAAAATATGGAATTTCACACTCCAGGATAATGTAACATAGCCTTTAGTTGTAGTACTGGAGGAAGTAAACTTTCAGTTAGTCCATAATTATTAGAGAAAAGCTCAGCCAATGTTAGACAAAATCACAGTTCTGAGGACCATGGCCACCTAGCTGCTTACACTTTCCTGAGCATTTTACAACATCCTAATTACATGTGGCCGGCATGGTGGTGCAGAGGTAGTGCTACTGCCCTGCAGTAAGGAGACCTGGGTTCGCTTCCCTGGTCCTCCCTGTGTGAAGTTTGCATGTTCTCCCCGTGTCTGCATGGGTTTCCTCTAGGTGCGCCGGTTTCCTCCCACAGTCTAAAGACATGCAGGTTAGGTACATTGGCCATTCCTAAGGTGTGCTTTGTGTATGTGTGTGCCCTGTGGTGGGCTGGCACCCTACCCAGGATTTGTTGACACGTCCCGCGAGGGCAGCTTACCCCCGAAGCGGGTCCTACTCCAACAGGGATAGGAGCAGAGACGCCACCTGGACACCACCACTTGGTGTCCTCCTGCGCCTTGCACAGGCTGCGCTCCCCCCAGCACCTCGAGGCCCACTCCTTCGGCACCCCCTCCAAGGTTTTCGCGCCCCTTTGGTTGGAGCCACTCGCTCCCTCGCAGCCCCCTCCAGCCGTGGTGGCACCTGCATGCCAGCGGAGAGTCCTTACAGCAGACGGCCCGTCTCCTGAGGGCAGGTTCCCAACGAAGTGGGTCCTACTGCTTGTCCGGGGTCCGGCCCTCAAACAAACAGAAAAAAAGGGGCAGAACCGCTGACTGGACACCCTTCCCTGGCGTCCCTTTGTGCCACACACTGGTAGCGTTCCCCCCTCCATCCGGCACTTGCTTGTTCGGCACCCCCTCCGTGGGTTCCGTGTCCCTCCTGTCGTTGGAATAGACGGAACCACCTACACTCCTTTCCTCTCCGCTGACATCAAGGATTCCCTCTGCCCCCGCAGAGGGCGGCCAGCACCCGGACGTGTGCACCCAGCACCACGTCCCATCCAATCGGAGGAACCGGCATTCACCCTCCGATTCCTCCTGTCACTCTGGAACGCCCTGATGGTCTAAGTCTCCTTATTGGAAAGAAAGAGCCTCCTTCCCGTCTGCCCCTGTAGAGCGGCACGAGACTGCTGCCGACTCGGGGTGGAGGGAGCTAGGACCTGGGGCACTCAATAGCCGTGTCCTGCCAGCCCCCTCGCTGGCTCTCCCCTCATCGCGCGCACAGCCCCCTGCGCCGCATCCACTGTCGGAGGATTGCTTACTTGTTGCTGATCATTACAATTACAGCCATTTTCAGCAGACCTTCCTTCATGCTGTAAGGGAAAGGCTGTACTCACTTTCCCCGCCATATACATCCGGCTGAAAAATCCAGCGTCACGCCGTCTGATCACCGTCAAAAGCTCCTCCATAGACGTGACCGTCTTCATCTCCAGTACCCACAACTCTGCTCGGAGGGCACGTAGCACCTGCGACACACACTGCTCTGCGGGCTGAAGGCATGCTTCCAGCTCCGACAGAGCAGCCGGCAAAGACAGGAAGTTAACCGACGTGGAGCCTACCTGTCCGTCAGCCCCAGACGCCGGTAACTTCCTGTGGGCCTCTTCCTCCGGCCCAATCGGGTCTCCCCCCGGCACGCGATGGAGATTCCTTCGTCCCACCTATTTCCAGTCATTGGCAGGAACGCAAGACACACCATCCAACCGCGTGCCTGTCAGGGGGAGGGACTTCTGGTCCGTGGCCATTTTGACTCCTCTCCTATGGCGGCAACGTGCTTGCCACCGTACCGTCAAAGCCCCGCCAACCAGCATGCGTCTGCCACTGACGCGGATCCGGGTTGTCCCTGCCTACAAAATAAAGCACACGCCAGGCCCCCCAGGGCCGGCTGCCTACTGGCAGGGAACTCACCTCCCAGGTCCCGTCCAACCAAGGAAACATCCTCTAGATGCAATGCTGTCCCGGGCGCCTCTAGCAACGGCACACCCACAGGAGCCTGCTGCAGTCCGGCTCCACACACCGTCGATCCGTCGTTGGGGAAAACGGCTCTCCTGCGGACCCCTGGCGGTCTGTGGGGTACTTTTATCCCGCGGGGCTGTGTGCACGCCACTCCCGCGGCACGTGGGTGGGGTCCCCTGCTGCGCCGTGCCGTCCACAACAAGATTTTTTATATCAGGTCTCCGTCTTGAACCAGACGGAGCATCCTGCCGGCTACGCCAGATGTGGACGCAGCCCAGGCACAGACAGGCAGACATGTTGTTCATCACCACCACACGTTTATTTACAACTATATTTACAATAAAGTCAAGTGCACACACAAACCCCCACACAGTCCTGGCCACACAATGCCTTCCTCTGCGGACCGCCTCCACTCTCTCTCCTGCTTTGTCCTGATTTCACCCGACTCCAGCCTCGAATGAAGGGAGACGGCCCCTTTTATTTCATCCCGGATGGGCTCCAGGTGTATCCCGGCACTCCTCCCTGGACACGCCCCAGTGTGGCGGAAGTGCCGTCTGTCCTCCTGGAAGCTCTCTGGGTCTCCCTGCTCCTCTTCCCCCCAGCACTTCCTGGTGTGGCAGAAGTGCTGTGGTCCAGGGTCCCCAAGGCATTGGGGCGCCCCCTGGCAGTGACCATGGGTCCCTACAGGGTTGGGCTTCCAAGCCCCCTACCCATGGCCCCCAAAGCAACCAGGATGGTGGCCCCCACGTGATCCAGGGTGGGCATAGACCCTCTTCTGGTCTCTCAAGGCGTCCCGGCCAGGTCGTTGCCCCTGGCATCCCTGACATGATGATAACAATTTATTTTAGAATCTATACTAATAAAAGGCAAAGCCCTCACTCACTCACTCACTCATCACTAATTCTCCAACTTCCCGTGTAGGTAGAAGGCTGAAATTTGGCAGGCTTATTCCTTACAGCTTACTTACAAAAGTTGGGCAGGTTTCATTTCGAAATTCTACGCATAAGGGTCATAACTGGAAGCTATTTTTCCCCATATAATGTAATGGAGTCTTGAGTTGGAGATGGCCGTGGGGGGCGGAGTTTCGTGTGACATCATCACGCCTCCTACGTAAGTACGTAGATAACAAGGAAGAACTCCAAACAGCGATCAGCCCAAAACGGCATTTCACAATTGAGAAGGCAGAAAAACATTATGAAGCAAATGATGCATACAAGCATATTCATAAGTACAGCTACTGCGGAAACAAAGCACGGCGTGAACCGTAAGTTTATATTAAATTAAGTTCAGAGACAGGCTGCCACTAGCGTTTGTAATTTAGTGCCTGCCCATATAAGGCCGCCCATCAGCGCAATCCAATACAAACACTGCCGGTAAATGTTCACGGGTGAAGGACTGTGCTTATGCAGAGGAAGATGAGATGGTCAGGGTGGTGTTTGGCACAAACTCATTGAAACTGCGAGAGAAACTTTTAAGTGCCGGGTCTTAGCTGACATTACACGAGATGGCACCAGTACAGCTGGGAACCTTCGATGCAAGAACACCAAGCGGCTCAAGTGAACTGACGCAATGCGCAGACAAAAAGCAACAGTTCCAAAGAGTACTGAACAAAAACCGAATTACACAATTGAGAAGGCAGCAAAAAATATGAAGCGCCTTATACATACAATCATATTCATAAGTGCAGCTACTGCGGAAACAAAGCACACAGTGGAAAAAGTGAATGTCCTGCTAAAGGAAGACAGTGTAAAAAAAAACCCCGTGCATGCAGTTTGTCACATCACAGATAAAAAGGAAGACGAGCTGTTTATTGATGCAGTAAGGAACTAATCAATGAATGAAACCTCTTATCTTTACAACGATTGACAAACACGGAATGTAACTTGAACACATCCTACAAATACGAGCCTGATTGAAAGAAATAATGATAATCAAATCCTTGATGACAGCAACATTCAATAACACTCACAAAACAATTACTGTATATTGACAATCATGTTACGTTATTTTTAAAATGTTCCCTTTTCTTTTTCATAACTTCTTCTTCTCCACTGCGGTACACGGGTATATATATATATAAATGTATATACAGTGGTGTGAAAAACTATTTGCCCCCTTCCTGATTTCTTATTCGTTTGCATGTTTGTCACACAAAATGTTTCTGATCATCAAACACATTTAACCATTAGTCAAATATAACACAAGTAAACACAAAATGCAGTTTTTAAATGATGGTTTTTATTATTTAGGAGAAAAAATCCAAACCTACATGGCCCTGTGTGAAAAGTAATTGCCCCTGAACCTAATAACTGGTTGGG
Source organism: Polypterus senegalus (assembly GCF_016835505.1). Taxonomy (NCBI): domain Eukaryota; kingdom Metazoa; phylum Chordata; class Cladistia; order Polypteriformes; family Polypteridae; genus Polypterus; species Polypterus senegalus. The sequence continues at coordinate 95,464,006 of NC_053162.1, forward strand.
CCACCCTTAGCAGCAATAACTGCAATCAAGCGCTTATGTATAACTTGCAATGAGTCTTTTACAGCTCTGGAGGAATTTTGGCCCACTCATCTTTGCAGAATTGTTGTAATTCAGCTTTATTTGAGGGTTTTCTAGCATGAACCGCCTTTTTAAGGTCATGCCATAGCATCTCAATTGGATTCAGGTCAGGACTTTGACTAGGCCACTCCAAAGTCTTCATTTTGTTTTTCTTCAGCCATTCAGAGGTGGATTTGCTGGTGTGTTTTGGGTCATTGTCCTGTTGCAGCACCCAAGATCACTTCAGCTTGACAAACAGATGGCCGGACATTCTCCTTCAGGATTTTTAGGTAGACAGTAGAATTCATGGTTCCATCTATCACAGCAAGCCATCCAGGTCCTGAAGCAGCAAAACAACCCCAGACCATCACACTACTACCACTATATTTTACTGTTGGTATGATGTTCTTTTTCTGAAATGCTGTGTTCCTTTTACGCCAGATGTAACGGACATTTGCCTTCCAAAAGTTCAACTTTTGTCTCATCAGTCCACAAGGTATTTTCCCAAAAGTCTTGGCAATCATTGAGATGTTTCTTAGCAAAATTGAGACGAGCCCTAATGTTCTTTTGCTTAACAGTGGTTTGCGCCTTGGAAATCTGCCATGCAGGCCGTTTTGCCCAGTCTCTTTCTTATGGTGGAGTCGTGAACACTGACCTTAATTGAGGCAAGTGAGGCCTGCAGTTCTTTAGATGTTGTCCTGGGGTCTTTTGTGACCTCTCGGATGAGTCGCCTCTGCGCCTTGGGGTAATTTTGGTCGGCCGCCACTCCTGGGAAGGTTCACCACTGTTCCATGTTTTTGCCATTTGTGGATAATGGCTCTCACTGTGGTTCGCTGGAGTCCCAAAGCTTTAGAAATGGCTTTATAACCTTTACCAGACTGATAGATCTCAATTACTTCTGTTCTCATTTGTTCCTGAATTTATTTGGATCTTGGCATGATATCTAGCTTTTGAGGTGCTTTTGGTCTACTTCTCTGTGTCAGGCAGCTCCTATTTAAGTGATTTCTTGATTGAAACAGGTGTGGCAGTAATCAGGCCTGGGGGTGGCTACGGAAATTGAACTCAGGTGTGATACACCACAGTTAGGTGATTTTTGAACAAAGGGGCAATTACTTTTTCACACAGGGCCATGTAGGTTTGGATTTTTTCTCCCTAAATAATAAAACCATCATTTAAAAACTGCATTTTGTGTTTACTTGTGTTATATTTGACTAATGGTTAAATGTGTTTGATGATCAGAAACATTTTGTGTGACAAACATGCAAACGAATAAGAAATCAGGAAGGGGGCAAATAGTTTTTCACACCACTGTATATACATTTATATATATATACCCGTGTACCGCAGTGGAGAAGTAGAAGTTATGAAAAAGAAAAGGGAACATTTTAAAAATAACGTAACATGATTGTCAATATACAGTAATTGTTTTGTGAGTGTTATTGAATATTGAATTGTAGAGTCTTCGCATTTAACGCCAACATTCGAGGTTCGATTCCCGAGAGGGGGTGTACTGACTATGTACGCGCGCTACCTGATTCATTTTACCTTCGACGCCTTGGTTTGGGACGTATGAAAAATATTAGGTTAACGCAGAATCATGTTACGTTATTTTTAAAATTTTCCCTTTCTTAGCACAAGCACAGCTGAGAAGCTTCGATGCATGTACTCCATAACGTGTTAAAAAATAACGCATTTAATCACACTTTCAATTCCAAGCAAACGGGAACTTTTGTCAATGCATGATTTCCTGGTACATCCATTACACTGATGCACACATCACAGCTACAAAAATGTTAGAGTCGGAATAAAGCGCGTTCATACGACTGATCATTTCGACTACCCGAGCGAAGCCTTGATAAAAGCATGGTTTTGTGCACACTGAAAAGCAAGCAAAATTAGATGCATTACAGAAAGCAGACTTTGTGGCTCTTACTGGGGATCATTGGACTTCCGTGACCGTTAGTAATTCTAAATACATCTAATTACAAAATGTTCAATGATCACACTGTTTTAGCCTAATGTACAAAATAATTTTGGCTAATGTTACTCAGAGTTTAAAGAGTAAGCTGGTCAAATTACCTTTTATGTTTCTGACTTATTTTTTTAAGAAGAAAACTGCACTTTATGTTGAAATTTTGACAATACTATTCTGAAAATGTACTTAAAGTACTTAAACTACCACTTTATTTTTAAGTCTGCCCAATTTTAACCAGGGATGATATTTTTGTTTCTGTTTTGAACTCAAATGCAGTTTAAAAGCTTTTTTTTCAGAAATTAAAACAGCTTCAGTTTACAATATTCATCTCCATGTCTTTTATTTGATTCTGTCGCCCACTAAAACCGTTTTAAATTAAAAAAAAACATTTGCGATTTGGGGCAAATTTACGTGTGCGATTACATACGATTAATCAAGATTAATTCTTACACAGCCTCTAATTAATTGGATTAATTTTTTAATCGAGTCCCACCTATATATATATATATATATGTAGATATATATATATATATATGTAGATTTGTATATGTTGTATATACAGTATGTATATATGTGTGTGTGTATATATACAGTATGTGTATATATGTATATATATATGTATGTGTGTATATGTATATATATATAACTGTATATATATGTGTATAGATGTGTATATATATATATATGTTTATATATGTGTCTGTGTGTGTGTATATATATATATATATATATATATGCCAGCAACACTCACGACAATGACAAAACAATTACATTGTCAATCATGTTACGCTATTATTAAAATGTTTCCATTTCTTTTTACTTCTCGCTGCCAATCTGAGGTATTTTTATATATATATATATATATATATATATATATATATATATATATATATATATATATATATATATATATATATATATATATATATATATATATATATAATATAAATAGATAGATATGACAACAACACTCATATCAATGACAAAACAATTACATTAACAATCATCTTACGTTATTTTTAAAATGTTTGCTTTTCTTTTTCATAACTTCTTTAACACAGTACTTCTCTGCTGCGAAGCGCGGGTATTCTGCTAGTTTATTATATATTCCAGTTCAAGAGCACAGGGAAGACTGTCTAAATATTTTGCAGAGTAGAACATAAAAGAGAGATCTGCATATATAAAACAAAACTTGAGAGTGACATTTTCTGTTCTAACCTGGGTACTTGTTTCAACATTTTCTTTGCTTCTTTGTAAACTTTCCTATTTTCATATGACCACATTATTTTTGAAGCAGCTGTGTACTTATAGTACTTACTGCATGCACTAATTGTCCAGTATATATACTACTGTATATTTAGACTTGTTTTATTAAAATGTAATTAAATTAAAATGTAAATTACACACTGGCATTGGAGTTGGAGTTCAGATCACTGTGTTCTGAGCCAAAGTAAGCATAGGATCATAACAGAAGAGCTGCCTTTATGAAGTATCATTTATAACTATATTTTGAAATACATTGCAAAGAATGTTCACTAGTAAAGAAACAATAGATCCAATACTCTGACTTGCATAGAATAATTTGAAATGCTTCATATTTCATTCCCATAAGAGAAAAGTAAGTTACTCTGTTTCTTGCTACAGCATTGTTGCAATTTAAACTGGAGTATCTTGATGTTGTTTTGATGTGAATGCACTTCTAAAGCTACAAATTTATATTTTGTATGATTACACAAAAACTGTCACCAATTATTTCATGGAGTAGCTTATAATGTACATATATTAAATAAAAAGTTTGCTAAAATTGATACATAGTGTCCAGTAAAGCTGAAGAAGGTATGATTTCTTTATTAATTTGTAAGAATATTATAAATTTAATAGTTCAATTAGAATCAAAGTTGCTTGCAAATTTCTTGTTCTAGTGCTTTTTAAGTTGCTCTAGTAATCAGAATTTGTTATTGGAAATAAGAAAAGTGTGAAAGCTCTTCCTGTTTACACACAATACTGGTTAATATTTCATGTTTTTTACATGCTGCAGAAACTTAAGTTACATACCTATCACTCACAATCAGGTGTGGATCCATATAAATAACTGTATTTAAAGCGTTCATAAATTAAGTATGGCCTTTACATGTTCTTTATATTTTTTAGAACTTAATCTTTTAGAATACATCTGTACATTAAGTGATTTTGGTGATATTAATTAATACAAATAAAGGAGTGCCTCACAGGCCAATGAATAAACACAGCCCAGTGTGGTTGTTTTGCATGTGCTTTTATCATTCAATGGATTTATCAAAAAGAAATAATAATGTCATTAAATATAATTCAGCTTGATGCTGCTATTTATGAAGACAACCGTTTTTGAGCATTAGGAGATTTTTGTTCTAAACATTTTTAGATAAATTATGAAACATCATCCTAATATCAGATGATGGAAATCTGCAGTTATAAGTGACCTTGGGGAGATTACAAAATCTAAATTTCAGCAATCAGCATATAAATAAATGCATACTTTTATTTTCCACTTTGTTCAGTAAAAATTAATGTCATCTTCTTTCCCTAATTTTGCAAGGAGGACAGTTGGAAAAGAGATATTCAGATTCTTAAACAATATTTGGTTCTGCATTGAATGGTGGTTACATAAAAATATCAAATTCTTTGTACAGCGTATGGGATGCCTTGCATTAGAGGTTAAATGTGATATCAGTAATTCAGAGTATACTCTTCATTAAATTATTTTGTATATACTGTAGGATTTTTTTGTAATATTATCAAATACAGCGGCATACAAAAAAGTCTTTTAATTTTTTATAAAATCTTTTTTATTTTCAATAAACTAGTCTCAGTCGACCGGAGGGTGTGTTCCAACTATAGAGGGATCACACTCCTCAGCCTCCCTGGAAAAGTCTATTCGGGGGTTCTGGAGAGGAGGGTCCGTCGGATAGTCGAACCTCGGATTCAGGAGGAACAGTGTGGTTTCCGTCCTGGTCGCGAAACAGTGGACCAGCTCTTCACCCTTAGCAGAGTCCTGGAGGGTGCATGGGAGTTTGCCCGACCGGTCTACATATGTTTTGTGGACTTGGAAAAGGCATTCGACCGTGTCCCTCGGGGAATTCTGTGGGGGGTGCTCCGGGAGTATGGGGTACCGGACCCCCTGATAAGAGCTGTTCGGTCTCTGTACAACCGGTGTCAGAGCTTGGTCCGCATTGCCGGCAGTAAGTCGAGCCCGTTTCCAGTGAGAGTTGGACTCCGCCAGGGCTGCCCTTTGTCACCGATTCTGTTCATAACTTTTATGGACAGAATTTCTAGGCGCAGCCAGGGTGTTGAAGGGGTCCGGTTTGGTGGACTCAGGATTGGGTCACTGCTTTTTGCAGATGATGTTGTCCTGTTTGCTTCATCAGGCCGTGATCTTCAGCTCTCTCTGGATCAGTTCGCAGCTGAGTGTGAAGCGGCTGGGATGAGAATCAGCACCTCCAAATCCGAGAGCATGGTCCTCAGCCGGAAAAGGGTGGAGTGCCCTCTCAGGGTTGGGGGAGAGATCCTGCCCCAAGTGGAGGAGTTCAAGTATTTCGGGGTCTTGTTCATGAGTGAGGGAAGAATGGAGCGTGAGATCAACAGACGGATCGGTGCGGCATCTGCAGTGATGCGGGCTCTGCATCGGTCTGTCGTGGTGAAAAAGGAGCTGAGCCGTTAGGCAAAGCTCTCAATTTACCAGTCGATCTACGTTCCTACCCTAAACTATGGTCATGAGCTATGGGTAGTGACTGAAAGAACGAGATCGCGAATACAAGCGGCTGAAATGAGTTTCCTCCACAGGGTGTCTGGGCTTTCCCTTAAAGATAGGGTGAGAAGCTCAGTCATCCGGGAGGGGCTCAGAGTAGAGCCGCTGCTCCTCCGCATCGAGAGGAGTCAGATGAGGTGGCTCGGGCATCTGATCAGGATGCCTCCTGGACGCCTCCCTGGTGAGGTGTTCCGGGCACGTCCAACCAGGAGGAGGCCCCGGGGAAGACCCAGGACACGCTGGAGGGACTATGTCTCCCGGCTGGCCTGGGAATGCCTTGGGATTCTCCCGGAAGAGCTGGAAGAAGTGGCCGGGGAGAGGGAAGTCTGGGCCTCTCTGCTTAAGCTGCTGCCCCCGCGACCCGACCTCGGATAAGCGGAAGAGGATAGATGGATGGATAGTCTCAGTCTAATCATACATTTAATATTTATAGAGTGCAATATTATAAACTTGATGACCAATATACACATTTACTAATTCCAGATTTCTTTTAGACAGATGGACTTTCCAAACATAGATAAGTGCATGCTTACAAAAGAGCTTAAACAACTATCAGCTTATTTACATTATTTGTTTTATGGATTTAGAAAGAAAAGAAATGAGATCATTGTATACAAGAAACAAAGTCTCAAATGTGGTTACCCCCTCCTTGTGAGTTGATATAAACCATAATACAAAAAGAGATAAATAACAAATTACTAGAACATTTAACTCATTTTAATTCAATGGGACCAAGAAAAGTATTCTTCTAATTCATTTAGACAGATCACAAATATATGCTTTGATTGGCACATTATCTATTTCAAAAATAACAGATTGAAAACCTGCCAGAATTTTAGAATAATTCACCTTTTTACCAACTAATTCTAAAGATTTTACTTATTAAGGGTGCATGCATATAGTGCTGATGAATGGAGACCAATGAGCTTAATCCTTTTGTAAAAAAAAAAAAAAGATAAATACAACTTCAAGATTGTTCCACAGCCTTTGGGCCCTGTTGCTAAAAGCTCAGCCTCCTACTGTTACAGTATTTTGTTAATCCTTAGACTTTTTAGTAGGCTGGCATCTTGATATCTTAAATCACTCTCTTGTAAGTAATTAACAATAAGCTCAAATAGCGAAGGGATGCCTTGGAAATTTAAGGCTTTGTATGTAAAATGGATGATTTTGAAATCAGTACAAAGCTTAACTTGAAGACACTGTAAATACTTCAGAACTGGAGTTAACTATTTGTACTTTCTAATTTTTTTAATGATTCTTGCAGCAGTATTTTAAATTATCTGAAAGCTGCAAATAGAAGAAATTGAATACCCAGTGAATGATGCATTAAAGTAGTCAATACTACTAGAGATATATGCACTAATTCATTTCTCAGTATCACCCATATTTTAGGATATTTTCCAATATTTTTAAGCTGGAAAATATACATTTTAGATAGTTTTGTAATGTAATTTGAAGGACATACTCCTGTCAAAGATAACGCTGAAGTTGTTTGCTGGTTCAGTTGAAGTAATTTTTAGAAGAGCTGAGTTAAATAACAGACAGATGACAGATTTATTGTTGTCTGCGTCACTCTGTTTTTCGTCACATTTCTGTTTTTTCTGTATTGAGAGAAAAGCACTTACTGTATCATCCATCCACTCTTTTAACTCACTGACACAAATAATTAAGGTCATTATTTGGGAAACAATATTTTCTTTAAAAGTAAGGTACAGCTAAGCATTATTTACAAAAGGGTGAACATGCATTTTATGTTTTCTAACGACAGTTCCCAATGAAAGCTCATAAATTGCAAACTGTTAGGTCCGTGTACTCAGCCCTGTGGGACACCATATTAATGGAGAATATAATGACTGAGCACTGTCTGCACATTTCTGTATGTAATGAAATTGATTTGATACATATGAACTAAACCAAGCAAGGACTGTGCCAAAGAAAACCCAGTATGATTTTCCAGATATATAATGAAATAGCATGGTCAATGGTATCAAAGGCTGCACTTAAAACAACGTAATTATTGTGGAATTTTCTTTATTAGGGGATATAAAGATATTGTTTATAAAACTGGTTAGTGTCATTTCTGTACTGTGACCAGTATGGAAGCCAATGTGGAATTTCTCAAATAATTTTTGATATAAAATATTAGACTGAAGCTGCTTGTCAGCTACTTTTTCAAGTGTTTTAGAAGCAAAAGATTAATTTGAAATATGTCTAGAATTGTTAAGCATATGTGGGTCTCGTTCTGAAACTTTTCAGTAATGGTCAAATAATTGACACTTTTATTGCATTAGGAACTGTACCAGTCAATAACAAGCTTTTGATAATACAAATAATGGGTGGTACCAGAACAGCTATTGAGTTTTTAACTAATTTTATTAGGACTGGTTTTAAGGGACAGGTGGTAGCTTTCATTTTAGAAACTACAGTTATGACTTTCTGTTATCAAGTTAAAATTACTAATGTGATAGGTACAAGGAGAGTGTTTGCCAGTGTAATATTTCATTTGAAAGGTAACCTTGAAATGTGGAATATAATATTATCAATTTTATCATTAAAGAAGTTAGGACAATCTGCACTGTTTGTATTGGTATTGGTATTTTCCTTTGCAGTTTAGAATTTTCTTTGGTTAGATTAGCAGATATTCTAAACAGTACATGGGGATTGTTTCTATTGCCATCTATTAAATTACGACAACAGTCAGAGCTGGTATAAGGAGAGCTTTTTTGATACTTTTTAACACACTCTGTCTATGCCATTCTGAAGACCTGCAGCTCTCTTTGTCTCCAGATTTGCTACAGTTTTTGGAATTCTAATTTAAGAGCTTGAGTATTCTTATTAAACCAGGGTGAGGTCCTCTGTGCCTTAATCATATTTTTTTATTTAGGACTACTGTATTCAAGGTGTCTTTCATTAAAATTAGATGGCAGCTGAACTACACTGTTTTCCATAGTTATTGTAAGTTTTGATTTTCTCCAAATACAACTTTCTGCCTACCTAAATGAACTGGACACAAGGAAGGATTTCGTAAAACTGTGATATTTAGGAAAGGTTAAAAGAAATTTAGGGAACCTGGCTCATTGTGTCTACTATTCAAAGGGGGTGTTATATACAATTTCTTAAATGCAGTATTTAATGATGATCTCTGAGTTTTCACATTTGTGTTAAAGAATGTGTTTGTATGTGTTAGCAAAAAAATTCTGTGCAGGCCTACAGTAAATGTACTTTTTGTAAACACAAAACAATGATATAATAGAGTGGAAAGTTTCTGACTGAAAGTGTTCTTGCTTTCGTTAAATTGAATAAATAGAATTAATTGTCATTTGCACCAGTGGTTTAGAATTTAGAAGATATTTACTATAAAATTAACTGTTTAGAAACCAAACAAAATTTTAAGGTTTTTAAAGGTGTATGTATTCTAACTTGATAATATAATAAATTTAAGTAGTACACAAACATATAGATAAAAAGAGGCGTGTGTAACACACGTTTTTACTTCATTTTTGAAGTACTCTTTTTTTGTGAATGCATGCAATAGAACCCTGGTAACTTACAAAAATAAGTCTTTTGTAATAGTCTAATATTTCTGAAAAAAGAACAACAGATTCTCAATAGAGATACCTACGCATTTATGAGAGCAACCTATTGTCATTACAAAGACCTATATTTGATAGGTTACTTTCTAAATGTTCAAAGCTAAGTTTTATAAGCAGTTTTAAAAATTATTTCCAAGATTAGTTCAGATCAGAGTACTTTCTAAAGGCTCAAGGTACTAATGATGTGTTCCAAGGGGTCTTTACTTTTTAACAAATAACAAATACATATCCACATGTCCTTTTATGTGGTTTACACCTGCTGTCATGTAGCACCCCCGGGAATTTTCTCCTTGCTTACACTCATTTCGTTCTTGCCTTTTCATTGATTGTGTTGTGCGCTGAGGTTTTCTTTGCACAGCACAATTTACACATACATAACGTACCATCCTCACTGGCCTATTTTGGGGACACTGGCATGCTGAGTTAGTTTTGAATTTTCACTCTTCACCCAGTGTCTGTAAGGCCGTTCCACTGTCTGCTGTTATCTTTGCACCTTTTCCACCCCTGAAAACCCCTTGTCAGATGAGGAGCAGCACACCCAGGGTAGTGTTAAAGTTTACCATGATATTTTTTTGCTAGCCTGTTTATGCTATACAAAAGCTTTTGACAATAAAAAATACAGTGAAATGCCTCCTTTATGACCTCTTTCATCGTAGCTACTTATAGAACTTGATTTTTGCCATATGCAGAAGCCTGCTGACCAATCACAATACTGTAATCTTCTGTTCAAATTAATTGTATTTTGCACATAAAGTCTTTCATTATAGGCCTCCTATGTTACCTCTGAAGTCTGAAACTATATGATATTACATTTGAATGAGTCTCAGGCACTTGGTTTCATGAGAAGAAACAAAGAGAATATGCAAAACAGAATGGGTGTGTTCATTTTATATTCTTGAAGATTGAATGTAACAGGTTTTGATGAAAACTAATATGACAGTATATGCTTATCCAAAATCTAAGTGCTGATCTAAAAGAATACAAAAAAAATACCAGTAGAACAAAAGATAAGTATACACAGCACTTTTCTAACCATGTTGTGAGAACAGTAAATTAGTGTTCAGTTTTAACAGATAAATAGACTGAAGCAATCCTGTAAACTCGTGCAGTGAAATCATCAATGCTTATATTTGGTTCAAATGTAAAAACTTTCTAACAAGCTTTAAACCTACACTTCTTTTGCATGACATAATTAAAGTGGAATGTTTTTGAATTGGCAGGCTATGAAAAGGAAAGATGAAGCCTATAGTGGGCAAAGGATATATGACTGTCCTCTGTGTCATTTTGCCAAAATTACTCCTGGGGACAAATAAAGTTCTATTATGTTTATTCTACTGCAACTGCCCTAAGGGCACTAAATGCTCACTCATCTTGCCTGGATTGTGACTGAGCAGAATTCATTGCAGTGTTTCATTTTCTGAGAACATTATCTATATGTCTTGTGGAACAGAACAGAGCTGCACTTCATCTTCCTACCTTCTCTTTTCTCTCTCTCATTTATTTCTAAACATTTTATTAATGCAGATATTCCATGATGCACATTCACATTTGTAAATGGAACTAATTCAGCTACGGAGCTGGTGGTTTCTTTGTTATTTGCATTTCGTTATTAATCATGAGTGATTAAGAAAACAGGAAATAGTTAAAATCTAAATGAAGCTAAAAGAGGTAATTAAGAGTTCTGAATGGTAACAGAAATAAAATTAAGCTTAAAACCATATTGCTTTAGCAGCAAATAAATGAGTTGAGGTGAAATCCTGCAGCCACACACAAACACAAAACTGAGCAACTTACAGCAAGGATTGTCTTAGGAAGCTAACTGAAACATAAACACCAGAGCCAGAGGCCAAATATTAACATTAATAATTAATACCAAAAAAGTTTATCAAAGTAAAGAAAAAAAGAGCTTCAGTAAAAAGGCCGCCTGAATGGTACAGTGCCCAGAAGTATAAGTAGCCTATTTTTTGCTAAGGTGATCCTACGTACGCTGAAGGATGGTGGTGGAGACGAGAGCTGAAGTTGGTTGGCCAAACATGCCTGCTGAGAAGATCAAGAGGGCGAGCAGCAGAGATGGGGTAGAGAAAGAGAGAGACACTGGGGCTCAGGATGAGGATTCTGCTTTTATTTTTGATTTTAACATATTTATTGGATTTATTTTTTTGGTTGTTAATCTCCCAAAATGCTCTGCTTTTTTTTTTGATTCTTTATTGATAAGAAAAGTTGAATTGCATCACAGTTTTACATTATTATTTTATTATTGTAAATAAATGCACTGTGCACTTTGCACTAGACTGTGTGTCCTCATTGTCTTAGTCCATCCTCGGTTATGACTGTCGTTATCCCAGGCCGAAGGCAGCCAATTGACAGTGCTGACCAATATTCATTCTGAGATATTCAGGTTTGCACAACTTGAATTTCAGCACAAAACATTTTGCAGTAGCAGACAGAAACTTGTCAGAAAATCTCCCCAGCGAATGGCCCCCCTTCTGGTAATCTGTTGTTAAAACTTGCATAGAAAGCCCATAGGTGACTTGTTTGAAAGTTGACATTAAAGTGATCTACTGTAATTAGTCTGTCTTATGTCAACCCATCATTAACATTATGCACAGTTTGGCAATTATTTGCTTTGAAGTAACTATAATTTGTGAAATATATTAATGCATGGCTTGATGAACAAATATTTCAACAAATAACCCTGATTTCAATGAGACAGCTCTAATGTGTAATTAGATTTTAAGCCATTAAAGAAAAAATAGAATCACCCCAGAAGCTGCCCAGGAATGGCAGTTTTAAACAAATTAATTCTATCATAAAATTGGCAAAATTTGTAGAAATTAGAACATTCTGAAAAATGGTTATCCAAAGTGCAAAGTATAACTGGTTTGAAGATGGTTTAGCAGGAAAGGCCACTATCTGTAAAATGTGCAAACAAAAATACTTACTGGTGCATCAAGGCATGTTAAATAACTTGAGCTGAGAAGCTCACCGGATTATGATATGGAGATCAGCTTAGTGTTTATTACTGAGTCCTCATCATCAGACTGTTTATGCTATGTCTAAACATTTTATCCTTTCTCTCTGTCAACAGCTTTTTTCATGGTAACAAAATGTTTTTGATTGATCTTACTTTGATTTTACTTGATGTTGTATAGTTAGGCTCTGGTGGATTTAGATGAATTTGATCATGAATTAATGGATGAATGGAAAACATATATATTTATTTTTATTATTATTTTTTTCTGGCTTCCTCACTGCACATGCAAAGGATTAGGTAAATTATCAAAACATGACAAGACAGTTTTTGAGGGAGAGTCTCAAATCTCAGAAATGGCTCTGGAATGCCAGCAAAGGAAAACATCTGCAGTTCAACATCACTACTTCAATACCTGACACTGATGTGCCCAAGACGCCTACTGATGTATCTTTATCACCAGCTCTGCTGCTGCTCTGGAAACAGACTACCCCACCTTTTTAAAAGAATTTTTGAGCATTTGGAAGGGGTTACTGGGGCAAGTAGCTTTGAAAGGAGGTCTATGCAATGGTGCCCATTAGTTACATCAGCCTTGGGGTGAGTCACCAACAGGTTGAACCAGCATTACTTTAAGTAAATGAGCAGCTTCAGCTCCAGCTGCCAGTGGAACCTATAGAAACAGCAAGCCTGCAAAGTTGTACATATTTCTAACATAGTGTGCCTAAAGTTAGTGGTCCTTTTTAAGGATGGCAAAAAACTTAAAATGTATAAAATTAGCATGACTCCATTAGTTTAGCAATGGCAAACACTACATTGTGCTAAAATGTATGCATAGCTGCTTCTAAAGTAATAAATGGCAGTTATGTGAAGCAAAAAAATAACATCAGTAAATGTATTTTTGAATAAGAAAAATTTTGACAAAATATTATGATGCTCCCTGCATGGAGTTTGCATGTTCTCCCTGTGTCTGCGTGGGTTTCCTCCGGGTTCTCCAGTTTCCTCCCACAGTCCAAAGATATGCAGGTTAGGTGCATTGGCATTCCTAAGTTCCTAGTGTGTGCTTGGTGTGTGTGTGTGCCCTGCGGTGGGCTAGCGCCCTGCCCGGGGTTTGTTTCCTGCCTTGCGCCTTGTTTTGGCTGGGATTGGCTCCAGCAGACCCCCGTGACCCTGTAGTTAGGATATAGCGGGTTGAATGGATAGACGGATGAATATTATGATGCTAGTGTTGAAACAAACCAGCTTGAACACTGTGTAAATCAAGGTGTCAGTCTTAATCAGGTTTAACATGTTTCCTCCTTTGGGTTTTATAGATAGGTAGGTATTATTTACAATACAGAAAAACCCCTACTAAACTTGCCTGTAATCTAATGTGTTAAATATACTCCAAGTTTGCGTAGTGTATTTAATTTTGAATCTTTTTTTCATGTCATAATCATGAAATAAATCTTGCAATGTGCTCCATGAAAACTGTAAGGGAAATGAGGGAATGTAATGAATTTGCTTCAGTTTTCTCTTTTTTATGTTCATATAATGGACATGAATTAGTATGCCTTTGTATTGCATTTCAAATTAGTATGCATATCTTGTATTTTATTGAAAAGCAGTGAATCATTTGAAGGATTTATTCTTGTTTATGACATTAAAAAATAGTGGCAAAATAAAGAAAACAAAATTGCATTGCATTTTAAAGTATTTTACAAGTTGGATTGTATTTAATGTTGGCACAGATCATCCTTTATAGTTTATAAGTGTTTTTTCAGGATCAATAATGTTAACATGAGCATCAGCCTCAAAAGCAAAGCATATCTATACATTATTTTTCTTCTTGTCGGTGTTAGATGTTTCATGGTGCTAAAGCGTCACTACTGTCAGCCATTTTCATTTGTAGTCTTTACTCAGGTACTGGTGTGCGTTTCTGTGTAATGTGTCTGCTAGCTGTCAAATATGCATTATAGTGTCTTTCATTCCGTACTACTAATATTATTTGTATATAAAAAAAAAAAAAGCTAAAATACAACTAGTACCATTATGTTTTCTGAATTTTGGTATCTCTTTAATGATGTACTTGATATGAAATTTGCAAAACTGAACGGTCTGCTTCTTGAACAGATAGTCACAGCTACAACACGAGGGACACACTTTATAAAACGTTTACAAGAGAACTCTAAGTGTAGATGGCTGGAGCAAAAAAAGCTTCAGTTAATTTTTTATGGCCATATTGGCATGTTTCTACAATCCTGTTGCTATACAGGTACAGTGCACATTTCTTTTTTCTTCATTGAATAGCCATTTTTTAAGATAAAATGAAAATGAAACTGAAATGGTTTTCCCAAAATGAAAACTACTTGAGTTAAATTGCCAGAAATAAAATCTAAAATGCAAAAGATTAAATTTTCATGAAACTAAAATGAAAACAAAATGGCAGGTGAAAAGATAATAGAAGTCAGTAAGCCAATTTCTAACCTGCTTAGTCCTAAAACAGGGTCACGGGGGTCTGCTGGAACCTAATCTAGCTAGCATAGGGTGCAAAGCAAGAACAAACCTGGACAGGGCGCCAGTCCATCATGGAACAGATTATAGAAATAAAAAATAATAATAAAAAAAAAACTATCATAGTCTTGATTTTCACATGTACAGAGTACAGTGAAATTCTTACCTGCATGTAAAACCAACATCAACCAACAATCAACACCCTCTAGCGCCTTGATGAACAAGAATGTAGCAAAATGCTTGCCAGCTTACCTGATGCATCCCTTACTCGTGTTTCCATAACCCATTGTAGAAAAATCCTGAGTAAGCCCCATGCTGTCTTAAGTGAGCATCAGGTTAAAGAGACAAGATAAAATAATTCCAGTTGGAAATGGAGACGAGTAAAGAAAAAAAATTTTTTTTTGCTTTCACTTTATGAATTAAGAGTTTTTTTGGGGCATGAAAGTATAATCTACACTAGTGGATGGTGAGCTATCACCATATAGAAGTTTGCCTGGAAATACAGGTATTTGCCTAACAAGAACTAAAAGTGTCATATGAGAATAATAAAGCAGTACTATAATGCACTACAATAAATGATTTCCTATTTTGGCACTAAACCATGACTACACATATAGGCTGCTAAAATTAAATTATGGAATAATGCAGCTCCTCTTTGTTTAGATTAAAAAGACTAATTTTGAACTAGATCTGGATTTATGAATGGGACAGAGTGTGAGGTGTACTTATATGTCTTGACCTAATGTAGTTTACCTATTAAGTTGTTGACTACCTGTACAACATTTAATTATTCTTTCATATAACAGTTTTAATGCTTGTGCCAATAATACAGTACTGTTGTTTTCGTTTAGGTGCAGATATAGAACCATTGCATTGCCGTGTTGTTTCTTTTCTTTATGTATTAAAGGCTCAATCTGTGCCTTATTTAAAGTGATGCCTTGAATAAATATATGAATGTCTGGTGCTGCTTTACTTTGTAGTTAGTACAAAAGTGAGAGTAGGTGGTGAGGAGATAATGAAACTTCCTTTTTTAATGCATCTCTTTTAAAACCACTCAGATATTTCAGCATTAGTAACAGCTTTCACATGCATCTGTTCATGTTGCATATTGATTGTCTGCCACCGCAGTACTGAGTAGGTGCAGTCAAAGAAACTTTCTAATTTACACTGCTCAATTTAGTAACCAATACAGACAATGTTATAGTACTGCTCTATGGAAAAGAATTTTCTGTCAGATAAAAATTAGGGAAACTGCTACATAATGCAAACATGTAATTGTTATATCCGTAAAACTGTTTATCACTGTATTAATTAGCTTTTATGGTTATCTGTATAAGATAGGCACTCCTGTTTTTTTCTTTATTACTGTAGTATTTCCACACATCCCTGAGGAGAGGTAATTATTTATGTAAATTCTAATCTTCTGTACTTGTTATCTTTAAGGAATAATAACTACATTCTTTGCAATTAGCACATGGTGATATGATCTGGTGTAATATGAAGTACAGTATAGTTTATTGTGTGGTGCAAAACAGTACAGGTGAAATTAATTTGCTCTGATGTGCTATAATTATAATGGCAGACAACACAAAGAATTACATAAAGAGCCAGAACCTCTCACACTTTCAGTTTCTCTCATATTGCCTACTTGGTCTGCAGACAGCAACACTTTACTTCTGTCAGTCAGAACTTTTTCATTTACCTCCATATTTAAAAGTATTCGCTATTTTCAACACAGCAGGCATTTCTCTTTCAAAGAAGCCTGCAGCCAAGTCATTTTGAGAGCATTTTGCAGATTGGGAGCTTCATCTTCTAAAGTGACCTTAGATCCCAATCTCCTGTAGTGGCGCTGAAATTCAGATGTAAAACCCACTGTGGATCGTGACGGCAACCTCACAGGAAAAGCACTGTGCTGGTTCTGGGCAAATTAACTGCTAAATGGTACCATTTAGCCATTTCTTCAGAAGGGAAATTTTAAAGCAGCAGGCTCCCACTGGAACTGTGAAATTAGTTTAACTTGCTAGTATCCTGTTACCAAATCTGATAGCTTTATGTCCCTATGGATTAATACAGCAACATAATTCAAGCTGTTACAAATAGAAGTTGTATATGAGCCTAAAAGCAATCACAATGCCTTCTGGTCATCCAGCTTAAATTGCAGTGATAGTTATGACAGGAAATTGCCATTCTTTCATGACATGACTGCTGAGCATTCGCTATGCATTATGAGTAATCTTTCATTACTGCCATCTTCTTTTACCATGCCTATGATTGCTAACATCTTGCTGGTCTTGAGTTGCAGCACTCTGTGCACATCTCTTAATGAACATGTTGTAGTTTGGAGTGTATTAACAGTAAAGAGCACAGAAGCACTTTTGTGGCACTTGACAGATTTTATCAATTAATACTTTTTTTATATTGTGACTCATGAACATGAGTCTGTGAAAGAAAGTGAATGGGAAAAAAAACTGAAAAGTTTCCAAAACATACCACTCAAAGCCAAAAAAAGTATTAAGTTTGAATATTTTTGCAATTGTCTTTCTGCCTTTACATATTGCAAGAGCCATCATGTTTCAAAATATTGACATGTTTATTGAATTCTGAGTGAGTCCCTAATCAAGAAAGAGTCATGCTGAGCAGGAAAATTAATGGTGAAGTTATATGAAAAGTGTTAAGAAGAGCTTAATGGAGCTGCAAGATGAATGTGCTTAATGACTGCTGATATTAGAACACAGGAGACATGCTTTTCAGTTTTACTGGATATTTTGCAAATTGGCAGAATCAAAAATATTTGTGTGCTTTCAGTTTACAAAGTAGTATAATAATGTTACCATCAGTTTTGTGTTTATAGAAAATCAGGTATGAGATTCACTATGTTTAATATCATTATATGCCTGACTATTGTCATTCAGCAGAGTATAAATGCAGTAGCTTTGTGTTTTTTTCTAAAACTTAGTTTGCCAGTTGTTTGCAGCAACTTCACACCTATTTTCCCAAAGTAGGAAATTTCCCAACATAGATAACTAGCCCTTTCTACAAAATCAAAATGTACATCATCTAAACAGTTCCTTTTCCGAATTACTTCACTTTGTATTATATCAATAAGAAATGAGAAATTCATTAGATGGTCATTTTCATATCAAGATTCATCTGTCCACTTTCTGAACACATTTACCTTATGACATTATTGTGAGACACCTGGGCTCATCCAATAGTACTGGGTGTAATGTAATTTGCAATCCTGGACATAAAATCATTCCATAACAAGGCAGCTTCATAAATACACCAGCACTCACTTAGGCAGGGCAGTTCAGAGTAACTATCCATCCATCCATCCATTTTCCAACCCGCTGAATCCGAACACAGGGTCACGGGGAGCCAACACAGGGCACAAGGCAGGAACCAATCCTGGGCAGGGTGCCAACCCACCACAGGATACACACACACACCAAGCACAAACTAGAGCCAATTCAGAATCGCCAATCCACCTAACCTGCATGTCTTTGGACAGTGGGAGGAAACCCACGGGGAGAAAATGCAAACTCCACGCAGGAAGGACCCAGGAAGCGAACCCGGGTCTCCTACCACTGCGCCACCATGCCGCCCTCAGAGTAACTATTCCGCGAATAATGCAAACCTTGCACAAACTTCTGATGCACACAGAAAGAACATGTAAAATACAAATTGTGCCTAGATTAGGAATCAAACCCAGGTCCGTGGTGCTGTGAGACAGCAGAGATACAGTAAAGTGACTAAAAGATTCTATTTATTCTAGAAATGCCATTTTTATAAGGTCAGAGAGTTGTTATACAAACTTGTTTTGCCTAATCTGACAGGTGACTCATTTTTGATGAATCCTTTCAAAAGGTAATTTTGAAACAGGAAAATACTGCAGAAAAGCCTTACATTTTTGTTTGAGGGATGTTGGGAGCGGCCTGTGTGGTGGTTTTATATACTGCATATTTAAAAAAATCTAAATGCCACAAAATATCCTCAAGCTGTACAAACTTCAATATGTCATGGTAACTCAGTGCCTGCTTTCTGCCACTTGCCAACCACAATGGCAGTAAATCTGGCTAGAGGGTTCTTTTTTCATTTTCTTTAAATTATTTATAATTTTTACATTAAAATACCTTAAATTCACATTTGTGGGATATAAAACCCCAGGAGCAGTTGCCAAAGCAGGCAGTTAATCATCTAACAAGTGCTACACAAAGGAATGTGCATCACAGAAAATCCAAGTACAAATCTGTTTTCTGTACTGCATAAATTAGTTTGCTCTTCTGGTGTTGTGCACCTTATTTCCTGTTATTTATTTATTTATTTTATATATTTTATTATCCTGCGATGTGCTGGTGCCCTGCCCTGGGTTTGTTTCCTGCCCTGTTGGCTGGGATTGGCTCCTGCAGACCCCCATGACCCTGTAGTTAGGATATAGCGGGTTAGATAATGGATGGATGGATATTTCATTACCAGTTTATACATGCTGTCCATCAGTGGGTTTCCTCCTGTGTTTTAGGTTTGTAAATGTGTATTTTTACAATAAATAAAAACCTGTTATTCTTAAAATGCTTCTAATGCGTTGCTATCTAAAAGAACTTAAGACCATGCAGAGTTGCAGGGTGGGTGACTGTTCATTAGAAGTGTTCATGTAAGAGTTACATCTAGCAATAATTTACTCCTTATGATCTTGGGGGAGCTTCCTGATAGAATAAATGCTTTTCAGAGAAGTTGGGTGTCTCTTTGTCTTGCTAGCTGTGACACTGTTTTCTGTCACTACTGTGTGAAAGTTCCATATGTGAAATTAAGTTTGCAGTGCCCAATGTTGTGTTTCCTCAAGCCCACTCTAACCCGTGAACACCTGGATATGAGATTTAATGCAGTTGAGTGTGGCAAATTATTAAAATTATAAAAATACTAGAACTCTCCAGACATAATATATTTCTTTCATGGACTGAGCTATATATAGCCCACAGGATATATTTTTGTAAATCCCTGATCTATTGAATCCAAATTAATATCAAGTCTAAATTGGAATGCCAGGTGGGTCCTGCATTCAAATACACTTATAATCACATAGTTCTACTAAATGTATATTCAGTTTTCTGTTAGAAGTAGTTTCTATTATTTATGCTGAATTTACTCTTAGTCAGGTTTGATTAGTTACTTCATACCCTGGGCTGACAGCCTCCAAATATATTCCCATTATTCTTTTAAACACTCCCTTCAATCCTATTATTCTCCATTTATATGTGCTGATAATACTCAAGTCCCAACAGTTAATTCTTGCTTCATAGCTCATATCCACAGTCCCAGAAATAGTCTACTTGGCAATCTTTTTGTGTCTTTGTGTCTTAATTAAACTATTGAAAACTAAAATTGCACACAGTATTATAGAAATGGCTTTACAGTTGTCTAATTTATCCCCATCTACCCTTGCCTTTACTCTTCATAGCACTCTGACTAACCCATTAGCCAAATAACCTTTTATGTACACTGCAATGTTATGAAAGAGGTGAGTCCACTAGGACTTTTTCATGATGGTTTCCTATAAGTCACACTTTCCTTTGTTTTCTAATGTGTCTCTTTAAATTAAGCTAATTCATTGCACTGCTGCAAGAGTCTTCACTCAGCAGCACAGAGCAGATTCCACTTATTCTGTTCAGACTTCACTGGCTTCCTGTGTATTATAGGATTGAATGCAAAATTTTGATGCTAAACAATAAAGCTGAAGGTAGCCTTGCACTTGGCTACATCACTAGTCTACAATCCACCTATTCTTGTCCAGTAAGACTGACTGCGACCCAAAATAATCTATTCTGCACAGGTGAGACAGCTTTCAGAGTTATTGTACCTAAGCTCTATCAAAAGTTATGAGTTCTGCAAAATTAATTCTTTAAAAAAAATGTAAACCTCTGTTCCAGAAGATATTTACCCTGTACTGGTATCCTTAACCCTTCTTCTAGTTCTCCTCCTCTTGTCCAGTTCATTGTTTTTGTAATTCTGTTGGATCTCTGCCTCTCAAAGCAGTGTTATTGGTTTATTGTCTTTTAGTACTATGTAACATATTTATCTTTCTTTTTTTTATACTATTTTATAATTTTGCTCTCCGTTTATCTTTTATTTTGTGCTTAATGCTTCAACATTAATTTATATCTACAATTATTTATTGACTTTCTTTCTGTACTTCTATTCCAATTGGACCATTTAGTAAATTTGGCATTTTCAGAAAACAAAAAATCCTCTGTGGATGTATCATTGTTACAAATTTTACTTTTATCAGAATTTAGCCAAATTCTGTCCAGATCCACAGATGTGAGGATAGGTAGCTCTACTCTGATAATCTGCCTAATATATCTTGTGCAAATTTAACCAACTGTTTCCTTAAATTTGTGTTTCAACTAAAGGTTTTAAAAGAGCAGGAGGTTTATTGCCAATCCTAGGGGGATTTTGAATATGTAACTGAGAAAATCATCCTTGCCTAGTAAGTTTATTTAAGCCATTTCTAAATCCAAAAACACATATATTCTGAATCCCTACCACTTGTATGTTGGTAATTCTGCTCTCATGGGGAATCAATTACTTCTACATGTAATATTGTATACCCCACTGCTATTAAATGGCTTTGTTATGCCGGCCTCTCCCCTGTGTTTCCAAGGGGCTGATTGCATAATAAAAATATATTCAGTCTGCATGCTCTCTTGATCCAATTCTCTTTGATTAGTATTAAAGGTAAGGGTGGGCATTCATTGACATTTTGTATTAGTTCCGGCTAGTATTTAGCAGGCAGATATACTATTAAAATACCCTTTCATCCATCTGATATTGCTGCAGAAAACAAACAGATGATTAATCCTTACTGTTTGGCTTTTGTTGAGGCGCACTATATATAGTATATAAATGCGGCACTCAAAGAACTGTAGCCAACGTTCTAGGAATTTTGGTAAAATAAAAGAAACAACTTATCTGATTAATAATTGTAATGTCTTGATTTTCATTGTTTTTAAATGTAAATAATATGATCAACAACCACCCACTTCCTTAAAGCAGCAATAATTCACACAGTACAGATGAAAAAATTGAAAACAGATTAGTAAGCTTCAAACAGAAAAAATCAATAATTTAATGCAAAAACTCTGAAAATGGTTTGTTTTACATAAGCAGACAGTTGCCCATGAGGGGTTAATGACACTAGCATTGGTCATTTTTTTTTCTCTTATTTCATAGGTGTCAAGGTGCTACTGTCACTTACAGACACATGCTCTATATTGATAAAAGAACTTACATACTTGTGTCTTTTTGAAAAGCCTTACCTTTAATAAGTATGAATATTCATTTATTGCGTAGACAGCATGTGGCCCTGTTCCTGTAAATACACACATATGAACACACAAGGATCAAAGTATAAACACAATGCGTTAAGACAACAGTTCTACAGAATTTTTTAATAAATGCAAGATATTTCAGTACATGATTATGCTGGGATTCCCATGTGTTCTGCCCAGATTTCTCACTGAAATCTCCTAAGAACAGGCAGAAATCTTTACCCGTATGGTGTGACTTTTCAGTCGCATGCTCCACAGAGTTAAATCCAAGCAGTGACAAGTATAATCCATCACATCAAGTCTTCTGTTAAGCCAACCTTCTGGTTTGCACTAAGAGTGCTACACTGCTTTGCAGGTGAAAAAGAAGGGGGAAAAGTACATGTTGGATAGAAATATGCCCAGAAATTTGTGCTGATAAGAGTTTTCTCTTGCTATGGTTTGGTCAAATTGGTAGCTGTTTATCTGATTGCAGAGTCATAATGGCCATGCGGAAGCCCCCTGAACACAGTTTGCAGAATTGGATAACTGCACAACTAGGCTATTGGTGTCATCCACTGAATCTTTAAACATAGAAATGGCCAGAATGCATTCTGTAATGAAGCTTTCATTATCTTCAGGTTAATGTTTATCATAGTTTTGGAGTGACTGGCACTGTTGAGAGTCAATTCCTGCCTTGTGCCCAATGATGCTGACCGAGACATGGGACCACCTTGACATGTACTGGACTAAATAGGTATAAAAAGTGAACTGGTACTAAAGTTGTATAAAATATTAAAGGGTGGAATTGACAAAAAATATATTTACACAGAGTAACCACCAGCTTGAGTTCACCATTGGCAGCCATTGATGCCAAAAGGCAGTTTCATCAACTTTGTTTATCTCCCTAATAACAATGATAAACTTTCATAATCATGATCAAATTGTCCTGAATGGCAGTTATTTCGTTTCTGTGAGAATCCTAACTGAAGGCTAACAAAAAGTGTTTTATTGGCAAAAAGATTTTCTCTGCTAGACTGGCTACTTTAGTCTTTTTCATTTGTTTCTGAATGGCATTCAACACATTTATTTTCAAAATTGCATTCTGAGAGGAACAAAGATTTGTAAATGTATACTGTAGAAAAGAGCACAACAACCACCAATATATAAATATAAAATGTAGACTGCAGACATGTAAATGATGTAAATAAGAAAATGACACCATATAATAGTGAATTAATCTTAATTAAATGTGCAATTAATTTATTCAAATGAGAGAGGTCAAATGGGATATCTGCCAAAATATCCTTTTGGGAAAACAGATTAAGAGATGATGCTAGTTGACATTTAAGGAGAAACCTAAAGACAAAAAAAGAAAGAAATCCTTTGATGTTCTTGGCTCAGCTTGCAGTATTACAGTATACGGTAGGCTTCTATATATTTAAATTGTCTTCAGTGTATAAAATACTGTATATACATTTCATACCATTACTTCTCTAAGGTGACAAAAACTTATTTTTAGTAGTTGTAGTATTGTCACATGCACAGAGTACAGTGAAACTGCTACCTGCATGCCTGATGAACAAGCATGACCTTCCCACTCATCTGCACCATGATGATCAAGAATGTAGAGCTTGCTCTAGATGAGGTATAACTATTTGTCTAGAAAGCAGTGTGCTTTTTTTCTTATAATTGGAGCGCTGAAAAATTGAAGGACTTATTCAGGCTTACCAAGGCAATTCTTGCCTGGAGTCCCTTAAGCGAGAGAAATGCTGTCCATAACTTCATAGGTGATTGAATGACTTGGCTGAATGGAAGCCCATTAAACAAGTTAAGGACATCTCACTTCAGATAATTTACTGAGTCTGAAGATTTGAGAAAAGTACAAGGCTCAGTGATGACAGAAAGAGGCTGGGGTCTAGAGAAAGAAGAGAGTTTAGCAGCGATAATGTTTTAATGGTACTGGAGAATGGAATATTTGGGCTATCTAACCCAAATCAAAAACTAGGGTTAATACCTGTTTGGGAAGAATTGGTTCTCTCTTTATTCGGGTGATCCTTTCTATAGAGTTAGGCTTTTTGGCATCATTCTATAACTGTGGGCTTGTCAGTGTGATTTTCTATGCTGTGGTGTACTGTACTGGGCTGGTAACATCACTTCCAGAAAGGTCTATCAAATGAACAAGCTAATTAAAAGAGTAAGCTCAAATATGGGACATACTCTGGATCCCTGAATGTTGTAGCAAAAGAGAGAATTAAAACAAAACTGAGTGCCATTATGAACAATGCTGTACATCCTCGCTCTGACACTGAGTACTTTCAGCCAAGAATTATTCAGCAGAAGTGTGTCAAGAAATGCTACTGGGGCTCCTTTATACCAACAGTAATATGTCTGCCTAATGCCTCACTGTGACTGTGACAGCCAAGTCAGAACGTTTCTTCTTTTTCATTTTCTTGCTTTTTAGTAATTCTGGTGTTTGTATTTAGACATATGGGTGTATATCCATCCATCCATTATCCAACCTGCTATATCCTAACTACAGGATCATGGGGGTCTGCTGGAGCCAATCCCAGCCAACACAGAGCGCAAGGCAGGAAACAAATCCTGGGCAGGGTGCCAGCCCACCGCAGTATGTGTGTATATTTATTTATTTATTTATTTGCTTATCTACCTATTTATTTATTTAAAGAGCTTCTGCAAAAAGCCACCCTCTAGTGTTATGATATTAAAGTTTGTAGCAAAACAGATAACACAAATCAGCTTATCTGTTGTACTCTTTACTCTTGTGTCCATACAATTTTTTCAGTTATACTGTGCTCCCAATCATGGATCCCTGTGAAAAAAAAACCCTCTGAAAAATTCCATTTATGTATTATCTTAAGGATCTCTTTCAGAATCCAAAATATAAATATGGTACTTTATGTAGTGGTATAAACACAGGATAAGATAAGGTGGTAGGAAATTGAGGAAATGGTTATATCTTAACATAAAACAATAAACTACCAAGATCCACTGTTCATGAAAAAAAGCAAGTCTTTGACATTAAATATTAATGTATGTTACATCTCCAGAAAGAAAACAAAAATATCTGTTGTTTCATAAATGTAAGGAAGAAATAGTGGTTTAGTGATGTTATGTTTTCTTGGAAGTTTAGCAGAGGCCAAAGTTGTTTTGTCAGAGAAATTAGGTATACCCAGTACCTTATCATGACCAGATTACTAAGTATGTTGTTAGAACATCTGTGCTTCCATCATATGTGAATACAGCTGGCTCGGTTAATTCACCAAATTATGTGTGTAATGGGTGCTTAAAATCTTTGATTATTTATTTTACTGATTTTTTCATATAAAGAAGATATCTTTTAATCTCCCATCTCACTTTCAGCTGAGTCTTAATAGCTTATTAGTTAAGTAATAGAAGGGCGAAGATGCACCATTGTTGGGCTGTGCTTAGGACATCAGTTGGCCGTGATCCATCTTTGCATAAGGCCAATCTAGAAGTAACCATTAACTTAACACAAAGGTTTTTGATGATCATTTGAACTGCATGTGGATGGTGACCAAGGATAGAATTAGAATGCAGTATTGACCACTGTATCTACATGCCTCCCTTCCTGTTATGAAAACTAGTGGAAGGAATTGAATCTACGAAACTCTTCTCAGAACTGCCTTTATAATTAAGGGTGGATCTTCAATATTAAAATTTTATCAATCCATTTTTACTTCTTGTCTCCCCTTTCAGTTCTGTAATACTATATGCACAGTACAAACATGCCAGCTGAACTCTTTGACAGAATTTATCTTCACTCTTCTCTTTGCCTTTTCTGAAGAAGTAGCCATTGAACTGCAGTATTACACTAGTAGTGTCGAAGCAAAATTGTCAGGGCTTTACCTGAAAAGAAGACTATTAGGATTCAAAGGATAGGCGAACAGAGTAAATAGCTTTATTGCAATAAAACAATAACACGGACTCAACCCAATTAGGCCAAATTAAGCTGAGCCCCGAACAAGCAAAAAATCATAGTTTATATAATCATTTCTTATCATCTTGACGTCATTTGTAACAATGCCTTTGCTGTCTATTCTGACTCACTACTCCAGCTGACTTCTCACATGCCTACCATGGCCATCAACATTTTCTGTATTTCGTCATTGGTATCATTCCTTGCTTCCTGGCCTTCAAACAACAGGTGTTCTCCTTATTCCCTCTTGTTTTGTCCTCGGGTAGTTTCTGTACGTCATTCTCTTCCTGCTCTATCTTTCAAGATACCCAATATTGGTAATTTTGCTTTGAGCTTAACTTATGAAATATGACTAATGCCTTTATTTAACTATTTGCTTAACATATCTAATTTACACTAAATCTAATGGTTCAGAAGCTGTTAATTACTTTTATGTATATTTATGCTAATACATAAATATTTTATTTTCCATAGTAGACAGTATACTGCTAGGGTTGTTGAAAGTATTAAAATATCATTAAGTATCAATTTTTAAAAATTTGTTTCGGTACAGTAATCCTATTTCAGGGTATGGATAGTACTGATATTATGATTACAAAAAAAACTCTAGGTTTTAAAAAAAAATATCCCTCATAGACTACCAATGGACATAGCTAGATTTGCAGCCCTGTTTCCCTCCCACTTACAGGTACAGTAGTTAATAAGATGGCAACTTCAGCATCTTTGGAGATTTCACCCTCATGCTTAATTGACGAAGAGGTCAGCTGAAGTAGCCTTTAAAAATACCTCAACTTTGTGCCAAAAGAGGATGGAAAACCACAAGTAAACCTGCATGTAAGATTTGCTACTGTGCAATACCAACTAAAGGTTCTAACGTAGTTGTTATATATTCTTATTTTCTGTATATGTTTAAACACAACCAAATTCTACAGGGTGATGAACAACAGGAACACTTTATTTTACAAAACTGAACCAACCGCATATGCTATTATCCTTCTCACACACGTGTCCCTCTATCGTTTCTTCCATGCACACTGCTCTAAACTCCACACCCCCTTATTTATATTAAACATGCACACACAACCATGTTCTTTACCATATAATAACATTTACAAATGAAGATGTATACATAACAGTAGTCAATTTAGCCAAATACCTGAAGGACCAAGAAATGATTCAATACAAAGACTTTCAAAATGTGAGTATCTTTTTTCTAGAATTATGGAAACATTAATTAGTATTAGCCTCTATACCAGGGGGTGGCATTGTTTTTCTCTAAATTTGCCCCCACTCTGTTTTGTTCAGTAATTTGAGTTTATACTTCTACCATAATAAACGATTGACAGGGAGAATATTTTAAGATACTGTTTTTAACATTTATTTTTAAGTTCAAATAATAATAATAGCAAATAACAATGCTCTTTTTCTTCTTTAAAAATGAATTATAATGAACAAATAACACCATATCAGTGTGAAACATACTGTCGACGATTGTTCTTGCTTTTCACTTACAATTTTGGAAGTTCTTGGCGCAGTTGTTGAAAGAGCAAGTCTCATGTCATCTTTAGGACCTAATTTAGACTTCACATTTTAAGCAAATTTACCTCATGAGTAGGTGAAGTTTATACCATGAAGTAAATACTGTATATCCTTGATTGGGAACCACTGCTGTTTACTATTGCATTTGAAGTAGGGATGTGACATCTGTTTTTTTTTTTCTACAGATTAAAATATTTGTTGTAGTCACTTAAATCTTTATCACATTAACATAGGGTTCTACAATTATTTTTATCTGCCCACTAGTTTTACTTGGTGCTATCCATTCAGTGGAACACAATTTAGCACAAAGGGTCCATTGCTGCCTCGCTTTTTAAACTCTCACCATAAAGTTTGCTGCCAGTGCATTACTTTCTTTTTTATTATGAATGAATTTAAACTTTCATCAGATTTTTACTGTCTAATTTAGGCACGATAACTTTTCACTGCTCAATTGCATAAGCAGTGGTGCTTCTTCTTTGGGTGATCATATGGTGAGATATAAGCTAGTTTACGGAAGTTTCCTCTTACCTTGTATGAAAGTTTGTGTCAATGTAACGCATAGCCAATATAATTTGTTTAAATATTTTATTTAGTTATACGGTATATTGTACTAGCTGTTGTTACCTGGTTTCACCCAGGAAATTTTGTTAGACAATGGGCCCTAGTTATAGTACCATCAGTTACTTGGATGTATCATAAGCACTATATGAATTTTATGTATACAATATTTTATGTAGTGTTTTTTATTTTAAACCAAAGGCTAATGTTATTGGCAGTCAGTGTCATGTAGCGGTTATGGATTTGGACATAGGACAAAAAACCCTGAGTTTGTGGGATCCTGAAACTTTAACCACCCGCCGCACACGCTGGCAACTTCCCCCTACTGGACTCCCACTTCGGAACCCATCAAAGTAACAGAGGGAAGTGAACAAGATAAGTGTGATGTTGTGTCAGGAACAAAGAAAGCAGAGACTGCTACTCAGATAGAGTTTGCCCACCTGCAATGAGTCTATGTATTCAAACAAGCCCATCTCACGAATGACTCTTACTATCTATAGAGGGAGGACCTGAACTTTAAAACACTTTTTAATTAAGGATGGTTTCTTGTATCGGGTGATTTCTGATTGCATGGTGGACAGGCAGATACAGTTGTTGGTACCAAGTTGGTATAGAGAGACGTTTTTTTAAAATTGTTCACACCCATGTTTTTTTTTGGGGGGGGGGGGTGATCTCTGCATGGAGGGTACGTGTTTTGAAACAGTTTTATTGGCTGAATAGGGGCTGGGATGTGGAGTGGTTTTGCAGGGTGTGTCCTGACTGCCAGATTGTTTCCACTCATAGACCCGTTAGTACTCCCCTCTCACCGATTCCTATTTTGGATGTTCCCTTTGAGTGGATTGGGCTAGATATTGTGGACCCACCTCCCAAGAGTGAAAATGGTTTTCAGTATAAGCTCGTGTTGGTTAACTATGCAACAAGATACCCCGAGATGGCCACTCTATGCAGGACGAATGCATAGACTTGGCTGAAGCTCTCTCGTAAGTTTTCATGCATATTGGCATCCTGCGCAAGATTTTAAGTGACCAGAATACGCCCTTCATCTCTCGTGTCATGAAGCAGCGGTCACCATCGGTAATGTCACCGATGAGCTTAGCAATGAGGCAACAACATAGCAAGGGGATGGTGCAAAAGTGTAAAGTGCTTTTATTTAAAAACAAAAAAAAAAAAACAAGGTGTTCAAAATAAGTGCAGTGCATTCAAAAGTCATTGAATAAATAATCCACAATCCACAAACTGAACGTGGAGGTTAAAATCCATTAGAAAAATCTTCTAAAAACAATGAGGTTAAAACACAATGCAGGAAAACAGTCTTAAAAAAACAAGCCTGGTGACTTGTGTACCTGCAACTCGTCTGCTCCTTCTGTCTGGGCTTCTTAACAGGGGAGTCGCCCTCTCAGCAGCTGAACCTTTTCTCCGCCCGACTGGTCTGTCGCCTTGCCGGTCCCTGGTTCCGGTAGGCTCCATGAACAGCGACTTGGGATTATCCAACGACTAAGGCTGTCACGCTGGGGACATCGCGTCCCAAGTTCCGACTCCCGCTGCCTTCCGCGGCCTTACACAGAGAGTCATCTGCCTTCCTTCACTCCCATCCTTCATAAAAACAAACTCTGTGGGAGCGATCACAACTATTACTCCCAGGGTGTCAGCCAAACACCCAGGCTGCCTGCACAGCTGCATGCAAGCCTTCACTCGCTTGCTCTCCCGCACCGGCTTTCTCTCTCCCCCCACTGCTTCCTGCTTTTTCCTCCTGCAAACTCCCGTCTGTTCTTTCTTTTTCATCTTTCTCTTTCATCTTTCTTTTCTCCCTTTAACTGACTCACGCTTCTATTTATCAAGAGGGCATAGCAGCTGTGGCAAATCAGTGACCCCAGGAACAATCACGGATGTGGACAGGTTCTCACCTGTGCACATAGGTGGGAAATGCCCACACTGCGAATCGCCCCGAGAACCACTTCAGCCACACTACCACACCCCTCGCTAAGCCGCAAGCGCAGTGATTATTTATTTAAAAGTGGCCCTTTGACGCGCTGTGCCACAGAGTTCCTCAGGCTTCATTTCGATCTCCTTGGGACGCTGTTGACTTTTCATTGGATGACGGACCAGATCCTGTGTCCCCATTCAATGTACATGGGAGCATATCTTGATGATGGCAGGTTCGGGCATTCCTTGAGCTTGCTGGGTACTACAGGTGGTTCATTTACTATTTTTTGCATCAGGCCATCCCCCTCACTGACTTGACAAAGGGCTAATAGAACCGTAATATTGTCTGGACCAATGTGTGTGACAGGGCCTTCTCAGACATAAAACCAGCTTTGTCCTCATTCCTAGTTCTGTGGAATCCAGACTTTTCAAAAAAATTTGTTCTGCAGGCGGATGCAAGTGCTTTTGGTTTAGGAGTGGTGCTTTTCTCAATGTTTCGAGAAGGAACAACACCCCATCATGTTTCTCAGCAGGAAACTGTTTCCTAGGGAGCGCAATTACTCAACCAATAGAAGGAATATTTAGTGATTAAGTGGGCAGTGGAGGCCCTCCAGTACTACTTGTAGGGGAGGGAGTTTACACTGGGGTCTCATGTATAAACAATTCATACACACAAAACTCTGGAGTATGCCCATTTTCCACTTGAAATGTATAAAAACTAAACTTGACATAAAGCCACACAGATTTACATGGCAGCCTTATCCTTGTGCGTGAAAGTTTCTGCTCTGTTTTACAAACTGATGGCACCCAGAGTCAAAGCAGTGCTACTGTTTCTTTTATCTGCTTTTCTTTTTTAGATTCAAATCTAGGATGTTCATTTTATCAAATACATCAAAATTAACTGCATGTTGTTTACAAATTTAATTCAATTGATTGTAATCATTATGTAAGAAGATAATGGTGCATGTAATGGCCAAACTGTTCCAAAAATCATGGCTGCTTTAGCGTTGTTAGAAGACATTGCACATGGAAGAATTAGAAGAAAGCGTGTTTTATGATGACTGGCTTCTAAGATGATTTGATTTCCAAGAGCTATTCTCTTGGGGCTATGTGCTGAACTGGCACTGGCTTTACAAAGGCAGACTTTGAGGAATTGTGCTCTACCTGCTGCTTTGCAAGTTTTGCCCACTGTCAGGTTTTTAGCCACAGGAGCTTTTCAACATGAATTTTCTGACTAATTGGGTATTTCTCAGTCATCACTGAGTCACGCCATGCCAACTGTATAGGATGTTATTATTTGCTTGTCATCCAGATATATAAGATTTTCCTTACACTGTGGTTGAACTGGGAAACATTAAAGAGCAATTCGCTGCCACATCTGGTTTTCCAAATGTAATCAGAGTGGTCAACTGCATGCACATTGCTATTGCAACTGTGCCAGACAAGTTACATTAGCCAGGAATGAATCACCAAAAGAATGAGCTTTGCATTACATCATATATAGTTAGAGAACCTATAAAAATGGCAGCTCTGCACAGTTGCAGGTGCTTTTTCCAACTAGTGCAGCAAAAGGCAAGCAGTCCTTTTATGGATAAAGAGCAGAGAATTGATCTGTTGTGGCACTCTGTGCCGACGCTATACTATAAAGGCACCTTCAGATAATGAATTTGCTTATGTAAATAAAAAGTATTCCCACTCTACAGTATTAATGTATTGTTCTATATTGCACAGAACATGTGTCACATTATGCAAGTATGTAGCATGCTTCATAATGTGGCTCACAATCATGGCTTGCCCATACCTGAAGAGATGTGGTAGGATGAACCTGACCCACCAAGTTATTAGCCAAATCGGACAGTGTTATAACTTCATTTGAATGTAATTAGCAGAATATAAAAATGGGTAATCAAATGCACCATTTATTCAACCAATTTATTTAATTTGTGATCAATATCACATTTTACATTCCTTATATTCCTTAGTTAATTGGCCACATCTCTTACTGCATCCATTATTATATTTTGTGACTCAGAACAGTGTCCATCTGCACATAGCCAGATGGTCGTCCAGCGGTTTCCAAGGCAGAAGTGCGTGTGCAGCCAGCACCTGAAGACTTGCTCGGCACAGCAGCACCATCACCACCTGACCATTGCATGGAGGTCAGCTTTTATATATTGTCTGAAACAGAATAAACAGACGGTGGGCTGCGACTCTCCTTTTCACATCAACTGTGATATCTGACCACTTGTTTTTTATTTTAAGGAACTGTGCAGCTTTCTGTATTTCAACTTTAGAGTGTCTCCACCTCGCTTTTGTGGTTTATACCACTGTGTAAGCCAACAAATAGTACGTTTTTCCTTGCCTCCACTTCACATTCGCTGAAATTCTTCTTTTCATGTGCTTTTGCCATTTTCCTTTAACCAAACACTGAACGAAAGGTGACATTTAAATTGATTTGCAGATTAAAATATGTGAAATTCTGGAAGGAGTCAGGGTAGGACAGCAGGCACGTGCGTTACATTTCATGCTGACTGGGATTTATGAAGCAGAAGTACGTGGAACTCAGCTTATGCATAAGTTTGTGCAGGTGGGGTTGGGGGGTGTGAGAGTTTTCAACTCTTTTAAGACCCTTCCCAAATGGGCGACATACCAAAATGTGACTGACGTGTCTGCCAAAGGCTGCTTATTCATTGCTGAGGCAACCACAGGTTCACCACAAGCTCACCGCCTCTGTGCGCAATGTGTCTGTTGCCCGATGGGTGTATGCAGGTAACACTATTACTTGGCCACTGACCTGGCCCCAGCCCTGCTCGTTTGTTGTGTCTGTGTATAGTAGAATGGTAGCTCCCACTGCAATAAATAATCTTGCTTTTGCTGTTTCAAGTTGAATGAAGTAAATTTTCCTTAAGTCCTTAGACTCAGTCTTGTCTTTTGAGATCAAGGCAGCAACTCATGCGTCACAATATATATATAGTGACAAATATATATACACTCACCTAAAGGATCATTAGGAACACCTGTTCAATTTCTCATTAAAGCAATTATCTAATCAACCAATCACATGGCAGTTGCTTCAATGCATTTAGGGGTGTGGTCCTGGTCAAGACAATCTCCTGAACTCCAAACTGAATGTCAGAATGTGTAAGAAAGGTGATTTAAGCAATTTTGAGCGTGGCATGGTTGTTGGTGTCAGACGGGCAGTATGAGTATTTCACAATCTGCTCAGTTACTGGGATTTTCACGCACAACCATTTCTAGGGTTTACAAAGAATGGTGTGAAAAGGGAAAAACATCCAGTATGCGGCAGTCCTGGGGGCGAAAATGCCTTGTTGATGCTAGAGGTCAGAGGAGAATGGGCCGACTGATTCAAGCTGATAGAAGAGCAACTTTGACTGAAATAACCACTCGTTACAACCGAGGTATGCAGCAAAGCATTTGTGAAGCCACAACATGCACAACCTTGAGGCGGATGGGCTACAACAGCAGAAGACCTCACCGGGTACCACTCATCTCCAGTACAAATAGGAAAAAGAGGCTACAATTTGCACGAGCTCACCAAAATTGGACAGTTGAAGACTGGAAAAATGTTGCCTGGTCTAATTAGTCTCGATTTCTGTTGAGACATTCAAATGGTAGAGTCAGAATTTGGCGTAAACAGAATGAGAACATGGATCCATCATGCCTTGTTACCACTGTGCAGGCTGGTGGTGGTGGTGTAATGGTGTGGGGGATGTTTTCTTGGCACACTTTAGGCCCCTTAGTGCCAATTGGGCATCGGTTAAATGCCACGGGCTACCTGAGCATTGTTTCTGACCATGTCCATCCCTTCATGACCACCATGTACCCATCCTCTGATGGCTACTTCCAGCAGGATATTGCACCATGTCACAAAGCTCGAATCATTTCAAATTGGTTTCTTGAACATGACAATGAGTTCACTGTACTAAAATGGACCCACAGTCAGCCAGATCTCAACCCAATAGAGCATCTTTGGGATGTGGTGGAACGGAAGCTTCGTGCCCTGGATGTGCATCCCACAAATCTCCATCAACTGCAAGATGCTATCCTATCAATATGGGCCAATATTTCTAAAGAATGCTTTCAGCACCTTGTTGAATCAATGCCATGTAGAATTAAGTTTAGAGGGGACTGGGCGGTCTCATGGTCTGGAATCCCTACAGATTTTATTTTTTCTCCAGCCGTCTGGAGTTTTTTGTTTTTTCTGTCCCCCCTGGCCATTGAACCTTACTCTTATTAGATGTTAATTAATGTTGATTTATTTTGTTTTCTTATTGTGTCTTTTATTTTTCTATTCTTTATTATGTAAAGCACTTTGAGCTACTGTTTGTATGAAAATGTGCTATATAAATAAATGTTGTTGTTGTTGTTGTTGTTAAGGCAGTTCTGAAGGCGAAAGGGGGTCAAACACCGTATTAGTATGGTGTTCCTAATAATCCTTTAGGTGAGTGTATATATATAGTACATATATACTAGCAAAATACCCGCGCTTTACAGCGGTGAAGTACTGCCTTAAAATTTTTATTAAGAAGAAAATTAAACATTTTTAAACTGAGGGAAAATATACCAATAATTATTTGTTAAGGATCTCTTTGTATACCACATTGTGAGTTCGACCCACGGTTGTAATATGACCAAGCTGTGCACTGAGCTTACTCTGAGCATACAACGTACAGTTGGCCATGTGAACAGTAATCTTGTTTCAAATCTCACAGTTTGGATTGCTGCTGTCATAATCGGTTTAAGTTTCATGGTTTGTTTCAATTACGACAGTATTTGCAGGACTTGTGTTGAAGTGACATTCGGCATCTGTCAATCATTGTAAGCATAAAACCAGTTTCATCGATAACTTCACATCCAGCTTTTGAGAGTTTAAACATTCATAAACATCAAAGTGTCCACTACTGAAATCGTCACCTGTGAATCTAAGATATTTAAGAGGCATTGGCGGTTGTCGAAAGGTGTCAGATATTTGGCCATTTCGGTATACTTGAAAGCGACAACCGAACAATTCAGCGGCAGCCATCAACTCACATGCAGAAACATAGGTGAAGGGCTTAAGCATTTCACTCTTATAGTGCTCCTGTGTAGTATAATTACTGTATCTCCTATACTGTCATCAGTACACACCTTGAACCTGTCCCAGTCATTCAATACATAAGACACACAATGTTCCTCCGGATATCAACAGTGAGCCTGATATGGCCGTGCAAAATATGTAACAAAGAGAATGGAAAAGGTAGGTGCCATCTCCGGGCATGGAAACCACTCAGTAAGTGACAGTTCTTTGCTCGATGGTGATCACCCCGATAGACATGTTAATGGGGGTACAGTTGGAATGATAAAGGAAATGGGTACCTGAACAATGTAAAGTAAGTGTAAAATACCTACACAGTAACTATGATCATAATAAACGAACAATAAAACAGCAGAGAGGCCGTGGATTAAATAAAAAGGCTGTAGTTATCAGCAGGGAGACGTGAATCCCGTGGCGAAGCAAGGAAGGGAATGTAGAGACTGGACAGGCAGCCAACAACGTGGGAGGCGCTGGGATGGGGGACCCAACGCCGCATCACACGGTGACCGAGCTGCAGGCTATGGAGGTATATATGTACATAAGTAGGATTCAGTTAGTGTTGGGAACCCGCATACCAAATTTCTTGAAGATGGGCCCATAAGTAACAAAGACCGTTGAAAAGTTCAATATGGCGGCCAACAGTGGCATCATACCACTGAAATAAGTATGTACATCGGTTTTGGTTAGCGCAGGGAAGCCACCTACCAAATTTCGTGAAGATGGGGCCATAAATAAGAAAGTTCAACATGGCGGCCGTTGTCGACCGTTATGACCGTTACCCGTAGAATTTCGAAATGAAACCTGCTTAATTTTTGTAAGTAAGCTGTAAGGAATGAGCCTGCCAAATTTCAGCCTTCCACCTACATTGGAAGTTGGAGAATTAGTGACGTTGGAAAGTTCAATATGGTGGCCGACAGTGGCGTCATACCACTGAAATAAGTACATACATTGGTTTTGGTTAGCACAGGAAAGCCGCCTACCAAATTTCGTGAAGATGGGGTCAGCCTTCGACCTACACGGGAAGTTGGAGAATTAGTGACGTTGGAAAGTTCAATATGGCGGCCGACAGTGGCGTCATACCATCGAAATAAGTATGTACATCGGTTTTGGTTAGCGCAGGGAATCCGCCTACCAAATTTCGTGAAGATGGGGCCATAAATAAGAAAGTTCAACATGGCGGACGTTGTCGACCGTTATCGACCGTTATGACCGTTACGTGTAGAATTTCGAAATGAAACCTGCTTAACTTTTGTAAGTAAGCTGTAAGGAATAAGCCTGCCAAATTTCAGCCTTCTACCTACACGGGAAGTTGGAGAATTAGTGATGAGTGTGTCAGTCAGTCAGTGAGTGAGTGAGTCAGTCAGTGAGGGCTTTGCTTTTTATTATTATATATATATATATATGCCATCCATCCATCCATCCATCCATCCATCCATCCATCCATCCTCTTCCGCTTATCCGAGGTCGGGTCGCGGGGGTAGCAGCTTAAGCAGAGAGGCCCAGACTTCCCTCTCCCCGGCCACTTCTTCCAGCTCTTCCGGAGAATCCCAATGCGTTCCCAGGCCCAGCCGGAGACATAGTCCCTCCAGCGTGTCCTGGGTCTTCCCCGGGGCCTCCTCCCGGTTGGACGTGCCCGGAACACCTCACCAGGGAGGCGTCCAGGAGGCATCCTGATCAGATGCCCGAGCCACCTCATCTGACTCCTCTCGATGCGGAGGAGCAGCGGCTCTACTCTGAGCCCCTCCCGGATGACTGAGCTTCTCACCCTATCTTTAAGGGAAAGCCCAGACACCCTGCGGAGGAAACTCATTTCAGCCGCTTGTATTCGCGATCTCGTTCTTTCGGTCACTACCCATAGCTCATGACCATAGGTGAGGGTAGGAACGTAGATCGACTGGTAAATTGAGAGCTTTGCCTTACGGCTCAGCTCTTTTTTCACCACGACAGACCGATGCAGAGCCGCATCACTGCGGATGCCGCACCGATCCGCCTGTCATCTCAGCTCCATTCTTCCCTCACTCGTGAACAAGACCCCGAGATACTTAAACTCCTCCACTTGGGGCAGGATCTCTCCCCCAACCATGAGAGGGCACTCCACCCTTTTCCGGCTGAAGACCATGGTCTCGGATTTGGAGGAGCTGATTCTCATCCCAGCCGCTTCACACTCAGCTGCGAACCGATCCAGAGAGAGCTGAAGATCACGGCCTGATGAAGCAAACAGGACAACATCATCTGCAAAAGCAGTGACCCAATCCTGAGTCCACCAACCGACCCCTTCAACACCCTGGCTGCGCCTAGAAATTCTGTCCATAAAAGTTATGAACAGAATCGGTGACAAAGGGCAGCCCTGGCGGAGTCCAACTCTCACTGGAAACGGGCTCGACTTACTGCGGCAATGCGGACCAAGCTCTGACACCGGTTGTACAGGACCGAACAGCTCTTATCAGGGGTCCGTACCCCATACTCCCGAGCACCCCCACAGGATTCCCGAGGGACACGGTCAATGCCTTTTCCAAGTCCACAAAACACATGTAGACCGGTGGGCAAACTCCCATGCACCCTCCAGGACCTGCTAAGGGTGAAGAGCTGGTCCACTGTTCCGCGACCAGGACGAAAACCACACTGTTCCTCCTGAATCCGAGGTTGACTATCCGACGGACCCTCCTCTCCAGAACCCCGAATAGACTTTTCCAGGGAGGCTGAGGAGTGTGATCCCTCTATAGTTGGAACACACCCTCCGTCCCCTTTTAAAGAGGGGACCACCCCGTCTGCCAATCCAGAGGCACTGTCCCGATGTCCATGCGATGTTGCAGAGACGTGTCAACCAAGACAGTCCTACAACATCCAGAGCCTTAAGGAACTCCGGCGATCTCATCCACCCCGGGCCCTGCCACCAAGGAGTTTTTGACCACCTCGGTGACTTCAGTCCCAGAGATGGGAGAGCCCACCTCAGAGTCCCCAGGCTCTGCTTCCTCATTGGAAGGCATGTTAGTGGGATTGAGGAGGTCTTCAAGTACTCCCCCACCGACCCACAACGCCCGAAGTCGAGGTCAGCAGCGCACCATCCCCACCATATACGGTGTTGACACTGCACTGCTTCCCTCCTGAGACGCCGGACGGTGGACCAGAATCTCCTCGAAGCCGTCCAAAGTCGCTCTCCATGGCCTCCAAACTCCTCCCATGCCCGAAGTTTTGCCTCAGCAACAACCGAAGCCGCATTCTCGCTTGGCCTGCCGGTACCTATCAGATGCCTCCAGAGACCCACAGGACAAAAAAGTCCTATAGAACTCCTTCTTCAGCTTGACGGCATCCCTCACCGCCGTGTCCACCAACGGGTTGGGGATTGCCGCCGCGACAGGCACCGACCACCTTGCGGCCACAGCTCCGTCAGCCGCCTCAACAATAGAGGCACGGAACATGGCCCATTCGACTCAATGTCCCCACCTCCCTCGGGACGGGTTGAAGTTCTGCCGAGGTGGGAGTTGAAGCTACTTCTGACAGGGGACTCTGCCAGCCGCTCCCAGCAGACCCTCACAACACGCTTGGGCCTACCAGGTCTGACCGCATCTTCCCCACCATCGAAGCCAACTCACCACCAGGTGGTGATCAGTTGACAGCTCCGCCCCTCTCTTCACCCGAGTGTCCAAGACATATGGCCGCAAGTCCGACGACACAACCACAAAGTCGATCATCGACCTGAGGCCTAGGGTGTCCTGGTGCCAAGTGCACATATGAACACCCTTATGCTTGAACATGGTGTTGTTATGGACAATCCGTGGCGAGCACAGAAGTCCAATAACAAAACACCGCCGGGTTCAGATCGGGGCCATTCCTCCCAATCACGCCCTTCCAGGTCTCACTGTCATTGCCCGTGAGCATTGAAGTCTCCCAGCAAAACGAGGGAATCCCCAGAAGGTATGCCCTCTAGCACTCCTCCAGAGACTCCAAAAAGGGTGGATACTCCAAACTGCTGTTCGGCGCATACGCACAAACAACAGTCAGGACCCTTGGGGTGGGGGGAGGCCACCCTCTCGTCCACTGGGGTAAACCCCAACGCACAGGCTCCAAGTGGGGGCAATAAGTATGCCCACACCTGCTGGCGCCTCTCACGGGGCAACTCCAGAGTGGTAGAGAGTCCAGCCCCTCTCAAGGAGATTGGTTCCAGAGTCCAAGCTGTGCGCCGAGGTGAGTCCGACTATATCTAGCCGAACCTCTCACCTCGCGCACTAGCTCAGGCTCCTTCCCTTCAGAGAGGTGACATTCCACGTCCCAAGAGCCAGTTTCTGTAGCCGAGGATCAGACCGCCAAGGTCCCCGCCTTCGGCCACCACCCAACTCACACTGCACCCAACCTCCTTGGCCCCTCCCATAGGTGGTGAGCCCATGGGAGGAGGACCCACGTTACCTCTTCGGCTGTGCCCGCCGAGCCCCATGGGTGCAGGCCCGCCACCAGGCGCCGCCATCGAGCCCCACCCCCAGGCCTGGCTCCAGAGGGGCCCCGTGACCCGCGTCCGGGCAAGGGAAACGTCGTCCACAGTTTTTATTCTTCATTGGAGGTGTTGAACCGTTCTTTGTCTCATCCCTCACCTAGGACCAGTTTGCCTTGGGTGGCCCTACCAGGGGCATAAAGCCCCGGACAACATAGCTCCTAGGATCATTGGGACACGCAAACCCCTCCACCACGATAAGGTGACGGCTCAAGGAGGGGCCTCCACTATATTATATATATATATATATATATATATATAGTGGAGCTTGGCCCGAACACAGAAAGGCAGACACATTCATGTCACCCACAACACATTTATTTAACATTATTTACAAAGTGCACACAACCCTTAAGTCCCCAAAGTTCAGGCCTCACAATCCAATGTCTTCCTTTCCTTCAGGCCGCCTCCTTGCCTCCTCCCAGACGTCGTCCTTCTTCTAACCAACTCAAGTCATCACACGAAGGGAGGCAGCCTCTTTTATAAGCACCCGGATTTGCTTCAGGTGTGTTCCGGCAATCTCCCACCGACACGCCCCAGTGTGGCAGAAGTGCTGGCTGCATCCCTGGAAGCAGTCCGGGTGTCCCTGCTCGTCTTTCCCCCAGCACTTCCAGGTGTGACTTAAGTGTTGAGGTCCAGGGCTCCAAAGGCATAGCGGCGCCCCTGGTGGTGACCACGGGCCCCTACAAGGTTGAGCTTCAAAGCTCTGTACCCGTGGCCCCCAAAGGTACCAGGGCGGTCGCCCCCACATGGTCTTTGGAAGGTGCAAGCCCTCCTCCAGTCCTCCTGCGCATCCAGGCCGGGTCGCCACCACAGCCATCTCCGACAATGTATATACAGTATATAAATAATAATAATAATAATAATGCATTTTATTTATTTTTGGTGCCTTTCTAAACACTCAAGGACACCGAACACAGATTATAAATAAAATCAAAATACAAAAGTTAAAATCAGACAGAGCAATTGTAATCAAATAGAAAAAGCAGCCTTAAACAAATGAGTTTTAAATTTAGATTTGAAAAGTGAAAATGATTCAGTATTTCTAAGCTCAGGTGGTAGTGAGTTCCAGAGCTGGGGAGCAAAGCAAATGAATGCTCTGCACCCTATAGTGATAAGACGGACGAATGGGACAGTCAAGTGGATGGAGGAAGAGGATCTAAGGGTACAAGAGGGAATGGCAACATGGAGGAGGTAAGACAGATATGAAGGGGCAAGGTTGTGGATAGCCTTAAAAGTTAGCAGGAGAATATATATACATATATAGATATAGATTGAGGTATATACAGATAGATATAGAAATGTACAGTAGATTGGATATCAAAAATGGTGCTGCATTTCAATGCTTTTCTTAGTATTGTATCGAAGTTTGAAATGATGGTGTCATGACAATCCCTTATATGAAGCAATCTCTTCCAAATCTGACTATGGTGCCCTCTAGTGGACAATGTTTCAGTCCACAGCTGTCACATACTTCCAGCTGCCTGTGACACTTTTTTTTTAACTTGTTGAACTTTCATATTGTTCATGTGGTGCATCATTTATGACTGTATCAGCACACCTTTTTTAAAAACACTGGAGCAATTTACAACTCATCAATGCAGATTTTCATTAAAAATGTTAACTGTAGGAAGTTGTTTAAACTTAGAGTATTGACAAGATAGACTGAAATGACTCTGGCAGTGACAGCTGATGCTAAAGAATTAGTTTTGACCTGCACCGTTGTAAATGGGCTGGTGATGGGTGCAAAAAGAAAAAAAAATACTTTTTAACTGGATTTGACATCACAGAGCCATAAAAAAACAACTTCAAATAGGTCTCTTCATTTTCCAACTTTACACATCTGCTTGCTACTGGGCACAAACACACACTTCTCACTGCCTGCTAACATCAGGGGGGGAAAGTAGCTTTTAGCAAAAATTTAAATGCATAGCATATAATATAAAAACACAAAAAAGAGAAGACTAACCCTATAGCTCAGGAACCTAATCTGGAAGGGGAAGAAACGAAAATGGTTATAAAAATTGCTCTAAGTTGCCAAAACTTGATTGCTTCACACAGTACGAGTGTATGCATGTTAGAATATAGACATTTTCTTTGCTTCGTTTGGAAAATGTTGGAGTGGAAGAGTGAACAACGAGTTAACATCAACTATGTTGTGAAATTGATGAAATCTGCAATGGAAACTTTTCAAATATTGACTGACGCTGAAGAGTGTGTGTCTTCTGCACAAGTTTTTGAATGGCAAAAGTTGGTGCTCAAAGGAACCTATGTTTTGTCGGTAGAAAATGTGAAAGCAAAAATGACTGAGATCTTCAGCAGCCTTTCAGAAAATTATCTGTGGAATTGCTTTGAACGTGTGGAACTATTTTGAAGGTGTTTGTTGTTGATTTTCTTAATTTGTTAAATAAAGAGTTACAGGCGCCATCTCTTTTTTTGTGTCAGTCTATCAAATTTAGCAGAATACAAAAGGAGGGATATTAATGTGAATGCCAAATTTGGCAGCAAGTATGTTGATTAATGATAAATGTTATCTATTACTTCATCAGACATACAAAGGACAGTGTGAAACACATGCTGTCATTGGGCACACAATGTGCATTTGATGTGTGTATATAGTAAATACCATATCAGAATGGAAACTGTGAGACATGCCCGGACACCATCAGACAGACACCGCATCTTTATAAAAAGGTCTTTTATTTTGTCCTCCATCATAAATACACAACTCAGTCCCACACAGTCCACTGGGCCTTTTTGCCCCAATCACTTTAATACTGGGCCTTTCTCACTGTGTCCCTTGGACCGCCTTTCCTCTCTCCATGGGAGCCTTGTCCTGCTCCCACTCCCGACTCTAGCTCCCAGACTGTAGGAAGGCGGGCCTTTTTATTCTGATGTGTTCCAGGTGCTCCCTCTGACGTCACTTCCTGGTGTGGCAGAAGAGCACTCGGAAGCACTCAGGGTGACCCTGGAGGTATTCTCCTCCATCTTCCCAGGTGTGGCGGAAGTAAATCCATCCCGGGCCTCCTAAGACCGGGGGCGCCCCCTGGCGGTGGCCACAGGTTAAAATAGGCGTAAGCCTCCTTGTTCCTCTCCTGTGGTCCTGCTCTGTTCCAGGGCGGTTGCCCCCTTGTTGCCTGGAGGACATATGTGCCACCTTCCGGTCGCTCTAGGCGTCCCAGCCGGGTCATGGCCCCAGCGAATCGCCACAAAACATAAACTCAGGTAGTCATTTTGAGAAAAGATTATATTGGCTGTGAAATCTCTGATTGAATTTAAATACTGTATTGTGTACATTGAAGGAGACAAACTGATCAGATAATACAGCCAAAAATTTGCTAATGCAATCACATACCATAGTGAACTTCTGTTCACATCTTAAAGGTTTGAAAATGAACAGTGCATTTGATGAATGATTCTGAACAATGAGCCTTCTGTAGGCATCATGTAGGTCATATTTAGTACCTATCAAAGTACATAAGCTGACATAATTTGAAAGACTTACCATAGAATCGACCCGAAGTATAATGCTGTTCAATGAATTGCCTGTCAGACCCCCTTTTAGTCTGCTGGCCACATGAATGCAGCCGTAAG
Organism: Polypterus senegalus; assembly: GCF_016835505.1. Taxonomy (NCBI): domain Eukaryota; kingdom Metazoa; phylum Chordata; class Cladistia; order Polypteriformes; family Polypteridae; genus Polypterus; species Polypterus senegalus. The sequence continues at coordinate 95,507,333 of NC_053162.1, forward strand.
TCTCTGGGGATCACACAGCATATTGTTCTCTGGCTAAAATGATTTCTCCTGCTTAAAGTCAACAGCCCTTCAACCTTCAGTATGAATCCTGGTTTTCAGAATGACAAAGAAAAAACATCTTGGCATTCTTTAATCAGATTGTCAGCTTAAAACGGACACTATATTGCAAATATCTCTATAAATTGCATCTAATTCAAATGTCCCTGGTAACTGTATAAATTGTTCAAAGATGAAGAAAAGACACAAACATGGTTTTCATGTCTTTTCGCTGGAGTTATTCTTCATCATGTTTTATTGCAGATGCATGGACCAAATAATATTCTTTAGCTACTTCCCATTCATCAAAATTAGCTTAGCTAACCTACAGCTAATGTGTGTATTCCACATGATAGATATCAGCAGCTGCTCTGAATGATAGTAGTAGTTTCAAGATTATTAATGAAAACAAAGAATTCTGTGGTAGGGATTTGCAGCCTTTCAACCTTTTATGCACTGATATTAATATTCAGATTCATCTCTGCCTTTTTCGATTTATGTCCTGCCATACATGTTTATGCTATATGGTCACTAATGCACATCAACATTTGCTCATCTCCCATCATTATCCAAATTATTCTTCATATTAAGAAAGGAATTTACAGAGTCTGTGTATAGCAATGCACTTACATTTATATAACACAAGATAATTTAATAGCACAGAGCTGCCCTTAAAAGAGGTAGCTGACTAAAATCGCTCACACACACTTACACTTAGAACACAAGGACTTCACCTTTTAATGCATGTGAGAATTATACACTCTGCTGTACCTTTTACAGGTGGGAAAAAATAAACATGTGTCAGCAATTAAATCAGATCAAATCTGAACAAAACCTATCTCGAGATTTCCAGAATACTTTTCTAAAAGCAGGCAGCTATCAAAGCAGAGAGGGTAGCATGGCAGAACTAAACTGGGTCTGTGAATGACGAAAGCTAGACTTGCTGGTTGAAAATAGAGGAAATATAAGAGACCATGAACAATCATATTTGTTCCGCTGTGAATCCACAGTTAAATAACCAAGGCCAAAATAAATATGCTTAAATTTCTTTCTGCTGCAGTGCAACAACAAGAAATGCTATTTCCTACAGTAAAAGTTGAGTTGGCTGCCACATACCATTAGGTTTGTTAGACTAAATTCATAAAAACATACAGTACCTCCTAAATCTAAAGCCATTATTTATTTATTATTATATATTTTTTTCCAATGTGTTATTTTTTCATATGTAAAAATTACCTACTGTACATTGAGCGTCCACTTTATGAGGCATATATCCTGTGACGGAGAATTATACCAGTAAAACCATCACATGTATAAAACTCTGTTTAAAGCAGGTTGACAGGTACCTGAAGATCATGTGCATGCAGTTCAGACAGAATAAGAAATGGTAACGGATGCCAAAGTGTACTGCCACAAGTTTGAACATAAAACTATTCTATTGTGATTTTTACATGTATTTCGATTAACACATGGGAAAAGTGCTGCCACCATACAAAACTTCTGTCCAAACGTTTAGATCCACTTGGTGGATGCCAACACAGCTTGTGCTTGTAACAGAGGGGATACCTTTTCTGTACACCCAAAATACAATTCTTAAATTTCTTTTGCCTCTGAGCAATTTTTTTCTATCAAAAGGGCATTGGAGTGTAGTTTTCAAACATGCTACATTTCAAGAAAAGTGTTGGGATAGTTCCATTAAGATAACAGTGAATTCTTCTTAATGCTGCTGCCAGATAGCATTCTAGTCATGCACATTTGAGGTGAGATGGAAAATGTTATTTTAACCACCACTGTATTTGCAGCAACATTGGTACACATTGAACTTAACTCTTTTAGGGCAATTGTCGATTTTAGTCAACAGGAGAGGTTGAGGGCTCATGTTGACAAAATTCAACATCCAGAGGTAGAGGGCGATAATCAACTGTAAAATGCGACAAAACGCACTGTTACATTAAAGGTATGCCCTCTTTGGTTGGAGGAATGTTAGACTTGTTGACACAGCATCTAATTCCTGCGTGTGCATGAGGTATGAAATGTAAACAAAGGCAAGATGGCATCGACATCTTATGAGGGAGCGAAGCAAGTGCAGAAAGCAAAATACTCGGCAAACGATGTTTTTGCGCATTATCGCTGAGTAGGACTCTGACTTTTCAGACTTGGATTTTCTTGAAAGTGATCGGAAAATTGAGCAGGAGAGTGAGGAGCTGGCATCAGCTGATCTAACCCCAGTCAAAGCCACCCCAGGTGATTGGCTGCCAGCTGAGTGCATTTGCACATCTGACGCACCTGTGTGCCATCGCATGCGTGAGGTTGCACTGACAAATGGCTATATATTGTTCAAGTGGGCAAACAGTGTCAACACCATGACTGCAGCAGATTTCTGAAAGAAGGTGGTTGATGGCTTGCTGGCAGAGTATGTTGCAGTGCCTTTGGCAAAGTGAGGAAGGCCATCACAAAGAGCAGTGCCAGACAGGCTGACTGAGCACCGCTTTCCTGCAATATACAAGGACAAAAAGTACAAACCTGACTGTGTTGTGTGCAGCAACAGACCATTGAAAAGGAGGCACTAGAGCAACTCATGTTGTAGCTGGTGCAATGTAGCAATGCATGCAATTGGCTGTTTTGAGTGTTATACTTTGCAGGATTTTACTGTGTAATACGTATATGATATGTATGTGAAATCGCACAGTATGCAGGGTCATACACATGCAAGATAGTTACATTTGTCAAAAATAAATGTTTTTTGTTGATTGATGTGTTAAACCATTGATTTATGTCCCTTTTAGAAAAACATGAGTTTTTGGAAAAATATTCAGCCCTAAAAGAGTTAATAATAATAGCAATGGATACAAATATCATCATTACTGAAATTGTTACTGATATCATCCGTTCCAATGATTTTTGCATCAAATTATGCAAAGAAATACAAAGAACGCCAAATCCAACAGCAAATAACAATGAGCACCATTCTGCGCTTTTAGGCCATGGCTCACCAATTTCAGGCTAAGGACAAAATGGGGACCATGCCAATTTTAGTTGATATAATAATCATCCATCCATTTTCCAACCCGCTGAATCCGAACACAGGGTCACGGGGGTCTGCTGGAGCCAATCCCAGCCAACACAGGGCACAAGGCAGGAACCAATCCCGGGCAGGGTGCCAACCCACTATATAATAATCATTCACTACATAATGTTAGACTTAGTAAATAAAGCAAAGGTCTGCTTATTTTTTTAATATCATACTAAAATTGTCATTAATTCACATACGTTGTTGCAGTTATTATCAATTTATAATTGATATTCATGTGGTCATGAGTCTTGTTCTCTATTTGAGTGTTTGAGCATGTTTTCCCAGATGCCTCAGTTTTCTACAAGTTCCAAAGACAGGCAAATTGACCCCATACGTGTCAGTGTGGTCTGTGAACGACTAGTGCCCTTTCCAGCATTGGGTCCTGACTTGAGCCCAATACTTTCAAGGATAGGCTGCAGCCACTGCAACCATAAATTTGATTATTTGGCCTCACTGATTAATGAATACATTTTAATTTGCACAATATTTGTTAAGGCAAAATAAATTGAGAGGTACTTTTTAATTTTATGACCAGTTTCACAAAAGGGCAGATTTTGCAAATGGTTAGCCAAGTACTCCACAAGGTTTGTTAGAAAGTTTTTCCAGCTAATTTCTTAACTATAAGCCATTTCCTTTATTTTATGGAATTTTCTATTTATTTAGAAATTCTGCTCCTTCTCTTGGTTTGTTATTCTGCTGTTTCTGAAATTATCCCAGCTTTCAGTAAATATTTATCTTCTTGGACAATCAGCAACTTGGCCTGAAGAGGACAAGATATCCACAATGCCTCAACTGATCTCTCGCTGATCTCTCTTATTATTTTTAATGTTTTATAAAAAGCAGGAACTTACTGTACATGTGTAGTCATCAATAGGTTAAAATAGGCACTATTTTTGATCAATAGTTTTGGACTACTTTGTTTTTTGAAACTATTAATCGCTTTTTGGAGAAGAAGATACTTTGCACTAAAAAACAAAGAACTTGACAAGCAAGTAAATTTATGCAAGAAAGTTACAAAATTTAAAGGCACCTGTGATTAGGCAACATAGCAGCAGGAAGCACTTTCTGAAGTTCACATTATTGTCTGAGATGGCTGAAAATAAGAAATAGATTGGAATGAAAATCTGAAACCACTGTCCCTTCCAGGACCATCATTTCCCACCCCACCCTAATCTGGAGAAGAATGTTAAACTGTACATTTCTACAGTAAACAATAATTGCAATAATTGTGCCACTATATGCTATCTGCATAATGGAGCAGGATGTCTTAAGGAAGTTATTTTTCTGGTGAGGGATATTAGGTTGTGTATTTTTTTTTTTTTTTTATCAGGGGCGCAAGTTAAGTGAGAACTTTGTCTCCATCTATCACAATTAGATGCAAATGGTGTGTCTATCCAAGGGCCTAGGGAAGAACATAATTGAAGTGTTAGCTAAATATTCCCAATATATCAGACGAGAGGTATAATCGTGTGTGATCCTACAGCTAAACCTGCATTACTACTGCGATCTTGGACACATTCCTGCACAGTTTTTCTTATGCTCTCCTAACATACTAAGCACGGGGAAGTGCCATTTGAACCTAGGTCTAGTTCTCCTGATCTTTTTGTTGCCCAGGAGTTCTTTCTTTTTATTTCATAAGGAATACAACCATGCTGGAGCCTCCCCTTTTCTATCTTGTACTGTAACAGTGTAAAGCATTTTTTGGCTTAATTATATATTCTGAAGATTTTGCATTTGCCTTTTTTACAGCAATCTGAAGTAGTCCACTTTGAACAACACTACAGTAAAAGCAGGTGGATGTTTTTATTATTAAAGAAATAACAGGTGTCTGGCATGGTGATAAAATAGTATTCTCTGCTCTTTTAGCCATATGCCTTTAAAGACAAAATACCTCCTCTGGGGGTTACAGTGTTTCTTGTATTTTTTAGGCCAGCTATTCTTTTAAAATAATTCCTTTCTCTCTAGCATTTGCCTTTAGAAAGTGCATTTCTTTCTGCCCCAGATATGGATGAGCTGATGTGCATGTCTATTTAAAAAGAGATTCCATCATTCTGTCATGAAGGTAGCTATGCATATATTTTTGACTTAATAAGATAGATAATGTCGCCTGTGGTTTCTAGCAAAACATGTCAAGTACTAGAAATCGAGAGAGAACGGACAAGAGCAAACTAGAGCAGGAAATTTAAATTATGACTTATTTTTATTGTGCTTTTTATTCACTCCTTTTTCACGGATCAAAATCCCCTCAGTTTTCTTTGGTGCACTATAAATCATTCAGTTCAGGAGCCTGTCAGACTTAGGCAGCATGTGAAGATAATATATTGAACAGCCCCCTCGCTGCTATACCCACCTGTAACTGCAAAGGTCATCATTATAAAAGAAGAAACTATAGGAAAAGCATCTTGTCTGGGAAATGTGTCTTCAAGGCCATAGCATATATAGAAAACTCAATAAATGTGAGTCCAACATGACAAACAGTTCTTTGTTGAGTGATTGTAGAACAGTGGGCTGTTACCAGACTGAATGAACTTGTTATGGATTAGATGCAATCTATTTAATAAGGAAAATTGTTAAGTAAGCCATAATGAAAAGAAAAATGACAGTGTTTCTAATCAGGCAATGTGTATTAGAATGTTTTGGAACATGGTTGGCATTTACTCAAAAAATTATATATTTTTTTTTCAAACTCTATGCACACATAGTAAATTCTAAGCCCAGGAGACAAAAACCTATCCAGTGCAGCTTCCTGTCATTTTCTAAATGATAGCAATATGCAGTGCAGGGTCACGGGTGGGCAGAGCCTATTTACTGTATACTATTTATACAGCAATAGTTGTAAGGCAGAAAGCAGACCGGGATGTGATGTCAATGCATTGCAGACTATACTCAGTGCATAATCTCACCATTATTTGGTGTTTTTGGTGGTGCTTATCAAACTAACAGTATACAGTATGTTTAGATTGGGAGAGGAAACATATGCAGCATAGGGAGCTTTTACAGTCTCTACAAAGAAGGTGTACCATTCCAAAAATTAATCCATAATCCAAGCACTTTAAGAATGTTGTTGCATTCCATATCCAGCTTACTATATGGATCATTGGTTCAGAAATAACAACTCATCTGCAGGTGAATCGACAGTATATTTCAGCTTTCTGACTACGAGATATATAAATATACTTTTAATTAAAAACATTTAATAGATCGTAGTAGCAAAGTACAGAGTATGATCATTGTTTATTTTCTCTATAATATGCTGTGTAATGTGTATATTTGATTTAATTGATATAGTAATCTCTATACCTTATCAATCAAAAGGGCAAAATACAGTTGTTTTGTTATTGTTACGTTTGGAGCATTAAAAGGTTAACTTGCTCTGAGTCACATGGCAAATGAGACTGCACTGACATCTTTTTGGTTTACATGCTTTAAACCCCTTTTCACAAATCTATATTTTTTTCAAAGGAAAGCTACGGAGTCACTTTCTAACAAGAAAAACAAGAAGAGTCCAGAAGGTTAAGGAAGAGGGATAATATCTCAGTGGAAATGTTGTTGCTGTATGTTGTTGTTATGGTGTCATAGTTAACTTCATGATTAGTTTTGCATGGGCTGACAAATTAAGATAATGGTGGTCCCATTTTAAAAAAAGGTAACCAGAGAGAGAGTACTGTAGTTATGGAGGGAACAATCATACTTGGTCTCCCCAGAAAACCTATGCTGTTGGTTTGCTAAAAAGGAGTCTCTGGCAAGTGGTCAAAGTTCAGGTTGATGTGGATTCTGTCCTGGTGATAGAACACTGGGCCAAGTCCTTGTCACTTATTAAATTTAAGGTGTGGTTGGAGCCTTCCAGTGATGTCTGAACATTTTTATAACCCAGAATCAGGTTTTTAATAGGTTTTTATATGCTTGTTGAAATTTCAAAAGATATGGAGTATACGGTTCACTTTTATACTTTAGGAATCAAACACTGTGCATCAAGAATATGGGGTATATGGTTTGCTGCTATAGTGCAGGAATTAAAATATAGTACTCATTAAGCTGAAAGTGCTTAAGGTGAGTGTCATACTGCAAGCGAGATGTTCACATTTGCTCTTCCTGCTCAAGGATTTCATGGGCAGTACATCATGGTGCTCCTGAAGCTGTTAGCATATTCAGTTTAGGACTGGCTTCTCTGTTGATTCAGTTACTCCTTGATCATGAGTGAAGTTTGAAGAAACTGTGAGATTCACCAATACACTGCAAAGATTTTGTATAAAAATCATGCTTTAAGGTCTGTATTCCATTCCTCAACTGGGACTAATAACAGAATGAAAGAGAGTTCAGATTGTACAATGCTCCTTTACTTCGTGAACATTTGGGAGGATTTTGGAGCACAAGCACTAATGCTCTGGGTTGACAGGAGCCAATTTTAACATCTTATAAGGAAGCCTCCACAGGAACTCTGCTGGACATGGCCTAATGGGAGGACACACCGGGGAATGATACAATTAGTCTGGGAAGGACTGCATTCTCATAAATTCCTCAGGAGGAGCTGAAAAGTGTGGGTGGGAATACTCACTCCATAAAAGGACATGCAAATCGAAAATTAGAATTCAATAATATTCATTTTGTTCCCTCATTTCATTTTACTAGAACTCTTTGCACATTTTCAAATTGAGCTAAAATATGGCAGTAAATAGTAACACAATGCCATGATACACTAAAGCACTGTTATCAGCATACAACCATGATGTAATAATTATGTAAGAAAGTTGCAGGAATTTTATTTATATTTTATGTGTAGGTACACCAGCCACATTATGCATCACTGCCCTGGTGAGCAAGAGGATAAGGTAAAAAATGATTATGTACTATCAAACAAAATTAGTATAAGTACAACAATTCAGTAAATTTAATTAAACATTTTTTGTATTTAGTACCATTTAGTTACGCCCTTATCTCCTGGGCCTAATGTTATTAGTTCACTGGAGCTCCTTATTCTTGAATATGCTACATACAATTGCACAGGAGTAAAACATTCCTGCTGCAGATCAATTCTTGCTTTTTCTTAAGACTAGGTTTTTGGTGATGACACAATTTAAGAGGAAAGTGTATTTATTTGAATTCAAACAGATAATTATTAAGAGTAAATGGAATTGTAGTTAAAAAAATATAATTTCACCTGTAACACGTCCTGTAAAAATGTGAGCTTCAGTCAGATTTGAATGTAATGCTTTGATCGATAATCTCATACTGTTACAAAGTTTTGGCGGGTTTAGATTAAAAGCAATAGACACTGAATCATGGTTTAATTTTTGCTTTAATTTATTACATACATCATTGACATTCGTTTACATACCCTATGGAATTAAGTAAACATTATATGCATTGTACGGGTAAGAAAAGATATAATACTGTGAGCTATGCACAGTGTCCACCTCCTCTATGATCTGTCCATGGGGGGCCCTTTAGTGAGCTGTGCACATGTTTAAACTGACAGTTGCTAAACTGGTTTAACTGGTGCTTAGTTATTTAATAGAGGTTTAAGCCAGGTGTGCAGTTATTGTTGAAACAGGCAGCACTTGCTGAAGGATGAAAGGGGTTTTTAAATCTCATTTCCACTGGATGGCAGCCTACACGGTTAGTCTTTGTTTTTCACTTTGGCAAATGTATCAGGAATACGGTTCAGTAACACAGCAACATATCTACTTTATAAACACTATTTATAAGTGTTATATTAAACAAGGACCAAAAGTTAGACTCCATTTTTATATATTTTTACTTCCAAACTAGTATTACTTTCTAATGTAAAACATCTCAATAACGTCTCATTTTGTTATTTAGTTCTTGTCTCTTTTTGGTGCATAGACACCTACAAAAGAGAACAGTGTCTGCTTATGGGAGTCAAAGATATTATCTAGTGGTCTTGACCATGAAACAAAAAGGTTTTTGTTTAGCTATGCCATCTCATGGACATTTTTTTTTCTGAAGTGTGGTGAATTGATTAACACTTGAATGGTTTTAGCTGACATTTTCATCACACAGTTGTAATTTCACAGGTAATAACATTGCCTGCTTACAGACTGGAGTTACCCTGGACAGACTATTATAGAAGATGAGCTTTGTTATTGAGAATATGAGAGGGAATGTTTTTCACTGGGGAATCAGGAGAGCTGCCCCATGAATGGGAGGGACACAGGACCTACATAATGTAGATAAGCCGATAGTGGATGCAGGCCTTAGTTCTTCATCTACTGCTGTTCTATAGTCAGTTTCAGTTTGATTATATTCCTCAGTTATGGTACAGTTGATTTAACTGACAAGTTAAAACTCACAGTAGCCCACTCAGTGAAAGATAACATACTATTCTGTGAAGTAGATCTTCATTATACAGTACATTAAATGAATGCAAATTGTTACATTTACAACTATTGTTTTTTTATATATGCAGGTTTGCAATGCTTAAGGATCCAGCAGGCTGGCTCAGCGTTCACCCTGTAAAAGGAACAGTAAACACCACAGCAATTCTGGACCGAGAATCCCCCTTTGTTCTTGACAATACTTACAGTGCTGTTTTCATTGCAACAGACAATGGTAAGATGTCTTTTACACATTCTATCAATGAAGCAAATATTACAATAAGAAGAAATTATGACGGGTTTTGATTTTTTTTTTTTTTTGCTGACTCAAAGAAAAGTGCATGCAAACCTGTTTTACCAATTAGTCACTCTTGACTTTGTATACTTTAGCACCTTGTATAATGAGCATAATGCCCTTAACAAAGCATTCAAGATTATTATAGCTAAAGTGGAAACACTGTTTTCAGCATTGGAGACATAACCTTAAGAATTCATACAATCACTGTTAATTTTAAAACTATATATAGTTGGCTTGTACTAAATACACATTAATATGCCTTACTTCTATCCTGTGAAAAACCATGAAAACTATATCCATCCATTTTCTCAACCCTCATCTGGTCGTGGCAGGAAACCCAGGAGACATGAGGAGAACGTGTACATCGTAAATAAATTAGGAGATTACTTACATGAAAATAAAATACTACCAAACATGTGGTACAAAAGAAAAAGATTATACTGCATAACTAGAATAGTGTTTTTTGAAACTAGAAGTCACTAGAATTGGAGGGATGATAGATACCGAGGAGGCAGCAAAAATATTTAAAAAGGGTTGAATAATCTTCAAAACTGGCAAAATATAGTATGTGGAAAATAAAGTTTAATTTACAAAAGTGTAAAGTAATACACACAGAAAAAAGCAAAGAGCAACACTAACACTAACAAACATGACAATGATTTAGAGGTGTAAATGTGCAGAAGCAATTTAAAAGGCAAAAATCTGCCAGGTTATTTTATAAAATACAAATTGGGGATCTTATGTTCAGAATGTTTAATTAACTTGCTAGACTATATCTGTAGTGTTTTGTACAGGTCTGGTTAGCCATTTTGTAAAACAGAAATAGCAGCACTAGAAGATGTGCAGAGAAGAGTACGCACAGGCATCCTAAGACTAACGGTTATGTCCTACTCTGACAGGCTGAGGTGATCTTTAGTCTTAGCTTATGTGGTCATCTTGTCCAGATCTTTGTAATTCTCAAAGGGATTAATAAAATTAATCCATCAGAATTCTGTCAGTTAAATAGTGAATTAGTATTTGAAGACTCTGGTGGAAATTAAAGTAAGTGTACTGAAGACTTGGGCCAGGAAGCACTTGTCTCCACAAAGACTTGTAGGAATCTAATTATGAGTTGTTAGTTGAGCTTTGAAAACTTTCATCAGCATATCTGCTAAAATATATGCATTAGAAAAAAATGTATGTATTAGAAACACCATTTAGAAAATTTGATTTGAAATAGAAAGCAGTACTTATTTGGGTCCATTAGTTGTAAAATATTTTGGTTAACCATACTTTATTCATTTTGATTGTCTAATTTATGAAGTTTCTTTATAAATGGTTTAAGCATTTTCATAAAGTGGTTTGTATGACATTTGCATTTCTTTTTATAATTTAAATGAGGTGTTGGCTTTAATTGCAAAGAAAACTGGATAACATACAATCAACCGCCATGAGGTAAATGATTTAAACTACATAGAAGGGGGTGAGAAAAATCTATTTTTCATATGTTTATGCATTTTTAATTTTTTATATAATACCTACATATGTATCTCATCCCTCACTAACCTTTTTTTATGAATATCAAATAATGTTATTTTTATGTATGCTCAGCAGGGTGATTAATCATTAGGAAAAACATGTTGAATCCTGCTTTTATTTGTTTTATTTTACTAACCTAGACAATAAAAAAGTTTCTAGCCAACGGCAAAAAGGACAAAAAGTATCATTAAAATCTCATTAAAAAGGTTCAAAGCAATTTTATTGTTTTGATGATTATTAGCTAAACATTTTTTTTTTCACACGGCATGAAAAAGCAGTCATATGAAAATTCTGATGTTGCGTAGCAACAAATTATTTGAAAATATTAAAGTACTAATGCTAATAAAACATCATAAAATGTGTCGCAGGTTAACATGACTGAGATCCTAAGCAAGTTTTGCTTAATGAATTTCTGGTCTCACTCACTGGTCCAATCTCCAAAGAGTGTTCAATATATTTGGATTTCTTATTAAATTCATTTCCTATTAGTTCTCTTTTCAGAGTGAGCACACAATCATTTTACTAATTATGAATGTAAAATCTATGACCTTTATAAACCTAGTAGAAACTTGCAGGCAGGTTTGGCCAGGGCCTTGTAATTTAAAATTACATGAAGCATTGACCTGTGTTCATTAATATAATATGTAAAAAACAACTAATTCACATTATTTTTACAGAAGAAAAATTCCATTTTGTGAAAAGAAAATTGCAAATAATTAATTATTCTTTATGATGCCATGTGTTGATAACAACACAACATTCTCAGTCATATTGCCACATGTGCAAAACCCAATTATTTATATCTACTGTTTTTGTTTTCATTACAAATAAAATTAAATGTCAACTTCTAAGGACTTCCAAATTGCTGAAAATAAATGCTTTTAAAAAGTACATTTATATAAAATATTTTAATTAATCATGTTTATAACAATCATTTTTAAACAGACACTGCACACTGAAAAATGATCACAATTCAAAAACTATCAAAGTCTACAAATGTGTCTTAGATAATTACAGAACCGACAACAGTGTGTAGTTTCACATTTAAGACAAACGTGTCTTTATCTATCATTATTCTCTTTGTATTTCACGTCTTTAGTGAGTTGGTCATGCCAGAGTTTGATTTCACATCCATTTAAATCTCCAATATTTTTGTCAAGCCTAATGGTAGAAATGATATTGCTAGGACAAAATCATTGATGTTCCTTCTTCTCTCACCATCACTATATTCCAGTACCACATCGATAACATTTTATTTCCTCAGCAGACAGGATATGCTTCATGTCACCTGCCTTGCTGTTTAACCATTTTCTGGCTGCGAGTGCAAGTTTTCGTAGTCTGTTATTAGTAGAAAGAAAACATTGAGAGTTAACTGTAAATGAAACTGGGTTGTATCATGGGACAGAAGGTGTTATTTGATTAAGAGTGCCTTCTGTAATGAGTTAGTAGATCCACTCAGTTTTATGTGAGTTTTTCCTTTGGAATCTCTTAATTCCCCTTAAAATTCAAATAAAGGCTGTTAAGTTGGTTGGCATCACTGAAGCTTTAATAGGCACCATTTCATAAACATTTGTAGAGTATATGGCTGAATATGGCTTTTTAGATAAACATATCGAATGATTTAATATACATTAGAGCTGTCAATTTTATTGTATGTACAGTACATAAGGGTCTATGGACTCACTGGCCATAAATACTGCATCCTACCAGCCACTGCATGACATTGCTTTAACACTACAGAACCTTGATATATTTCATTATATTTTTGTCATTAAATTATAAAAAGATGAAACTACTCAGTCCTTAAGTATTTTTCCCATGTTATTTGACACCTAACCAGTTTTTAATGCAAAAATGTGCCATATGCATGTAGTTTTTAATAAGCATGCTCTGCATAAACACAGTTATGGAAAATATTATCTGGGAAAAGCATACCAAAATTAAGTAAATGGAGCAGTGAAGGAGGGTGGAAAGTGTAGTGTTCAGTTAGACAAATCCGACAGGGATTATATTAAAAGGTGAATGGTGAAATACTGAACATCTAATGAATCAGTTATTTTTGGTATTGCTGTGTTTTCTATTGTTAAAAGGCACTCAATCTCAAATACATTGGCATCATATTCCAAAATTTGAAAATGATCTGAGTTGGGAGGGTTGGTACATAAAATCAATTTATGAAAGTTTATTATAAAATAAAATATACCTTTCCTTGAATGTGAAAGAGCACCTAAAGTACTGATTAATGTAAAAAAATATATATTATTAGATTAAATTAACTCCAGGGTAACAGATATAGTTTGAAGTGAGAAGGCCCCACTGGATATTTCCCAAATGAGGGTACCAGGTATGAGGAACAAGTACAAGACCCATAGTCAGATCCAGGAAAACTTCAAAGGATAAGGGCAGCCTAGTCTTTCCGATTTAGATTTGTTACCATTGTATACCTTACAGTAGCAAGGGTGGGAAGAATGAAATAACAGTTATGCATGTTTTTAGGTGATCAGAGTAATAAGCAAGAGTTTAGAAGATTTTAAATATCTAGTAGATACTGTATTGTCATGTTTCAATATAGGACATCTTGGTTGTTTTAATGTTCCTGCCATTATACCTTAATTATTCATTTTCTCTCTATTATATTAAAAAAAACCTTTTCTGTTGTGTCCGTGTTATTCAGCCTTGACCACTCCCCTCCACACCATTCGCCCAATCATTATTTCTAGTGCACACATCCTCTCTCTGTATCACACCGTGATACTCTGTGTTAACTCACCCTTCAATGCAGTCAGTTATGATGGCAAAGCAGAAAAGCAAATTATCAGTTCAAGAATGTCGATTTTTTAGATCGTGATAGTAAAAGAGCAACAAGAGCTGATAATGAACGTCAAAAAAAAGAGAAAATGAACAAATAAGAGCTGCACATAATAAAAATCAAGAACAAAGAGAATTGTCCAATAAACGAAAAAGAGAAAAATATCCTAAACAATATCCAAACAGAAATGCAAAAAGGCAACGTTTATAGAATCTAATTTAGATGATAACGTAATTCATAATACAGTATTGTTTTTAATGTAATTTACTTTTTTTATTACGTTTTAATACATTTTACTTTTTCAATTCTACTTTTACTTTTCACTACATTTTATTGTTCATTGGTAATTAAAACACACAGTTGTAGTGAAATACTCAAGTAACTGATTAACTAAGGACCAAACTGTCTTCCTCTTGTGCCCCACATACTCTTCTATTTACCATCTCTTTAAATAAAATCACTTTCTCTAAGGGAGGAGCACCTTGATGCCCTTCCAGCGGTTCGACTGCGAGATAGCGGATGCCTAGCGCTTGCCCCCGAGGGTTGGCAAGCAAAGCGAGCATGGAGAAGAGCCCCCTAGTTATAATAAATTATCATATAAATTCAGCTGTTATAAGTACAGTTAAGTAAGTATGCAATGATTGGGATGTATCAAAGAATAAGAGTTTTTAGCTGTATAGTATTTCTCTCTATATGTGCCACTAATTACTCTCTATAAAGTAAACAAAAATACTTATATTAGTGGCCTGCTAATGCTTAGGTATAAATGACGACAGCAAATGGTGCATTCTGAAACAAAGCAGACATTGCAAATGTCGAGGTATCAGAAATATTAAAATGCTATACTCTATGTAGCTTAGTTTATACGGTCACAAACCTAAGGACACCATTCCTGAGTTATTAGCCACTAGCCATGGTACCTTTCAAAGACAGGTAATAGAATAATTTAAAAAAATATTTGCTATCTCTTGCCCTACATGTACCTTCAGCATCTTTCCTCTCTATTTGTGTATGTGTAAACACTTCTCCACTGCCACTTCATCTCCAAAGCATGTTTCTGTAAAGCCTGCGTCTCATACTCTGTCATTATTTTTGAGGCTTCTTTCTCGCCTCCTGTCCAGTTTTATACTTACTGTTTTTGCAGACGACTCTGTCAGCCATCTTTATATGCGTTTTCTCCTGCTCATGCTTCTCACACTTACTCTTCTTCTATCGTCACGTCACCAAGGCCAAACTGACTAATCGGATTGCTCAGTGGGACTGGACACAGAGAACTTAGTGTTTTATTATATAGTAGATTGTATGTATTTGGTCAGTATTTTTTGTGCATGTGTGATATTGATGATGCCTACTTAGTAAGCAAAACAATAAGGTAACAAACTGTGTGTTGTCTACTAGTAATGAGTTGACTGGCATAAAAAATAAAAACTTTTAGCATATTAAGTGCAGCCAAGCATATACTGTATGTAATATATATTTTTATAACTTCAAGCCAATACTTTCCAGATTAACATTCTCTGTCTGCACAAATGAACATGTAAACTATGTCCTTTATCTCCACACTCCGTCCTTTCTCACCTCCTGGTCACATCTCTCTTTTCTTACTGTAATACATAACATCGCATTGACTTCAACTTTAAGGGGCCTAGTTTTGAAAATACCAGTTTTAACACAAAGTAAATCTGCACTGGCATGACCAGAGATTAGATTATTAACATCTGTCTTTCTCTCCCTTCATGTTTTAAAATTGTTTTCTCATTTCATTTCATTTGACAGAAGATTGCATTTAAACATATATGTTGTGAAGAGCTAGTTTCTGTATGGTTGATTACTATTAATGACTTGCTTTAACTTTATTGGCAGTCTTGTGGCTGATACTAACATGCCAACTAGGGCATATTTTTTAACTAGAAAATTATTGATCTGCCTGAGGACTGCACATCTTCATTTAGATTGCTGACATTAATCCCCACACCTTCAGCGTAAGAAAAAAAACAAAGTACAATTTTGCAGAGACCTCCAGGTGGAGTACTGAAGCCGTGTGTAATGCTATTTTTATCGATTTACCTGAAAGTGCATTTAAACAATTTTAATCATTTGTTTATTTCCCTGATAGCCAATGCCTCTTGGATATAAAGCAAATGTAGAATAGTACATAAGTAGCATCATAGATTATACTGTATTTAAGTGTCATATTAAAGGAGCTGTTCTTGGAAAAAACAGTACAGTCATCGTTTATCCTTTGAAATAAAAAGAATGTTGTAATTAATGACATTTGAAAATGGTCTTATGCATTTGCTAGGATAGTGTTGAAGTTTAGTTCTTTAGAAGTTTAAATATAGAAAATAAATCTCCAATAACCCATCTTATTAAACCTGGTTGCAATCTGCAATGTTAGAGTTCATGTAAACATTACCCTCTAAAACTAGTAGTAATAAATAAAGAGTTATTCTTAGCTGATTTGACTCTCCTACAATTAGGAACGATGGCAGCTCTTACTTGCAGTTTGATATACAAATGACAAACTTTCTATATGATGGAAAAGTTACATGATACATCATTTGATGCATGTATTTGGACACATCATCATTGATAGAACCTGGTGTCATTGGGTGTTTTGGTTCTTTCGAACTGTCATACGCCCTCTTCCAGGCGATCCAACTGAGGGGTTGATCAGGCCTCAGCCTGTGTCCAAGTGGCTTTCTTCAGCCAGAGTCATCCAGACGCTATCTCTGCAACCACTAAGTTATTTCTGATGGTGTTTTCCCTGATGATGCCATGGATTCTGTAGACCTTCCACAGGGATTGTCCTGTAAACCCCCTGCAGCCCACCTCTACAGGTAATCACCTTTCTCCACCTTTGCCGCCGACAAGATCTCAACCATCTCCTAGTATTTTGCCTTCTTCCTGTCTTGGGCCTCCTCCATCCTCTTCTCCCATGGAACAGTAACCTCAACCAAGATGAGCTGTTTTGAGGTCGGGCCTCTGCTTGTCTCACAGCTTTGGCTGCCTTCCCAATCCTCCCTGTGATCCCTGCTCTGACCACCTTTGGATCACCTGACTCAGTATACTGAAGGTGCTCTCTCGTTCTAGTGACCATAAACTCCTCCTTCACTGAGCTAAATGGGAGTGTTAGTTTATTGCTGTTGCCTTACAATGCACTGCTGCTGAAGCTGCATGGCAGACCTAACCACCTCCAAAGATGGCTGCTGACCAGTTGCTCAAAAGTATCCACTACTGCGACAGGTATCTCGTAGATCAACAAGGGTCAAAGAATTCTTGGTAGGATCCCATGCTGGTAGATCCAGGTCTTAAATTTCTGGGAAGTCTAGACCTATCCACGGCCTTCTGCCATCCCTTTAGCTTGTTGCTTGCATCTTCTGTGTCTTTTAGACTACAGTTAAACGCCTTGCGCAAGCTCTTCACTGACCACTCTGTTATGGATGGTATCTGTTCTCCTCCCACTCTGAAGTGGTACTTTCCCTTTCTTGTGAGCCCAGGTCAAAAGACCTCATTAACCTGTGGATTCAGTTACAAACACAGCACCTGAGGAAAAGTGAGGTTTCATGAATAATTTGCATCTTCTTTGGAAGATCTACTAAAATGTTTGCTGACTGTGTAGGCAAGATTGATTGCACAGAACTACTATATCGAGGTAAGGTTTAATATCCCTGGGAGAGGCCAATTTTCACAAGCTGTGTTAGATGCTATGATTTTTCTGTAATGTTGTTCCATCAGCTGTGTTTCTTTCTTGAGGAGTTTTATTGCCAGCTTAATCATCACATACTAATAGTATAACTATACTGTAGGCTGTACAGTTGGGGTGCTTGTTTCAAGGGCTGAGGGGCTTATATGGTGACTGTATGGTTGGTTGTTTCATAACGCTTTATTATGAACTTGCTTATGTACCTGACATCAGACTTCAATGTTAATGGTGTTTTCTATCCAGTAAAGCTTGTAGCCTTGCATGAGCGTGGCTAATTCATTTTTGCAGTAAAGCCCATCAAGTTCTAGTCATACCTGTGACGATGTGGGTTCTGGCTCCACACTCCCATTGCTGTTCGGGAGCCCTTCAACACAACACCGTCGGTAATGTTACCGATTGAGCTAGTCAGTGGAGGCAATAAACATCTGAGCAAGGGGATGGTTGAAAGTGAAACAGTGCTTTTATTTAAAATCCAACAAAACAGTGTTCAATAAATAAAGTGCAGTTCCAAAGTTCTTCAGTAAATAATCCATAAAATGAAAATGTGGAGGTTAAAATCAATAAGAAAAGCAATCCTTTTAAACGAGAGGTAAAATGATCAGGAAGCTGTCTTTAAAAACAAACAACTGACAAACCCGTTGCCTTCATTTAAAACTAGCGTCCCTCTTGCTTCACCCATCAGGGCCGGCAACAAGGGTGACGCTCACTCTGCAGCTGACCTTCTTCCTACTACTGCTACTGCTGCTGTCAGTTGCCTCACCGGTCCTTGGCTCCGGTTGGCTCCTCTAGACAGCGACTTGGGAATCCCTTAACGGCCAAGGCTCTCACGTTAGGGACACCGCATCCCAAGTCCCGATTCCCACTAACTCCCGTGGAGAGTCCTGCACCTTTCCAGTCACTCCCGCCCTATAAAACAATCTTCTGCGGGGGCGACCACAACCACTTCTCCCAGGCGTTGGCCAAACACCCAGGCGGCCTTCAGCTGCCTCGGCGTCGCCGCCTGCTTCCTCCTTCCCTATAACCTCCGTTCTCTTCCTTCTCCTTCGTTCTTTTTCCTCCCCCTTTTTCTTTAATTTCTCTCCTGACCGACTCGCGCTTCTTTTAAAATGAAGAGGGACCATGACAGCTGTAACGTATTAGCCACGGGAGCAATCACTGATGTGGGCAGTTCCTCACCTGTGCACTCGGTGAGAAACGCCCACACCCCGAGCTCCCGCGGCTCGTCATGGCTCAACGCCCTCTCGCTATGCCTGCCGCAAGAGCGGGGATTATTTATTTAAAAATGAATGGTCTTTGCTCAGTGAGCTGTGGACCCGCTATACCACAATACCACTGTCAGATATGGCAGATGCACTGAATCTCTGTCGAGTAACCATTTTTGGAATTTGTTAAAAGTCTTTTTATTACTCACTAAATCATGTCAACTGTGGCCATTTGGAGTCCATTTATATATATCTAATAGATAGATAGATAGATAGATAGATAGATAGATAGATAGATAGATAGATAGATAGTATATATAATCTATATTTAATCATATATGTATGTGTGTGTATATATGCAGTAATCCCTCCTCGATAGATGAAAATCCGTGAAGTAGAAACCATATGTTTGTATAGTTATTTTTATATATTTTAAGCCCTTATAATCGCTCCCACACTGTTAACATTATTAGAGCCCTCTAGACATGAAATAACACCCTTTAGTCAAAAGTTTAAACTGTGATCCATGACAAGACAGAGATGACAGTTCTTTCTCACAATTAAAAGAATGCAAATATATCTTCTCTTCAGGAGCAGAGAATTTCAGAGAGAGAGAGAGAGCGCTCGCAAAGAAAAGCAAACAATCAAAAAATCTATACGTGTGCTTTTAAGTTTGAAGCACCGCAATAAAGCCGCATTTTTTAGAGGAGCGTCAGTATCTTCTAAGCAAACAGCCCCTCTGCTCACATCTCCTCCGTCAGGCGCAGAGAACGTCAGAGAGAGAGAGAGCACGAGATTAAAGCAAACAATCAAAAAATCAATAAGTGTGCTTTTGGAAGCACCGAGATAAAGCGGCGTTTCTTAGAGGTGCGTCCATATCCACTAGGCAAACAGCTTCTGTGCAAACAGCACCTCTGCTCACACTCCCTCCGTCAGGCGCAGAGAATGTCAGAGAGGGTGAGAGAGAGGCAGAGAGGGACAAACAAACAATCAAGCACCGCGCGAGAAGCATATCTTATAGCATTGAGGAGTTTTAGTTAATATGTAATACATGCTTTGATTGGGTAGCTTCTAAGCCATCCGCCAATAGCGTCCCTTGTATGAAATCAACTGGGCAAACAAACTGAGGAAGCATGTACCATAAATTAAAAGACCCATTGTCCGCAGAAATCCGCGAACCAGCGAAAAATCCGTGATATATATTTAGATATGCTTACATTTAAAATCCGCGATTGAGTGAAGCCGCGAAAGTCGAAGTGCGATATAGCGAGGGAATACTGTATATATATATATATATATATATATATATATATATATATATATATGGAGTGATACACATGCAGAGTAGGTTAGGGATTATGAAAGTATTAAAATTCAAAAGTCTCAAAAAGCTTATAGTAGAGGTCACATCAGCACTAACAAACAGAAATTATTGCTCGGTTAAATAACGGAACAGTGAAAAGAGACTGAATATATGGACATAGGTGATATGACAGAAGTATGTAGGTATTGTTTGGCTTTAAACATTAAGTCATTGACTTGTAGATTGTCTAAATCATGTTGCCATCAGGGAAAGATAGTGTTTCTTCCCAATGAAGGGGCCTATCCGCGAGAATTAAAAGATTTGTTGTTTGGTGAAAGTGAAATCCACATACACGAGTGGCAGAGGCGCGAAGTGGCTGGCGTGTAGTGCAGGCCAGGGGGTTTGCGAGCGAATCGAGAAAGGGGCGAAACCCTCTAGTGTATATATGTATATATATATATATAAATATATATAGATATATATGTATATGTATTAATGTATATATATATGTATGTATATATATATGTATGTATATATATATGTATGTATATATATATATATATATATATATATATATATATATATATATATTGTGGCAGTAGGGGGCGCTAGTGCTCCCTTGAACCCTCAGGTACAACTCCAGACACCAGGTAAAAGTCCAAGACTCTTTATTTTTTTTTAACAACAATGTGCACAAAGCACCCTCCACACTACTCATTCAAAACACTATTCTCTCCAACAATAAACTCTCCTCCTCGCCCAGACACTTGCTCCTCTACCTCCCAGCTCAGCTCATTGTCTGGAGTGAGGCACCGCCCTTTTATAGCCCCTGACCCGGAGGTGTTTCGGTCCCAACAGTCCACAGTTCCTTTTTCCTTCCGGGTCAGGGCAATCAGTCTTTTACTTCAACCCGGGAGCACGTTGTTCCTTCCTGTCACATGACCGTGACGTACCCCTGGGTCATAAGGCACAAAAGAGCCCATAAGCCCCCCCACAGCGACACCTGGTGGCCCCCAAGGTATCCAGCAGGGCTGTGTATAAACACTACAAAGTCCATGAGGCCCTGCTGGACCTCAGGGCACTATCCTGCTGTCAGGAGGGCTCCTCCTGGCGGCCTGGGGGTGAGGACCGGCATGAGAAGCCGGCAGTCCCCCACAATATATATTCAACTGTTTGATACCATATATAAAATGTTATGTTATAAAAGGAAGATATAGTGACAGGCAATAAACAATGCAATAAAGATTAGCCTTGCTAAGTTTAGAAGGAAGCCTTTCTCTGCTGTGGTCCCTTTCAATTCCTCATGTTAAGAGAGCCACAGGAGAAGTCACTGAAACAACAGAGAGACAGTTTTCACCTAATTCTGTCTTTGATCCCACTTCTTTTTCTTTCACACACTTCACGTCCTCCTTTTTGTAGCTTCTTAGAATTCTAGCATTCTTTACTAAAAAGCTTTGGAGGGGTTGTGCACCCTGCAACCCCATTTATTTGCCCACTTAAGTAATCTGATGTTCAACGGTCCTGTGACCAACCAGCATGTCAAAAAACATTAATGTGCACACTTTTAGTTTTTGCACAAATGAAAAAAAAAAAAAAATTGTGACAATTTGTGCTGTTTCTTTTGACTTCAAGACTGTGGTGTAGAGTGGAGTTCATTACTCCTAACACTAATTATTATTTAAGCCAATGCTATGGGATAATTCAGAACATTTACATTACAGTATATCTCTCCACTTGCATTTCTGACAGGAACTTGATTAAAAGTGGCTCTGTTGATTTTAAAAGTTTCTAAAGATTTTTTTATAGCAAAAAGATAAAGTTTTAACTAAATGTGCTTGATTTTTATTACATTAGCCTATTTCTTAAGATTACAGATAATTGTAGATATGTTTAGAATATATAAATGAAACAAATCTGCTTGGTTTCAGTTTGTACAAGCCTACTGTTTCTTCTGATAAAATGAAACATTTGATTTTATCACATTACTGTGGTTTGTTGACCTTCCTGGTTTTAAAGGGTTTTTTATTAAAGCTAAATATATAGGATCAAAGCAGAGGTAGTGATAGTTTTATGCTGCTGTTTGTACCGCAGCCTCATTAACTGTAGCCTTAGCTCCTCAGGAAGCGCCCGGGATTTATGAGAAGGGGTGAAATCTTGTAAAGAATTGCCAAGTGTACAGAGATTTATTTTTCTTGCATACTGTATTTGCCCCAGTTACTCTTGAGGATGGTGACAGAAACCTAGGTGGTGAAGAATATAAATATTGAGAAGCCGGTGGAGCTGTCATGTAATATCTAAGGAGAGCAACTCGAAAAGTAGAGCAGGGGGCAAAGCGATGAATAATAGCAACACACATACACATTTTATTTTTAAGAGAAAGAGAGCTGGAAGGGGAGAAGAGATGGAGAGAGCGGAACTGCAAGAGAGTGAACAGCAGAGTTATTCTCTCACACAAGGCAATAATTCTTTGAAGAACTCAGACTGTTTAAGAAGGAAGTGCAGTGAAGTGCTTAAAGATTATATAAAATATAAATATATATATATATATATATATATATATATATATATATATATATATATATATATATATATATATATATATATATATATATATATATATATATATATATATATATATATATATATATAGTTAGTAACTGGAGGATATCTACTGTGCATTTAAAAGTATGAAGAGTTAGTTTAATAGATGTTAAAGCTTAAAGTAATTAAGTTGAAATATGAGTCAAGCATCATCCATTGACGCTTTAATTAAGTTTTCTCTGGACTTTACTATTGGCAAAACTATAGATTCAATCACCATTTTAATCCACAGTTGGCAGTAAAAGGTAATTAACTCATTTTAATCAATCCCATTGCTATAAAATATATTTTTGCTCTTCTACATGCATACATAGACCTACTTGGCTGTTATTTTTCTATCATTTAGGTACCATTAAAAGTACATCAATGATTGGACAACGGCAAAGTCACTTTTAATATTATGTATTTATCACAAAAATTACTCCAGTTCTATGAAAATAATCTGAAAAAAGTTGGACACATTTCCTAAAACATGAAGGGCATCTGAAAGAATAATTTTAATTTTAAAAATAATTGCTTTTTATGTAAACTGAGGTTTAGATGAATTTTTGCCTCTTATGTATAGCTGATTGGTTTGTGGTTTTCCTCTGCTCCCAAAGTAGCACATTATTGTCACAATTAAAACACACACACACACACACCCAAAACGTGTGCATATATTATATATGCATGGAGTTTTAACATACAGTCTTGTAGATTATTTAATAGAGAGAGAGAGAGGTTAGGAGCATGCGCTGATATAGCACATTGCTGCATCCACCAAATGACAAATCAACTCAAGATCCCAGATTAGAACCTGAGTGCAGCCATGCAGCAAGTGACACCTCAGCACCACACTAGTCCAGATGAGTGTGGAACCAGTGTGAGGTTTTTTATGGTGGCTGGAGTGCCAATTCTGCCACCAATCCCCAGATTTTTCCCTGCAGGTTGGAGGGCCTACTTGCAGGGCTAGATGTAGATTAACCCAGGACAAAGCAATTGCAGGTTAAAGGCCTTGCTCAGGGGCCCAACGGAGTAGACTCACTTTGGGCGTTTACATGATTTGAACTGGCAACTTTCCGATTACCAATGTAGATCCCTATCTCAGAGCCATCACTCCACTGCAGCTTATTTAAGGCAGTATTTTTTTTTAATTTACAGGGATGGGAAAAAGTAGTCATACGGTTGTATGTGAAATACAGTTTATTCTTGTATTATTATGTATTATTATATTATTTGTCATCTTCTTCTTATTATTAACGTTTGCTTGAGTGTTGCAATCATAACCTGCATGTCTTTTTCCATAAGAATACAGTAATTGTAAACCTACTTTTGCCTACCCCTGTACTGTATATCTATATCATTTTCACAATCTTTTATGTTATTATTTGAGATGTATTTAATGTATTTCCCCTTACTCTGCAATTAAGTTAAATTAATTGCTGTCCGACCCTTGTGACCCTGTGTTAGGATATAGCGGGTTGGAAAATGACTGGCTAACTAATTCCTGTCCAAATTGTGCATACTGTGAATCCAAGCTTGCTTTTTCACATTAAGTAGAGTAATTTACAGGCAGCTTTTTATATATCTACTTTCTATAAAGGTCCTTTAGAGGTGCAAATTACCAACAATGAAATTAATAATGAAATTAACAACAGGTGCACTATACGGGGAAAAATGAGACGACCCCCAAAACAAGAATGGTTTAACAGGTGGAGAGGCCACTGACATTTTTCCCTACTCATCTTTTCTGATGGTTTTTTCACTAGTTTTGCATTTGGCTATGGTCAGTGTCACTACTGGTAGCATGAGGCAATACCTGGACCCTACAGAGGTTTCACAGATAGTCCAGCTTCTCCAGGATGGCACATCAATACGTGCAATTGCCAGAAGGTTTGCTGTGTCTCCCAGCACAGTCTGAAGGGCAAGGAAGAGATTCCAGAAGACAGGCAGTCGCTCTAGGAGAGCTGGATAGGGCTGTAGAAGGTCCTTAACCCATCAGTGGGACTGGTATCTGCTCCATGGGACGAGCACTGCCAGAGCACTACAAAATGAACTCCAGCAGGTCACTGGTGTGAATGTTTCTGACCAAACAATCAGAAACAGACTTCATGAGGGTGACCTGAGGGCCCAATATCCTCTAGTCGTTGCCTGACACTGTGGAGCTCGATTGGCATTTGCCATAGAATACCAGATTTGGCAGGTCCACCACTGGCACCCTGTTCTTTTCAGAGATGAGAGCAGGTTCATCCTGAGCAAATGTGACAGATGTGAAAGGGTCTGGAGAAGCTGTGAAGAACGTTATGCTGCCTGTAACATCATTCAGCATGACTGGTTAGATGGTGGGTCAATGATGGTCTGGGGAGTCTTATCCATGGAGGGACGCACAGACCTCTACAAGCTGGACAAAGGCACCTTGACTGCCATTAGGTATTGGGATGAAATTCTTGGACCCATTGTCAGACCCTATGCTGGTGCAATGGGTCTTGGGTTCCTCATGGTGCACGACAATACCCGGCCTGTGGAGAGAGTATGCAGGCAGTTCCTGGAGGATGAAGGACTTGATACCATTGACTGGCCCCCACACTCACCTGACTTAAATCCAATAGAACACCTCTGGGGCATTATGTTTCGGTCCATCCAAGGCCACTAGGTTGCACCTCAGACTGTTCAGGAGCTCAGTGATGCCCTAGTCCAGATCTGGGAGGAGATCCCCCAGGACACTATCCATTATCTCAAGCATGTTGGGGCCATTCAAACTACTGAGTACGGTATAGAGTTGCTGCACTGAAATTTCGGCAAAATGGACTAGCTTGCCGCATCATTTTTTCAGTTTGATTTTCGGGGTGTCTTTGAATTCGGCCCTCTATAGATTGATAATTTTCTTTTTTTTTTTTTTAATTAATTTTATTACAATCCAAACAAAGCAATCAAGTTTTTACAAAAAGAAAAATTTAGTTAATAACAGATCGATCCCCACCCCTGAGAGAGAGAGCAAGCCAAACGACATTAAATTTAAGGCTTGTAAACATACCTAAATTAATAAATTCTCTGTGCTTTATGAACTTATTTTAAAATATTACTGATTAGATCCTGCCATGTTTTGAAAAAAGTCTGTACGGATCCTCTAACTGAGTATTTGATTTTTCCAACTTCAAATAATATAACACATCGGTTTCCCACTGACTTAAAAGAGGAGAGTTTGGGTTCTTCCCATTTATCAGAATAAGTCTGCGTGCCAAAAGTGTAGAGAATGCAATCACAATTTGTTTGTCTTTCTCCACTTTAAGCCCCTCTGGAAGAACCCCAAACACAGCTGTTAATGGGTTAGGAGGGATTGTGAGTCCAAGGCTATCTGAAAGGTAATTAAAAATTTTTGTCCAGAATAATGTTAATTTGGAGCAGGCCCAGAACATGTGACCTAGTGAGGCTTGGACTTGGTTGCAACGTTCGCAGGTTGGATCATGCCCTGGAAACATTTTTGAGAGTTTTAGTCGAGACAGATGTGCTCGATATATAATTTTAAGTTGTATAATTGTATGCTTTGCGCATATGGAGCTCGAGTGAATTCTCTGCATTGCTACTTTCCACTCCTTTTCTGATATATTAATTGAGAGATCTTTTTCCCAGTGTCCTCTTGGATCTTTGAAAGGGAGGGATTGTAAAATGATTTTATATATTGTAGAGATGGAGTCTAAGTCCTTGAGATTGAGCAATATTTTTTCCAGCATGGATGAGGGTGCAAGATGAGGAAAATCTGGAAGGTTTTGTTTAACAAAGTTTCTGATTTGAAAATAGTGAAAGAAATGTGTAGCTGGAATGTTAAATTTGGAATGTAATTGTTCATAGGATGCAAAGACGTCTATATAAAGATCTCTAAGCAAGTTAATTCCAATTTTTTTTCCAGATATTAAAAACTGCATATGTTTGTGAAGGTTGAAAAAGGTGGTTCTCTTGCAGAGGTGCCACAGATAGGAGCTTCTCTGTCTTAAAATGCTTTCTACATTGGTTCCAGATTCTAAGTGAGTGGAGCACAATTGGGTTATTTGTATAATGCCGATAAAGTGTATTTATTGGAGCACAGAGCAAGGAATACAAAGAAGCACAGATTAGGGTTAGATTGATAATTTTCATCCATCCATCCATTATCCACCGCTTATCTGAGGTCGGGTCGTGGGGGCAGCAGCCTAAGCAGGGAAGCCCAGACATCCCTCTCCCCGGCCATCTCCTCCAGCTCCTCTGGGAGGACCCCGAGACATTCCAGGGCCAGCCAGGAGATATAATCCCTCCAGCATGTCCTCGGTCTCCCCCGTGGCCTTCTCCTAGTGGAGCATGCCCGGAACACCCCCCCAGGGAGGCATCCAGGGGGCATCTGGTTAGATGCCCGAACCACCTCAACTGACTCCTCTCAATGCGGAGGAGCAGCGACTCTACTCCAAGTCTCTCCCGGATAACTGAACTCCTCACCCTATCTCTAAGGGAAAGTCCAACCACCCTGTGGAGAAAACTCATTTCGGCCGCTTATATCTGCAATCTTGCTCTTTCCGTCACTACCCAAAGTTCGTGACCATAGGTGAGGGTAGGAACGTAGATCGACTGGTAAATCGACAGCCTCGCCTTTTGGCTCAGCTCTCTCTTCGCCATAACGGACCATTGCAGATCCCGCATTACTGTGGATATAATATAATATAAATGATAATTTTCATTTCCATCAAACGATGTGGCATCCTTTCGTTCCAAATACATTACTCGGTCCATATCAGTATAGATATCCAGCGTGATTTGATGTGTTTTCAAAGTGTTCCTTTAATTTTTTTGAGTAGTTTATATATATACAGTATATACAGTACTGTATATATATATATATATATATATATATATATATATATTGTGCTAGGTCGCCTGAACACCATCAGACACCAGTACAATTACAAAACACACGTTTAATAATGACAAAAGTCCCGCACAGCATACAGTGCTCCCGCACCAATCACCCCCAAATTATGGGCCTTTAAGCGTACGTGGACTGCCTTTCTTCTCTCCGTCGCTCAAGCTTCGTTGTACTCCAGCACCCGACTCTCACTCCCTAACTGTAGTAAGGCGGCCCCTTTTATAATCAACTAGATGTGCTCCAGGTGCTTGCTGACGTTCTTCCGGCAGCACTTCCTGGTGTGGCGGAAGTGCCACATGAGCACCCGGAAGCCCTCCAGGCGTCCCTGGAAGGTCCTTCCTCCACCTTCCCAAGTGTGGCAGAAGTGCAGATCCCCCGGGTTTTATGAGGCTTGGGGCGTCCCTTGGCGGTGGCTACAGGGTGCCTACTGGTTTGAGCCTCCCTGCTTCTTCCCCGTGGTCCCCTTACTATCCAGAGCGGTTGCCCCCTCGTGGCACAGGGGACGTATAGATTGCCTCCCGGTCCTTCCAGGCATCCCGGCTGAGTCTGGCCCCCTGCTTCCTGACACAATATGTATGTTTGATCACAATCTGATATTTAGGTGGTTACCTACTTAATTCTTGTGGGTGGTTGGCCAGTCTGAGGTATGATTCCTCGCAAGGAGAAACAAAAATGCCTGATGATTCCCAATTTTGGTGAAACATGTGTCACATACTTATTGTATTATTTGGCAGGTACTAGTAATCATATATGTTTAGTTTTAATTATTTGTTAAGCATGTGAATGTTACAAACAATTTTTTAGATCATTGTTTATGTTATATCAATACAGAGAAAAGAAGAAAAAAAATCAACACTTAACCTCAATATAGTATGTTTTACTATTTCTTCATCTACTTTTGCAGTATGGTGATTGCAACTATGATTTAACCTTCAGAGCTGGACTGTTCCTCTCCCACTTCTTTCCCTGTTTTCTGAATGACACAGACTATATATTTGCATTTTTTAAATTGAGCTGCTGCTAAATGCATAAGTTACAGATTCTAGGCAAGAAATTACAGCCTGAAAGGCTCCTGTCATGTTAATGATAAGATATGTAATAGGCTCATTTAAATTTGAATGCTTGAATGTTGTTAATATTGCTTATTAGCATATTGTACATTGCTTGTAAATAGAGACAGCATTTAAATTTTTTATGAAGATGACAAAAAGAATTAAGCAGGAATTTGATTGTGGTGTCATTACTGTGAACATGTTCGTTCATTCAGCATTTCCAGTAATCCGATACAGGAGTAATATCTTTAATGAGTGGCACTCATTTAAGGTTGTCACTTTAGACTAACTAAGCCATTATTAGGTAAATAGAATTTTCCGGGCAGCTTGTTTTAACATATGTGTCCATCTTTTAAGCAATTGTCAGTCTGTGAAAGACTGCCTTAAATATCATTGGGCGATTCCATGAAGTGTCTTAATATAAGCAGAAAGTCAAAATAACCCTCTCTGGCTACTTATACATACTAATGCTCTGATTTCTTTATGCTTCAACTGACAGCATTTTTATAGACTTTGGGAGTCTTTTAAAATGTTAAGTGGAACTTTATTACTTACAAGTCAATCATCATAAAGCCTTTTAACTACCTCATGGAAACTGACATTATCTAAGAGGGGAACGCCTTTCAGAAAAATAGACATCTACAACTAGTACCCAGTTATACAATATCAAGATGATATGGTTTAAATTTAAAGTGTGAAAAGTAAGCACAAGCATCACATCAAAAACATTTCATTTTTTAGTTTTTGTTGCTAGCTTGAAGTCCTTCTGTTGGGATGGAGTTCTCAAAAAAATTAAGGTAACTGACAGAACCTAAGACAGGACGACGAAAGATAAGGTGCAAAGGAATCAACTGCCTTCTTAGCACAAATGGCATCCCAGTTGGAAGGTAAAAACATGTACTTTAGTCTGCTGAAGGAAAGATTATGAAAGCATACAGAAGCAATAGACCCCATGCTTATTATTCCAGCAGCTTTAAATATTGTGTAATGTAGAGCCTTTTTTCAATTTTCTATCTACTATAAAGACTGGCTATTTATCCGTACATGTGCTTCACAATTCAAAGCAAAGGATTTAGTCCAATTCTACTAAGCAGATGCTCATCTTTTGTAATTTAGAAAGAAATATCAAATAATTGAATCTTCTGTTTTTTCCTAGAATTAATCAATGTTCAGTTTTAAAGTCTGGTTGTATTCATTTTATCTTTTCTTTCAAACCTTCTTCCTGTTTTGGCAATTCAGATATTGAAATTGCGTCATTCTAGTAGCTAGTTATTTAAATTTGTTACATTAAATGAAGCCTAATGAAACATGGAAAGAGCTAAGAATTTTCAAAAGAAGATGTACCCAAAAGCAAGGCAGGTATTACAGCATGAAAAGCGTTGGGTTGTCGAGACCCTTACTGCTGTGTGACCTCATATTCAGTTCAGGTGGCAGCTAAAAGTACATTAGGAAGCATGTTTATGTATGCATGTAAGATTTAAAAGCAGCTTTTAATTGGCCCAGTTTTAGTAACTGTGTGTTTGGTAATGCAGGCGTCCTAATGTGAGATTAAGGAGGTCACCATCCTCTGATGTACGAGGCTTGCTAGGTCTTGATTTTCAGCATTAGTGCTGACTGTGAAAGCAGGGCATCAGAATCTTTCAGGCCTTTTGGGTTTTGAGCAGGAAATGATAGTAAGGTTACAACAGAAATATCTGATTTATGACAGCTAAGTGTTCTCTGTCTCATTGCTTTTTGAGTGGCTCTTTATATCGGAGTAATGCGGATTTTGTTCACCCTGCAAAAGGCAATGTAAGACAGGTTAGTTTTCCTCTTCTGCTGGAAAATAGTGGCAGGGTAAAGGAAAAAAGGAAGAGAAAATTAGGCATTGTTAAAAATACGGGCCAAAATTTGTAAACCTGGAAAGCAGTAGATTGAAGTTTCAAGTGCAAACAATGAATCCAAATTGGTTGAGTTGAGTCCAATGAGTTGGCGGCCCATAATCTTCAACAACCGGGAAGTGCACCCCCTTCAAAACAGACACTAAACAGAAAATAACTGAGTTATATGACATACAACACCTGTAAATAAATATAAAATACTCTCAAATGTAGATATGGAAACGTATTTAGAACTTGACAAATCATAATATACTGATGATGTCTTGCTGCAATAGCAATCCTGCTCAAACACAGGCAGTGTTTTTAGGAAATGGGAGAAAACATGTTTCATATCAAAACTGACAACAAAAAGGGTAAGATAATTCAAGTCACTAACTACAAAATCTACTTTTTCAATGAGAACTTATAATGGCACCTCATTGTTTTTTTTAATTTATTTTCCATTGGAAGCTTACTGAGTGCTCCCTACAGCACCATAACCCTGAAAGCCTCCTATTTTTTCCATTAAAGTAGCCAAAAGGGACTGCAGGTTTTCTGAATGAAAGGAGAGAAGATGAAAGAGAAAAATAAGGAGAATGTGTCATAATGTATTTTAGTGTTCTTAATTACTTAAACAACATTTATTTTTTTAAATTGTTTTTTTACTTTTACTGCAAAGCTATTATTATTATTATTAATCTATTGTAGGATTAAAGTTGGACAGTTTAACATCTGTGGCAGAGAGACGGGCACTAAGCAAACTCCTGTCAATCATGAATAATCCACTGCATCCACTTAACAGTGTCATCTCCAGACAGAGGAGTAGCTTCAGTGACAGACTTTTGTCACTGTCCTGCTCCACTGACAGACTAAAGAGATCGTTCCTCCCCCACACTATGCGACTCTTCAATTCCACCCGGGGGAGTAAATGCTATCATTAATTTTATTTTAATTTTTTTCATTTTTTTTTTTTTTTTCATTTTTATTACTATTTAATTTAATATTGTTTCTTTGTATCAGTATACTGCTGCTAGATTATGTGAATTTCCCCTTGGGATTAATAAAGTATCTATCTATCTATCTATCTATCTATCTATCTATCTATCTATCTATCTATCTATCTATCTATCTATCTATCTATCTATCTATTCATGGGTGCTGACATTTTGTTTATCATTGCCCCATCAATGCAGAGCACGCAATCTGTGATGAGTCTCTTCAGTGCTGGCATAAACACTTGGCGTTGCACGACAGTAAGCTGTCACACACGTGCAAATAGGAGGTAGCTGAAGGGCTTAACGACTGGCAGTAACACATCTGCCCAGAGGGCGGCAGGGTGCACTGACTCTCTTTCTAAGTCTCCTACAGACCTTTCCCAGGAAATCCCACCAGGAGCCGCTGCCTCAGCTTGGAACACAGCACTTCCAGTCTTGGCCCCAAGGACGACGTCACTTCCCCCAGACTCCCTATAAAACCTCACTCCCTTCCTCTGGATTTCAGTTCTGTTTTGGACTCTTTCTTGTAAACTTTACTGTACTTGCTACCAAACCTATTACTTTTGCAGCCAGGAACACATTATACGGGTGGCTGCCCCAAATCTTTGCAATGTCTGGTGTCCTTTCTTACCTCAAAGCATCCAGCTACTCTGAATCACAACTAATCTACATCACTTTCTGCTTTTCTTTATCATTTTCATATTTTTCTTCTGATCCTTTGGTAACATTTTTTACACTTTGACTTTCACATCGCATTTTTTTGTTTTTTTCTGACAAAGCTTCTGAGCCCTTTTTAACACTCTTGGTCTATTTGAATTGTGCTTTTAGGACCAAGAAAATTTTACATTTTTTGTCAGGGAAAGGGAGACTCTTAACTGTAAAATATTCTCCTGTCCTTTAAAGAAAAGCCCTTTCCTTTTAATGACTATAGCAAAAGGAGAAAAAAAAAGAGTGAAGAGTGCTTTCTTTGACTTTTGGCTAGTCAAAGCCCAAAGATATATATTTGTCTGACTTTGTTGGATACTAAAAGAACCAAACCTGTAGCTGCATTCTGTTTTGGGTAGTAACAATACAGAAGAACGTGTAAGTGTTCCATAGAATTTACTGATTAATCTAAAGGCAAGAGAAAGCTACTTTCTTGGTTTGGGAACTGACACCAGGATATTTTGCTCCGAATTTTTGATTCCAGATTACACCTGTAAAATGAACTTGCTATCAAACACTGTGATTGGGTATGAAGTAGTGCATTATGGCATTTTTTCATATTGGGGTAGCTGTGGTATTGTAATTGTGTTGACTGTTAGATCACTTAGGGCTAAGTTCAAAGCTGAGTCAGCCACCGCAGGAGATTCCAGGTAATTATTCAAATGAGCAGGTTTAGTGCCAGCTGCAAGGCAACCTATAAAAAGTGTAAGCCTGCCATAGTTGCACGATCACTGTTCTACTGTGGCTACAGTGAGCCAACTTTCTAAGGGTAATGAACTACTTAAAAGGGCAATAAAATGAACAAAATGTTCATTGTTGTCAATTTCATATATCATGGTATCAAACATTTTTGACATTTACTCTATTTTAGTTTTGTTTCTTGGAAGATTTGTGTTAGGATGACATTGGATGACAGATAATTTT
This sequence comes from Polypterus senegalus, assembly GCF_016835505.1. Lineage (NCBI taxonomy): Eukaryota > Metazoa > Chordata > Cladistia > Polypteriformes > Polypteridae > Polypterus > Polypterus senegalus. The sequence goes on from NC_053162.1 coordinate 95,540,619, forward strand.
TTACAACTCAATCCTGATAAAACAGAAATCTTATTAGTTTGTACCAAATCTGTCCTTTCTACTCTTCGTGGGCTAAAAATTGATGGGATCCTGGTTGGACCCTCAGCATCAGTCTGTAATTTGGGTGTCATCTTTGATCAGCTTCTTACTTTTCAACCACACATTATCTCAATAGTACAGACAGCCTCTAGAAAGTTGGTTCAGTTCATCTGGACATAGTTCTTTTCCAGGGAGATACAGTACGTTACATCACTTCGATGTAACGTATCTCCCTGGAAAAGAACTATGTCCAGATAAACTGAATCAATTTTCTAGAAGTTCCTTACCTGGATTATTGAGCATGCATCAAGACAGGACAGACAGCCTTTTTTCATCTTCGCAACATTGCTCATCTGCATTCTTTCCTCAGTGTGAAGGATACTGAAACACTCATTCACGCTTTCATCACTACTTGTTGGACAATTGCAATGCTTTGTTTTATGGCCTCCCGAATAAATATATCAATAGATTATAGTATGTTCAGAATTCTGCTGCTCGTATACATACACACACTACAAAATCTGCTCACATCACTCCTGTCCTCTGTGATTTGCATTGGTTACCAGTTTCTTCAAGTATCAAATATAAAATAATTCTTCTCACCTTTAAAGCCCTTCATGGTTTAGCCCCTCATTATCTGTCTGAGCTGCTGCTTCTTTACACTCCTGCTCGTGCATTAAGATCATCTGACGCTAACTTACTCACTGTACCTAAACACAGGTTAGTAACTATGGGGGGCACAGCTGTCAGTGTGATAAAATTTGGAATTCTCTTCCTGTCAGCCTTCGCGAGGAAAAATATATTAATTTCAAAATTCTGTTAAAAACACATCTTTTCAGTGAGTATTATTGTTTTTCTTGTATGTAATTTCTACTGTCTTGTTAATGTGTTTATTGAATTGTAAAGTTTCCTTCAGTGTATGAAAGGTGCTACATGAATAAAACAATAGTATTATTATTATTATTGTTATTATTAGTGGGTGTTAGGATTTGGCAGGGCATTTGCCTTGAGTTACCATAAAAAAATCTGCACCTGGGGACTCTTAGTCTTCACCAAACCAGACTGCTATGAATTACTCGGCAATGTTAGAGACAGTGACACAGATTGCTACAGAGCAATCCAATAGAATACAGCTTCAACCTGCTTTTTCTTAGAGATTCTCAGTTTGATGTTATCTGTCTGAGGGCTGTTTCATGTGAAATGGTCTTTCACAGGGTGTATGTTTGCTAGTGAACAGAGTTAAATAGATGCAATTTTAGGACATCTGATTGGTTAGACCCTTTCTGTTTTAAATACAACTGCTATGGTTTTCAATTAAATGTAAGACAACAGTGTGTCGATTTCATGGTGCTATATAGTAGAAAACCGTGAAGTGTAATGTCTGCATAGTTCAGTGCAATAAGAAATGAGCAGTGCCAAGATACAGAACACAAAGTTTTTGAAGATTAAGTCTGTCCTGGGTAATAAGGGTGTGTAGCCACCCTACTTGTGCAAGAATTTCATTAATTTTTTTTTCTTCATTTCTTGTGTTGCACTACGGTTATAAGAGAAACCACTTGCTGGCCACCATGTAGCCAAGGAGGTACTGCAGCTGTTCCCTGTATCTATTAATAGATGGTCAGGCATTCTATGGCATCTCCCCAGGTTGTATCTCTGTGTCCCTTGTTTTTGTTCTTGTAAGATACCTATTATACATACAGGATATGCTGTCCCCGAAGGGCTTCCTCACTTCCAGCATGGTCCTCTTTATTCATAGAGGACTTTTGTATGAAAATTCTCTGCCTTTCCTTGGCTCTGACCAACTCCTGTTAACCAGTATTTGTGTATTCAGATCAAAAATATTAGAACAATAATCACCAGGTTATAAACTAACATACAAGCTGCAAGGAAACATTTGGTTTGTAAACTGACTAGAATTAAACACATTTTACATTTAACAGTTACCCTGATAGATGCTGGATGGCATGATTCCTACTAATCTATCCTGTTGTGTGCATTTGGATCGGAGTATAAACCCATTTACATGTCAGTGTGTGTTTGCCACGGCTTTATCTCTGAATAAACCCCAAGTACAAATGAGTGTGGGTTATTGTGGATGACTAGAACAGAAAAAGCAAAATACATCATTTAAACTTGGAGACTGCATATTCTGGTGTACCAAATAGTGCATTCATTCAATTATTATTCTTATAACAAATTACTGATAAATGTAGCATATGAAATCTCTTCTTTAACAGCTTGAGGGGTTTATTGTTGGTTGTACAATTTGACTTTTGCATTAGGCGCCAGGCTATTTATTTTATGTTTTCTTTACAAGCATATCTACATTTTGCACATTTTTCAATATGTTTTAGTTCCATTTTTATATATATGTATTTTTGTTCCACTTGTGACTAGCAAAACAGTAAGTGGATACAATGTTCCTTGAGTTTTTTTAATGTAAAAGCAGCCATTGACACACATTCTCATCATATTTGCCTTATAAATATATACAAGTATTCTACTTTACAGACCTTGCATGCAATTCCCATAATTCATATACATTGCCTAAACATTCTATTCCTTCACATAATTTTTTAAAAGAAGCATTGCTATTCCTCACCCATCATTACTTTATGTCTGTATGTTCATCAGTGCTGTTTTACATCTGTTGCTCTTGGATATTTTGTCGCTATTTAGCTGGCACCAAAATAAAATAAATATATATTATATTATAAATAAAAAATTCTTGGAAGGAGACGATACGTGATTTTCGACACTTGAACGTCCCACGAGACAAGGCAGTGAGACAAAAGGACAGCTGCTGTACAGGCTTTTAAATGATCGACAGGCAGCGTGACAAGCAGAACACGCAACTCGATAGTAGCAGCAGCAAGCCAGCAGTTGATTTGACCGCATCTCCTTAGCTTGCGTTCAACCCCTTCTTCACAAGGTGTGCGGCAGAGACGCAAAGTAGTAGGCATGTAGTGTGCCCCAGGTTTTGGAGGGGCAAGCGAAGCAAGCAGGGAGCATAGCCCCCTAGTTAGAAACTAATATAAGATATAAAACACATTTTTTTTTTCTTATTTTTAAATAACAGAATGCATATACACAAAAATGGTAACTGCTGCTTAACAGCAATTAAAATATGTTAATTAAAGAGAGTCTTGATTTGTTAATGATCTTGCAGACATCTACATCTATCCTTACTTTAGCCATTTTCTCCACATTGGCAAAGCACTCTTTTAGTAAGCTCAAGGGCCTTAAAATAACCACTCACAGTTGCTACACAAATTGACAATTAAATGTGACTTTGGCAGGCTTGCTATATTTATTGGCTCGTCTGAAGGTAATCATTTGCATGATGAAATGCCAGCTCATATTGTTGGTGACTTATGCAAGGCTGATGCAACTTGTCAGCACCATTACATAGCCCTCCGTACAAAGCTGCTGTTCCCAGTTACCACTTCCATCTCCTTTCACCTGCAGACAATCGAGGTTTGGTCTTCTGTGTGGTATTGTGGCTGATGACAAAGAAGTATCAGCAGGGTCTTGAGTGCTGCCCTGTCAGATGGCACAGCAGGGATGTTGAGTGCTGCGCAGGTGTGCAATGCAGCAAGGGTGTTAAAAGCTACACTTCCTTGCAGTGATCTGTCCATCATATGTAGGCAGGTGAACCCCCTTATAGTTGACTTTAATCATTGAACAGACACTACAAATGGCATTCCATGTCTGGATCTAAGGTTTGAGACCCTCCCTGTACAGCTGCACTGTAACACCTCTACTGTCTGCCTCATCCTTTCCCTGCCTCACCTGCTTACTTGAACTCAGTTGCATCTTGATCTGCTGCACTCTTCCTCAGTTCCTTGAGTCAAAAGTTCTGCTGGCAGATATGTACTCAGGCTTATTTGTTTGATGGAGTGACAGGTTAATGATGTTAGTGACTAACCCCAAGCTGATGAAACTTGCCAGTGCTCTTACAATACTTTGATTCACTTTAGCAAGTCCGCCACGCCCAAGATACCTCATTTCAACTCAGATGTCACTACATCACTAGCATTGTTCATCTGTACCAGCTATTCAAAACAAAGTAAAATTATGAAAAGCTACTTTAAAATTTGCCTTACTTCATGAAAACACATTTAGTTGGTTATGAGGCTTGACAGATGTTATAATGGCTCTAGTTAAGTTTTGTCACGCCTGGACAAACTTGTTAAGAAGGCAGGCTCTATTGTAGGAGTAAAGTTGGACCCCACACTATGTGACTCTTCAATTCCACCCGGGGGAGTAAATGCTAACATTACTCAAAGTTATTGTCTGCTTTTTTATTTTTTTATTTTTTTTTCATTTTTATTACTATTTAATTTAATATTTGTTTTTTGTTTTTTTTTTGTATCAGTATACTGCTGCTGGATTATGTGAATTTCCCCTTGGGATTAATAAAGTATCTATCTATCTATCTATCTACATATATTGCACAAACTAGTACCCATTTAAAGAGAGAGGTTTATTTTCCGTCATGTGCAAGCTCTTAATAACACTTTCCAAGGTCAGTGTCGATAGCACAAACTGCTTTCATGAAGTCTACATTTTCTCCACATGTCTACCTGGAATTTTCTCTGGCTTGCCATTTACTTGGCAAGATGTGCAGGTTAGGTGTGATGACTCTATATTTGCCTCGCATCACAAGCTGTCAGGATAGGTTCTAGTTCCACCATAATCATAAACTGAATTAAATGATCAGAAAATTGGTTTATGTATCTTTTTTAAAAAAAATACAAGTTAATTATCCCTAATCTGAAATTTCAAAATCCAAAATGGTCCAGATCTGAAACATTTTGAGCCTTGACGTGACATCAGACATCAATTGCCCATATGGAATTCTGAGCAATATCCTATTTATTTTTTTCCTGAAATTATAATAAATGAGCTGGTATTATATTTACCATTTATGACCAGTTTCCTAATTCCCCCTTTAAATTCTGAGTTACATGAAGGACCATTACATGAACGAGGAGGTTACCCACGTGGTGAGTTTTCTGGTTACCCACGTGGTATCGAGATCTTCTAAGAATCACAACACGAACAACAAGTATTTCTGATGTAAATTCAGGAGCCCCTGCATTAAGAAAAGGTGAAATGTGTTAAAAAAATCCTGTGTAGTAAAGGAGGAGGGGTCGGGGACGATTTGCAAGGGGTGCAATAACACCTGCACAGCGGGGTGCCATGCAGCTGAGAGGTGACATAGGCTTTGACTCGCTGTTGCTGCCAGTTTGTTATCAACTTATCAGTCTTCATTAACGCAAGACCTTCATGCATTATTCACTGTGTTTTTTACTTATTCTATGTGTTCAGAAACCTTTCATCAAAACACAACATCATAGATGGAGACTGAAAGTCTGCTGTTTTTTGTTGTTGTTGTTGTTGATTAACAGCTGATATGGGTATTCAGCTGATACTACCGTGCACAAACTTTGTTTCATACACAAAATTATTTAAAAATATAGCATAAAATTGCCTTGTGTATAAGGTGAAACACAAATAAATTCTGTGTTTAGACTTGGGTCCTATCCCCAAGATATTGCATTATGTATATGCAAATATTACAAAATATTATCTGAAAATGAAAATAATTCTGGTCCCAGGCAATCTGGATTAGGTATGCTCAACCTGTATCTGCTTGAAAAACATAAGCTGTGATCATCCACAGAAGAACTTTTAACCTTAAAACTTGTGCATGTGACTGCAATAGTTTTTCTAAAATACAGTTTGCTTTTGAATTACATTGTATCAATTGTATCAGTAATTTATTTTTTTTAATGTTTTGTGCTATTTAAAAATGAAGAACGCATTGGCTCCTGTCGAGATATATCTATATATGTTGTGGTGGATTGCTGGCATTTCACTCCGGCCCTCAAACCCAGACCGCCAGGAGGAGCTCTCCTGACAGCATGATCATGCCCCGAGTTCCAGCAGGGCATCATGGACTATGTAGTGTTTGTACACAGCCCTGCTGGATACCTTGGGGGCCACCAGGCGTCGCTGTAGGGGGGCTCGTAGGCTCTTATGTGCCCTATAACCCGGGAGTGCGTCACGGTCACGTGACAGGAAGAAACGACGTGCTCCCGGGTTGAAGAAAAGGACTATTTACCCTGACCCGGAAGGAATAAGGACTTGTGGACTGTTGGGCAGGAACACCTCCGGGTCAGGGAATATAAAAGGACTATGGGAGCTCCCAGACGATGAGCTGAGTTGGGAGGCAGGGTGGCTAAGCGTCTGGGAGTGGAGGATTGGTTTATTAATTATTGTATTGTTTATTAAGAATTGTGGAGAGGAGCGTGCTTTGTGCACTTTGTTATAATAAATATCATCATTGGACTTTTACCTGGTGTCTGACGTATAGTCTGAGGGTACAAGGGTGCGAGGAGCACCATATTCTATTACAATGTATAAAATCCAACGTGTGTCTGTCTGTCCGCTTTTCATGAGAGAACTACTTAACAGATTGAGATTGGGTTTTTTTCTATAGCTTGGTTGAACATTCCAGTTGATTTTGCAACTTCATCGCGCTAAGTATCATAGTTTGCTTGCAGTACCGATTTATTTGTGTGAATCCAAGAGAGATGCAGAGGGCTGAGGGGAGGGGGGTGATTCCCTCCTCACTCGTGCGCCAGCCTCAGGGCGTATCTTACATCCACTTAGCTAGCAAACAAAAGAACTACTTAACAGATTTAGATCAGGCTTTTTTCTAGAATTTGCTTGAACATTCCTGTTGATTGTGTGAGTTCTCTCATTGCTCTAAGAATCATAGTTCTCTTGCAGGAGTAATATATTCACGCTAATCCAAGAAGGAGGCTGTGGGCCAAGGGGAGGGGAAGTGTGACGTCAGGAGTAGGGAGCCAGGGAGGGACCTCCTCGCTGTCCTGTTTCACTTACATGCGAGCAGAACTGTGGGGGATGGCTAAAATTGTTTGGCAAGAAGTGGTCTCTTTTCTTTTTAACTGTTGACATTTAGAAAATAATTTTTGGAAATGCCATGGTAATATTTGAAACACACATATTACTGTGTACACTAATAAACTCATTCCTTTGAAAATCGCTTCTGTAACCCCAATGTTAAAAAAGCCTTTTTCTTGATGCTGACAATCATAACAATTTTCGGCCTATTTCCCACTTAACTTTTCTGTCAAAAGTTCTTGAGCGTGTTGTAACCTCCCAACTCACCAATTACTTAACCTGTAATAATTTGATGGAACCCTTTCAGTCTGGTTTCAGGGTGCAGCACTGCTTTGACACTGCTCTTCTTCAGGTAACCAATGATTTGCTTATGGCAGCAGACTCAGAACAAACCAGCATATTAATTCTGTTAGACCTCAGTGCAGAATTTGACACTGTCAGACATGACATTCTACTGTCCAGAATGGAGAAAACACCCACATAAATCACATTAAGAAACTTTCTTACTTTCACCTCCGTAACATATCCCGTGTTCGTTCCTTCCTTTTCTTTTCTAATGCTGAGAAACTTGTCCATGCTTTTATCACATTCCACATCAATTATTGTAATTCCCTACTGGCAGGTGCCCCTTCTAATCTTATATCACAGCTCCAGCTTATTCAAAACTCGGTTGCAAAAGTCCTTACTCAAACCAGCAGCAGTGAGCACATAACACCAATCCTGCTTCACCTTTACTGACTCCCTGTGTCTTACAGAATTGAATATAAAATTCTACTAATAACCTACAAAGCCTTAAATGACCTGGCGCCAAACTACACCAGTGACCTTGTCCATCACTATGTGCCTGTCTGCCCACTAAGGTCCTCTGATTCTGGCAATCTTATTGTATCCCACACTAATCTACACTCCATTTGTGACAGGGCCTTCAGCTGTATAGCGCCCAGACTCTGGAATAACCTATTGAAATTAATCAGTTCAGCAGACTCCATGAATTCTTTTAAAAAACAACTCAAAACTCATCTGTTCAGGAAGGCTTTTAGCTCTACCTGACTTTATTACCCTTCTCTCAGTTTACCTATCTGTCAAGATGCTCATGTAACCTGTATGTGTGTGTGCTAGACCATCAATTATGTTGTCTGTTAGGCTTTTTCTCTGAATGTACTGTCTTAATCTTCTTTATTTATTTATCTGGTTTGTACAATGCTATATATACTGTATACCCTGCTGTTCTTTCTTAAATTCTGTGAAGTGCCTTGAGCATGGGAAAGGTGCTATATAAAAAAAATGTATTATTATTATTACACTAGTAAAATCAGTTAAGTAAATTAGGTTACATTCAAAATGAACATTATAGAAGAAAAAGAAAGTATTAAAATCCCAGCAACAAAAATAAAAATATCTTAGGGTGATGCCACACACTTTTGGCATTCCAAGTAGCTGCAGATGTTTCAGTTAGAAATAGGTGATCACACAACACCTGGGCATGGTGGCTGTGCAGTAACAAGTCTTATTAGAAGTTGGTGCCCCACAGAAAAGGGTCCGTAGTAATCCAGAAGGGCACTAAAATATACTATCGATGCCTGACCATATACCCGGGGATAGAGAGAGAGGAATGGAAAAAAGAAATTGGGTAGCCTTTGAGGTCCTCCTGTCCTCTGAGTGGCCGCCAGAGATTTTTATTTAAAACAATGGGACTCATGTTGCTTCCTTACAAAGGGTCTAAAGACAGAACAGGAAGACGTCCCAACTGTTACTCTGTAGCAAGTATTTTCACAGTGTGACAGACAGGATCATGTTTTGCCTATAAAATGACAAGAGCTAAGAGAGTGAACGATGGGCCCTGTCCTTTCAGGACTTTTCAGGGATCGATGAGAGCAGAGGGAGGGTGGGGTTGGTAGCATGAACACTTATAAGTGTTGGTTACAAGGTATTCCTGTAGGTTAACAAGGCGTTCCCTGACCTGAACGATTGTGAGAAATGAGGATTGAGAGATTAAATAAGAGGTGATTTGGTAGGAAAGCAGTAGCAAAGTCTCATTATGGAATTAAAGAGAGGGCAGGTTCAAGAGAGAGATGAGATGTAAAAAGTGAAAGGTCTGTTGTGATACTTGGGAAGTGGGTAAGTGGATATGGGTAGCTTATTGATTCTGTGTTTTAATTTTTATTTATTTTTTTTTATACCACTGCTTATTTCTTCTTTAAACATTTTAGTGTAAAACTGATAAAAAGAGCAAAAATTAGTACTGAGTAAAAGTCCAATTCCAGCTTCCCTATCCTCAACAGAATGTCTGACTCTTTTCCATCATACTAGAAAGTCATCAATGTTGCTCAGTGGTCATTTCAATGTACTGGGTGGTGTTATACAACAGCAGGGTTTCAATCAGTGCTTTTCCTCAACTTGAGTACTGCAGGTCTGTGGCAGCACCTAACTGGCTTGTCACTGCTGAGTGAAAGGAGGAGAAAAGTCACGCTCTGTTTCACAATGCCCTTTGTGATTGGCCACTGACCTCCACAAGACTGGAGCTCCACAGGGTTACAGATGGAGCAAGTGGGTGGTAGAAATGGAGGCGGTTTGTACAAGCAGTGAAAATTCTCAATAGCAGCTTGAATTTCAAAAGAAATTTACCCATGATTATATAAAATATAATAAAATGATTTTATGAGAAAAAACCAGAAACACAACTGAGAAAAAAACTGGGAAAAGTATGAAATACAAGGTTTCAAGTTTGATTTTTTTTTTTTGCTTTAAAAAGGCAAGCCACCTTTCACAAAACCAATGAATTCATTTAAAATGGATAAAGTGGGAGCAGAGTTTACCAGTTTAATGCACTTTTTTGAATTCTCCCTTTCTTCACATTCATTGGCATTATTTTAAACTAGCTAAGCTCCATCTGGCGTTTTTCATTCCATTTCACTTCACTAAACACCAGATTACATTCCAGTGTTTTCTACTATAGCCCTCATTGCTGCAAATTAATTTTCTTGAAAGCAAAATTGAGCATCACTGTGTCAATTATAAAAACATTACTTCTTCCATTACCCGCTTCACAAAGCTCAGTCTGATTGGCTGGTAGCAATGTTTTCTTAGATCATTGTTCTTGGTCACTGGAACATTTCTCTCTGGACCGTGGTTAGTTCAGTGTTGCTTTTTTAAGCTGTTAACTATAAAGTCAATATTGATGAGTGGAGAATTCAGGCAAGGGTGAAGCTTGTGTATTGCATTATGTGAAAAGAAAGTTTTTAAATTTTTATTATATAACAGTCTTCTTGTAAATAGTGGATTTGTTCATCTATGCAGACTTTGGAATATTAGACCACTAATATGAAGTGTTCTTGCAAATACAATGTTGTGCAGGTGACCCTTCTGGAAGAACTTATTCAAAAATTAGGAACAGAAAGCTTCCATTTAATTAGCTAAGACAAGAATGATTAGGTGCTCAAAGACAAATAACACAAGTGTATTTCCTATAATAAATACACAAAAAATCTATAAGAACACGACTTTCACTCCAACACAGCTCATCGGTTTTTTATTAACCTACTCTAAAGCAGAAACAAGCCAAGACCTGAATGCCCCAAGTTGTCTTTTCACTTCTCTTTGAGGCAATTTGTCTCATAAATGAAGATTCACTCTGCAGTAAGGCATACATGCAGATGGACTGTAACAAGCAGCATTTCATTCTTTGACATTTAATTTGTTGTCTTTTTATTGTGTCTTTGTATAATGCCTGTTATTGATCCCATTATTCTTAATTTCCTATTTAATGTCACCATTAACAGTTGTTATTAAAATGTGACTAAATTTGGGGAAAATAGTGGGAGTAAAATACTGAGGATTAGTTGCAGTTTGATTGTACAGCTAGATGACATGATAACATACCTTCTTGTGTGCCTTCCTTTTGGCTACTCCAGTTTTTATCACTATATACAATAATTTGTAACTGGTTGGAATCTTCAAATTGGCCTCTGAACATTATTCCTAAAGGATGTGCCATCTTGATTTGTGTCAAAAATGATAATACCTCTGTTCAGTAGATGCCAACACAGACAAAGTGAGTAAAAAAAAAAAAAAATAGATGACTCGAAAAAGTTATTAATTGCTATTTAGGAAAGTACACACATTATTATGGTCCTGCTGTTTATAAATTTCTTCTCTGCTATTGAATTCCATTCCTTGCCTTTTGTTAGGACCTCGCAGAGATCTGTCTCATCTGCTCTATTTCTGACAGATAATCACTTGACATAAAAAATAAGAAACAAACAAAATCTAAACGTTCAGAGTTTCATGTCAAACACCAAAGGAGTTTCCTTAACCCTTAAATATTATAGACCTGCTTTTACTGTATATATTTCATGGTGTAACAGTTGGAAATACCTGTATACACAGTATTAATTAAAGACCATAAAGCTGAATGTATACTTTGGCGGCAATGTCAGAGAAATGTCATGTTCAGTGTATTGGAAAGCAGGGTTTTTTTACACTCATAACACCTTGAATTTACCAGGAAAGTCTTCAATCATGTGACTGATCTGTTTTACACAAATGTAGGCATGTGCAAAATGGTAGATCTCAAATCTAGACAGATTGTTTGAATCAAAATACAGATGTTCCTTTGGATTTAGACCTGATGACTGGGTGAGGCCACTACATTAAACCATCTGTAATTTTCTGTAATTCATTTCAGGAACCTTCTCGCATTTGGCATGGATCATAATCTTTCTGAAAAACCCCATTTAATTAAATCTCTTTTTCTGCCCAGACTGTAACTTCAATTTAGATATCTTATAATATTCATATTTAATATTATGAAGGGTCCCTCTGTGCCTCAAGAACGTAACAGCATAAGAATTGTGACAGATGAGTGGAGGACATTTAGTCTATCAAGCTTGTATGGTTATCTAACGGTGTAGTTGTCCCAATATTTCAATCAGATACTTTTTAAAGCTTCTCAAGTTTTGTGTATCAGTGATATGAATTGGTTATGTTTTCTACATTCCCACAGCCCTTTTAGCGAAGAAAAACTCCCTGACCTTTAAACGCACTTAGCCTTAATTTTCGCTGGTGTTATCAAGCATAAGATTGAGTCTTTAATTTGATCCAGAATATCCAAGGATCAAATCTTTTAATTCGTTTGGAGTATTTTATACATTTCGGTTAGATCCCCACACTCCAAATCATCAGTTCAGCATGAAAGGGTCAGTAGGTGCCTTCTGAGATATGAAAGTCCACATGTGATGATTTGACATTCACCAAGAATCGTGATCCTAAAGGTTACATATGTTCACATTAAAAGTCTCATTGCTTAATTCTGATTTTTATCTCTGATCTGATTTGCCTGTTTTGATATTCATAAGTACAAATAATCTGTAGTGCAACATTGATATGTTTGTTCAGTTTGCTGAGTCATTTGTGTCACCAACAACAAAAAGCATCATATCTGTGACACAACTCATGGCATCAAAACCAACAAAATATACATGGTAGTAGCTAGTGTATGCACTGCATTTTGTTCTGGAGGATGGCAGAGACTTCATCAGCTGTGTATGATTAGCTTGAGAAGGTGAAAAAAGCCAGATGGCTAGCTTTTGCTGTTTTTGAAGCTATTGCTGACACTGCTGCACGAAGAGATGTATATATACGAGGACGGAAACTGCAATGGTGGGACTGTTACTGTTGTTACAGTTATACAGTAGCTCCCCGCCATTGTTGTTTTGCTGCAATGCTGGTGCTGGCTGATGATGACAGCGCTAAGCCCATGCTAAATGGCAAAAGAAAACCAAAAACAATGAATTCCAATCTGATCATTCTCGTTCATGTTGCATGACCACAAACTGGATACAAGTCTGATCTAGGAGAACATTTGAAAGTGACTTAAACCTGATTTAAAAAGAACATTTGAAAGTGACTTAAACCTGATTTGAACAGATCATTTTTTCTGTTTTCTGTTCTCACTGTGTCACATTAAGGCAAAAAATTAGATTGGAGTCACTTCAGCCTGGTTATGTGAATGCAGCCCTAGACTCCAACCCTCATCACTACAACTGTATCTGGTTCTCCCAACTATATTCTATACAAATAGTTCCCATTACATCATGCTGCCATCATCAGCCAACGTTCTTGATACCTGGCAGGATGAATTATTAGATTCATGGGGATTTTTCTATATTCTTGTCCAATGATCAGCTCCTGCGGTGGGTTGGCACCCTGCCCAGGATTGGTTCCTGCCTTGTGCCCTGTGTTGGCTGGGATTGGCTCCAGCAGACCCCCGTGACCCTATTCGGATTCAGCGGGTTAGAAAATGGATGGATGGATGATCAGCTCGGATCAGCACAAAATAAGAGTGTTTGTGTATCTTAAGTCACTGCATGTTTTATTTTTGCCAAAAGGAGAAGAACATGGTTTACTTATCAGTTATTGTAATATACCTTTTATTTTGATTTGATTTTTACTGTAGTGTTGTTGTTCTTCTTGGTCTTCCTGGGATCGATGTGTTTGATTGTTCTATTTTTTGTTATTTGGCTTTCATTCTTCAGAACTCTTATTTAACTCGGCCACCTCTTTTTGTCACAGTCTGTTTTAGACCATATGACCCATTTCAACTGGTTATTTTTATGGCAGCTCATTCTTGATATGCCTGTGGAAGTCTCATATCTGAAAACCAAAGTAAGGTTTGCTTTTTCTGTTGCACAGATGGTGTCATTTTTACTCGGACCCATTCTCTCCCTGAAAAGCTTCCATACTTTTATTTGGCTCCAGTGTACCTGCTTTATGCAGCTTTTTCTTCACATGATATTATCACCAGCTGAACAGTTGACAAATGTGTTTTCATAATGCAAATAATAACTATTTTTTTACTAACAATTTAAAAACCTGCTTACTGTGCAACTTTTGTTATGAAAGAATTCAGGTCTTTATTAAACTGAAGAGAACGATGTTCCCACTGTTCATTTTTTTTAAAGTAACACTGGAAATGACGACAATTGTCAGATTAACAAGACACGTGAAGTATAATAGAATTGAATTTCACAGCTGATGTATTTATTTGATGTGCAACACTTGTAACTCCGTTTTTTAAAGATAAGAGATAAGGGAAAGCTATAGTTAATCCTTTTAATTTTCCTCATAAATGATTGTCATTTATTGTTTATGTTACAAATGCTTTATTGTGTTTCATTTCTGCGCCAGAGTTGTGTAATCTAAAAACAATAAGGTTAGAAAAGTTTCAAATAAAATTGTCTGTAAAATTACATGAAAAAAGACTGCATTATTTTGATTTTTGTGGTCATTGTGTTTGACCTTCAAGACATCATTGTCTAGGATGTGGTCAAAATCCATAGTGAGATGGACAATGCAGCTGAAATGTCAGTTCCTAAGTGAAAGCACTTTAAGCCGGTATTGGGAGGAAGCACATACTGTATTGAACATTTGTCATTACCAGAGGTGGTGTACCCCAGCAATAATTACTGGCTAGTGCATTTGTGTCCTTAATGGCTCTTTTAAAAGCTTTCAGAAAATTTCTGTAATGTTGCTTTCTATTTTTTAAAGATTGATTTTTGTAAGCTCACTTTTTAATTCAATTCTCTATTGAGAAACAATTGACATGGGATTTTACTGTCTCAAAAAAAACTTCACAGCATCAGTCTTTATTTATTCCATTATTACTTGTAATGCTTCAAATGAGAATGAAGGCTCTTAAAACAGGCATTATTTCAAATAAAAAGCACAATAATTTTACAAAAGACAAAGATTGATTTATTATATTTTTTAGCATCCAAGCGCAGACAGCAGTCTATTCACACTTTTAAAAGGTAAAGAATTATGGAGCTGCTAGGGAGTGTGAATGAGCACCATGTAGCGTGGACTACACAGAGAGTACAGATATTCATTATTGTTGCCAATATTTTAATTAGTGGTTAATTTGTGAAATAGATGTCTGATTAGGAATTTTACTTTCCTGTTTCTAAGTTCTAAGTATATTGAATACATTTAATGTTTAATATTTTTTTTTGCTATGACACTTATTAAAGTAAACTTCTAATTAAAATTTTAGATTACACAATTGCACCCTTACATTTTAACATGTCTGTCATCTTACTGTTTAAAAACTGTAGCAATGAAATGCTTCAATAACTTTAAACTGGCACGGTGATATGTTACAAATCCACTTTCACTCACCCTTGAGCCTGTTAAGTACAATTTGTGTTCAATTTAGAAAAAGATTGACAGCAAAACACTTTTGAATGTGTTACAGAGAAACTCTGAGTGGACCATCTGTTTGCAAAGGAAATACAAAATGTAGCTTTTTCTAAATTTACAAATTCAGTACATAAACAAGATGTTAGTAAGTCAGACTAACAAAATACACACATATTCTTTTCAAGAACTTTTTGAAAGACAATTTGCTCATCTTAATTAATCCTCCATCAATGTTCACACTCAAAAATATTTTAACTAGTTATAACAAGAGTACTGGCCATATTTCCACAGTTTTATTAATTAATGCAGCTGCATTGTGTTGCTGCAAAATGTATGCCACGTCTCTTGACAGCTGAACAAAAAGTTAATTGTCATTGTCAGTCGGAGTAGTTATATCATTCAAATGCTGATGAAAACTTTCTGAAAGATGTCATAACGTGATGAAATGTGGGCATACAGCCCCTGTGAACTTTTTTTTTTTATTATTCTTGAAGCCACCGTGAAACTTTGCTGATTTTAAACAATAAAAAATTCACCACAGGACCTACATGAAATTCCACCAAATGAGTTCCAGGATGCATTCTGGAGATGGAAAAAATGTTTTGAATGGAGAATAAACAAAGGAGAGGAATACTTCGAAGGGAGACAAGTCTGATTAAGTTTTGAGCATATTAATAATTTTTTTTTTTAAGTTTGGTTTCTTTTTGGACAGACCTTGTATTAAGTTAGATACATTGTATTCCCGATATATCTGATTAACCAATAACACTATAATTGAGACCCATGGACACAGTCTGACAGACACCAATGTTTCAAGTCCAAACACATGTTTATTGTACATATCTCTATTTACAAGTGCGCACAACCCAGTGCCCCTGCACCAATTACCCTTAAATCCAGGCCTCTGTCACAATGCCTCTCCTTCACCGCCTCCACTCCTCTCCTCCAAGCTCCGTCCTCTTCCACCCGACTCCAGAAGTCAAATGGAGGGAGGTGGCCCCTTTTATGTTCATCCGGCCGTGCTCCAAGTGCCTCCTGATGAGCTTCCAGACATGACTTCCTGATGTGGCAGAAGTGCTGCACGAGCACCCGGAAGTACTCCGGGTGTCCCTGCTTTTCCTTCCCCCAGCACCTCCGAGTGTGGCATAAGTGCTTGACATCCAGGGCTTTTCAGGCACCCCCTGGTGGTGACCACAGGCCCCTATAGGGTTGAGCTTCCATGCTCTGTTCCCATGGTCCCCATACCAACCAGGGCAGCTGCCCTCGCGTGGTCCAGAGGCGTAGTTCCTCTTCCGGTCCTTCCAGGCATCCCGGCTGGGTACCGCCCCAGCCGCTTGCCACACTGGTAACACAGCTAGTTGTAAAACATGTATGCTGAGTTTCACCCAATGTTTCAACTTAACTCCTTACTCATGCTGAAGTATAACCAATTACATCTGTGCACTGGTTCAGGGTTTAGTTTTTTGTGTTGTTTAAGATTAGTGGTATGCAAACTCTGCTGAATTCACTTTGCCTTGAGTTTGGTCAAAATATGGTAATGTTCAGGACTTTTGGCAAACTTTGGTAAAAGAGACAATGAGAAAAAGAAAATGAACTAGTCTTGAGTATAATGCCATGGTGTATTGGTCTTTTAAGTGTCCCCAAGGGCTAGGGAAGTATCTTCAAACTATAGTGGACTGGTTATTGTGACAAGAAATGTCACCTAAGTAGTGAAGCAGCAGTGCTAGCCACTGCTCCACCATGCCTCTCTGAGATAAAATTCTACTCTAAGTCCACAATATGGCAGAATCCTTTATCGTTCTGCATCTACCGAGCTCCTATCACTACAACTAACTAATAGACACAGAGATATTCAGCACTATATACTCAGGATGGCCATCCCTGCCCCTGTCAATAATTAGCTTCAGGTTAATAGCCTGAGTACAGTGAAAACCTGCAGCCACCATGACTCCCATGAACTGAACTGATCAGCCAGGCTTTATAAGGAACCCTTATCTTGTGCTGTCCAGTTGTGTCTTATCTCTTATCCAAGACTGGACTGTTCAAGTTGCCTTGGTTTCATCTATTTTCTCATTTCTATCTCCCTGTACATTTCTCAGATAAGACATAAATAAAAGAAACCTTTTATCAGTGCTAAATTTTTACTTGACTGAACCCAGTCTCAGATATTAGATTTTTAATTAAACTAAACTGTAACAATGTAAGGGTTTCTTACTAACATTGTAAGTCTTGATGTTTTAAACTCCTTCTCTGTGCCTTACTGGAGCTAAATCATTAGTGAGTGCTGGTACTGTGTGGTGAATAGGCAAAGATTACATACATTTTTCTAACCTGAAAGTCTGCTCACTGTGTCTTCTACAATTAGAAAGAATTTTCCAGAAACAAGTAAAAATGTAATTTGTTTCTTGTATCCAGTTGAGATTACAATAAGGATATGCTTTGTTCACTGTAACAACCTGTATAGATCCTCAAGACTCCTGATTTTCTGTTTCACCAATTAGATACTTTAGTTGTGTAGTCAACAAAACATCATACACCATTTTTAGGCAAAACAAAATCAAAATATTTCTTTCTTTTAAAAATTAAAGCCTACAGAAAATCAGTCTGCTTATAACTTGAGGGATCTAAGATTTCCTCTTACGATGCTAGATTGAGTGGCACTTTAATAGACTGCAGCTAATGATTCTGCTTTCAAAGAATGAAACATGTATATATAATCATACCCTGGCATTATCAGATGAGATATGTCTTCGTTATGCAGTAATGTCTTTGCAGCCCTAAGAGTAAGCTCCTATTTTCTGTCTGAAAGCTAAAAATATGTCATACAAAATATCTACAATGAACATTGAAGTCTGCAACCATGTTACCATGAAACTAAAATTTGACATTTCAAAAACTGTTGTGAGGGCTTTTTTTTTATTTATTTTTATTAAACTTTTCTGTCACCACCAAAAAATTAATTTGGAGCCAGGGGCATGTAGCCGTGCTATAGCTAGCAGTAAGCAATTTCTCTTATAATAGGAGTTCTAATGAAAAATCAGCACAGGGACTGA